>NC_052058.2:104425238-105025238 GCF_903992535.2 Arvicola amphibius | reverse complement strand
AATGTTCAGATATTCACCTTTCTTCCCCGACTTCTAATTCACCCAAAGCAGGAGTTATTTTTTAAAATGTGGATTTTGCCATGGTGTCTTTTTCATTTCCAACTCTGCTAATGTAAATTCCAAGATTCTACCCATGGTTAACCATATCAGAAGGGCATAAGTGTGAAGATGTGACAACTGTCCTCATCTCTTGAGGTGGTTGAACACACTGTCTACACTCACTGCAGACTTTGAATAATCATATTGTTGTATATTATGATTATTTTTGTATCAAAATCAAGGCACTTGCTCAATATACTTGTCCAGGTTCTTGTGAACAGTTTGCTTGGTCTTGCTACCTATTGTGAAGTAAATAGGCTAACATACAAGAAACATCAGAGAGTGGCTGTCACAAAGCAGTAGTGAGGGGAGCTTAATACCTGTTTTGTTAAATGTAATTTTGCTATGTGAAAATTAAAACCTTCCTTTTCATTTAGACAGAAAAGTGGAAGTGATGTGGGATTTCCCTCTCTATGCTGTGATTACCATTAATTAATAAAGAAAGTGCTTTGGACCTATAATAGAACAGAACAGAGGTAGGCATGGAAACTAAACTGAATCCTGGGAGAAAGAATATGGAGTCAGGGAGAAGACATGTAGCCCCACCAGAGACATACTCCAGAACTTTACCTGCTAAGCCACAGCTTTGTGTCGATACACAGATTACTAGAAATGGGTTAAATCAAGTTGTTGGAGCTAGTCAATAGGAAGATAGAGCTAATGGACCAAGCAGTGATTTAAATAATATAGTTTCTGTGTGGTTATTTCACAGCTATGTGGCTGGAACAAATAGGCGGTCTCCTACAACACCTTTCAATGGTGAGGAACAGAGGAACATTTCTACCCTGTCACCATAAGAAGCTTGAGGAACTCTTTTAAGGATCTCAGCTTGAAACAAACTGGGATTTTTAGGTTTGTCACTGAAAAGATTTCAGTACTAACCAGTCTAAATCAAAGTTGTGGTTTTATTCATGAATCTCTTCTTTCTCTGTCTCTCTCTATGTCTATCTCTCTCGGTGTATGTTAGTATACACATCTACACATGACAGTATATGCATGCATACATGTACATGAATGTGTGGTGGCCATAGGCAGATGGGGTTTTATTCCTCAATAGTATTCAATTATGTTTTAGAAGACAGTCTCTCATTGAATCTAGGTTCATTGATCAGCTATATTAACAAGAAAATAAACTCTAGGTTTCTGCTTTTTTCTGCTCTTCAGGAATGATATTGCTTATTTGTATCTACTCTGGTTTCTATGCAGATAGTGGGGATCCATCCTCAGTTTCTATGCTTACATCGCAGAGATATTACAGACTTAGCCATCCTCAGCCACAATATGAATTTTTTCTATATTCCCAATGGCTCATCATCACTGTGCTAGAGCAGTGGCCTAGCACATATGAAGACCCAGTAATATCAGTTCTTGTATTTCTGTGACAGAAACACTAAGCACAGCGCAAATGTTTCAGTTCCAGATAGCTGGAGTTGCTATTCTGTTTCTACTACCCACTAGCACTATTAATGCATTATTGACTAAGGCAATGCCATTTCTTCAATCCTGTCTGCTTCCCTGGGTTAATACTCGATATGTTTGATATATGGTCTCAACTCAAAGGACAGTTTTGGCAATGGTTATTTTATGTCTGTGGATGCCAGAGTAAACGTTGAAAACTGTTCTTTAGAATATATGCTGTCCACATTGTTTATTTGAGACCAAGTCTCTCATTGCCCTGTAACCTGATAACTGGACTAGAGTGATTGACTAGTGAGCCCCAGAGATTCACCTGACTCCGTCTCCCCAGTGCTAGAATTATAATCAGGTGCCAGCAAAGCTGGATACTTTTTGCAAAGGTATTAGAGATTAAAACTAGATTCACATGTTTGTAAACAAGCACTTTACCCATTGTACTGTCTTAATGAAACCTTGAAAACAGTAATCTTATAATGATGACTAGACAACTGATAATTAAAAAAGAAATTGAGACTTTGGCATATCTTATTCTTGTGTCAGTCTTTGGTAGAGCAATAGAAAGTGCACATTCTTTCTGTTCTGTTTACCCTAACACATGTGTAAATATGTGCATGCCTATATATGTGTATGTTTTAAGTATGTATATGTATATGTGTGTGTATTGTGTCTTCACAGGAATGTATATGCTTGAGTGTGACAGTGTATATACATGAGTGTGTATGTGTGCATATGTTGGAAGTAGATTGCTTAGGAATGCAGTCAGTAGGAAAATGCCAGCACAAAAATGCATTATAAATATCATTGCACAAAATACTGAGCTCTACTTAGTTTTCTCTTTCTTATGTATGTCCAACATTGGTAGTTGACTCAAAGCATGAAGAGAAAGAAATGTCCATAAGTATCTCTTTCTTACATTCTCAATAACTTTTCATTCACCCTATTCTGACAGATAGGTGGGTGCCCAAGGAATAACTCACAGACACTACTTTATCCAGAAAGCAAGGCTAACCACTGAGGCCAAACTCTGTGGATGCAGTTCTTTCTTGCTGTCAATAGCCGGAATGATAATCTATTACCTGCAATCACACTTCACAATTATGTCTAGAAATATTGAAGAGACCTTAGTCACAATCATCTCCCTACATTATGCATGCTTGGATGAGTTTTAATGAAAACGGAGGCTGCTGCCAAAGCAGAGAGAATTGGAGTATCATAATCGCAAGGGTGTAAGACTGAGAGACTATAAAGGTGCCTTGCAAATGGATTAGGAACTATTTGAGAATGAAGAACAAGTTTAGTTGGAGATTTGCCTTAACATTTTTTGAAAATTCACTGTAATGCCTGTCTATTGCCCTACATATGTGAAACTGGCATTGGCTCTATTAAAACAGAAAAGGGAATGTATTCTGTGAGTGACTACACAAACAATTTTGCTGGAATTTACTAAACAACAAAAAATTGTGCAGTTTGGAAATAGATATATTTAATAGGTAGCCAACTGTCTGTTGGCTTTAAAAAATGCACAAACTAACTACACACTGAGACCTAAGGAAAATGTATAGCAAGTGTCCAGACTGACTGCAATCTGGGTTCTTAAGAAAATATGATCAGAGATTCTCACTCTTTTAATTGTGCTTCAACTTTATTAGAAGATAAAACTTCTCTCTAGACTTCTAAAGTTTACTGGACAAAACTTCTCTCCAGATTCCTGAAGTTTAGCGGATAAAACTTCTCTTCAGACCCCTAAAGTCTTGTAAATAACATAGCCATTTAGAACAGATAAAAACTTTATTTTTCATCTCATGGTGAGAATGGACTTAAAGCTCTCAATTGTGTGGACAATTGTGACCATAATGGAGAGTTGATTCTTCAATTACTACATAATATCGGTTAATTATTTCAAGACTGTCTGATTTAGAAGAATTGAGATTTCATGATTGCAAGGATTATTACTAACTGCCAGCCTAGCAGACTCTAGTCCTAGTCACCTAGGACTCTGAGCACATCTTGGAGGGACTTTGTAGTTGGGATGGACTTCAGCTGGGCAGAAAGACCTCTTTTAAGCATGGATGGCACTATTGTATGGACTGGGATCCCAGGGTGCACAGAAAGGATGGATCAAGAAGTATTCTGGTATCCACCTCTCTCTGCTTTCTGCATATGGACGCAATGCAACCAGCTGCCTCATGTTCCTGCTGCCATGCCTTCCCCACCATGTTGGCCTGGATCTTCAAACTGTGAGGCAAACACACCCTTTCAGCCCTTTCTCTCTTCAGTTGTTTTGTCTGGTATTTTGTCACCGTAACGAGAGAAAGATCTATTCCAGCATGCATACTGAGATTTTCACATTAGTCTTGAAAGGCAAACAGTTTTTTATCATCATTACTTTACTAACAAGGAAACCAAATCTAGAACAATTAAATAACTTGTCCAAAGTTGCATGGCTATAATGTTCAAGAATTTGAATTCAAGCTCTAGTGAAATCCAAAACATATTCCACTCCTGTGTCTGTTGGGCAGTGAAGAATTTATAGGAAGGACATAGAGCAGAAGCTGCAAATCCTAAAAACAGCCAACACCAGTTAAGATTGAATACTGAGTCTGTTTCCACAGCTCCAAACTGTTAAAAATTTAAAGGGAAAGGGCTTTAGTCTAACAAACACTGTACAAAGTAGAACAGAGTAAAGGAGAAAGAGGGGCTTGAACTTGGCAGTGACTTCATTCTGCTCAGTACATTGTCATCATCAAGGAAGGTATAAGAGTAGACCTAAGTTTGTCACACTCTGCATAAATATTTCCATTGTTTAAACAAGGTTCCCAAGGGTGGTCTGTAAAGAACTTTGTTTAGAACATCAAGTAGTCAAGTTCCCACTGAAGGTGGGAGGGAGATTATGTGCGGGTAGCAGAATCCAAGGAGACTAAGAGAGACCAGTCTGCACTTTTATAAAAACAATCTTGTGAGAATTAACCAGGGTTCCATGAGAACTTCCTTAACCTTTCCTGGGTAATACCCAAGTGACCTACCAGACTTCTTACTAAGCCCCCCCCCTTAATGTTCCATTACCTGTCATGGAGCGAGCAATGGGTATGCAGGTCTATGCCACTGTACCCACATATATGTATTCTTATCTGAATTAAATCCCTCTTGCTTCTATGGTATGGTTATTTGAATGAGAAGGTCCTATGTCCTTCACAGGCTCTGAAAATTGAATAACTGGTTCCTAGTTGCTGGCATGGTGGTACTGTTTGAGTAGGTTTAAGAGGTATGGGTTTGATTAAGGAATTCTATAATTAGAAGTAGGCTTTGGCATTTTGAAGCCATACCCCATTCCCAGTATGCTCTCTCTGTTTCCTGACTGTGGTTCAATATGTGAGGTCAAGAGCTTCCTGATGCTGCCCACCATACCTTTGCTCCAGCATAATAAACTCTAATAGTCTGGAAGTAGAAGGCCAACAACCCTTTCTTCTATAAATTGTCCTGGTCATGGTGTTTTTTTTCACCATGTAATTGAGACAACTGTCAAGTAATTTATCCACTGAGCCATCCCCCTCAACTTGCCTCATATATTTTAATGAGAAATTTACAAACTCAAGGGAATATCTCAGTAAATAGTGATGGCTTTCATAAAGTGTGATAAGTGTCTGTGAATATCTATACAAAATGAGAGGTATGTCACATGATTGAGACATTCATCCTGGCCTCAGGGCACCCACTAGTTTACTCAGCCTACTGAGCTGTGTGTGTGTGTGTGTGTGTGTGTGTCTGTGTGTGTGTGTGTGTGTGTGTGTGTGGTGTGGGGAGGTAAGAAAACAGATTGTGAAGGCTTACTATGATTAAAATCTTCAGGCAGGCTAGAAACTCTGGAGATTTTCAGTTCAACTTCATAACACATTCTGTCAATTCCTGCTTATCTGAGGGATGCCACTGTACTTCTCTGACTCTCAGTCAATTGCATGAGGTTCCTCCATGTTATTGAAGACATTCATCTTTGAATTCACTTGTTAAAATGTTAGCCTTATTAAAAAAAATACATTCACAGAGAGTGAATATGAATGACTATGCCTTGTGACTAGGTAGTACATTACCAGATTCAAGCAAGCTTGGCTATATAGATAATGTACACTGATATGTAAGTCACAGTGGCAACAGTTGCCTATATTATATTTTAGGAGTTCAGTTTTGTCTATTCTAGATTCAGTGAAACCAAATGCGCAAGTGTGTGATGGATGATCTTTGATTTCAGAAGGCCAAATCTTTACACTCAGTACACGTTTATGCTGTGTGTCCCTTAGAATGTCCAAGCCCAGTAGTTCCCTGGGAACATATTTTCTCTACATAGGACCTCTGCTTCCTCTCTCTCCCTCACCCCTTAAGTGCCCATTTGTGGATATGTAGCAAATTTCTCTCTAAAACCCACTATCGCAGGTCCTTGAATTTCTTCTTTGAATTCTTGAACAAAAGTCTGAAATCTACTTGCTGTAGATAGCTCTTGAGGTAGCTGAGTTTTCTTGGACCTTAACCCCCAAACTAAACTCACCAGAAAACCCGAAAAGCTGACAAAGTTAAAGATATTTGACAATTTTCCAATATTATCAAAGCACATTTGTATTTTATATTTTAGAAAAGAATTTGCAATTCCACAGTGTAAACAACTTATTGTGTACACGTTATGCACACTGTTAAAGGTATATAAATAGTTCAGTATGTGCACACTGACAATTCCTTGTTATGGGTTACACTTGAAACTGATGGCACCTTGGGGGCATGGGAACATCAACCCTATGCAGAGAAACATTATAGTAATCAGAGGTACAGGCAGAAAATATCACAAGACTCACCACCAAACTAAAGGATCAACATTCAACTTAGGAATGATTGACTGCCTCTATTTTAATTTTCTGTAAAGTTTGGTAACTGGAGATGGGATGGAAAAATAGATCTGGCGAGTAATTCTATAGCTCCCCAGATGGCCAGATCTTTGAGGGGAAAAGGGCTTAAAAATTAGATATGGGGGGAGGGCTTTGGTCCTGCCTCAAAGTGATATGCCAGATATTACTAATTCCCCATGGGAAGCATCACCCTCTCTAAGTAGTGGATGGGAGAGTATGGGTAGAAAGTAAGGGGGAGTGGGAGGAGGGAGAGAGAGGGAACTGGGATTGGTATATAAAATAAAAACATTTTAAAACAGTAAATTAAAAAATGTGAATTAATAATTCAATTCTTTTTTTTTTCTTTTTTCTTTTTCTGGTTTTTCGAGACAGGGTTTCTCTGCAGCTTTTTTTTTTTTTTTTTTAGAGCCTGTCCTGGAACTAGCTCTTGTAGACCAGGCTGGCCTCGAACTCACAGAGATCTGCCTGCCTCTGCCTCCCAAGTGCTGGGATTAAAGGCGTGTGCCACCACCACCCGGCTAATAATTCAATTCTTATCTCAGTTTATTAGCATTTGTAAAGACAGCCAAGATAATCAGGTCACTCTTTCTGGATGGCTTTGCTACATATTTCACAGCATCACAAGTCACTCCAATTTAACAACATAGAAGATTTAAGATTTCCTAGATAAAGGCTCATTCTTGATCAGCATCATGGAAATTCCTATCTATGACCATCTAAACTATTGACTCAACATCACAGCAGCAGTAACAGGCCCATTGTGGAAAATCTTCTTGTTATGGAAATAGAATCATTGGCGTCAGTGGAGCCCAACACTTCAGGGAGCTGGGTCAATCACATACCCCATGGACCACCTGAGAGAAGGCAGGTTCATCTCAAGTCATGACCAGAAGTTGTCAAAATAGATGTCCCATGCTGGAAATTCTGTGCTTTTCCTTCCAACAATCCGCATTCTCTAGCTTAGTCACTACAACCCAAGAAGTCATGACATGCAGCTGAGTCTTCCCAACAAGTGACCCAGCTTTTCTTTCTTCTTTCCTGTCTCTTATTTTCAGATGATGACCAGATATCACATATGCACCTTCCAGTGCACTGGGCAGTCCTCACCCTTGCTCAGACATTCCCCTCCCACCATACGGCTTTCAGCCATAACATCACCAATCTCCATGCTTCCTTAATTCAAGAAGCATGCTCTTTATTTCCTTCCCCATCCTCCTTCTCTGGGCAGCTGTTGAGAAGTGCGACTTTTACCTGTCTTGAGGTATTTCTATTTTCAACTATAATAAAACTCTCTTGGAGATGCCTTTGAACTTCTTAAATTCTTTTATTAATGAGACTGGGAATGTCAAGAGGGGAATGCTGATTTCTCCATCAGGACACAGGTCCCAAGTTCTAGTTCCTCCAGGAGTACAGCACCAAATTAGCAAGGCATAAGATCAATTACACATTCTTCCTTAGCCATAAATGGATAAATTATCAAATAAACCCGAGAAGAGGTAGGCTTCAGAAGTACAGTTCTGGATGAATAAAGTCTTCTAGGTTCTTATACTTTTGCTAATTTGGAAAGTTTAATGTTTTGTGCCATTGTAATATATACATTTTAATTTCAAAATATGTTTTATTGGAACAGGAAAAAGCCTGAATGTGGGCACTAAAATACAAATATGTGATTTAAGTATATGTTATGTTTAAATGAACAAATTCATTTATAGAAAAACAGGTTTAAATTTCTAAGAATTTAGTAACTTAGTACCTTGAGATTTAATTATGCTTTGTTTTAGTGTTTTAATAAATTTTTCTATTTTTTTTAATTTTTAAGTATAATCATTTATTAATTTTTTTCTATGAATGTTTTTGATTTTTATTTGGTTTTAGTTATATTTTCTTTTTTCTTTTTTATTTATTTATTTTTTTATTGAAAATTTCTGCCTCCTCCCCACCTCCCATTTCCTTCCCTCTCTCCCCACTCCTCTCCCCCTCCCTCTCCAGCCCAAAGAGCAGAATTAATTTTATAACAAAAAAACCAAAATGCTGATTGTAAATGGAGGTAGAGATTTTCTTTTGCCCAGAAACATCCAGTTTCAGATTAACACACAAAAGCTTGTATTAATTAAAAAGTTTGGCCTACAGTTTAGGCTTATTACTATCTAGCTCTTACATTTAAATTAACCCATTTCTATTAATCTATATTTTGTCACATGGCCTTGACTTTACCAGTCCCCTGGCATCTTGCTTCTTTGCTGACTGACTCCACCCTTCTCTGTATTTTTAGTTTGGCTTTCCAACCTAGCCTTATTATGCCTCACTATAGGCCCAAACAGCTTTTTTATTAACCAATGAGAGGAATACATATTCACAGCACACAGAAGGATTATACCACAGCAGTTGATTATGGTGAAGATATATGAAATGCAGAGTGTCCAGTTAATGTTTCAGCGATGTGGATTATTATTGGACCAGAGGGAAGTCATGGTCCCAGTTAGATGTTACCTGCAGAAAGTCATGAAATTCTGATATTCTATTTCTTCCATACAAGTTGGAGAATTTTTAAAAATCTATTTGCTTAAATTTTTTTCTGATAGAATTAACAGAGATGATATTTGTAAGTTCCAATTAAACTCCCTAAAATGTCTGAGCTCAGTAGCTGGCAGTTACCCCACAGTTCCTGGATCTATGTGGCATCTGCTACTCAGCAGTAGGTATTTGTCTCCCTTGCCCTCTCTTATAGCCAAACCACCTCTTTTTGGAAAGCAAGAGGCAGAGTGAATTTGCATCTAAATACCTTATAAATCTTAGAACAAGTACATTTAGTGAATAAGGATATCCTAGACTATCCTAGAATTCTGTATTTATTTTTACTAAGAACTCATGTGTGAGTTATGTTTTGAATAGAACAAGCCCAGTCCTTGACTAGGTTGTTGAATAGTACTAGGTAACAACAACCAAAAAAGCAAAGAACACAATTTCTATTCCTGCTGTAAAGCAATTACAACAAAACAGATCTTCGTGAGTTTCAGGGCAGTCTGATCTACAGTGTGAGTGCCAGGACTGGCTCTGAAAAACCTACCTTGAAAAAAAAAAACAAATTAAAAACAAACAAACAAAACAATACAAAACTAAAAACAACTAAAGGTAGCTAGCATACAGCCACTCTTCTCTAGATGAAGTACTATGGGAAAGCAAACGAACAAAAACAAACAAGAGAAACCACAACAACAAAATGCTAGCCCTTTCTGCAAACAGTGTCTGGTATCTGTTCTTTACATTCAGTTGGAAAAAATGTTGAATATGCTTTGTCATTAATTCTTGCAGTGCTATCCCTACATTCTGCCTCCAGCATCGCATGGCTGTGTTCCTGAGTTTACTGTTACCTGAACAATCACAGTGCCAGATGTCATTCATTTGCATATTCTTAGTGCCATGGACATTGCATGTCCAGAAAGAGCTCTACAAGTATGCTGCCTCACTGAAGTGGAGCGTGGGACACAAATATTCCATGAAATGTGAGAGGCCTGATTTTTGCTGCTTTACTACTTGTTGCATCTGGCATCTCTGAAGAGAGGGGGTTGAAGTGAATTATGAATGTTTATGTGTGTGTGTGTGTGTGTGTGTGTGTGTGAGAGAGAGAGAGAGAGAGAGAGAAAGAGAGAAAGAGAGAGAGAGAGACAGAGAGAGAGAGAGAGAAAAAAGAGATATGCCAATTAATGACAGTCTGACAGACATAGTAAGACTACTGGCAAAGCTAAATGCTCAAAAAAATTATCACATCAATGTTTGGCAAGGTGGAACTGATAGAATAAATTACCCATAAAGTATCACTTTTAAATGTTTTTTTAACCTGTGAAGAGGGCACATATGTATCAATGTGAATCTGTGTAAATCAGAGGACAACATGTGGGAATCTTTTTCGTTTGTGTTTTTCGAGACAGGGTTTCTCTGTGTAACTTTGGAGCTTTGGAGCCTGTCCTATAACTCAGTCTGTAGTCCAGGCTGGCCTCAAACTCTCAGAGATTCACCTGCCTCTGCCTCCCAAGGGCTGAGATTAAAGGTGTGTGCCACCACTGCCCAGTTTAACATGTGGGAATCTTGTTGGAGTCTGTTTTCTCTTCCTACCGTGTGGCAACCAGGGATTAACCTCAGATCATCAGAGTTGGCACCAATGGCTTTTACCTGCTCAGTCTCAGATGTCACTTCTGAACCTATGCAATTAATTTTTAAAGAAGTTATACACTCTCAGAATATTCCATATAATACATGCTCCCTGATGAAGAAGATGATGATAATGATGAAGATGATGGAAATGATGGTGACTTTCAAGAAAACTGCAATTCACATAAAAAGAAGCAATACCTATATAGAAATTTTGTATGAAGCTAATGGGAACTTCAGTGATCGGGGGCAAGTCTAAACTCTGCAGACCCAATGTATAATTACCTTGTAAAACCTTGGCCTATTGAACAGTAACTTACTGACCATCTCCAATATATCATAACATTCTGTGACTTTCTGGCAATTACTCTTGAAATAAATGAATTAATCCATTTGTTTCATGACATAAGTCTAAGAAACCATCAGATAGTATGCGAGACTCAAAGCAGAGACATTCAGCTTCCTGAAATCCTCCTACCTGATGTTTTGACTAGTCTATAAAATGTATCTTTATTTACAATAAATCATCATTACACTATCAACATGATGGAATATGGAGATTTGTAGTAACCTTTATCGGTTTCCTGCTCAGATTGATTCTTTCTACTTGTTTCTAGAATAAGAATCTCTTATTTCTAAATAGATTTCTAGATTTCTAGAATCTCTTTCCCTTTTGAGGTCAGAGGTTATGTTTTGTCAGGTCCTCAATTGCTGTTCCATCACATCTGATTATCTATAATCTTCACAACTCCTTGGTGGTGGTACTCTCATTCCCATTTCACTGATGAACTTCTGAGCTCAAGAAAGTAGGACTCACTCAGGGCACGCAGTTCACAGAACCTTCTAATGATGAATTTCCCCTTTTTGAATTAGGACTTCTCATAGGCTTTTATGCCTTACTTTTTGGTCGTGTTTATTTATTTTGTTCTTTTTCTTTTTGATGTTTATTTTCTATAGAAAAGATACCTTGGCAACCCTACAGAAAATGGTAAGTATCTTACTCTTGTTTCTTAGAATAGTGTCATTATTGTTACCAAGTTTCCTCTACCATTCTTTCTCAAAAATAACTAAGCCAATTCCTAAGATTTATCAAGATAGTCTCCTTCCCCCACCGAAGCTAGAACTCTAAGATTTTGTTCACACAATTGTCCCTTTGCAGAAACTCCATTCCGTCTCATACCAGCTGATACCTGGGTTAAGCATGTGTGGAAAACGTGGCCCTTACCGGTGATATTGCAGTACACCTGGAGAGGTCCCAGCGGCCCGCTGCCATCAGAGTCAACATAGAAGAAGCCAGCCTTGTTCCCTTGGTGTCTGTACACTTCACAGGATTGCTCATAGATGGCTGGAAAGATAGAAAGACAAACTTTACTTCGCTTTGAACATCCTTCTGCAGGGGTCAGTAGCTCATACTTAAGCCTACTTCTCATGCTTCTTCCTTTCCCTTCATATATAGCTCCAAGAGCCTTTACAGTCCAGGGGTCTTGTACTTCGTGGACTTTTTCCCTATTTTAACTTTATTTCTGTTGCTGTGATATAATACCCTGACAAGAAAGCAACATATGGGAGAAAGGGCTTATTTTACCTCCCAGCTTTTAGTTGCCATCTAGCAGTTTGGAGAAACCACAGTTGCAAGAACTTGAAGCAGGTAGTCATATCGCATCCACAACCATGGACACTAAGAAGCAAATGCACACTTGTCTACTTGCTAGCTTGTTTATACACTGTTTGATCTTTCTATTCAAATCATTCAGAAACTATGCTGGTTGGGCTATTGTTAATGGACACAGCTAGAGTCATTTTGGAAAATAGAACCTCAGTGGAAAAAAAAGCCCCCACATGACTAGACAGTCGGAAACTCTTTAGGGCATTTTATTTATTAATGATGGATGTGGAAGGGTACAGTTCATTGGAGGCAATGCCACCCCTCAGAATATTATCCTGTGTGGCCCAAGAAAACAAGATGAGCAAGCCAGTAAGCAGTATGAATCCATTGCCTCCCTTAGTTCCTACACCAAGTTCCTGTGAGTTCCTTCCTTGATTTCCCTTCATGATGAAATATGAAAGGAAGCTGAAATAAGCCCTTTCCTTGTGGTCTTTATTGTAGCAATAGAAACATAATTAAAACAAGGACCCCTGTTTAGAGAACGTTGCTATCCACAGTGATTCTTCCCACACACATTAACAAAATTAAGACAGTCTACTACAAATGTGTTCTCATACCAACCCAAAAGAGACAATCCCTCCTTAAGACTCTCCTCCAAGGTGATTCAGGTTGTGTCAAGGGGACAGTTAAAGATAACCATCACACACCATTACTTCTATAATCCATTCATTCTTCTAAGCCCATCTCAAGGGTACATTGATCATAAAATCTCCACTCTTATCTGCCCTGGTATTTGCTGATTTACATTCTGTCCCTATGTCCTCACAGTACACTAAGCTAGGATCATCAGCACATGGCTGTTTTCTAGAATGTGGTAAAGAACCTCTAAGAATCATGACTGTCACGTGACACTGCATCACAGCATCTCTAAAAGGCGTCAGAGTTCAACAAATGTTTGTCTGGTGAGTTTAAAATTCACATTTTAGCAATAAAACATGAGGACACCGTCTTGGGGGAAGTGTGTGCACATGTATTTGCGGGCTTGTATGTGGTAGCAATAGTCAATATCAAAGATTGCTTCTTACTTGTCACAACTTGGTTTTCTCCTTGCCTATTTGGCTAGAATGCCTGACCAGTGATCCTTAAGAATCTTCCTGTCAACACCTTAAAATGTGCACACCATGCATGCTTTTACTTGCTCAAGGGATCAGACTCAGGTCTTCATGCTTGCAAAGCAAGCACTTTACCAACCGATATATCTTCCAGGCGAAAGGAACATTCTCTTACACTTACATGTGCTAAACTCAGGAAAGTAACTGATACAATATTGGATACAGGTTCAATCCATTTTTACCTGACAATTGTTGCCTAATTTATAGATTATGTCAACAAGTATAATTTCACCAAGGGACAGAGTCATATATAAGAACAACAGCCTGTGTCCTCATGTTTACAGGCAATGACAGGCACAGAGGTCCTTTCAAACTCATGCAGGAGCAAGAATAGGAAGAGGTCACAGGGGTCACATAATTTGGAGCATTAACACAGCTGTATACTTGATAAATATTAACTTGGTTAAACCCAGCAGATTTGGAAGAATCAAAGCCAACATCTTAAAAGACACATTAGCAATCTTAGGAATAAAAAAAATAACACTTCACACAAAATCCTATAGTTTGGAGCAGCATGTGCACATTGAATTATGTAACCTAGTCATGCTTAAAACACTTCAGTGACTCCTAACATTATTCAAGATAGAGTACAAGCTTGTCACCTTAGCTGACTTCTGCCCCTATGACTAATGCCCCATCCCAGGAATATGAAGCTACCGTTCATCATGATCAAGTATGAGGGGAGCTTCAAATAATTCATTACCAGTTAGGTCCTAAATCCTGAGAGAGTTAGAAATTCTTATACTTTGGAGTGAATTCAAGGTTATACTTGTATTCATGGAACTCTCTCTGGTATTCATGCACAATTTCTGAAGCAGAGGCAAATAAGGGTGTCATGGTATGTGCCCTGAATACTGAACACAACAAGTTGAACCCTGATATCTCCATTGGTGAAGTGCTTGCCTGGAAGAATACGATCTTCAGAATCTATGTAATACACTTTGATGTGCACTACACATGGGAATGCCAGCTAATATGAGCAGATATCACAAAACACACCTACACTCATAGGAGGGCAAACACATGAGAGAAGTTGCCACTGTTGTTTTCTCAAGAGCATGAAAGGAAAATAACACGCAGAAAACATTTGAGCATTTACTTAGCTGCTGAGATCACCTAACCAGTGAGATAGCTCAGAGAGTTCTAGCCATAGTACATGCATGGTGGAAGAAGAGAACAAGCTGCTGCATGTTTCCTCTCACCTCCACATTTATTCTCTAGTATACACAATCACACAAATGTAGTCATGTGAGCACACACTTAAATAAAATTGTAGTATTCCACAAAGAACTTGAACCCTAGAAATGAACTGGGCAAATGTTTGCAGTATGGCCACAACTTAGCTCCTGCATTACTTTGGGAAGTTGGCTTTACCTTTGCTGGCCTCTTCTAAGGTAATTTCCATGATGGACACCTCCTGCTATTCAGATACTCATGCATGTCTTGGTTAATGCTCTCATTGCTCTTACAAAATACCAGACAAAAACAACATAAAGGAGAAACTGCTGTATCTGGCTCACAGTTAAAGTGGACACAGGTCATAATGGAGAGAACAAGGCAGTTGGCATAGGAGCCAGGGTTAGATTATTAGAAAGCAGTGGTCACCATCTTCACAGCTCCTGGATTGCTCCCTGAGGTAGAAGCCACTGGCCTCCTCAGGAAAGAGTCTGATGGAAAAGTCCTACCTGAGACATCTTCAGAGACTCTACTACTGTCACAAAGGTGAGCAAAGCTTCACGGTGTTTGTAGAGGGGCTGGTGATCTACTTTATGTTTTCAGATAGTGCTATGTTTCTCATACAACTCACATCTTCAACTTGAAGAACTGGATGCCACCTGCAATTATTATAAATCTGCGATAATTTTGCCATGTAAATTTGTTGTTTGATAAATTGTACTTCTGCATGAGTGTGTATGTGTGAGTGAGTGTATTTGTGTGTGTGTGTGTGTGTGTGTGTGTGTTTACATGCATACAATGTATGTCTTTGCATCTTCACACTGGTGTGCTCCATGTCTTAGGGTTTCTGTTGCTCTGATAAACACCATGACACATGGGGAAGAATAGGTTTACTTCATCTTGACCTTGTGCTCACCATCCAGGGAAGACAGGACAGGAACTTAAATCAGGAATCTTGAGTCAAGAATTGATGACGGCACCCTGAAGAAGTATTGCTTACTGGCTTGCTTCTCATGGTTTGCTCTGTCTGAGTTTATACCATTCAATAGCACCTGCCATTAGATAGCACCACCCACAATGGGCTAGCCATGTCAAACATTATTCAAGAAAATGCCTTATAAGATTTTCTACATCCCAATTTAATGGAGGCATTCTCACAACTGAGGTTCCCTCTTCTTAGATGACTCAAGCTTAGGTACAGTTGACAAAATCTAGCCAGCACAGCATTCTGAGGCTTACAAATGGAAGTCAGTGGACAACCTTAGGTGTCTGTCCTCATCTTTCTCCTTGTTTGATCTAGATTCCTTTGTTGTTTTTCTACTGCATAAGCCACAGGCTAGCTGGCCTGTGACAGTCCAGAGTAGGAACACTGTCTGGCTTTTATGTGGATCCTGGGGATGTAAATTCAGTCCTTCATGGCAAATGCACTATCACCTATTAAACTGTCTCTACACCTTCAGTTTTGTTATTTCTATATAAGAATTCAACTCTGAAGATTGACTACTTTCTCTCTTTCTTTCTATGCTTTCTTCTATGCACTCTACACCCTTAAAACTTTTCTTGCTCTTATTTCCTGTGCTTACTTGTTTGTTTTCTTTTACCATCTTAGTTTAGTTTGTTTGTTTAGTTGTTTGGTTGGTTTTTCAAGATAGGTTTTCTCTGTAGCTCTGAATGTCCTAGACTTGCTATGTAGACCAGACTGGCTGCAAACTAATAGGGATCTACCTGCTTCTGTCCCCCTCCAGAGTGCAAGGTTTAAAGGCATACACTGCCACCACCACCCACACTCACATTCAGCTTTTTTGTTGTTATTGCTGCCTTTGTTTTGATGAATGTGTGTTTACCTGTGTTTTTAACTCTTTCTGGTTACTATGATTTGAAATTACTGCTGAAACTTCAGTTGAGTTGTGTCATATGAGACCAAGCATGTCTTACATTTCCAGCATCCACTTGTCTGCATAAGTTGGATTTACGATGCCCAAAGGACACGAGGCACAAGATTGGGAAAGCATCAAACTGTACTTACAGTGTCTTTTGAGAATAAGACAGGGCACAGTCTTACAAACTTCAGATTTTGTTAAATT
The DNA here is from genome assembly GCF_903992535.2 of Arvicola amphibius. Lineage (NCBI taxonomy): Eukaryota > Metazoa > Chordata > Mammalia > Rodentia > Cricetidae > Arvicola > Arvicola amphibius. The sequence continues at coordinate 105,008,647 of NC_052058.2, read as the reverse complement.
TTCTGACACAGGTGTGTAATACATGAGGTAAAAATTAAGACATTTAAGGTTAAAAGACTCTAAAGAAAAGGAGCCCATTTCTTCTTTGGCTAAAAGCCAGATATGTCTCTGTGTCTCTGGTTAGCCTCATTTTTGCTAGAGGTCAGAGATGCCAGTTCCTCATCAGAGGGGGTATTGAACAGTAATCAAGACCCATTAAAGGAAAATAAGCAGAGCTCTGGAAGCTTGAGGTTAGCCAGTACATACATAGTACTACATAGTAACACCCTATTTCAAAAAATCGAAGCAAACCAAACAAACAAAGAGGAAAATAGAATGTCTGGTTGGTACTTAACACTGCAGTTGTGCCAATTCAGTCATGTGACTTTTGGACTGAGTTAACCTGAAGCCATGCTAAGGAGATAGAAGGAATAAGTGTCCTACAATGGGATGCTTCACAAAATTACTGTTTCTGATGCAGTCATTATGAGGTGAATCAACACGAGGTACATCTAGGTCTGGCCCCTTTTCTGAACCCTTATTTAGTGTTGCTCAGATGACTAGGAAGCCACAGAGAAGAAGGCCACCTTGGACGCAGTCATACAGCAGGCACCAGCATCAAATTACAAGTGAATCACGGATTTAGATATTGACACATGGATGTTCTTGTGCGAAAGAAGACTCAGTATATTTATAAACTAGAAGTGTCAAAACTTTTAGCAATGATTCAAATTCAGATATAAGAAAATCAGATGGTCAAACACACTTAAAATAAAATTAATGAAAAAGGAAAAGGTAAATAACTTAATGTAAAAATATAAGATGTCAAATGGGAAAGCAATATTGATATCACAAAATATTAATGTCAAGTCTAAAATTTGTTATAGGACATGGAGGCAGACTGCCCTGGAGGCCACAAGATTTATTTAATTCAACAGAGAACATGATGGAGCCCAAAGTGAAAGGGAAGGAGCTCAGATTATCCAGAGCAGCAAAGATGTCTGCTTCTTTCTGTCTTTTGTGGTGAGAGGAGGTGGCTGTCTCATACTGAGAGAGAGAGTGAGAAAGGAGCCTTGCTAGCATGTGACTCAGACACGGGGAGATATTGGGAAAGATCACATTTAATTAACTGATGCTCCTAAGACTGGAAACTTGATGTCCTCAGGGGAATTAAGAATGTCATGCTAGGGCTGGAGAGATGGCTCAGTGGTTAAGAGCATTGGCTCTTCTTCCAGAGGTCCTGAGTTCAACTCTCAGCAACTGTATGATGGCTCACAACTGTCTCTAGTGGGATCTGAAGCCCTCTTTGGGCATAAAGCTTTACATGCAGATAGAACACGTACTCATAAAATAAATAAGCAAACTTTTGATAAAAGGAATGTCATGCTTTTGGAATCTGAACAACTGGAGAGTTTATAGACTCACAGACACACAGTCTGACTCTCTTTGTAGAATCAGATGTGGCAGAGCCAACACTAAGGATGACTTTGTTTTTGGGATGTTAGTCTTTCTCCTACAGATCCCCAGACCTGCTATCCTTGGAGAGCTGTTCATTGTTGCTGATGCTGCAGAAGACTGGAGCCTGATTAGCTACTCCCTTATGTCTAGCAACATCATTTCTAAGTTTTTCTTAGCTAAAACTGAAGATGTAAGACAATCATTTATTGAAATGGATGCTGAAATACAGAAGGGCAGTTAGGAAAAAAGTATGAATATATCCATAGAAAATGAAGGTACTGTTATTTCTGAAAATGATATATTTGTTAAAGAAAACAACTTGGGGAAAGTGGCATATGATGATGCACCAGCAGCTGAGGCAGGAGGATATTCATGAATATGTGGAAGAGCCAAGCTACAGAGCAGAACCCTGTGTCAAGCATCAGAAAGACAGACAGCCATTGCACTGAAACAGACTCAAGTTCCAGGTTCCTTCTCAGAAACCCACTACTTCCTCAGTAAACATTATCATATGCCCTTCCTGCCACTGTCACTGTGCATGCTAATCCTTTAGTCCATCTTTTGGCTTCCCCTGTTAGATTGTAAATCCCTATAGTACATATATTTTTCTCTGTTTTAAACGGGCTGGGGAGGTAGCTTTGCACACAAAATATTAACTGTGTAAGCACAAGGATATCAGTTTAACTCCTCGGAAACTAGGTACAAGCCAGGACTGTTGACACATGCTTGTGATCTGAGCACAGGGGACTCCAGACAGGAAGAGCTTTGGATCCTGACTAACCAGCTAAGAGTTCCATGCAAGTGTCTTCAAAGGCAAAGTGGATGGTGACTAAGGAATGACAGGGAATAACAGTCAAGATTGTCCTCTGGCTTCTACATGCACACACACACACACACACACACACACACACACACACACTCAAATGTACATAATTAATGGCTATCAATTGAAAATTTCTATAGATCGTAAATGCTGAACTGAGGAAATCCAACAGATGCTCTGGGAACCTCTGCCTCTGCAGCAGCAGTAGAACTCAAAGCAGTGCATAAGATGTGACTTTATGCATGCTTTCTGAGTACTCTAGATTAGCACAGGAAGAGACCTATAGGAGAATCACAGCATACTCTACTGTGGAGAAACTGAATGCCTAAGAGAAAATGAAGAGGAAATTGTCAGTAGGGCTTGGGAGATAGCTATCAGTAGAGTGCTTGCCCTATAGGCCCGAGGACCTGAGCTTGATGATAGAACCCACATAGACAGCTGTGTGAAATAGTGTGTGCCAGGAATCACAGCTTAAATGGAGAGCTCCAGGTTCAGTGAGAGACCCTATCACCAAAAATAAAGTGAAGAGTAAGTGCATCAGATATCCAACATTGACTTCTGACATCCTTATGTACATACATGTAGCTATGTGTTTATGCTTATATATTGCGTATACAAGCACACCCATGAAGAGGAACACATATATTACTGGAAGTTTGGAGAAATCTCTTTCTGGCCACCAGATGATACCAGGAAAAGATATTTGGGGATTTTTAGCCTCCTTAATAGAATAATTTGGGAATTATAATTATAAATAGATTTAATTGGAAGCCCAAATAAATTGTATGAAATTCCCCCATAATCAATAAAAATATTATGCTGTGAAAAGAAATTTAATAAAGGGAATCCCAAAATCAGACAAAGCTGAAAAATCTCAGTAGTTGCTCAGAGGTGGAGGATGAAGATATAGAAATAAAAGCCATTCTGTTTGAGTTAAGCAGACAGGGAGATTAGCCACATGATGACAGGCGGCCACAATGTGGGAAAGAGAAAGTCAGAGAAAGAAGAAAGTCTGAGTACCAGGGAAGGCATTTTTAGGCTCCAGTCAACATCTAATAGAGAAAGACAGAAGAGAAGAAAAAGGAAGATTTTCTTAGTAACAACTCAAAAATGCTCACAGATCCATGAGAAAACTCATGGCAGCTTCCAATGACTGCACAGGGAGTAGGGATTCTAGGAACAACTTTACCTAAATAAAGAAACAATTCTTTTTTTTCTCTTTTAGCAGATCTTAAGAATCTATCTTCTGGAGGCTTAGTCCCATAGCCAAATGGTAGGCAAGCCTAATATTAACTCTTATGAAAGGAGACAATGCTATGTCTTCAGCAAGAAGGAGATTTAATTCTTATGCACACAAAAATGCTTTTGAGACAGCAAAGTTTGTTGCATTTTAAAAAAAAGCAGCCAGGAAAGTGAGCATTGCTGTTGAAGGGGTACAACCAGGAATTCATGTATTTACCGCACGCCTCAGTGAAGAAGGCAATGATAGATATATCAGGGTTCTTCAGAATAAATTTCTACACAAACAGAGCATATGTGTAATATGACCAGACAGTAAACGGATCCATGTTTTCATATCTAAGAGAAATAGTCTGAGTGCAGTTCTGGCAGATAATTTATTGCCTAAGGTACAATTTGAAATGTCCTTGTGATGTTCTCTCTCATTAGAGATAATGATAGTATTCAGACAGTGAAATGTTTTATTTTAGACCTCACCTTTTTCAAGTTGCCAAGGTCAGCGCTATAGTTCTGCAGCTTTATCATTTATATTCCTACTGTGAAATTATGGAAACAAATATGAAGCTCAGTAAGTGGTGTGTGCATGTGTATCTGACTATTCCATGTGTAGCGATGTAGTGGCCACCCAGATTGACATGAGTGGTTGTACTTCTGCAGTCACTACTTTCATGTTACTTCGCCTACCCCGTTTTGTTAAATTTGATTCCACAGGACTTGGAATTCATGTTGCAGGTCAGTGAAAACTTGGCACTGGAAGCAGATTTTCTTCCTTTCATTTTGTGGGTCCTGAAGAAGCCGGAAATCAGGTCGTCAAATTTGTTGGCAAGCTTCTTACCCTTCTCAATAAACTTGTTTGCCTTGATGCACCTTCTTTTTTATGAGACTGAAACCTGAAGCGCTCACCAAATTTGGCTAGGCTGAGCATGGTCAGTTGAGTCTCAGAGATCCAGCTCGCAGTCGCTCTGCCTCTCACAGACACAGGGATTGCAAATGCATGCTACTATCCCTGAGTCCTGGGTGTGGGTGCTGGGAATTAGAATTCAATTGTTCATGCATATATGGTAAGCTCTTTGACCAGTGGAATCTCTCTTTAGCTTCTCAGTACATATTTTGAAGGCCTTAAAATGTTTCAATTCTTCTTAGCATGTCTATTGTTGTCCTTATTCTATACTGCACATATATGTTCATAAAAATAATTTATTTAAAAAGATTCCATGAATTTAAAGGAAAGCAAAGAAGCTATATGGGAAAGTATGGAGGGAGGAAAGAAAGAAGATAAATGATATAATTATAATCTCAAAAATAAAAGTAGTCATGTAAAAGTATTTTAATCCTATGTCTCTTCATTTTTGTGATTTCCTGGGTCTAGTGTATATGCCACATGATTGCAATTAGTTACAGATCTACACACACTTCTTGCAGACATAAATAAAATCAAATTAATTCTAGTATCTAAGCAAACAATTTTGGAGCATTTTATTCGGCAGTCACTTATTTAATTAAGTTTTTTCAAAGCCCTAGTGCAGTATAGTTTGAGAATTTTACTTGAGGTTGATTCAACAAAGAAAATAAAGATAGTATTAAAACACAATCACAAAAATTATTTCAAAGACTATCAGTAGATTACACTGGAGGGAGAAGAGCTGTTGGATGTCCCAAGACCCAGACCAAATGCAAAGGGCAGAGCAAAATGTCAGGTTGTGGCCGGGCTGGTGGTGGCAACGCCTTTAATCCCAAGCACTTCGGGATGGCAGAGGCGAGACGGATCTCTGTGAGTTCGAGGCCAGCCTGGTCTACAAGAGCTAGTTCCAGGACATGGCACCAAAGCCACAGAGAAACCCTGTCTCGAAAAACCAAAAAAAAAAAAAAAATGTCAGGCTTGCAATATTACACCTCACAAAAAGTTAAGACATTCTTTGGTCTCCTGGGCTACAAAGTGCATTAGACCCTGATGCTGATGGCATGCTCTTAATAGTATCTGGTAATAGGCAGGATGCATGGCAGGTGACTTCTGGTGAATTGAAAAGGCTAAGACTGATATTTCTTCCAGCTTCACCTCTACCCCAAGCCTTACATATGCTTCATGTCTCCTTTTAAAATAAGCTATTAAAAGCAGTCACCTATTACTATACACAGCAGTCACTGTATACTATACATCACAGTCACTGTATGCTATACACCGCAGTCAACTGTACTACTATACACCGCAGTCACTGTATACTATACACCTCAATCACCATATATTATACCACAGCAGTCACTGTATACTATGCACAGCAGTCACTGTGGTACTATACACAGCAGCCGCTGTATGCTATATACAGGATCCCACTGTATGGCTATACACAGCAGTCACTGTGTGCTATACACAGCAGTCACTGTGTGCTATACACCACACTCACTGTATACTATACACCGTTCACTGTATACTATATACCTCAATCACCATATATTATATACAGCAGTCACTGTATACTATGCACAGCAGTCACTGTGTACTATACACCACAGTCACTGTATGCTATACACCGCAGCACTGTGTACTACTACACAGCAGCTCACTGTATACTATACACCACAGTCACTGTATGCTATACACAGCAGTCACTATATGATATACACAGCAGTCACTGTATTACTATACACAGCAGCCGCTCTATGCTATACACAGCATTCCTCTGGTATGCTATACACAGCAGTCACTGTATACTGTACACAGCAGTCACTGTGTACTATACACAGCAGTCACTGTATACTAAACACTGCAGTCACTGTATACTATACACCACAGTCACCGTATACTATACACAGCAGTCATTGTATGCTATACACAGCAGTCACTGTATACTATACACAGCAGTCACTGTATGCTATACACAACAGCTGTTGTATACTATATATATCAGTCACTCTATGCTATACACAGCATCCACTGTATGCTATAACAGCAGTCACTTTATACTATACACAGCAGCAGCCACTGTATGCCTATACACAAGCAAGTCACTGTATACTATACACAGCAGCCACTGTATGCTATACACAGCATCCACTGTATGCTATACACAGCAGTCATTGTATACTATGCACCACAGTCACTGTATATTATACACAGCATTCACTATTTGCAAGTGCAGTACCTTATATGTGATACAGAGGACATCGTGCCATTGTGCCATTTTGCATTGCAGTAAAACAGTTTGTGAAATCACAGTAAGCAATTTAATAATATACTGTGGGCCAAAAGTGAATATGCACACCCAGAGGATGAAACTGTTTTTAATAGTCCGTATATAAAAGAAGTCCATCCTTTGGGAGCATGAAATCAAATGCTCGTTATGTTGATGTTGACCTTAGGTGAATGTCAGTGGGCATGGCTGCAATGGCAGTGTTTCTCTGACTACATATATTAGCAATCTTCCAGCTTACCACAGTCCTGGAAAATCATGATCCCCAAGGTGACCTAATATCAGACTGAAAATACAAGTCTGAAAAGTACCTTAGAAGAGATTTGGGTGGGACTTGAGGGAGGGACCAGTCCCTGAGCACATATGCTGCTCTGCAGGGGCCCTGGATTCCATTCCCTGCACCCACAGTGCACAGCTCACAAGTGTCTATAACTCCAGTTCCAGTGGCCTATGCGGATAGCTATATATACATGGTACACATACAGACAAGCAGGCACACACATATACATGTACAAATAAAAATAAGTGGAAATGCTTTAAAAAAATTTTAAAGTCCTCCAGTTTACCTTTTCACAAGTTAGAGAAGCATTATTTTAAAACTAACAACAAAATTACAGAATCACAGTGATGTGGGAGAGAAAGAACTCAGTAGAGGATTGCTTGTCAAGATGGTGCCTTGCAAGCATGAGCATGCCAGTTTGATTCCCAGAATTCATATTAAACAAATAAGCAAGCAAACAGAAAGGCTGGGTTTGCAATCCTAGCAACAAGGAGGCAAATCCTTTTTATGAGTTCCAGAACAATGATGGACCCTGATTCAAAGCAAAATAACAAATAAATGTGGACATGTTTTAAGAAGCAAAATGAATTTATCCTCTTGCCTCTACACACATACATATGTGCACCAGTACAGGAAATAAACATGCAGCAAAACTGCACACACAAATAAAACTGGTTAAACAACAGCAGACAGCAGATGGGTACACTTCTGTCCTAGGTGCTGAAAAATCTCAGTACAAACACCCTGTACTCAACATAAATTCCAGCTGTTGCGTGATGCCATATCTGTCTTTCTTTACATCCTTTTGTCATCTTAAACTTTTGTGTTTCCAGGAGTTTCTCTTACCAGAAGCTGTCATAGGAACCCTGTTCGTGAAGATCACTCTCTCATCCTGTGAGCAGACTAATCGTTTTGCTGCCTCATGCATTTCTATGAAGGACCTTTGGAGGCTGACAGCTATGAGTTTAACATCATGATATCTGATAAACATGTGGCCTTTTCAGAGACAGAAAAGGCCATTAACCACCATAAAACAACCCACTTTGATACTCGTTTTTGTGCTGATGGTATTTAAGGAAAAACAAATGAACCAAACAAAATAAATAGCAACAGAAACAGATTCAGAGGCTTAGGAGATAGTTCAATCAGTAAAATGTTTGCCTTGCAAGTCTGAGTAGCTGAGTCCAAACCCCTAAACCCAAAAATTTAGCTGGTAATTTTGGAATTCACTTGGACTCTTGAAACTGGAGAAGTAGAAATAAGAAAATTCCTGGGCCTCCCTTGCTAGGCAACCTACACAAATCACTGGGAAAATCTGCCTCAAAAATCAAGGTAGATAGCAGGAGGGTAGGGCTATATGCCTTTAATCCAGCACTCAGAAGGCACAGACAGGCAGGTGGATCTCTGTGAGTTTGAGTCCAGCCTGGTCTGCAAGAGCTAGTTCCAGGACAGCCTCCAAAACTACAGAGGAACCTTCCATGAAAAACCAACCAAACCAACCAAACAAAAAGTGGACAATACTTGAAGAATGACACTCTAGAGTACCCTAAAGTATTCTCTGATCTACACGTATACTCATATACACATACATGTGCACACACCTGAAAAATCACATATAACTATTGTATACACAATGCATTTTGGAAAAAAAGAATAAGAAAAAGAAACACCTAGAAAAGCTATCTTCCCACCCACCACTGATTATCTGAGATTAGGGCATTCATCTGGAAAGCTGTCATACACTACTGACCTCCCTACCTGAAGAACATAACTCCCAAGACATCTTCTATCAGCTAAAACACAACTCTCAAAAAACCATTAAAAAATAGAGCCTTAATACATTATTTTATTTCCAAATATTTGCTCTCTGTAAGTCTACATACAGAAACAGGCCCTTGCCAGTTTTGCCTCTAAAACTGGTTTTCTCTTATTGAAGATGCTGCACAAGCAAGAACTCCGAGTCACTACTGCCCTGCCTTGCATTGTTGTTTTGCCTTGTGGTATGGAGAGCATGTTTACCAAGGCACTTTGCTTTATCTTGTTTACTTATTTCCACTTGTTACAGGGCCTTTGCTTGCTAGGGACTTGGGAATACTTGGAAAGCATGCTTCCTCTTCAATGTCAGGAGCATAGGAGAGGCAGGTGAGAGGAAGAGGAGGAGGAGAGCCTGCAAGGGTAACAGTGTCTCCTTTTAAAGTAGAAGACGAAATCACAGGTGTGGTGGTACATGATGTGCACACCCAGTGTGAGGAGGCAGAAGTAGGGAGGAGTGACTTGCCAGCAAGCAGCCCAGTCAAGCGATGGACTCCAGGTCCCAGAGAAAGACCCTGTGTTGCGAACTGCCTGGACAGCATTGACGAAAGAGCACTAGGGTTTGACCTCTAACCACCATATTATCTCATACTTGCATGCTTACACACCTTCACACATGTGTTCATCTCTTCACATGAAAACACAAATCTTTGTAACAGAAGCCTGACTGGATTCTCCAGCAGTCCTAACTACTCAGGAGGCTGAGGCAGGAGAACGTTTTTGAGTCTTAGAGTTCTAAGCTTGGAAAACAGAAAGATATTATTTATTAAAATGAAATATACAATTTAAAAAAGGATTAAGTATGATGCAGGAGTATTGCTAAATACACTGTAACTTGAGATTGATTTTCTATAGCTAATCAAGGACTTTATACTTGCACATCTCATAATAAATAAGTCAAACTTCAAGGAAAATAATAAAAATACTCTTCTCTAAGTTAGTGCAAAATTATGGCAACAAGGAAGCCATAAATGTAGCTAAGCTACCATTGTCATACAAATATTCACTTCAGAATTACACAAGGGGGGTACAAATGCAATTCAGTTGGTAGAGCGCTTGGTTTGCAGGTGCACAGCCATGAGCTTCATTCCTCACACTGCATAAACTCTGAATTATACTACATCCCTTCAGTCTCAGCACTGGGAGAGAGATGCAGAGGATCAGAAGTTCAACACCATCTTTAGCTGCATAATAAGTTTGAGGTTGTCTCAAAAAGTTAAATAACATACTCAAAAGTTTCTGTATACATTTAGGCCACTGGCCATCAGAAACTAAGAATGAGAAGCCTGTCCAGAATTAGGAGAGTACAATGGCAACATGCTGTTCTTTATGGCGCTAAAAGGTAAAGATAACACTTACATTGCCAGTGGCTGCAATGATCACCTAGGAATTCTACCTCACTGCTTCATACAAGTCTACAATTAATAGAAATCACAGTTTCTATTTTATAACAGACCCAACATAGTCATGTTACACACAGGATCATCCACCCCATACTGCTTTATGGAGTTTCAAATTTGCAAGGAAGTACAGGGAAAAGCAGGACCATGACTTTGCTAAGCATCTACGTAAGTCATCAGGAAGCAACAAAAATCTCAATTTAAGCCGGGCGGTGGTGGCGCACGCCTTTAATCCCAGCACTCGGGAGGCAGAGGCAGGCGGATCTCTGTGAGTTCGAGACCAGCCTGGTTTACAAGAGCTAGCTCCAGGACAGGCTCTAAAGCTGCAGAGAAACCCTGTCTCGAAAAACCAAAAAAAAAAAAAAAAAAAAAAATCTCAATTTAAAGAATAGAAAGCCCAAGAAATGGAGCTAGGGATATGGCTCAAGGGTGAGAGTACTTTCTATGAAAGTATAAGGACATGAATTTGAATCCTTGGTGTTCATGTAAAAATCTTAACATGTCTTTTAATTATCTAGTGACATAAATACTGTGAAATACCATGTGGAGAGTTGACAGGAGGGTTTTAGGGCTTTCTGGCCCGCAGCCTAGCTCAGACTCAGTGTCTTAAGGATATAAAGTAAAGCATGATACAACAGAACACTCACATTATCCTCTGGCCACTGCATGTGAGCATGTTTGTGCAGTCCTACACACACAGCTGCACATACATCACATGTACCCAAAGCAAACTAAAACAAGCCTTTAAAAGTCAAAAATTAAAAGCAAAGCTGAAGTTCAAGAAACAGAGTTCTATTGTCTTCATTCAGACTAGTAGCTGCTCCAGGCTGGGGCTGATCTTGGCTAACCTGACCTCTATGTCAGCCCTCTGGCCCTCAGCAACCAAAATCATGTCATTCCTATCGCGTAGAAAAAGGCATTTCACCAAAACAGAGCACTTGGAAGCAGAGAAGAGCTCCATTGCTACTCAGTGATTCCTAAATTTGCAATATTTCTGGAGACAAAATGATAAGAGTTCACTTGGTAACCTCACAGCTTCATATTGTAACCACCATGCAGTGAGAAGGCTAAGCAAGGACCCAGAACTCTTTTTCATTAAGATGTGACATACAAAGAGAACACTGCAGCCACAAGTCTTGAGGGCCATTTCAGATAAAAGACTCTAGATTTCCTCCCAACATACCTTCTACCCAAGATACACTGTCCGATGCAAACCCACATTGCATTTGGCTTGGTTCTTTCTCTACTCCATAGATGAAGTCTTGAGTTACATCTCTACGGTAATGATCTTAAGGACAGTGGTCATGGGATATAGTATAAAATTGAAAATTAGTTAAGTTTTTGTAGCTCTTATTTTTACTTGTTTGTTTGAGCCTTGGTATCACTACTATATAGCTTAAAATAGAATTAATATCTCCCCAATTAAGTCTCTTGAGACCCAAGACTATAGGCCTATAATGTCACTCTTGGTTCAACTAAGGAGTTTTGAATTAAAACCCCGAAGTTTGTGGTATGAGTTCACATATATATATATATATATATATATATATATATATATGATGTGTGTGTGTGTGTGTGTGTGTGTGTGTGTGTGTGTGTGTGTGTGGGGGTGTGTGTGTGTGTGTGTATAAACATGTGTATATATGTGAAATTTTGCAATTTCTTGGGTATAGATTTTTGTGAATGCATTGTATATGTGTGCATGCAGAAGTATGCATGAACATATAAAGGCCAGAGGTCAATTTCAAATGTCATTTCTCAGATATCATGCACTGAGGATTTTGAGATGGCAGTCTCTCATTGTCCTGAGTTCACTAATTCAGCCAAAACTGGCTGGCCAGTGAGCCCAAGGGATTTACCAGTCTCTGCTTCCCAAGCACAGAGATTCCAAGGGCACGCCAACACCTTACTTTTCTCTTTTTATTAAATCTTCTTGTGTTGATTGTTTGGATAGAAATGTACTATACATTTTCCCCTACTCCACTCCCACACTCTACCCTCCCTTTCCACCTTCTTCCCTTCCCGCCATATGACATCTTACTTTTTACACAGGTTCTGGGAACCAAACATGAGTCCTCATGCCGCAAAGCAAACACTCTACCTAATGAGCTATTGCACCAGCCCAATTATGAGTTTTATAAACCTGGTGTTTACATTATTTCAAGTTTAAGTTGTTGAAAAATGGATGTTAAGGAATAATTCCTAAGTTTTGTACTTTTGCACTCACATCAAGTTCAGCACACAGTACGTGTCCAATCACTGTAAGCTGCTGTTACTTTTGATTCCTTGTCCATGTTTAAGTCTACTCAGCAGGCACGCAAAAACTATTTAAAATACTCCAGATTAGAAAATAGATGGCCAGTCCACTCACTTAGATCTGAAATTAATTTACAGCAAGTATTCTGTCTAGGATTCACCCCCAAAATGGTAACTGTCATTCCTATACCATGTGCATGAATCCATGTATCCTCCTACCAGAAAAACATTACCCTTTAGTAATGGTAAAAAGAGAAACGAGACCTTCAATTCTCAAACAGAAGAACATTTAAACATTGCTGTGTGGTGAGGAAATGCAGAAAGCTTAGTTTCAACTGACAAAAGAGGAGCTGGGTCCGGGGAAAGCACTTGTTAAAGGGGCTGGAGCTGAGACAGAAAAGAATATGTGTCCCAGGCAGACAAGCAGTCAGAAACAACACAGGGCATTCTAATTTCTTTTCTTTCACTTTGATGAAATAACCTAACAGAAAGCAGCTTAGGGGAGAGTGGAGCACATTGGCACATAATTCCATCATATTACATCCAGTTACATCCATCAAGTAACAATCCATCGTGTTGGGGAAATCACGGTAGCAAGACCTTGACTCAGCTGGTCGCATCCACAGTGAACAGTGGAAAAAAAAAAAAAAACAGGATGCAAACACACTGCTGGCTTGCCTGCTTGTGTTCAGCTCTTTTCTCCACTTTTAAAAAGTTCAGGACTCCTTGCTTAGGAAATGGAAGTATATAGACAGGACTCTTTCTTCCCACATCAATTAATTTAGCCAATCTCCCACAAACATTCCCACAAGCAACCCAGGTAGCTTCTCATTAAAGATCTCTTCCCAAGTCTCACTGGGCTTTATCAAATTGATAATTATAGCTAACCTCCACACAGGGTAATGTACCAAGGAAAGCAAAACCTGTGTGGGTTACTGAGAGCCCTCTTGTATTCAAACCAGAAATGGATGGGACACAAGCTCTACTCTAAGCAGGATCTTTAAATATTTCCACCTGAGATTCCCAAAATATTCCCACTTGACTGACAGACTAGAGGTTCTTTAGGAGCCGGGGGAAGGTAGAATGAAGTAACAAGAGAGAAGAAGACAGTGTCTACAAACCATTAGGAAGCAGTAAGATGTCTGTGAGATGTTAGTACAATTTGTAGGCTTGACTCATTCTAAGACTGAAAACTTCTTATCCCTCTTCATTTGTCTCAGAATGTAGTAGATGCAAGAAAGGTTGGTGTGGTGTTTTGATTTGTCATTTTTTTCCATAAAATCAAAACAAGGTGAAACCAAACAGTGATATTCAGTCCTAAATTGCTGTTCATCTCCTCAGCCCACTTTCCTCCAAAATCCTCATCCTTAAAGTTTAGCTCAGTTGCTGGAAGACAGAACAGAACACAGCTGGCTTTCAGACCTATCTATTTATGTATATTGCAAATGAGCTCACGCTCTAAGCCACCCAGCTGGTATGGGCTGTATTTGAGAATTTGATATTGACTTTTTAACTGAAAACTCTGTGTTCTGTCCTCTAAGTGCTGCAAATAAGTTAAAACACAAACAAATTGTTGTACCATGCTCATAAGTTTCCAAACTGACTGCAACATGACAGAGTATAAGTTTCCAAACTGACTGCAACATGACAGAGTAAACACGAGCAATTCTAGAGAAGTTCTCAGAGGGCATCCTATTTACTCAGACTTTGTCTGTGTCATCATTAGTAATGATTCTCGAGTCTTCTACACAGGAGCTACAGAGGTAGTACAAATGGATATATTTTGCATTTACATACCATAAAGAATTTGTCTTACAGTATGAATTGGCAAATGTCTAGTTTTTAATCTGCCAAGAAGACACTTTGCAATGAAAAAATGTATGTCTTTCAGCTCTGCAGGCCCCATGACATTTAACACAAGTGTTTAACAAACGTGCTCTGAGCAAACTTTTAGAGACAATAGGAAGTTCTATTACCAGGTGTCTCAATGGCTATTCCACAGGGTATTTTGAAATAAACTATATTTTAAATTTAGAACATGGTATAGTCTTTTCATCAAAATCATGCTTTGAAAACCTCTTGTGAGTATTTGTGTGTGTGTAGGTGTAGGTGTTTGAATATGTGTGCAGGTGTATGAGTATGTGTATGGCTGTGTATGTACAGATATGTGAGCATGTATGCAGGTATGTGTGTATAGCTATGTGAATACACATACAAGTCTTTGAGTATATGTGCAGGGATGTATGTATTACAGGTGTATGAGTATATGTGCAGGCATAAGTGTACAACGTGTTAGTATGTATGCAGGTATGTATGTCTGCAAGTATGACAGTATGTATGCAGGTGTGTGTATACAGATGTGTGAGTATGTAGGTGTATGTACAAGTGAGTGTGCAGGTGTGTGTGTGTGTGTGTGTGTGTGTGTGTGTGTGTGTGTGTGTGTATGTGTGTGTGTGTGGAGCTCAAAGGTCATCCTAAGGCAGTGTTCTCAGAAGCTACCATGTTTCTCATCCTTTTTATTTTTTACATGTATTTTAACAAAAAAGGTCTGGCCTGTAAGTCTCCTGGCAGGCCAGGCTAGCTGCCTAACAGCAATCCCCAGGTATTCACCCATCCCCATCACCCCAGGAATAACATTATAAGCACCTGCTATTAAGAACAGCTTTTCATTAAGTGTCTGGGCTCCTGGCTGGTTAGTCCTGTTCTCTAGGCTCTAATCCCCCCAACACATCCTGGGCAACACCCCCACCCACCAAAGCCCCAGAGACCTGGCAGCAGCGTCCCCACACCCCCAAACATTGCCCACCTCCTCAGCTCTACAACAGCAAGAACTGAACTTCCCAATGCAGAAGAAAACGACCTTAAGAATAACTTCATGAAAATGATTGAGGCCCTTAAAGAGGAAATGAAAAAATTCCCATAAAGAAGTAAAAGAAGTCTCTCCCAGCACTCCAGGAGTGTTTTGGTAGATGTAGTTAACTTTCACTAATGCTTTAAAAAAACAGTTTACCTGCAACCTTGGTGTAACTTTTAAACACAGCTTGCTCCAATACTGAAGGGACTTAAGAGGTGAGTGAATAGCCACACGGTGGGACATCCTACTCTCTAGGACTTCTACAGTAGGACAATACTGAGGGCCACTCCTCAAACTCCCTCGGCTTTTCTAGCCAGCCAGCAGGGAGTTTCTTGTGGGTAGGCTCTCCCAAAACCCAACTCCATCTACTGGACCCTCTAAGCTCATAGCCCCACACCACCGAAGAGCTGAGAGCTTGCTATAATACTGAGGACACCAAGAGCTTGCTACAAGACTGACAGGACTAAGAGCTTGCTACAATATTGAGGGGACCAAAAGAGAGGATCAAGAAAGCAAACCAGGAGAGAAGACCAAGAGAGCAGGCTTATAGAGACCTCAGAAGCTTTTTGAGACATAGACATTGACAGTACACAGCAGAGCAAGAAAAATTTCCAAACACTCAGACAGCCACTGCAAGGATTGAACCAAGACACAAAGGCACTGCTGGCCTCATTTGAAGAAAGAGATGGGTAGGTGCCAATGCAAGATTTCCGCCAACAACCTAAGAAGCAACATGGTAACACCAGAGCCCAGTGATCACAGAACAGGAAGACTTGGTCATCGTAACCAGACAAAGCAGAAGAAAATGATTTTAAATGTAACTTTATGAAAATGGTGGAGACCTTTAAAAAGGAAATAAAAAACTCCCTTAAAAATGGAGGAAAATACAAACAAAAATAGGAAGAAATTAATAAATCCTTCAAAGAAAACCAAGAAAAATAATCAAACAGGTAAAGCAAACAGTTCAAGACTTGAAGACTGAAATAGAGGGAATAAAGAAAGCACAAATGTAGGGAATTCTGGATATGAAAAATCTGGGTAAATGAACAGGAACTATAAAAATAAGTATAATCAACAGAATACAAGGATAGAAGAAAGACTCTCAGGTGCTGAAGATACTATAGAGGAAACAGACTCATTGGTCAAAGAAAACATTAAATCCAACAAATTCTTAACACAAAACATTCAGGAAATCTGGACACCATGAAAAGACCAAACCTAAGAATAATAGGGATAGAAGAAGAAGAACTCCAGATCAAAGGCACAGAAAATATATTTAACAAATCATAGAAGAAAACTTTTCCAACCTAAAGAAGAATATCTCTATGAAAGTACAAGAAGATCGCAGAACACGAAATAGACTGAATCAAAAAAATTCCCCTTACCATATAATAATCAGAACACAAAACATAGAGAATAAAGAAAGAAAATTAAGAGCTGCAAAGGAAAAAGTTCAAGTAACATATAAAAGTAGACCTATCAGATTTATACCCAACTTCTCAATGGAACCCACGAAAGCCAGAAGGTCCTGGACAAATGTGCTGCAGGAACTAAGAGACCATGGATGCAACCCAGACTACTATACCCAGCCAAGCTTTCAGACACCATCAATGGAGAAAACAAGCTATTCCCTGACAAAAACAGATTTAAACAATGTATACCCTCAAACCCAGCCCTACAGAAAGTACTAGAAGAAAAACCCCAATCCAAGGAACTTACAGCACCCACAAAAACATAGGCATCTGATAACCCCCTACCAGCATAACCCAAAGAAGAGAAACACACAAACACAAACACTACTACTGAAAAATAACTGAAATTAACAACCACTGGTCATTAATATCTCTTAATATCAATGGACTCAATTCACCTATAAAAAGACACAGGCTAACAAAATGAGTACAAAAATGGGATCCAGCCTTCTGCTATACACAAGAAATAGGACCTTGGTCTTAGCATAGAGTGGGGAACCCTGATGGCTCCTTGGCCTTGAGAGGGAGGGAGGGGAGGTATGGGTGGAGGGGAGGGGAGGGAAGGGGGAGAAGGAAGGGAGGGAAGGGGGAGGAGGAGGGAAGGGAGGGGGGAGGAGGAGGGAAGGAGATGGAAATTTTTAAATATAAAAAAATAAACCATGAGGAAAAAAAAATAAAATGAAAATAAAGTAGTTCTTAAGAATGAAGATCACTTAAAACATAGTGCTACTTGAATGTCAAGAAGTCATTATGTTTAATAGCATTTTTAAACTATTAAAGTTGAGTGGTTACTTTTTATTTTGCATTTACTCAAAAAAAAAAAAAAAAAAGAAATACACCTCGACCTAAAAGACAGACACTACCTCGGAGTAAAGGATTGAGAAAAGGTTTTCCAATCAAACAGACCTAAGAAACAAGTGGGTGTAGCTATCCTAATATCTAACAAAATAGATTTCAAACTAAAATCAAACAGAAAAGATGGAGAAGGACACTTTACAGTCACAACAGGAACAATCCATCAAGATGTAGTCTCAATCCTGAACATCTATGCCCCTAATACAAGAGCACCCACATATGTAAAAGAAACATTAACTTAAATCACACATCAAAAAACCACACTCTAATAGTAGGAAACTTCAACACCCCACTCTTGCTAATGGACAGGTCAACCAAACAGAAACTTAACAGAGAAATAAGAGAACTAACAGATGTCATAAATCAAAAAGACATCTACAGACCATCCAACCCAAACACAAAGGAATATATCTTTTTCTCAGCACCTCATGGAACCTTCTCTAAAATTGATCACATACTCATATCTGTGGAAGTGCGTAACAAAACAAACCTCTACAGATATAAAGAAAAATTGAAGTAACACCATGTGTCTTATTGGATCACATGGAGTAAAGTTAGAATTTAACAATACTACTCTCAGAAAGCCTGAAAACTCATTGAAATTGAACAGTGAACTACCGAACCACCATGGGTTAAGGAAGAAATAAAGAAAAAAATTAAAGACTTCCTGAGTTCAACAAAAATAAAGACACAATATATCCAAACCTATTGGACAGTATGAAAGCAGTGCTAAGAGGAAAGTTCATAGCACTAACTGCACTCATAATGAAAATGGAGAAAGCTTATATTAGTGACTTAACAGCACACATGAAAGCTCTAGAACAAAAAGAAGCAGACTCACCCAGGAGGAATAGAAGACAGGAAATCATCAAATTGAGGGCAGAAACCAACAATATAGAAATAAAGAAAACAATACAAAGAATCAATGAAACAAAGAGCTGGTTCTTTGGGAAAATCAACAACACAGACAAACCCTTATCCAAACTAATCAAAAGGCAGAGAGAGAACATCCATATTAACAAAATCAGAAATGAAAAGGGGGACATAACAACAGACACTGAGAAAATTCAGAGAATCATTAGGTCAACTACAAAAACCTGTACTCCACAAAATTGGAAGATGTAAAAGCAACAGACAATTTTTTAGATAGATAACATATACCAAAGTTAAATCAAGACCAGGTAAGAAATTTAAAGAAGTAGAGGAAAAGACAAACAAAAAATGGAAGAAATCCTCAAATCCATTAAAGAAAGCCAGAAAAGAACAACTTTTTCACAATTCTGGGGTCTAAACACAGGTCCTGGTGTTTAAAAAAAGTGCTATATCTCCTCAGACTATAAACTACTTATTACCCCTATTACTACTCAAGTAACACTAACTCCTAAAACAGTACAGCATCTTTATAGGAGGCACACACTACTGTCATGGAGGTGATTTTCTATGAAGCTAATGAACCTGAAACTTCAGGACAGCCTTGCTAAGTTGTAGCCTCGCCATATGTTTCTGTGGTTTTGTTTTTGTAAAGTGTGCACGTTGGTTGTTACAGCATTTTAATCATATGTGAAGACTGTTAGGAGAGGTATACAGATCTGTAGTAACAGGATTGCTCCGATGGAAATGTGGGAACTCATAAAAAGCTATTAGGCATTTATCTAGGCATTGGGCAATAACTCCTAAGATCCACTGTAGGGAAGAGATAACAAGAGAAGGCATGGACAGGTCAGAGGCCACAAACATGTACTGTGGTCAAGACGATAGAATGAAGCCCATGAACTTTTCTATTGAATTTGACTGTCGTAGTGTCCTTCAAAGGCTGGGGAAGACTGCAGCAGGGAGATGCTCAGTCGATATAAGGGCTTTCCCAGCAAACAGGAGGACCTGAAGTAGATCCCCTAAACTGTGTAATCACCATTACACAGTTGTGGCTGTAATCCCAGTGCTGGGGAGGAAGAAACAAGTTGATAACTAGGGCTCACTAATTGGCTGGGCAAGCCATGGAAGTGAGAGAACCTATCTCAAAGAATGAAGTATATGGCACCTGTAGAATTTCTCTTAATGTTGTCTGCTGATCTCCACTCAGATGCTTCTGTACACCCTCCCCAACAATCACAAGCTTGGAAACTTTGTCACATATTTAAGCACAGACCTTTGAGGAGTTAGAGGATGGCAAGTAGGATGCAGAGGGACATGCAGCAATTTCAGGTCCAGCCCCCGCTGAGAACATGGGACATGTATTAACAAATCATTCACAAATATGTGAACGCTAGAAAGGTCAATGCTTCTTGTCCATTTGAATCTTTTCCTATCCTTTTCAAGATGTGTATTATTGGTTGTCAACTTGACTACATTTAGAATCAACTAGAATCCAAAAATTGTGGGCATACAATTGATGGTTTTCTTGCTTAATTTGAAGTAGGAAGATCCCCTTATAATCTGAATATTTGCAGTAGGAAAATAAGTCTTTAATCCAGTTCTTTTGAGTTAGGAAAACACATGTCTTTATTTAGGCTTTTTGAGGTGGGGAAAAATACCTTTAATCCAGGTAATCTGAGCTGGGAAAACCTCTCTAATATGAGCCACATTTTCTACTTTAAACCTAGGTAATAGCAATGGGAGCGGTGGACTGCATTCCTGCCCGGCTCCCAGCCACCTCGCTAGCTTATGCCCCGAAATAACAACACACAAACTGTATTCATTTAAACACTGCCTGGCCCATTCGTTTCAGCCTCTTTCTCACATCTTGATTAACCCATATCTAATAATATGTGTAGCACCACAAAGTGGTGCCTTATTGGGAAGATTCTAGCATACGTCCATCTTGGGCCGGAGCTTCATCGCATCTGGCTCAGAAAGAAGAGACATGGCATCTGTCTCACTTAGGAGAGGCCTGGCATCTGACTGAGCCATCTACCTCACGTCCTTCTTCCTGTTCTGTCTACTCCACCCACCTAAGGGCTGGCCCATCAAGTGGGCCAAGGTACTTTCTTTATTAATGAATGAAATCAACTCAAACAGAAGACCCTCCCACATCAAACCTATATTAGAACATGGAAGAAGAAAACTTTTGCTCTTTGCCTGCTTTCTCTTTCTCACCTTACTAAAAATTCCATTTCTTCACTGTCATTGCGTCTACAATTCTGGGATATTAGGATCTATTTAAGACCAGTTGAGACATCTGGCTGTGTGGACTGAGCAGCTATCAGATTCTTAGACATTTCATTCAGAGTCAGAGTCAGCCATTATTGAATTAACTGGAAAATAATCTGTATATCATTCTAACAAATTTCCATTCTTTCTTTCTTTGTCTGTAATATATAATATATATTAATTAATGCAATTATATAAATATATAGAGAGATCCATTCTGTTATACACACATACACTGTGTGTGTGTGTGTGTGTATCAACTCTATAAGTTCTGTTATTTAAAGAACTCTGACTTATATACATCCTTCCTAGGCCTAAATATATAAGAAGAAAAGCACTGGAAAATACACTATAGCCTTATCATATTGCAGATACAGTTTCACAAAATTCAGCTAATTTTGGTTACTCAAATTGCAATTCTTTGAACTAAGAAACTGAAATACAACTTATTAATACTATGGCTCTTTTCTAAGCTATCTCTACTGTCACAGTTCTCATAGTGGGCAGCATTGGAGAAGACACAGAAACTTTTATAACAAGCACAAAACTGGGAAACCTCTGTTCCCATATTCACTCTTTATGGGTACTCACTGCTTTTTGTAGGGATGGGCCTAATATCTTTATTCAAACAAGCAGAAAAACTTATTTCCAGACATAAGGTTTCCTTGGTATTCAAGGATGTTTGCCTTGCTTTAGGGTTTCCAGGCTGTAATTTTTTTTCTTTTTCTGTCAGAAATTGAACACATTTTCCTATTGAGATGTAGCTCCAAAGTCCTGTGTGGTGCCTTAGATCTTCAAGAACTTTCATTTTGTGACAGTCACAATCACTGGCACCCTAATCTTACAAGTTTCAGAATCTCATATAGATCAGTCTGGCCTTGAGCTCACAATGAAGATAGGGATGACTCAAACCCTCCTTCCTCCACTTTCTGAGCAATGTGAATGCTACCTAATGAGGTACACCTTATGTTCTTGGGTTCATTTTAATGGACATTTAAAGCACAATAAATTTTTACCATCTACTTTAATAAGTACTTTTCTTTATCCTAGCCCCTTGTTGTAAAAGTGTCCCAGCTTTAAAGAATTTCTCCTTCTTAACTGGAGAGAGAACATTTTCCCAGTGTTCTATGTCTCCTGGGACAAGTTTGTTAACCTCCGGGGAAGGTGTCCTCGGGTATGAACGGCACAGTCACCATGAGCAGCAGTACCAAATTCTTCTTCCTCAATGCCTGGATGTCATCTCACATTCCTCCCTTACCTTCCTGTTATACAACATTTTGGGATTCGGCCCAGTTCTGCTCCTGTCACACTCTGGGCTTGAGAGCATCTCTCAACTGATCATTTCCTGTATGCATCCTCTTCCTGTTCACTCTCACTTCCAAAGGAAAAGAAAAGAAAAACTTCCATCTGAAACGATCCAGACTTTCTCCAACTCTAAAGCATCTTTCCTAAGTTGCCGCTGTATGAACTCTGCCTCGCCTTTACAGATGCTTCTACAGAGCTCTTAATGAGATTGTTTTATGTTGCCATGCTAGAAAATTGAAAATTAAAGAGCTTTGATTTCTTAGTTGAGGAATCACATAGGGGAATCTGTGCTATCTCTTTTATTCTTTATCTTCTAATTAGATGATTGGACTTTTTAAAGCAGAAAGAAAGGAGATTTGACACTCTTACAGAGTCATTATTTCAACTTCTGCTTTATTTCTCTTCTCCATTTTGCTGCTATTCCCACCTCACCATGATTTCCATTTACAATTAAGAAACCTGAAATCATCTTGCTGATGATAAAGAAGAAAACCAATGTGGTTCAGAGAAATCTGAAAAATTAGGAAGTTTAAAGTGAACTTGGATGCCCCATATTGCTAATGTCTGACTTCCTGGCTGCCACTGCCTCCCCAGGCATGTAATTCACTAGAGCCACACAATTAACCTAGCCATCTGAGGCCGCTGCTGTCTCCCAACAAGTTCTCATTCACATTTCATTAATTTTAGTAAGAACAGAACCTAACTTCACTCTAGGCAATGATGGGATCCAGGGAGCATCTGCAGAATAGGTGTTGTGATAGAGGAAGGAAACCAGATAATGTGTATGGCTTCACATTGCCTTGCCTCCACATGCTAATAATGGACTAAACCTCTGATCACCAAGTGAGCCCCCAAATTAAATATTTTGCTTTCTAAGAGTGGTCATGGTTATGGTGTCTCTTCACAGCAACAGGAACCCTAACTTAGTGGTGAAAGAGTGTTGAATGAAGTTCTCATGCTGTGCTCGTCTTCTGCCACTGTGATTAAAGCACTTGACATCGATCATTCATGAAGAGGAAAATGCTAGAGGGGCCAACAGCTTCAGGTCCGTGAAGCGGTAGACCCATTGCTTTCAGGCCATGTGTCAGGAGAGTTCCCCACAGAGCAGTTGCTGGTTGGCAAAGTCATTCATATGAACTCACCAAAGAAAAAAAAGATGGCAGAGTGATCCCCTACAATCTCTTAAGGGACCCCCAAAATTTAAGTACCTAGTCTCTATCTTCAAAGACTTAAAGTTCTTGTCAAATAGATCCTTCACTTCCTTGGTTAGAGTTACCCCAAGATACTTTATACTATTTGTGGCTATTGTGAAAGGTGATGTTTAATGGTGCTACCCTGGGATCCAGCCTTTAAAACATAGGCCTCTGGGAAACAGTAAGGATGCAAACTAGATCTGATGTTTTTAAATTTACATGTTGAACTTAGCTTTTTATGATATAAAAGAATTGTAAGAATGTTTAATGATTAAGAAGAACCCTGAATTTTGAACAAGATAATGTACATACCCAGGAATCAATTCCCCCATTGACAAAGTGTGTGTGTGTGTGTGTGTGTGTGTGTGTGTGTGTGTGTGTGTGTGTGTGTGTGTGTGTGTGTGTGTGTGTGTGTGTAAAAGTGAGCAGTCAACCTCAGATCCCTTTCTTGGTCACATTCCAACTTGTCTTTTGAGGTAAAGCTTCTTAACTTACCTGGGACTCACTGATTGAATTGCCTTGTCTGGTCAGTGAGCTCCAGTGGTCTGCTTGTCTCCACCTCTGCAATGCTAGGACTACAAGAACATGATGTTTGCCTTTATACAAGAGTTCAGAAGACCAAACTCAGTCTTCCTACTCACGCAGCAATCACTTCACCAACTGAGCCATCTCCCCAGACCCCACTATATTAATTTTAAGTTAACATAAAAGGCAAGGAGTCATGCTTTGTTTGCATAAGACACAGTATACCTTCATTTTAATCTAATGCAACATGACGTTAGGAAAAGTGTCACTATCACGGGGCTGCACAAACTTAAGTGACATGGTTAGAACAGGAGAGCCAAGGCATGTTAAGTTGCAGCATGCCATGTTTGGTGGAAGCATAGCTGAATATTATTGAACTGGAGAAGGTCAGGGTCAAAGTGATGTATGACTGTCAGGATGAGTGTCATGTATCAACTTGGCAAGAATACAGCACCTGGTTACCCAGTGAATCACTGATCGCAGTGTTGCTGTTAAGGTGTTTTGTAGATGAGATGAAAATCCATGAATAGTTGACTTTATTTAAGGGAAGTTATGCGGAAAATCAGGGTGGGCTGTCTGCAATCATCAGAAAATCAAAGTGGAGCTGAGTGTTCTTGAAAGAAATATTGCCTCAGAGCTGAGAGACAGCTTAGCCAATGAAATGTTTGCATAGAAGCATGAAGTTTTATCTGCAGAACACACCCAAAAGCTGGATGTGATTGCATGAGATTGTAATCCTAGTGCTGAAGAGCCAAAGACAGTGGCTCAATGGCCAGCCAGCATAGCCCTATTAATGAGTCCTCCCAAGGGAGGGACCCTATCTTTTAAAAAAAAATATGGACAGTTCCTGAGAATTAATAATCAGGGTTATCTTTTGACTTACCTAACACAAACACAGATATGCAAACACACACATGCACACACATGAATGCATATACATTTTCACATATTTACACACAGGCACTTATTCACCCAAACACATAAGCACACACACATGCATTGTACACACTGACACATACATACTTGCACATGCTCACATATACCACACATACTCATATGCACACACACACACACAAAGAGAGACACATGAATGTGCATAGATATATGCATTCAGGCACAGGCACAGGCACACACATGCATGTACCCATACTACACAGGAATATACACATGTACATACACATGTATACACAGGCACATACACTCACATACATATGCACATACATACACAGGTAATTCACTCTTGAATGCACACAATCACACAAACTCCCATAGACACACACACATACATATATACAACACACTCCCATTGCACTAATAGAAAATAGCTTAAGAGCCTATCCTTGACATCTAGCCTCCTTTCCAAATACATGTTTTTTAGGTTTTAGACTTGCCTAATCAGCTTCTGGAACCATGTAAGTAAATTTATTACAGTAAATCTTTTAATACTTCTTTCTGTTAGCTGTTCCTCTGCCTTCAGTCTGACTGTTACCAATGGTGTCTATCAATTTTCATCATCTCTAGTAATAATTCCAGACAAGCCAGGCCAGTCCTCTCCATGCCTACCCACTCATATCCTCTAGATTCTCTATTCTTCCTCATATTCTATGACTGTGAAGGTCATGCTCCTGCTATAGAATGTAGCACAACTTTAGAACTAATATGTACTCCCTTCCTGTGTAACTCTTCCTCTTTGTTAAATATGTAGGCCATATGTTTTATTAAGGTTGATTTGCTAATGAATAACCTTACATTCTTTTCAGTGTGTATTATAACACTGTTGATGTGGGAGTCCCCTCTGTGTATTGTTTTTCTTGGTTAATGAATAAAGAAACTTCCCTGGCCTACTGATAGGGCAGAACTTAGGTAGGCAGGGAAGACAGAACTGAATGCTGGGAGAAGGAGAGAGTCGGAGAGACGCCATGAATCTGCTGGAGACAAACACTGGGAATTTTACCCAGTAAGCCACTGCCACATGTTGATATATGGATTAATAGAAATTGGTTAAATTAAAATAAGAGATAGCCAATAAGAAGCTAGAGATAATGGGTCAAGCAGTGCTTTAATTAATACAGTTTCTCTGTGGTTATTTTGGGGCTAAGCTAGCTGGGCAGCTGGGATGAACAAGTGGCTTGGCTCTCATTGAAACACACTCTGATCCATAGTCTTTCTATTTTGGAGCTTTAGACTTTAGAAATCAAGTCTCCAGTTGCTTGAATATCATACACAATGCTTAGTCTAATGTTGGACCCATCGTAGACACTTGTACACAACTAATAGTAAATATGCATGGCACAGGTGAGTGCATTTCAAAGAGAAAGATTTATGGGGAAAGAGCTGACTGAAAAAATGGCAGTGGAATTCTAATGTGATCACAGAGAAGTTAAAGTGTGCGATCAGCTATGATGACTGATTTGGAACTCAGCTTACAGTGATGATCACATTATGATAAAAAGCAAACTCTATACTAATTATTAAAAATAATAGAAATTTCTCATTCTGATAAATATTTCTTGAGCACTTTGGAAATTCAACAATTTCAATAAGTGTACATTCTTCCCACACAAAGCTGCCAGACATAGAGGGATCAGGTCTATTTCCTCTTTGTATATGTGTGTATATGTGTGTATATGTGCAGGTGTGCCTGTGGGTACAATACTTGTACTTGTGTGGTAAGAGACCAGAGGAGGACATCATTGTGTATTTTCTTGTCATTCTACATCTTGAAATTATTTCTTTCAAAGTCTCTTACTGAACTGGGAGCTCACCATTTTCTATCTCGGCTAGCTGTTAAGCAAGACTCAGCAATGATCATTTGCCTCTCCTTCTCCCTCAGCCAGCACTGAGGTTACAGGTGCATGTGGTAGCACTGACTTTTTATGTGGAAGCTGCAGATCCTCATAGTAGTGTGGTAAGCACTCCTCCCCTTGGAGTCATTTCCCCAGCCATCGTGTTCTACAGCTTTTGAGTATTCCTTAATGACATCATTAAGCAGAAAGTACCTATGAAGTGGACACCAGGGAGTATGGACCCTTCCTCTGCTAGCTCCTGAGTTTAGTCGTCCCCATCTGCGTACATTACACAGCTATTTAAACAACTGACGGCAATGAGTTTAACTATTGGTAGAGAGAAAACACTCGTTTTCTCTTCTAGTCACAATGACAGTGTCGTCAGGGCGGCAGGAGCAAGGGGATGATTGCCAGCATCTCCATCATCGCATTAGCTGCCAGCAGGAAATCTTAGCTGCTGCAAACTGACATTGACAGCTTTTCTGCTGACAGACTAATAAACTCAGCTTCATGTCCTTCTTTGACAGTGGATGCTTTTATTTCTCTTTTATGTTCTGAACATATATTTACTTAACCAAATGTCTTATTTATCCTAGCATCTTAAAATTGGACACTCCTACAACTATATCTGCTGGAGGATGGTTTACAAGCCTCTTTAAGAATTCATGGTACTTAATGTGGAGAGATTTAAGAGATACACTCTGAATAAAAAACTACAGTCCCAGTCCTTTCAGCCAATTAAAATTGGGAAATTTCTTCATGGTGGTTAAAGAAAGTATAACACTTCCTCTGGGACACACAATACTGTCTTCACTTCCTCCAGGGTAGAGATCATAGGAGGAAGTGTCAATAAGATAAACTTTGCAACTCTATTCTCTCAATGTTATTTTTTTGTACAAACAACTTTCTAAACCTGGTGCTGCTTTTAGGAAATATTCTCAGTGCAAGTCAATGCGTCTAACCTCAAAGAACAAAGAAAAGAGAAATAATTTAATTACAGCAACCATGTGTACATATATAATGTGAGAGGAGTATTGAATAAAATAGAGAATTAACCTGAAAGAGGAAGTAAGACCTAGAATGAAGTGACCAAGTTGAAATAAGGTCAACAGACAGGAATGGAAAGAAGGGCTTGATATGATCAAGTAAAGACTGTGGCTCAGAGTTGCCCTGAAATGATTCAGAAGCCAGAGCCTCCCTTCTGTAGCCCAGCAGAGCTAATATGCATAAATGTAATGAAGAAGGAGTAGGGAGCTGTCTCCTTTGGTAAAACACATGTCATATGGGTACGGTGGTCTGAGTATGATCCCCTGAGCCCAAACAAAAAGAGTATGCCTCGTGGTAGCCATTGTAATCCTAGCACTGGGGAGGCAGAGACATGTGGACCCCTTATAGTCTCTGGGAAGTCAGGTTAGCCTGTTGTCCATTCCCTATCACAAAGAAGGTAGATGGCACCTAAGGAATGGGATCCAAGGTCTCCAGCTTCCAAACAGATGTTACTACCTACATATACAAGTGCACATATACATAAACATTTCAGTTAATTAAAACTAATTCGAAACAACACAGTGATATAGTCAAATAACCTTATGAGAACCACAGAAATTTAACTTCAGAATTATTCCTGGGGCTAGAACACAGTAAAGTAAGCAAAGTAATTGCTCTGCAAGCTCAAGGAACTTTGTTCAGATCTCCAGAACCAACGAAGCCTGACCGTAGCCATACTTAGTCATGTGTGCCTATAACCCAAGTAATGAGGGTGTGGAGACAGATCCTAGGTTTTGGTGGCCATCCAGTCTACATGAAAAAGTGAACTCTAGGTTAAATGAGAGACACAGTCTCAAAGAAAAGTTAGGAAGGGGTCTCTCTCTCTCTCTCTCTCTCTCTCTCTCACACACACACACACACAGAGAGAGAGAAAGAAAAAGAGAGAGATAGGAAGAGACACACACAGAGAGATACACCTCTGTATGCATGGACATGAACACATGCTGAAGTATGCATCAATACACAGACACACTGGTAATTCTCCATAAACAATGGACCCCACCTATAGCGCAATGTAGCCATCCTCTTTCTGGAAGGAGCCACAGTATTCAGGCTTTTGTCCTACTTGATCTTGAAATTCAATGCCCTTAGCTCTCCATTATGAACTGTTCTTCATCTTATTCTTTGTCTTTCTACGAAAAAGAAGGCTCACATTGCTCCTTTTCAAGGTTGCAGTGTGGACAAAATGATGTAAATGCAGCAGGAACCACAGGAAGAGCTATGATCTGACTTGTCAGGGAGATTTCACGCCCACTGACTCATGAATTTATCTCAATAGCAATAGAGGCGGATTCTATTACTTTTTCCTTGAATGAGGCACCAGCAAGGCTCCAATTAGTAGAATAACTTGACACAGGTCACTGAGATGCTGTGTTAAAGAACTTCAACATGTGAAGAAATACTTTTCTGGGTCTTTTCTCTGAACTACAGTCAAGATGACTTACATCTTTCAAAGTGAATAGGCTGGCATTTATTTACTTCATTGACAATTTAACCAAAGGAATCAGTCATAGTTTAAAATAAAATTGATAAACTATTGATCAGTAACAACACTTCTATTTTCCTGCTCACTACTCTTTGATTTTCCCTACTTTAGCTGAAAATCCCCATGATTCACATCTTTGCACTGCTTCAAGGGAAAGATGCAGGAGCTTCAAGTATCCGTGACTCTAGAAAAACAATCTTATTTTTTAGGTTAGCAGAGAGGATAGTGCCAGAGAATCCTCAGTATTTCTTTGAGCTTGCCTCAAAGGAATAATGTGCAAGTGTTGGAGCAAAACATCAGCCATCGTTCTCTGGAGTGTGAACCCACACACATATGTATAGATGTCAGACACATGTACACACAGAGAGAAGACAGACACACTGATAAAAATAAAAAAGAGAAGTGGACAGGGTGCTTGTGACATAGCATGGTGAATCATTATACTCATTCTGAGTCAGGTACCCAGAGAGATTTAAAAGAATCATTCTTAATCAAGCCAATTCATAGCCTACTACTGTGTATTCCTGAAGAATCATAGGGTACAAGAAGTAAGCCAGTTACCTGAGATCCTGGGTGCCAGGCATGCTCTGAGCTGTGTTTGTGTTTCTCCTGATGATGACCACCCTATGCCAAACCCTCAACTAGACTGGGAAATTTAATCAGCAAAGCTGCTGATGTGGGATTTCCCTCTGCATGCTGTGATTACCATTAACGAACAAAGAAACTGTTTGGACCTATAGCAGGACAGATGAACAGAACTAGGTGGAGAAGACTGGCTAAATTCTGGGAGAAAGAAGTGCGGAGTCAGACAGAAGCCATGTAGCCCCTCCAGAGAAAGAAGCTGGAACTTTTCCCTGTAAGCCGAAGCCTCATAGCAATACACAGATTAATACAAATGGGTTAAATCAATATGTAAGAGTTAGCCAATAAGGAGCTAGAGTTAATGGGCCAAGCAGTGATTTAATTAATACAGTTCCTCTGTGATCATTTCGGGACTGGGCAGCCAGGAACCAATAAGTGGCCTCCTAAAGGTTGGAACAAGCTGTTCCAACACTTGGTTGTCTGGGAAACTATCAATCATTAGTGATCCAATAACCATAAGATGTGGTCCTCAACAAGTATGTCAATCATACATTGCCTATTTTATGGAAAATATTCATGAAATTTGATGAACTTGAATCTACAATATATAATCGGTGGAATTTAACATGGAACTATTAGATACTAGATACTAGGTTAGTTGCTTTCTGTGCATTTCTAACCCCAAGAGTAACTGTGTAGAGGACTGTGTTCGAAGGAAGGAGTGGAAGTGGCTGAAGTTAAGATATTGTTTAATGGAGAATGCCACCTCCAACCTTCATCTGCCTGAATCCAAAAGGATGATAAACCTCGCATATTCTGGTTGACAACACCTTTAAGAACCATCAGGATTCACTGAGATGAGTTACATGTTGCCATATATGCAACAGGAATGCAGGCTACCCTGTTTTTCTATGGTCGTATACATGGAACCTGGGATCAAGGGCTGGAAAAGGCAGCGGCTTCTCTCACTATATCATTATCACCCCTAATGGTCAATTAGTGCAACTTCACTTTCTATTCTTTTTTTTTCCTCATTTTTTTATTAAAAATTTCCATCTCCTCCCCTCCTCTTCCCCATTCCCTCCCCTCCCCTCCACCCATACCCCCACTCCCTCTCTCTCCAGGCCAAAGAGCCATCAGGGTTCCCTACACTATGTTAAGTCCAAGGTTCTCCCAACTCCCCCCAGGTCCAGGAAGGTGAGCAACCAAACTGACAAGGGTCACACAGAGCCCATCCATGCTGTAGAGTTCTAGCCCATTGCCATTGTCCTTGGCTTCTCAGTCAACCTCCACCGTCAGCCACATTCAGAGAGTCCGGTTTGGTCTCATAAAGGTGTTGTCAAACAGGATATGCTGCAGCTAAGTCTTCAAAGGGTGGTTCTACCACTCCATAGGGCCAGCTGCCCTGGGATGAGCAAGGGCATGGTGAAATATATGAACTTGCTCAGCCTCAGTATATCGGCATAATTTATTTCCTGTGAAATAAATTTATTTCCCTCATGAGAAGCAATGCTCGGTAGAAGACCACATGTAGGGAATGCATCCTAAAATGACTCTCAGGGAATGACGGTCCTGCATAATCTTTCTATCAGTATAAGTGTGTCTTGTGGCCAACAGAGTACATAGAAGGTAGCGGATGCCACATTCATGACCATACTCCATCATATGAGATTCCTTCTTAAAAGTCATAAGGAATTAAGGAACCATATTTTGAACTATCTAAGGAGAAGCTTCCCATGAGAAGAAATAGTGGATGGCCTCAAGGAGCCAAGGCATTCTCCAATTGATTGCCAATAAAAAGCTGTGTTTACAAACTAACTCTTGGTATTTTCTAGAGAAGAACATAGGCTTCTAATCCTTCAGTAGGCAGCTGAAATACACAATGTCTGTGCTCCTAATCCTCTGAAATGGTGAAATGATAGATAATAAAAGTTACCAACTTGATGATGATCTATCACACAACAGTGGCAACTTCCCCATGACAACAATAACATGACACGCCTCGGGACTCCACACAGAGGTTTTCACAAGGAGAACCTGGTCTCCAGCATCTCTACTTCGGTGAGAGCATTCCATGACAGAAGTAATGCATGTAATGGACTGGCTAATGTCCTGGAGGAGAGGGACATGTCAGAACTGCTACTGAAAGGTGAAACACTCAGCAATGGCTTGGGGGAGTTGATATCTGCATTGCTGAGTTACAGCCAACTAATGATATAGCATACTTTTTGTGTGCCCATTGAACAAGAATAGGCGATAGTGGAAGAATTCCTTCTGATGATTGCCTAATTTGAATAAAACATCATCATTTCAAAGAAAATAAACCTCACATATTGTGTTCAACATGGATACATCTTCCAGAACACTTCTTTTTATGTCTTTAATTGAGTATAAGTGTGTGAGAGTATACCAATGGGGTGTGTGTGTGTGTGTGTGTGTGTGTGTGTATGGATGTTGACATCATGGCACACATGGGAGTTTACAGGACAACCTCAGATATTGACCTTTCCTTCCATCTTACTTAAAACAGCTTATATTTGTTGTTTTTCTGCTGTGTATATTAGGTTAGCTGGTTTGTGAGCTTCCAAAAGTTTCCTATCTCTACCTCTTATTGTTAACCTGTTTTTATGTGGGTTCTGGGGGGTCGAAATTACATTCCTGATTTTTGAGTGGCAGGTAATTTACCCATGGAGCTTTTCCATTAGCCTAGATTAGTTTTTAGTTAAGGGGAACACTTGGGAATTTGCATTTCTTTGACAAGTAGTCTTCCATTGATTGAAATATATGAGAGAAAAAGTTCTCCTTTTCTTGCTCATTGTACACAGTAAATATCAATGTACTCCAAATGATGTGACATCAACAACTGGCTTACCTTCACTTAATTCTCATCTATAAATTTAGTATGATTTCTTGCTTTTATGAGCCAATATTTGTGACTACATTTTGTGATGCTAATCCAATGCAGTCATTTGAAGCTAACGTTCTTGTAACTTCAATGAAATAAACACAAGATGCATAGAGAAAGAGGAAGAAAAGAGCAAAAGGAACAAACCAGCATGCAGGAGATGATGTGGAAGCTGTAAAATGACTGATGTCTTCAAAGGGAGAAAGTCCATCCCTTCTCATGCCTACTTTCTAAGTTTAACTTTATCATACATATCATTCCCTCCCAGCAGGGAGGAAAATAATCTTCAAGGAATCTCTCTTTTTCCTATGAGACTAACAGAGAGAAGGGTCTACAAGAAACTGAGATTTCTATGGGAATTTCATGCAGTGAGATGGAAAGGGCTGAAAGCTTACACAAGTCTGTGTCTCTAGGACAGAGATTTCATCCTGTTCTGATAATTCAGCAAACTGCTTTGCATGAGAGAATGAGACAGGGGTCAAGGTCAGGGCCACATCTCAACTAGGACTGCTTAGCTATGTGAACTGCTGGTTCTCTCCTTAAACCTACTCTTCATGTCGGGACCCTGAAGAAGAATTTCAGGGGTAGCTGGACCTCCTGTTCCTCTTCCTAATGTGGCCACATTGAGCAAGTCTCTCTTCTCTGCTTCTATTGCTTGTCTTTTGAACTGGCCTGTGGGAAATGGGTGGACAACCCTAGCTTGCCAGGCGGGCTCTCAGGCCTCGGACTTTGACCCTAACAGCTCTGGTAACATGTATAGGAAAAGGCCTTTTACACATTGGGTTTGGCTCTGCCTATGGATACAGGGATCTAGAAGAGGTCGTAGAATTTTCCCAATGAATTTGGGGAAACTACTATGCTAAAAAACAAAATCACAAACAAAAACCCCGGGTGACATTAAAGTGTGTTCAGTAAATGTCTTATATGTACATTGTGATCTCTCTTCATGAAGTTACAAGCTTCTCACAGGCAGGCCTGGGGACTTCCCCAGCAGCAGCCTTGCATAAGTGTTAATATTTAATTGAATGAGAATGAAAGGATCTAGCATTTGTTGTTTCTAGGGGCAGAGACTAAAGTCAGTGTGTGCCTCACTTTCCATGTCAGGGGAAGATTTTGAATATTCGGAAAGATTTGCATTCTGATGATACCTAGGAATGACATCATTGTCTCACACCCCCCAATGCCAGTCACCCTTAGACCAGCTATGTCACCCTAGCTGCAGGAACAGATTCATTTCTGCATTGCGTTTTCCTTTGGCTCATTGCAACTTTTCTCCAAGTTTCTTTAACATCCACCTGTTATGGTCAGATCCACAGGGTCTGACTTACCAGCTGTGTGAACAGCACCCCCAAATTTCTTTGTTATGGGGACGGTTTCTGGCATCGCTTCCTTAATTCACTTTTAGCATTTTATCACCACTGCTCTTCTGTCCTTTAAACATGTATTCATCTGACAGAAGGGAACGACACTCTTGACGTTCGGGTACACACATGCCACTGCTCACAAGTGGAGGTAAGGAACACTTTGGGGAGTCAGTTCTCACCTTTGCCCTTGCTGAGATTGAGATGTTTCTGCCTGTGCACAGCCTCTTCCAGACTAACCATTTCTGCCTCAGAAGCTACTGGGAAAGTCTCCCATCCCCCTTCTAATTTTGCTGCAGGTGTGCTAGCATGTTAGAGGCCCCTCCTCCACATTCAGATTTTCTAATGACTCCTCGGACTTAGATTTGGGTTAGCAAGCTTGTGTGGCTAGCATTTTACCTGTGAAGCTGGGTCTCTCTCTGGTCCACCTAGATCTCTTCTCTCCCTGAGTGTGTTTCACTTGTCAAAGCCAAGGAAATGGTTTTGTTGATAATGGATTAGTCTTGCCCAGAGCCCATATATTAAAAAGCTGAATGTGATGGTGTACACTTGTAATTTCAGCTCTGGGGAGGCTGATGTATGTAGAGTCCTGATGTAATTGGCTAGCCACTTTAGCACACTTTAGTTTTAGCCCATTAAGAGGTCAGCCTTACATAACGAGGTAAACCACATAAGTGAGTGACATAGGAAGTTGATTTCTGCTTGCCACATGCATATTCACACATGCTCATCCCCCAAATAAAGACACACACACACACACACACAAAACAACAAAACATAACTTTCAGAATGTACCTTTTATTCCTTTCTCCTTCTTTTCCCTTCCTTTTCTCCTCCCCCATTTTTCTCCTGTTTCCCCTTCTATTCATTTTGTTCCTTCTTTTTTCTCTTCCTTTTTTTCTTGTCTACTTAAAGTTGAGAGCCATCTGCTATTGGCATTGAGGGTAGAGATTGCCAGTATTGATAAGAACAACTATAAAAATGTCAATGTATGAACTAAACCTGAGATAAGGATATGAAAGGTACTTTGAAACAGATCTCTTTGTCAGAATTTCCTCACCATGCACAACCATCCAAATGTGACTAAGAGGCCTGTTTCCCTATAGAGGAACTAGCAAAGCCTCCCTGCTCAGTGATGACCGTGAAGTCTGAGAGCCAGACAGCTTGATATGCTCCCAGTCGATATCCGTCTATTGACTGCTCAAAGTGAGCAGTACTCCATCAGACTTGAAAAAAGAAAGCTGACATCCTTTTGTAAAGCTGAAAAATGACCTGAAAGGCTTTGTTAGGATGTCAGCAATCTACGCTGTGAGGAGATTATAGAAGCCTGAGACGTGATAGAGAGACCCTGAATGCACACCTGTGATAGCCACCAGAGAGAACTTCAGCAGATCAAGGACAACCACTTGATGGGAGGCAGACAGGGGTTGATGTGCAACTGCCCTGTCAGTTAGCAAGCCAGCTCAATATGTAGCAATCATTAAATGCATGGCTACTGAAATCCAGTATTGCTTGAAGGAGCATGTGTCGAATGAGAAAGGACAAATTTAAGGGTCACTCATTCTTCTACCATTCCAGCTATCTGAAAAAAAAATGTGTTCAAGACTCCCCAAGAGTGCAAATGATAATCTCCATTTCAATAAAAGAATGTTTGGCAAAATGATATGGTAAATAGTTTGATCTATTAAGTAATTCTGGAAGGAAAAGGAAAATAAAGTCACAGAAAAGAACTGTGAAGTATACATTATCCTAAGACTTTTGGAGAGTTAGAAGTATGAAGTAATATCTTTTACCCATGAGCTTTGGCTCAGTATCATTTCTAAGGAGTAATCATGTAGATAGTACATCTCATGGGGTTTGGAAGAAAGCTCAATTAGATGTGCTTGCTGTGAACAAGAATAAGCCCTGAATCTGGTCCTGAGAACTCATGCAGAAGTGAAGCAGGAGTGCTGTGTACCTGCAACCCCAGAGCTAGGTGGTAGAGAAACAGGTCTTGGGGCTTTGCTAACCAGCCAGTGCACCCAAAACAGTGAGATCCAGGTTAGGCGAGAGGCCACATCTCAGAGAAAAGAAAGGAGAGAGGAAATGGACAGGTGTAAGCCACTGCCTTCTACAAACACTAGTAAAAGTGAGCACATATGCACACTTACGCTCATACATACATACACACCTATACACATACCACAGAAGCAAACATAGCTGTGGACCATGCTACATATCATTGATTATCCTGCTCCAAACCAAATGACACCCATCACCCCTCCTATCATTAGACTCCCCTTTTCCAAGACAGTTTCATTTCTACTTTCAAGTCACCTTGAAAGTAGAAAGTGTATTAGAAGATCTAATACACTCTAGGATCAACAAATGAGACAGCACGCGTTGAAAACTAAGCATTAGACAAGCCAGATGCCTCAGCCACACCACTCATGGGTATTTACCTAAAGAACCCCAAGTCAGTGTCTCATAAACATGTGCACATCAGTACTGTTTGCAGCGCTTTTCATACTAGCAAGATATGGAACTTTCTTAGGTGTTTGCCAAAGGAGGAGTGGATAAAGAAAATGTAGTTGATAGACATGATAAAACTCTTTTCAGTCCTGAACAGGGATGAAATTATGCCAACTGCAGAAAAATGGACACAGCTCTTTTTCAGATATCTGAGCCCAGCCCTCTTCTCCAATCTCATGACTCTTTTTATCATACTGTCCTCCAGGTCCTGGGATCCTGCACAGGTTCTCCAGAACTGAAGCTTCGCAAATGACCAAGATCAACAGGAAGTAATCTAGACTTCATTGCCAATACTCTGGTTCTATAATCTTACTTCTTGTGGTTTGAATGCATTTTCCTCCTACTGGGGGTGACAGTAGGGCAGTACCAGGTCAATGGAATGTAAGAAGCAACTGCCAACACTCTTTCAATAGAAGCCTTTGAATAACCACACAGGTTTGTTTCCTTACCATGTGATTGCTTTCTTTAGCCATGGCAGCATTTAGATGAGGAGACTTCTGCCATAAAGAGGACAATGAGGAAGAAAGCCTGCCAATGTCTGGGGTGCTTGTGGGCTAGCCGTGTTTTAGTCTGAGTGTAAAATGTCCCCTACACACTCACACTTGAACAGGTGTCCCCTGACTTGTGGTGCTGCTTGGGAAGATTGCAGAATCTTTAAGAGGTGGAGCCTCATCACAGGAAATGATTCTCTAGGGATGGGCCTTGAAGCTATACAGATTTTCCCTATTTTCTATTCACTCTCTGCTTCCTGATTGTGGATACAAAGTGACCTTTCTGGATCTCTGTTCTCTTTGCCTTGCTGTCCCCCCTTGTAGACATATCTTCCTCCTTTGTGATGGAATGTATTCTCTGGAGCTGTAAACCCAAATCAACCCTTTCTCTCTTAAGTTTCTTTTGTCAGAGTGTTTTTACCAAAGCAATGGGAAAATGAATAAGTCATACATTCATACATTGTGCCTCTTGCTACTTGTGGCATTGTTATATAATATATATATATACATATATATATATGTATATATATATATATATATA
Source organism: Arvicola amphibius (assembly GCF_903992535.2). Lineage (NCBI taxonomy): Eukaryota > Metazoa > Chordata > Mammalia > Rodentia > Cricetidae > Arvicola > Arvicola amphibius. The sequence continues at coordinate 104,971,151 of NC_052058.2, read as the reverse complement.
TATATTAGTTACCTGTCTCAACAGTATGACTGAAACCATCAAGACAATGCCATTTGTCCCACAGCTCCCCTAGCACCATCTCTCTTCTACTTTAGCATCTGTCTAACTTCACTTTCTTTGTCCTAACCTCATAAACCACAATTTTCCCTGCATGATTTAGTATTTGAGATATAACATCCTATTGGATAATTCATGCTAAAGGAATAAACAATGCCCACACCACACTGAAGAGTCATGGTCCCCACACTGCATTCCTTGCGCTGTGCCCATTCACTGTGGGCATACTGCATGTGTACTCACAGTCGTGACAGGTGGCGCCCGTGTAACCAGTGTCACTGCAGTTGCAGTCGAAGGTGGTCCAGGATTGGACACAGTGTCCTCCATGTTCACAGTAGTTTGGCAAGCACCTAATGGGAGATAATGCATAATAAACAAAATAAACCAAGGCAATAGAAACAGAGTGAAGCAAAAAGTTTGGGAGCAACACTGAAAAACAGATTTGCTAAAGTCCTATAACTGTCAGAATTAAATATAAAAGCCATACAGATCTTCCGGCACTTCTGGGGAGTGGGGATCTCAGAGCTGAATTCTACCTCTAGTAGGAGCGTAAAGCTGTTGCACAGGGCTAAACAGAAGTGGAAGCACTCTGTTGAAGGCTGTGTTTATTGTGGTGCACCATGCAGAAGGGTGGTTACTTTACATTTGAAAGTGTGGAGGCTTTTGAAAGGAAATGAAGAAAGTAGCAGTCATGGAGGTTACTGTCTGTGCTTCTCTTTGGAAACAGCCAGGAAGCTATCTTAAGCACAGAAACAGAACCAGGTTTAAAGATTAATGTCTTCCCTGTAATTAACATGCAAAAAAATTCTACTGTTTCAGAAAGTGCCCAAACAATCCTGAAGACCTTTACTAAGTATGCCAAGTCAATATAGTGTCCTTTTAACAAAATCTGAGTAAGACACGCCACTTCCCCACCTCCCACTCACCCCATCGCCCTCTAAACCTTGTGGTGATAGCACTGTTTGGACCAGTCTGCCTGCACTTTTTTCGTCTTTTGTATCTTGCCATTACCTTCCTTCTGGACATCTCCTTTTTGTTTTTTTTTTTTTTGTTTTTTTTTTATTTTTTTCTCATGTTGTAGGTCTGTGTGCATGTTTGCATGTGTACCACACCCATGCATTCCCGATGCTGAAAGAAGCCTAAAACAGTTGTTGGTTGGATACCCTGGAAGTGAAGTTACAGATGGTACTGTGTGCCACCATGTGAGTGTTGGGAACTGAACCAGTTTCCTCTACAAGAACAGAACACACTTTTAACTGCTGAGTCAACTCTCCAGACCAACTTCTGGATGTTTCTTACCCTGAGCTCAGCTTTCTCAAGACTTCCGTGAAGCTACTTAGTCTTTCACTCTATCCTACCCCGCCCCACCCATGACATGCCTGTTGCAGGCAACCAACAAAGTGTTTATTTTTAAGTTTCCTTTACACATACATTTATTTACTTACTTATTTAGTGTGTGTAAATGTGGTGGCAAGGGGCACGTGCCATGAGGGAGGTGAGGACACCAGAATACAACTGGAGGGAGTCAATTTCTACCTTCCACCATGTGGAACTCTCTATAGAGTTCAACTCAGACTGCCAGCATGGACAGCAAACACCTTTACCATGTGTACCACCTACTGCCTCCACAAAGCACTTGCTTTTTTAACAACAGAAAGATAAGCAAAGAAATGTAAGCAATGTTTTTTCTATGCTTCTTTTAGTTATGATGCCAAGATAGTTACAAATAGCCTGATTTTTGTGGTTTATACTATGGAAAGCAAGATCCCAACATCTGTTATGGTCATGACTTCATGCATATGAAGAATGTCAAAGATAAACGGATAAAGCTCTGGTGACCTGCCACACACAGCACAGCAATAGATGGACGGAGTCTGGATAACAAGTGCACATTTGGTTTCGCTTGTCCTCAAGACCTCTTTTCATTTCCATACCCTCCGAGGACTACTGTAAAGTGTGTTGCATTCTGTGAGATATACTAAGAAATCTACAGGAAAATAAAGATTTCATGCAGTTTGGCTGGATTTGAGACTCTGTTACTTTGAAGTAACAGAATTTTAATTTTTTTCCTAGGAAATCCTCCAAGGTTGTGGAAGAAATAAATAGCTTAACCAGTAAAGTACTTGCCTTATAGACGTGGAGACCTGAGCTCAGTTACACAGAATCCATGTATATGATGGTGCATGCTTGTAATGCCAGTGTTGAGGAGGCACAGGGAGCCAAATGCCTTGTACTCACAGGCTGTCTAATATAGTCAGTTTGGTGAGTTCCAGATCAGTGAAAGATCCTCATTCAAGGATCCTCATGCAAGGTCAATGGTGCCTGAAGAACAACACCCAAAGGTTTCTGCTGCCCTCCACATGCACAGGCACACACAAGTGTCTCAGTACCTACATCAACACAAAAACCTAGAAGTAAAGTAGGCACACACACACACACAGAGAGAGAGAGAGAGAGAGAGAGAGAGAGAGAGAGAGAGAGAATTCTATCTTTATATAAAGACAGCAAACCACAATTTTCCTATAGTATATGCATTATGTTGTCAGTGCTATATTCTTCATATCCAATGTAGATATGGAGGGAGAAGGCTTGGGGGAAGCTGTGACAAATAGTGGCCTCTTTGAGCATAACTTTAATAAGCCTCCCACAGACCTTGCACTAGTGCTAATAAGCTCAATTTAGCACTGAAAATGTAGGCTACAGAGTCATTTGTCTATGGTCACTGAAAGAATCAATGATGTATTTCTGGAAGGGAAAATATATTTTGGAAATGGAAAAATCTAATATTCTTAGAATAAGGAGAAAAATGAGTGAGAACATGCTGAGTTGCTTTCCAGCGAGGTGCATTTGGGACCAGTGCACAGAGATTAGAAAAGGTCATCTCAACACATACACTCAATATCAGATTTATAAACACAATTTGCTTATTGAAGAAGGCTGTTTTATGAGCATGATTTACAGATCAGAAAATACTCATATTAATATTCTTTTTTTTCCTTCTCTCAGCTTTGCACAAACTCAGTGTTTTTGAACAGAAACCATCCTAGAGATGAAAGGGGAAATAAACAGCATGTGTGGATGCTGGTAGTCTCAGGCACAAGGCTATTAATTCAAATTGTCTTGAAGGGTGGTTGGGGAGGTATCTCAGTGGGTAGCGCAAGTGTGAAGAATTGAGTTCAAATCCCTGATAACCACATCATAGTAAAGATAGACAGGCCACCAGTGATCTTTGTATCCAGGAGGCACAGACAGGTAATCCCCAGAGCAAGTTGACAAGCTGGAAAATAAAAGCCAATGGTGGTGTTGAGTGGGAAATTCTGACTCTGGAAACAAGGTAGAAGTCAATAAGGGAAGATATCTTATGTCACCTCTGATCTCCACGTGCACTCTCAACTAAAACAAGGTCAATCCACACACAACATTCACAGCTGTCGCCTCCCCAACTCTCTCTCTCTCTCTCTCTCTCTCTCTCTCTCTCTCTCTCTCACACACACACACACACACACACACATACACACACAATTGTAAAAGTTCCAGACAGATGTGACTGTCCAGTCAATATAAATATATAAACTTTCTTGGCTTTGCAAGAGTCCAGACAAGCTAAAAGAGTGGCATCTTACTTACAGAATATGGCAGGTATATCAGGAGACATCTTGTCTACTTGTAAGATCAGGGTATAAAAGAGTTTAAAGAGGTAACAAGAAGAGCTCAAAGAAAGCCTAAGATATGGAAGAGGAAGAAAATCAATAATGATAAAAAGAAAAAATATGATAACTCAAATATAACTTCCCAATTCAATTATTTTCTGGGGCCAGAGAGATGGCTCTGTCTCTAGTTGGGAAAGCGTGAGGACCTGATATTGAGTCCCAGAACACAGGTAAAAAAGCAATATAGGCCACATGTGTCCATAATGTAACCTCTAGGGAGGTAGAGACAAGCAGTCTCCTGGTGTTTACTGGCCTTCTAGTGCATAGGCCCATTTCGTTGCCAGTGATCAGGGGAGTTCTCCATATGTAATTTGCCTTTGACAGGGCCTGGCAAATGTTTGATGTGGGAATTCCCTCTGTATGCTATGATTACCATTAACAAATAAAGAAGACTGGCTTGGCCTGACAGGGTAGAATAGAGATAGGAGGGGAAACCTAAACTGAATGCTGGGAGAGAGAAGGTGGGGTCAGGGAGAAGCCATGTAGCCTTGATGGAGCCAGATGCCAGAACTTTGCCTGTGAGCCACTGCCACATGGCAATACACAGATTAATAGAAATGGGTTAAATTAATATGTAAGAGTTAGCCAATAAGAAGCTAGAGCTAATGGGCCAAACAGTGATTTAAATAATATAGGTTTTTTATGGTTATTTTGGTTCTGAGCGGCTGGGATGAATTAGTGGCCTCCTCCTGCAGATGGTTAGTCTGGGTGAAAGGATTATGAATACAAAAGAATTTAAGATAGTTCAGGAAAATGCAGCTTGCCAGTTTATTCAAACTTTGGAAAAGTTCAAAGAAGAAATATAAAATTTTGTGTTTTCTCTTAAAATCATATTGCATGATCAAAACTAGTGGGTGGTTACATACCAGTAAAGTCCAAGCTTATGTCTTGATTGCTGTGTTTCCTCTTGAATTGCAGACTTATATTTCAGCTTCCTAATGGTCAGCACCACAGAAGACTCTCAACCTTTAAACAACTACACCTGACTCACATATCTGTTGCTGACCTCTGCTTCTAGGGTCCCTCCAGAACTTTCCCTGTCACCTCTAACAATCACAAGTTTCCTATCAATTTAGCACAAGTCAGAGTCATTTCAGAAGACAGAACTTCAATTGAGAAAATTCCTCAAACTGTCTTGTAGGTAAGTCAGTGGTGTATTTTCTCAGTAAATGATTGATATGGAAGGGTTCAGCACACTGTAGACTCTTCTACCTTTTGGAAAGGGCTCCTGGATTATAGGAAGAAAAATCAGATGGAGAAATCCTTGTGAAGCAAGGCAGTAAGCAGAATTCCCTTACGGTCTTTGCCTCTACTACCATTCCTGCCTCCTAGTTCCTACCCTGCTTGAGTTCCTGCCTTGGATTCCTTCAGTGGACTGCAACCAATAAACCAACTAAATCCATTCCTCCCCAGGTTGCCTTTGGTTATTGTGTTCTTCTGCAGCAAGAGAAAAGAAAATACAACACTTTTTGATAGCTGCAGCCTCCTTACCTCAAAGTCATTACTGGTGATGTGAACAACAAGTCCTACAAATCCTACTCTCTGTACCTCTGGAGACTGCTTGATCAGACCACTTTTCCTGACTCCCATGATGCTAGGCTGGTATGAATCACTAGGATCTCTCACATGAATAGCTGATGTTATCAGAGAACTTACACACTTGACATTCCTGCTTATTTACTACTCAAAGACAGAAGATGCATTATTGACTTGAAGGACAAGACATTCCAATCATCTTCAGCAGATCTGTGTTCTTTAGCCAAACAATGTTGAAAATGACAAATGGGTTCCTAGTGACCTATACTGTACTCACTTAACTCTTCAAACACCTATATTTGTTATATCTTTTCTATGTCCTCTCCAGCCCTGTTAACATCCTGGCTGTCCCTAAAGTATATTGGGGATGTTCCATTGTCACACTAGGAATGATTGCTGCTGCACAGGAAATTCTTCTAGATATCTAGACCCATTCCTGACCTTCTTCTGTCTGCCCATGTGTTACCTTTTCAGTGAGGACTCTACCATATTGTTATTTAAAATTGTAATGTGTTACCACTGACTACCTCCAGTCTTCTTTCACTGCCCCATTTTTGTTCCTTAAAACTACTTTTGGGCTGAATATTTGTTGTTTATTTAGTGGTTTATTTTTATCTTTAATTGTGTGTGTGTGGGTGTGTGTGTGTGTGTGTGTGTGTGTGTATTTGGGCATGAGTGTAGTTGCCTGTTGAGAAGCAAGAATAGGGTGCAGCATCCCTTGGCTGGTTAGTTACAGGGAGTTGTGTGTTGTTTCATATACATACTGGGAAGAGCAGCAAGAAGTCTTAACTTCTGAGCCATCTCTCTACTTCCTTCACTTCCTTTTGTTTGTTTTTTATCATTTCTTTTCTCCACTTTCCTCCTTCCCATCTCACTCTGTGCAAGTACATATGGATGCATGTGAATGTGAACAAACACATGTGGAGAGGAAATGGTGATAACCTTAACTGCTGATCTTCCATAGGTGCTGTCAGTTGTGAGCTGTTTGTTTTTCTACTTTTCAATCTCTCTATGCCCTCCATTGAATGTGATGTAGGATTCCCCTCTGCATGCTTTGATATGTTTTATTACCATTGGTTGATAAAGAAGCTACTTTGGCCTATGGCAGGACAAAATAAAGCCAGGTGGGGAAATAAGGACAGAGATAGAGAGAGAGGATAGGCAAAGTCGAAGAGACACTATGTAGCTGCTGAAGTTGAAGGACGCCAGAACCTTACTGGTAAGCCACATCCTAGTGACAAAACACAGATTAATAGATATGTGTTCATTGAAGATTTAAGAGCTAGCTAGAAATACATCTAAACCATTGGCCAAACAGTATTGTAATTAATACAATTTTGTGTAATTATTTGAGTCTGGGCAGCCAGAAAACTAAAATACAATCTCCATGTAAGAGTGTATGTGTGCGTGGTGTGTGTGTGTGTGTGTGTGTGTGTGTGTGTGTGTGTGTGGTTTATTTCATTGGTTAGTGTTTGAATGGTTTGGGGTTTTATTTTTCTACTTTTGTTGTATTGTCTTGATTTTGAGACATGGTCTTTCATTGGCTAAGAACTCATCCAGTAGGCCGAGTTGTTTAACCTGTGAGTTCCAGTTATCTACCTTTCTCTACCTCCACAATTCTTACATTACAAGTGAGTACCATCACATATGGCTTATTTTATGATCAAACGGGAGTCCTTATGCTTGCAAGACAAACACTTTACCCCTGAGCCATCTTCCCAACTCTCTCATTCACTTTTCTCTCTCACTCTGGAGACTCTGCCTATCTGTGCACACTGTTTAGGATGTGTTTTGTCTGCTTCCTTTGTTAAATAAACCAAGATCCACAAGGTACTGCTTGTTGTCTATATCACTGCTATGATTTGGATTTTGTGTTGATGTCTCCCACTGTTTTGTCCTTAAAGTGGTACTACTAGGAGGTGGTAAAACTGTGGGGTGGGGCCTGGTGGGATCTCGGGTCTTTGGGAATGCACTTTCAAGAGGTAGCTCTCATTTAGCGCCTTAGTTCTCAGGGAAACACTGTTGTGATAAGACCAAGGTCAACCTGTTCCTGCTTCAACCGTATTCACTTGTTAGCTTTTCCATGTGCTCATCATGCATTGCTATCTACCCCATGAGTAGATTCAGCCAATGGGAAGCTCACATTGAGGCACCTGGACTTTTTGACTCAAAAACTACTATGTAAACCTTTTCTACATTTGTAGTATATATATTGGTTATTTCATTATGATAATCATTATGATAAGGTAAAAATAGATTAATTCATTCACAAACATCTTCAAATAATAAAGAAGTAAACATTTAACAAATGACTATTTCATTGATTCTTTTTCCTGTTTTTCTTCCAGTTCACTGACTGAGTGTTTTCGGATGTTGTCACATTTAACCCAGTGTGGCCTGGCTTTGAAATTGTCATGCATTTGAGAATGACATCAAACTTCTGTTTCTCCTGCCACCAGGCTCAGTTTATGTGGAACAGGAAAGTGGACAATAGGGATTCATACATGCTAGTTTAATACTCTTGCAACTTAGCTACATACCAGTCGAGGACAGATGATACTGATGGGGTGAATGAACACATATTTCAGGTGAGTGAGAGCTAGCAGACTACCTTCTTTAGAGTTGGGCCTTGTCAGTAAGACAGTGTAGCCAGCTTCTGCTCTACCTACCAGCCTGCTCCTGAGTCACACAGGAGAATGAGAATGGGAAGCTGAACAGTGAAGAGATGGTACTATAAGGTACATTCAAAGATCTATGACCAAGATAGCTCTGACAGACTTAAAAGAGGAAAGACTCATTTTGCTCATGGTTTCAACAGATTTAGTCTCTTGCTGAGTGGCTGCATTGTGCAGAATATCAAAATATCAGGGTGGCAGGAGCTGTGGCACTGAAGATTCCTCAGTCCATGGTAAATAAGAATCAGAGGGAAATGAGGGCACAGTAGGGTCTGGGGAGATGGCTTAGGGACTTGCTATGAAAGCATGAGGACCTGCGTTTGAATACTGGGCACCCATGTAAAAGACAAGCATAACCATACACTCATCTGTATCTTAGCCCTACAAGGGCAGTCAGGAGGACCACTGAGGCTTGCTGAGTGCCAGCCCAGCTCTGCATTCAGTGAGAGACTGAACCCTGCTTAAAAAAATAGTGTGGAGACAGATAGAGAAAGATACCCAATGTTTTTCTGTGGCTCATACCTGTATATGCATAGGGGTATAAACTCCCACATGCATGTGCTCATTCACGGCACACACCTATGTACATGCACAAAAACAATGAAAAAAACATGAAATAAATTTATCTGAGAAGAGAAGATAAGCTGGGTCTACATGACTCCTACTTTGTAGTGTTTAGGGATGCAGATAAAGAATTCCTGGTTTTGACTACTCTGGCAATTGAATTGTGGTGTTGGACTCCAACCACCTTTACTCTCTATGTAATTTAAGATAATGGCCCCAAACCAGATCTGAAGTAGAATATATGCATATGAGGGAAATTGAAGCTTCTTTGGAGGAAGTATCTAGCAATACTGATAAAATCTGTGTATATTTGCTTTAAAAATAAACATGTTTTTGCCAGGTGTGGTTGTGCACACCTTTAATCCCAGCACTGCAGAAGCAGAGACAGGCAGATCTTCATGAGTTCAAGGCCAGCCTGGTCTACAAAGCAAGTTAGGACTAGAACAGCTAAGATGGTGACACAAAGAAATCCTTTCTTGAAAATGACAATGACGACAAAAAAAATATCACATTATCCCATGTCTTTCCCATGAGGTCTCAGCCCTCTTGGGTGTATCTCACTTTCTACCATTTCTCTGGGAGACCACACCCATGTTCTTGGGTGTACCTCACTTTTTTCTGAGAGATTCTCCTTTTCATAATTCTTATGTAATTTGCCTATATTAAGTTCCAATTTCACTTTACAAATGACATTTATATTTTAGCAATGTAAACTGTGCTGTGAACTTTGACTTACCCCTTTATCTTTCCTTAAATCTCATAATCTTTACTCAAATATTCAATGATAGATAACCAGAATATCCTAATTGTTTTTAAAGCAAACATTCTTTTTTTGTCTGACCTTCTCAAGTATTTCCACAGAGATCACTGGATATTGGCTTTCTCAAAGGCTTATCATGCCAATATACTCAAATGAAAACTTGACATGTGTTTGCAATCACAAGATTGATTGGCCTTGTTGTTTTCCATTCTAGAGGTGAAAAACATAAAACCTAGATGATGGCAAAACAGCAGCCCCATAGTTAGGCCTGTAAGCTTTCATGCCTGAGACTACCATGAACATTTGCTTTCTCCCTTTACCTAGGTCAGAAGCTCATCCTCAAACTGAGCTCCATGTGTACACTAGGGCATCACTCTGCCAAGGAGAAGGGAGAAAACTCTTCATAGAGATTGTTAGGATTTTACTGGTAGTAAATGAAGCTATCATATTAGATTCCTTAAAGATATTTTAGGAGCTGGGTCAATAGTTCAGTAGGAAAAACTATAATTTGGAGGTTTTTTGTTATGTTTCTTGTTGTTTTTTACTCCTAGAGGGCCTACCATCCAACTCCCAAATAAATACACAAAGTTATTCTTACTTATGAATGCCTAGCCATAGCTGACTTGTTTCTAGACAGTTTTTCTAATTTAAATTATCACATTTCTCTTTAACTACATTTTTGCCTCTGTTTTTTTTAACCTTTTATATTCCTTATATCTTTCATTCCATCTTACTCCATGTTGTAAGTCTGGGTACCTGGCTCCTGGCACCCTCCTCTTCTTATCCATTTCTCACTAGTCCCTCCTCTCTCTTCTCTTAAGCCTAGATTTCTCCTCCTATTCTTTCTCTCTGCCTTGCAGCCCTGCCTATCCTTTATTCTGCCTAGCTATTGACCATTCAGCTCTTTATTAAACTAAGGTGTTTTAGGCAGGCAAAGTAACACAGTTTTACATCAGTTTATGTTAAACAAATACAACATAAAAGAATACAACACATCTTTGTATCATTAAGCAAATACTCCAGAGCATAAATAAATGCAACATACCTTAACCTAATATTCCGCAAAAGGAAAGAGTCATGAAATTCAGGACCTGAATTCAGTAATCCTCCAAACCTACTAAAACAGTAAAATACTGATGTGGGAGAGTCTTCTGTTTGAGTTGATTTCATTGGCTAATAAAGAAACTGCCTGGCCCATTTGATAGACCGCCCCTTAGGTGGGTGGAGTAGACAGAACAGGAAGAGGAAGTGAGGTAGAAGGATCAGTCAGATGCCATGCCTCTCTTAAGTTAGGCAGACCGCCTTGCCTCTCCTCAGAGAGATGCCAGATGCAATGAAGCTCCAGCCCAAGATGGACGTATGCTAGAAACTAAACGGTAAGGCACCACTTCGTGGTGCTACACAGATTATTAGATATGGGTTAATCAAGATGTGAGAAAGAGGCTGAAAATAATGGGCCAGGCAGTATTTAAATGAATATAGTTTGTGTGTTGTTATTTCACGTGTAAAGCTAAGCATGCGGGAGCAGGGCGGCGGGAATCCGGCCCACAGCTCAACACTACAAAATACTGTGGGCATGTTGGCACACACTGGTAATCTCAGTATTTGGTAGGTGCAGATAGGGTGTATCACTGAGGCTTGCAGGACAGCCACCTTCACCTGACCTTCGAGGTCCAGGTCCCAATTATGGCATATCTCAAAAACAAGAAAAAAAAATGGAATGATACCTAACATTGTCTCTCTGGCCTCCACCACATGCAGATGAATAAACACACACAGCACACACACACACACACACACACACACACTTGTACACATATGTGTACATGTACATGAATGTATATACACAAAATCTTGGTACAAAGGAGTTTTTAACCATAAAATGGATTAAATGGGAACAAACAAAATTATATGTTTAAAAATACTGGATATTGGAAGTAGACAAGATTGCCGGACAAAAAAATGGGAACTTGGGGGTGGGGTGGGATGGGGGGATGGGGAGATGGGGAGAGAAAAGTGTGAAGTGGATGATGGGAAGAGCTTGGGGGAATAGGATGGTTGGGATATAGGAAGGGTGGATATGGGAACAAGGAATTATATATCTTAATTAAGGGAGCCATTCTAGGGTTGGCAAAGACTTGACTCTAGAGGGGTCCCCAGGTGTCCAGGAAGATGCCCCCAGCTAGTTCCTTGGGCAGCTGAGGAGAGGGTGCCAGAAATGTCCATATTATTGCCATACTCATGAATATCTTGCATATCACCATAGAACATTCACCTGGCATTGGATGGAGAAAATGACAGAGCCCCACATAGAAGCACCGGATTGAGCTCCCAAGGTCCTGATGAGGAGCAAAAGGAGGGAGATCATGAGCAAGGAAGTCAGGACCGTAAGAAGTGCGTATACCCATTGAGATGGTGGGACAGATCTAATGGGAGACCACCAAGTCCAGTTGGAATGGGACGGATGGAACAGGGGACCAAACCGGACTCTCTGAATGTGGCTGACGGTGGAGGAGGATTGAGAAACCAAGGACAACGGCGATGTGCATGAACTCTACAGCATGGATGGGCTCACTGTGAGCCTTGTCAGTTTGGTTGCTCACCTTCCTGGACTTAGGGGGAGCTGGGAGGACCTTGGACTTAACATAGTGAAGGGAACCCTGATGGCTGTTTGGCTTGGAGAGGGGCGGAGTGGGGGTATGGGTGGAAGGGAGGGGAGGGAAGGGGGAGGAGGAGGGGAGGAGATGGAAATTTTTAATAAAAAAATGAGGAAAAAAATAAAACAAAAAAATACATATGCACTTATGTATTATATAAAATGATAATACACAAACAAGTAATTCTATAAATTCCTTAATACAGGAAATTCAAATCGCAATTTTATTTTCACTTGTGCTTTGTTACTAATTTCTGAAATCCTTAAAATACAATGAACAAAAGGCAGCCTCTTCCATATTTCTTAATTTTCCACTTTTCAGGTGGCAGAGTTTTTCTGTGTTTTATGTGAGTTGATGTAGTTTATTCCTTCTCCTTAACACTAATATAAAAGACATTAAACCCATTAGACTGCCTACTTTCTGAAGAGCGGTACAAGTGATTGCAGGTCATATGAAGAAACTGTTAAACCTGAAGTTATCAGTGTTGATACTATACACAATGTTGTTGCTAGTCATTTAAGAGGCTCATAAGAGTTCTTTATATTAAACAATAAAAACAAACTTCTGGAGTTCTACTAAATACTAGAGCACTAGCTCTCAATATCCAAGTAGATGAAGATCTATTCAGCATGCCTCTATGTTCTCTGGACGTTTTTTCAAGTGATTCACTGTGGACAGTGTAAGGCACGAAGTGAGGACCCTATGAAAATGGCAGGTGCTTCCCCAGGGCCATGATGAGCATCCTGTTCAATCCTGCTCAAGCTTTTAGCACTCAACATGTTAAACATGTTCCTTATGAATGAAACTGCTTTATTTACGATATTTCTCAGCTTAGTATCAACGTTCAAATACTCAGACATAGAATTAATATTTGGGAGTGAAGAAAAGTATGGTACTAAAAGAAATAAAATCCTAAGTGAGTCTTTCTGGGCCAGGAACATCCTTGTGACATAAAATGCATCATTCTGAAACTGAACTAGAATTATTGATTTTAAATATAAAAGCAAGCATAAACTTTAATTAAACATATTCACAACAGATAATAATAGAATTATGACTCAAAATCAGTTGTTAATGTCAGGAGGACTCTAAAGTAGGGTCTTATACTGCCAACAAATTAATAATGTAATAACTATTAATAGTGCTTCCAATCTTCATATTTTATACCTCATGTGTAACATTGAATATGCCATATTTTCTTTCTGGAAATGCCACATCTCTAAAATAAGAAATAAGACTTTTCTCTTGTATTAAGACAGCAATCAAACTTTAAAAACCTTTACATAATTATTTTCCATTTTTAATTTATGATGATATGCCCTTATTTTGATTCTTGCAAGTTTCAATTTAATATGTGTAGAAGACTAACTTATATCTTAAAATAAAATAGTTCTAAGACAGAATATTACTAAAGTTAAATTATCTTTTTGTAATTAAAATTTGTTCACATATACAATGTACCATTAATGTTTAAAAATTGATGTATTCATAAAATAAGTTGAACGTAATTTAAATGTATTTTGAAATATTCAGAGGTATCTACTTAAATGAGTGAGACATTAAGTGCTTTAAAATTTCTTAGACCTGCTCAAGACAACCTACTAGATCTAGGAATATATTTATCTGTGTGTATGTGTGGGAACAATTTGATTTTTTTAAAAATGGAGTTTTGAATTTCTTGTTTTTAAGAAATTCAACTTTACATTGTATGTTGGTGGTTATTTGTGCATGTATGCATTGGGGGGAAGTGTGTGTGTGTACATGTGTGCATGCTGTGGAGGACTTTAAAGAACTTCACATGGCATTCTTCAAACACTGGCCATCATGTTTGTTTTGGTTTATTTGTTGTTAGTTTATAGCTATTTACTTTCATTTATTTTATTTGCTGTCTGGCCTAGAGCTTGCCAAATAGATTGGTCAGGTAGTGAGCCTGTGTTCAATCTAGCTGTTTCCCCAGAGCTGGGCTTACAAATACAAGTCACCTAACCTGACGTTTTGCACATGGATCCCAAGTAGTAAGTTTAGGACTCTGTACTTAGAAGGCAAGTGTATTACCAACTGGGCCAGTCCTCAACGGCCCCCCTTTTTTCTAGAAAAAAAGACCGTCTTTAATTTCAGATATCAAGTAATCTTGTAATCTCTTTTGTTAAATTCTGGTCACCAGGGATATAAACCAATCTTTCAACCAACAGTGGCTAAAGGAAATAATTCTCTATTTTTCCCTGAATTCTCTTTCTCTTCCTTCTTATATTAACTAATCTTCCGAGACCCATGGTGTTCACATCCTTTTGATCCGTATTTTGTAATGACTGTTTTCTTGTTTTAGGGCTCAGATACTAAATGAAATATGTATTCATTTATTTTCTTTTGAGTAACTACTAAAGAATCTCCTTGTAGATTTCATATTTATCCACCATTTTTTTCTCTCTATCTCTGCTATTAGGAGCTACTGAAGAGTTCTAAGCAATTCTGTGACACAGGAAATATAAACACTCCCACAAATTGCATAAGATCTCACTATGGAACTCTGACTGACCTGGAACCTGCGATACAGACAAAATTAGATTTAAACTCACAGATGTCATCTGCCTGTGCCTCCCTTGTGTTATAACTATAATCACATACCACTGCAGTGGGCTTAATATCACATTTAAAATCAGAAAGAAACCTTACTAATCATGTGTTTTGCACATAAAAGCCACCCTTTATGTCTCCAGACCTACCACAGCAGCACCCACCACCCGGCTCCTGTTTCTGATACTGAATCTTGTCTTTGCCCTAATTGAGGAGTAACTCTGTCTTTCCTATTCTTTTTGCACAACCGTAAGCCAGACCCCATGTGCCAGCTTTTTGTCACTGTGACAAAATACTCAAGGTAAGCACTTAAAGGAGGAGAATATATTTTGGTTTCTGTTTCTATCCATCATTATGGGTTCTGTCCATCATGGTGACATGGTGAGAGAGTAAGCAGAGAAACTCATATCAGGGCAGCCAAACAACAAACGGAAGGACATGTGGAAACAAGATCCAATCCCAAGGACACACCTCAGGTACTCTATTGTTCTCTAACTAAACTTTATCTCTTAAGGCCACTCATAGAAGAATAACCAATCAATATAACAGTCATTTGGGGCAACCTCTAATCTAAATTGTGAGATCTCAGAACAAATTCTTTGGTATATCCAGAAACTTTGAAATCATTTTACACTTCCTCTACTTCTGATCTTTTGAACATCTTCATGAGCTGCTGTTGGCATGACACCATTTTCAAAGCATAGATTGTGCACATTTTGAAATAATGGTCAAGAAGTATTTATGTATACATACAAAATCATCTACAAGATTACAAGAATAACAATTTTAAAATGTAAAAGTATAATTAATAACTAACATGGAAATGCAACAATTTTGGATGGAGAAATGGCAGTACACATTCATGTGGAATACTGAGGCAGCTAAAATGAAGAGTTGTCTCTGAATGTAAGGGTGGAGAAGTCTCCCAATGGACAACATGCCAATAAGTGAAACACAATACGTAAGGCTGGGGAGATAGCTCAGTAGGCATCATGATGGTAAGTAAAACACCCTCCACTGGGTTTTACCCAGTAGACAAGATCCCTTGCAAAGGTCTGAGTTCACTAGAACAATGTCAAAACTCAAGCATGTCTGAGCTCACCTGTAACCCCAGCACTGGGAGTTGGGCACAGAGACAAGTAAATTTTTTTTCAACTTAGCCTGCCAGCTTAGCTTAAACATCAACCTTCTGGTTTAGTGAGAGACCCTATCTCGTAGCAATAAGGCAGAGGGTAATAGAAAAAGACACTCATATCCTGTTTTGGCCGCCATGGGCACAGGCATCCACACATGCATACACATGTGTTACACATACAATACGTAAAGTAAATGTGTAGCTTTGCCGTTATGATCACTGTTGCTTTTTAGAAAAAATAAGACCTGGAAGAAACAGAATTTTTATATTAAGTGTGAGAACAGAAGCAGGTGTCTGATTTATGATTGTATTGTTGAGAATTGAACCTAGGACCTCACACATGCTAGGCAAGCACTAGCTATTTTTCTTGCCCTAAAGAGACTAGAATCGCCTGCATCTGGAAGTCATGTTTTGCCTCACAACAGGAACTCTGATGGGAGTTTTCCCTTAGACCATGGAATAAACACTGTAGAATGGATTTGCATAAATTAAGATGACTCCAGAATCATCAGTGCTAGAATGCTGACAGGCAAGCCTTGCATAGGTAGAGAGTCATTGGCTGAAACATTTTTACACAGTGCAACTGTATTTTGTTTGTGTGTATATTTTTATATGTATGTGGTGTGTATATTTGCGTGTATAGGATTTTGCTTGTGTGGGAGCACATGTTGGTAGTGTGTGTGTTTGAGTGCATGAGTATGTATATGTGCTAGCATGTGAAGGCTAGCTGTTGACCTCTCTTGTTGTCTCTCGTTACAATTTTATTTCCTGAGTCAGGGTCTCTCAATTGAACCTAGACCTGGCTAATATGGATAGTCTAGCTAGGCATCTTTCTTCAAGAATCCCTTGCCTCTGCTTCTTCCATGCTGGTATCACACATGGTCTGTCATATTCACTTGACATTTACATGGGTACAGGAATCTTTATCCTTGTGTGGCAAAAGATTTACAGACTGAGCAATCTTTCCAGCACTGTATGTACCTTTTTTAAAAAATTTTGTTATCAGACAAGATTAAAGACAAACACATCCACGTAGGAAATGGTCTCAGTCTAAAGATGGAACCAATTAGACCAAACAAAGATAAGGGATGGTGGCGTATTGCCTGAACAGAAAGGTATTAAAACTGCATGACAGCCAGCATTTCAGTGTACCTGCCAGGTAGCATCTGGGGTTATTGTCAGGGCTCAGCTCCTATAGCAACCAGAGACTGTACAGTAGAGACTCTCTTTATATAAAACCCCAAGGCCTAGTGGGTCTTCTCATTTTCACCTAGAGTAAGGCATTTGTGTCCACTCTGCTTCCTTCTCTGACTCTACAAGTAAAATTAAATAGGTGATGAATGAAGCCCATATGGTAATACACTCCTAATGACCTCCATTCATTATAGTCCTCTATTGATCTAGGAAAAATTTAAAAGTCACTTTTAAACATTAACATAAAATGCTCCTCTATCTAAAGAAACAAGCACAGTGGTTTATACTGTGTCCAGGTGTCTGTCCTATAGAGTAGCCATTCATACAGATGTGCTGTTACTAGAAAACTACTCTTCCAAAGTCCTCATTTTGAACCCATCTAAAGAAAGCCATTGGTTAAAAAGTAAATCACAATAAGATCTCTCACTACACTTCTAGAGGAACAGAAGGAAATGTCTTTTTATTGTTAATCCCCGACTCCACTTGTTCAGTGCTCATAATGGATGAGATGGACAGGACCACTGTTGATAGGCATCTCAGTTTCCAAAAGTTCAGATGACTGATGCTCTGCAAGCCTTACTTCATTTTAAAAACCATGTTTATGTATGTGTGACTGTGAGCATGCACCTAGAAGCATAGGTACCGGAGATAGTTAGAAGGTGGTGATGGAACCCCTAGTACAGTAGTAACAAGTAGTTATGGATTGTTCAGTAGGGATGCTGGGAGTCAAACTCATGTCTCCTTACAGAATCACTAAGGGTTCTTAACAACTGAGCACCTCTCCAACCCCAGAGCAATGCTCTGTAGATTATTCGGCATGTATGTGTATTTTATGTTCCCCCTTTAAGAATTTATATTCCTTCTCCATGCATTGAAGGTCAGCTTCAATTTCTATATGCGCTCCTTAGAGACCAAAGAACAAAACATTTCAATAGTCTTCAAAAGGCAAGCTGATTAATGTAAGCTGTTTAATGATGCTCATACATTAAAATCAGCTAGGTTGCCTTCCTTTGTCTGTTCCCTTTAATTAGCAGCCAACTGCATTGATCTTGTTTTGGTCAGATAGCTTTTTCACAAAAGCTTTTGAAACCTATTTCTGTGCCTCTCCAGTCCACCAATTATCATAATCCCATTTTACCCCCACGGTTGGGTCTTCATTATAATTGAATGTGTTGTAATTACAGCAGATGCAGACGTTCAGGAATTAAGTGAATAAAAGAGAACATGTCAGAAGTCAGTCCCCTAAATTTTCCAGGGTCTGGCTCACTGCAGAGAGTCCCACTGTGAGTTGTCACTGGGGAAATCCTCAGCTAATGGGCATGAGGTAGTGGTCAAATGAGCCTGCAAGCTCATCAGTGATGCTGCAACAGCACTGGAGATGAGAGTGCTGGTCCTCAAAGATGAGCCTTAGATGAAGGGAAAATGCACCCCCTTCACTGCAAGCTGATGACCACTGAGCTGCACCTCCCTGCTCCCCAAGCTAAATACCTAAACTTCATAATTTTGCACTGTCCAGGACTTTTTGAAGGGCTCCTCTTTAAAGCAGAGAGCATTCAATCGCAGCATTATTTTTGACAGTATTTTAAATCTGTTAACAAGAGAAGCAGGACAGGAACAAAAACTATTCCTTTTAAGATAGGAAAGAAAGTTGGGTTAGTTTATGTAGATGTGGCAGGGAAAGGGGATCCACACCTCAATCTGAATCAATACCCCAGCTCAGGGTCAGACATTTCACACAATTAATAGCAATTAGTTGAAGCACTTCTTCCTCCCCAGCTGCAAGCCACAAATTCTAGGAATCTCAACATAAAATAGACTATATTTAGAATGAAAGTCAGATCCTAATCTTCTTGTGTAACTCTAGTGGTTCAACATTCTCAGGTTGAATTCCCATCATGTCCAGAATCACCCTATAACCTGAGAATGAAATGGGAGCAAAGAGGTTAATGACCCTCAAAAATATGTTGAACATCAAAATTATAAAAGTTCTAATTTTTTTCATTCATGTATATGTTTATGAACATTGTGTGTGTGTGTGTGTGTGTGTGTATGTGTGTGTGTATGTGTGTGTGTGTGTGTGTGTGTGTGTAGGATGCTTTGGCTCCATTGGAGCTGAAGTTACAAGCAATTGTAAATCCCCTCAAGTGGATGTTTGGAATAAAACTCAGGTTCATTGGAAGAACAGCAAGTGGAGATGGGTTCACTTTCCTGCAAATGTTTCTAAATTCCTACATACAACCACATAATGTGGGTGCCATTCTCTGTGAACTTGGATCCTGGACTGAATAAAAAGAAGAAAGTGAGCTGAGCACCAGCCTCCATCTCTCTCTACTGCTTGAGTAGACACAATGTCATCAGCTGCTTCATTGCCCTGATACCATGCCCTCCTAGACAGCCCAGGATCATCAGAACAAGAACCTGAACAAATCCTTTCTGTCTTTACATTGTCAGGTGTTTGATACAGCAGCTAAAACAAGTATTATGGGCAATGCATGGACAATAGAGTTTTTCAAGTTACCGGAATAGTTTCCTTTAGATACTTTAGAGCACCAATAAATATGGAGGGCAAAAATTTTAGTGTTTGAATCAATGTGAAGTTTACAAATTATGCTTACAATGAGAAGCCTGATGGTAGATGGTCAGTTTTTGTTGTTAACACAAGCTAAAATCACCAGAGAAAATTTCCATTGAGAAATTGTCTTTTTCAGGTTGGCCTCTAGGCATGTTGAGGGAGATTTATCTTGCATATGCTAACTGATTTAGAAAAGCATAGGTTAAAACCAGTTGACACCATTCCTTTGGTTTGGTCCCTGAATCACCTAAGAGGAGAAAGGTAGATGAACAGTAGGTAAGAATACGTTTGTTTCTCTCTGCTGTTGACTAGGGGATGGTGCCTCTAGCTGTTTTAACCTCCTGCTGCCTGGACTACAGCTCTGTGGTGAACTGGAGCCTGGAGCTGTGAGTTAGAGCTACAAGCAGCTTTTCTCCTTTAAGTTACTTTTGTCAGGGTGTCCTATCACAATAACAAGGGAATGAAACTGAAGGTATAAAACTGTGGCTACAGCATGCAACCAAGCTGAGGTGGTTTCTACACGTATTCCCATCTGACATCAGAGCAGGTAGGTGCCAGATTCAGGGAAAATATAAATTAACGTTACTTTGTTTTAGTCCTCTTTTATCTTCTTTCTGCCCTCATGTAAATATTTGTAGTCATTTCATAAGACTTAAATTAAAAGTGTATTTTTAGATGTGTGATGTATCAGTTTCATACAATATGCTCATTTTGTGTTTGGGGAAACTCTGGAGGCCTTGCAAGTAATCCTCTATTCACTTTAGGTTGCCAGGACCTTCTGGCACATATGTTTTGAATGTGGAACAATCTCACATGCACAAGTCATGTATCACAGGTTCTGCTTGGAAAATTAGACAAGCTAAACTCTCCCAGTCTCATCCCTGTAAACCCAGCCACGGGACATTCTCCTGGCACATGCCCTTTGCAAGGCATAGGAATAAAGCAGGAGCAAAGGAAGGGGTAAACATGAAATCAGATCAATGCCATTTTATTTGGAATGGGAATGCTGACAAGAATCTAAGTCATGTAAACACAAGGAATACACACTACTTTCAGTCTAAATTAAAGAAGTAATCAGATCTACTTCTGATGCTTCCATCTCAGTCCTGTTGAAGAGTATCAGTTGGAAAGAGAGGCAGATGGAATTCCTGGCAGGGGAAAGCTACTTCACTGTGCAAATCACAATGTACTTAGTATTCAGCAACTGAAACAGGGAACCACACGCAGTGCAAACGAACAATCTGTGCCTCTCTCTACCCACAGAGATCTTGATCTTATAAACTGAGTTTAGAAATGTTTAATTTAATCTTCAAGTATTGCTCTTATCTGTTATAGACAGTACTAGAATATGATTTGACAGGACAAAATGGTTTTAGTTAATGAAAAACATTTAGCTCCAAATGTCTTATTGATATAAGCCTATATTTCAGCTACTCAGGAGTGAAGGCTGACGGGAGATGATCTCACATTCAAAGGCCTCACAGGGAATATATTAAGACATGGTCTCAGAAGAAAAATAGAGAAAAAATATAGTGCAATGGTAGGGCTCTTATCTTTCATGTGTGGGGCCTTAGGTTCAAGCCCCAGTACTTTAGAAGTAGTAAGAATAACAAGCATCAAAGGCTACTTAAACAAGAAGCTTCCAAGATTGAGTTTACACAAGGGCTCATCAGGTGTCCTATCAATTTTATTACACAGATTCTTTTAACTTTTTTATTTATTTGTATATTAATTTAAAAGTTTTTAATTTTTAAAGGTACCTAGTATTATCCTGGTTGACTTTGCTGGTTATATGGAAGGACAGAAAGAGAAAGGAGAAAAAATCATCAATATCAGCATCTTGGGAGCTAGAGAGAAAGCTGCACAGTTGAGAACCTATACCGCTCTCTCAGAGGACTGAGCTCAGATGCCAGCACTCACTCCAGGCTACTCATAACCTGTAACTCTAGCTGCAGTGAACACACATACCCATTCACAGACTTGCAAAGCACAAAAATAAAATACTTTTTAATATTAGCACAATAAACAATGACAAAGAAAGACTGGAAACCTACCATGATCAAGGACTATCTAAAAGGGAAGGTTCATGAACAAGAAAATACTTCAGCATATGAACACAGGAAGAGGTGGGAAGGAACTGCAGAATCAGCCAGAAACAGCCCAATACTCCTTGCCCAGGGCACTGAGCACCAAGCATCCTTTTTTTTCGAACCCTCAGCCCCAAGTTCTTATTTTAATGAGCCCTTTTTGAAGAAACTGTCTCTATTTCCACAACTATCCACAAGTATCTTTCTCGAATTCTATTTCCTAGACCTCAAAAACTAGAAATCTAAGAGGGCATGTTCTGGACTCATCCTTTTTGCCACAACTGTAACCACTGCCACAGTCTCTGGAATGGTGGACAGATTGAACACCAGAGACAAGTTCCTTTTTTTTGGGGGGGGGGGAGAGATTGTAAGCATCTCATTTTTTAAAAAATTTAACATCAAAGTTTGTGCGCTATGATAGAAGTTACGCTGATAGCCTGAAGGTAAGGGGCTAAACCACAGCGTGCAGTGTTGGGACATGGGAACCTTGCAGCCACTCTGGTTTGAATGTTGAAATGTACTCCACGGGGAAATGTGTTTGAATACTTGGTCTCTAACTGATGGTGATTTTGAGAAAGGTTGTGGGACCCTTAGGAGGTAGAGTATCCACAGAGGCAGTGAATCGCTGGGGTGGCCTTGAGGTTTTCTAACCCAGCCTCACTGCATTTTCGCTTTCTGTTTTCCGACTATATATATAAGGTAAGCAGTTGCTACCTGATCATGCTGTCATTCTGTCTCTCAACCAGGATGGACTGTAAGCCTTTAAACTGCAAGCTAAATCACAACCTGCCTCTCTAAGCTGGCTTTGTTATCATGACAATGAGAAAAGTATGTGATACAGTGGTGATGTGGCTGGTGCTGGCCTGGGACTTCCTAGTGGACTTCAGGAAAGGACAGCTTGGAATCATTCATAGTGGTGACACAGGGCATCCGAGTAACCCAGATCTCAGAGAAGTAACCCAGCTCAAATCCCAGTGCATATTTGAAATTATCTATGATTTCCTGAACATCAGTTTCATGATTTGTAAAATTCAGAGAAATGTGACATACAAATCCTCATGAGAATTTCATAGTCTTGCGAAACATAAAAATGTGGAAATTCATCATTAATGCATCCATAATTGCAGGTATTTCTAACACAGATATAAACTGTAATTATTTTCTTTCCTTTATGAAAATTCTTTCTTTTTACAACTCATGGAGAAAGGCAGAGATCTGCTCCACACATGGCTAACCTAGTTAACTTCTTGATATATTTCTATTCTTTGTGGCTAACCAGATGAACTGCTAAGAGGGACTTCGCTTCAGTTTTGCTCATTAACATTCTATCCAGATCTTGTGTACCTGAGCAGAAAAACCAGCTCCTTGGTCTGAACAGCTGCTCCCCTCTGCTTTAGTGCAGACCTGCCTCTGGGGTTTGAGAAAGAAAAGCAGAAAACTGAACCACACTGAAAGAGCATGGTGCTGACAGGAATAAAACTATCCCAAGGATACTGTGATTTTCTGTTTGACTACCAGAAACAATGGACCTAAAAGAAAGTAGAAATTCCCTAGAAATTACCTGCTGGGAGAAGGAAAGGCTGAGGTGGTGAGTGTGGCGAGAGGAGAACTTGTCTACTTTAGAAAGATCTGCAAGTCACTGGGCCACCTTATAGACACACTGTGTCGGAGAACCAAATCTTGGCTAGAAATAATCAGCTATGCATATCTCTTACTTTCAATTTAAACTGGAACCTAAGATAAGGATTCTGAAGATAGTCTTAGGTAATGGAGGGTCACTGCACTCCTCTCTTCTTCCCAAGGTGAGCAAATTGAATAAGTTTTCTGCTACTTTCATTATTACTCATTGGTTTAACTGGCCTACTGAGGATGAGTGGCTGAACCTAGCTTGTCAGTTAGCCATTGGGGTTTGACTCTGACTCTAAGAACTCCACTAACAGTTGCTGCTAATGTTTCCAGGCAGAGACAGCTAACTGCACTATCAGCTCCTGATTTTGCATCTGTCCTCAAAATAGACTCTGAATATTGTTTGACCAAACATCTGTGTCTATTTCCCATGAAGGTTATGGCAAACACAAGGTGACAGGCTTAGGATTTGAGAGATCTCAGGCTCCACCATGGCCTTCTGCATGTTAGGCAGACATTATAGAAGTATGACACACTCATGGAGAGCATCAAATCTCCTATAATATGATTATATTTTTGCTCTTAGATTTGCTTAGACACTTCACTATTTAAAAGTGTGAACATTTTGTCCTTATGAGTCTCCTGTTAATAAAAGTTTGACTTGAAATTCTCAAAACTCCAATTCAAACCATGTTAGGAAAAGTAAGAGATGTACTTGCAGAACTCAAATACAGGATGACCAACTCTACAGCAGGAGAACAAGAGAACAATATGCACATAACACACACACACACACACACACACACACACACAGTATTTCAAGCCTGGGACTTGATTCTTGCCAGGGTCTGCACTTCCAGGGCTTTAGATTTTTCTGTTCACTATTCCTGCTTTCCAGGGTCCTGCATGGGTGACTTAGTCACTTTTTTATTGCTGCAAAAAGACAGCATTACCAAGACAGCTTAGAGAGGAAAAGCTTGTCTTAGGGCTTCCAGTTTCAGAGGGTACGTGCATGACCATCAGAATGGTGAATATGGCAGCAGACAGGCAGCCATGACGCTGGAGCAGTTGCTAACAGCTTACTTGTTGAGACAACAGCTACAAGGCAGAGAGAAGACAGAGCTGACTGGGGTTGACTTGAACCAACCACCAAAGACAAACCTCCTACAACAAGACCATGCCTCTTAATATTTCTGGTAACTAAGAATTCAAACATGAGCTTATCATGGCCATTCTCATCCAAACCACCAAAGTGGTGATTATGCTACTTGAGCACTCTGCAGCTTGAGGTATCCCAACAAAAACAGTCTTTCTCACTAATTCCATATTTGAAAGTCTTGAAAACGGAATCCTTCATCTGAATGGGTGTATGGGTTATCCATGATTACAAAAGCAAGGCATTAAAGAAGAATATAAAACTCTCGGTGGAACTTGTAGAATTGTTGGGCAGGAGGTATCTCTGGGAAGGACTGACTAATCACAAACCCTTCCCCCAAAACAGGATGCAAAAATCAATCATTAGGGAGAGTGATGCCAGGAAATCATTACAATAGGATATAAAGTACAGAATGTGACGATGTTGGGCTTGAACTGAGTCACTCAAATCTGTCTTCCTCTCTGGGGCAATGTGTGCAGCATGCTGTTCCGCTTTCCTCTAGTGAACTTTTGCAGTTAAATGGCTCTTAAACTCCTTTCCACAGTGATCATCTACTTCTAACAGTTTGATCTCTGAGTAAATGGGCTTCTAAAAAAGTTCAGCCCTTCTCTGACAGCACCCAGAAGGGAGGAGGCCCGCAAGAGGGCAGCGGAGAGAAGAGAAATGAGAGCCCCATGCCTGCCAGGGTCCAGCTTTTTCTGATTGATCTGTTCCCTCGTATCATGAAAATCTGCTTCCTTGTTTGTGCTAATTACACTCTCAGCTGTTTGTTCTATTACTGTATGTTGTCTGAATTATTCTCTTTTCAGAACACTAGAACCAGACTGCTATTGAGGAAACCGAAGATCTCCTCGTAACAGTGTCTTAGTTAGGGTTTCTGCGGCTGTAATCAAACAGTATGACCAAAACAACTTGGCAGGGTTGGGGGGTTATTTCAGATTACAATTTTCACTCTATTGCTGAAGGAAGTCATGGATGGAACTCAAATAAGAGGAACCTAGAGGCAAGAGCTGGTACAGAGACCATGGAAGAGTGCTGTTTACTGACTTGCTCCTCATGGCTTGCTCAGCCTGCTTCTTTATAGCATCCAGGACCACCAACTGAGGGGTGGTACTACCTGCATTGAGTTGCCCCACCTCACATCAATTACCAATAAAGAAAATTCATTCACAGGACAGTCCTGTTGGAGCACTTCCTTAACTGAAGTTTCTAGTTCCCAAATGACTTCAGCCTCTGTCAGCTTGACATAAAAACTAGCCGCATAACCAGTAATAGCAAAGTATGCCCGAGTCTGAAACAGAAAAAAAATTAAAGGTTCTTGGGTTGGGAAGGTGGCTTAGCAGACAAGAGAGCTTGCTGGTTAAGCGTAAGAAGGATCCTGAGTTTGGACCTTCAGAAACCATGTTAAAAAATAAAGTTGAGTATAGCTACATGCACCTATATCCCTAGCAGTGTGCGGGAAAACAAAGGAGGATTCCTGGGAATTGCTGTCTGACAGCT
The DNA here is from genome assembly GCF_903992535.2 of Arvicola amphibius. Taxonomy (NCBI): domain Eukaryota; kingdom Metazoa; phylum Chordata; class Mammalia; order Rodentia; family Cricetidae; genus Arvicola; species Arvicola amphibius. Next base: position 104,945,348 of record NC_052058.2, on the reverse strand, counting down.
TAGTTCGGGGTCAGTGAGATCCCTTGTTCCAAGGGAATAAGATAGACAGTGATAGAAAAGAATGTATGATACCTTCCTCCAATATATGAATATGTGGACAGAATTTTATATATATATATATATATATATATAATATATATATATATAATACAAATGCATATCACACATACACACTCACACAGAGATACACACATACACACTCACACACCCCACAGATTTTAGATACTTCTAAAAGACATCCCACAGTCACCTCTTTCAATAGACGAAGCCACAATTTCCTACTATCATTGTCTCTCCCTTTCAAAGAAAATTCTCCCATCATTTTTGCATCAAGATTCCTAATCCACAGCAGGAATTCCAGTCCTAACTGTCGACCAGTTGCACTTCACTCATTTTAATGGAATGTCACGTGACAATTCTTAGCTGCCAGGAGTCTCCTTTCACTTTGATTTAAATTTCCCCTTCAGAGGGTCAGGAACTTATCTGTCCCTAACCTTCCTGTCTCCTCTGTGGCACATGCCCCTACTGCCTGTCTCGTTTACCAAACCCTTCTACTTTGGAACCCAAACAGTAGCTGGAATCTGTTGCCTGTTCAGTCTCACCGTTATTAGAAATATTGACTGAGGCTGACATAAAAGCTGCGGGTGCTGGTTACCTAGGGTCTTTGGAGTTAGAGAAGATAGATTCAACTTTTCATCCTTGCCTCATTCTCTCATATGTAAAGCAAAGTCACTGTCTCTGCCATGTGTTCAATTCCACACTCATTAAAGTAGACTCAGGAAGTCTGTAGCAGGAATTGTTCTAACATATCAATAAAAGGACCCTTAAGACAGTATCACTATATCGAGAAAACTAAAGCTCAGCTCTCCAGACACTTGGGGACTGAAGATCTTAGAAGTCAAGCAGGCAACTGTAATCCTCCAAACGAACAATTCAAATGCACAAGTTCTACAACATTATAAGGATAAACGTGCTGAGAAAAGAGTAGAAAACAGAAGCATCTGCTTACTAGAGAAGGGAATGGGGGTGCCAGTGTCTACCTACAGTCTTCCAGGTCCCTTCTGTGCAGCCTTTGTGCCCACAGTGAAAGCCAAGGATTCTTAATGTTTACGATGATTTATGAAACTCACAGCAGCGTTTTGAGAAACATGCTGAGAAGTGGTTTCACCTAGAGAAAGGCTTCATGGCTGTATTAGTCATATCCCTTGTGGCCATTACAAAGCACTTGACAAATCCTGATAAAAGAGGATGAGTTTGTTTTGGTTCAGCTTGAGGGAACAGTCCATAATAGCAGGGGAGGAGCAGTAACAGATTGAACCAGACGTCATAGCAACATCCTCAGTCAGGAAGTAGAGAGAAAGATACTGCTGGTAGACATTTTCTCCTTTTCATTCTCTCCAGGACCCACTCCATGTATAAGTGCTGCACGTATCTAGGGCAGTTCTTCCTTAATCAGCTCAATCTCAAAGGTCCTAATAGACATGTTCATATGTTTGCTTTCTATGAGTCTCGATTCTACCATATTAAAAATCATTGTTAACCATTACAGTGATCAGATGTATTTTTGAAACTGTAAGCTGCTTCCAATGACTGAAAAAGCAGCCTCCGACTATAAATTGGCATCCAGCTTGGGGCTTCATGAAAAAGCCTGCTCAATACTATGGGTCTGTAAGCTAAAGATGGATGTCCCAATGCTACAAAGAAACTTTGGATGACTGTCCAGACAGAAAGATGTCTCTGTCAATTCTAGGGTTTCAAAAGTTGCTTACCATGAACTTCCTGTTTTCTTAGGTAATAAATATTATATCCCTCTGGAGTCTTTGATGGAGTTAAAAAAGATAATTATAATTATAAAAGAGATTAAATATAAAACTTTAGACTCACAAAGATAAGATAGATGATAGAGTATTTTCCTTAATTTGCCAAATGTAAATGGACTAAATATTGTAATGATACTTCTTGCTTGATAACTGTTTAGTTGTATTTAATCTTGTTATGTTAATGTTAAAACCTTCTATTTATTTACACAGAAAAGGGAACGTGATGTGAAATTCCCCTCTGCATGCTTTGAGTATGTTTTAGTACCATTGGTTAATAAAAAAGCTCGTTGGTGCTTATAGCAGTGCAGAATAGAAGAGAAAGAAAGGTGGAGTCAGGGAGATGCTATGTAGCTACCAAAGAAGACAGATGAGCCAAAACCTTACCAGTAAACCATGAGCCTTGTGTCAATACAGAAAATAATAAAAATGGGTTAAGTTAAGATGAAAGAGTTAGTTAATAAAAAGCCTGAGCTAAGGCTAGACAGTGTTTTATTTAATATAGTTTTTGTGTGATTATTTTGGGTCTGGGTGGCTGGAAAATGAACAAGCAGCTTCTGACTACAAATGACTTCCCCTCTTACAGTTCATAAGTATCTGAGATATAAACATGTACAACAAAAAACACGAATAGAGAAAGAGAGGGAGAGACAGGGAGAGAGATAAAAGCTGGGGAAATCTTGCAGCAAAGAAATTCATTTAACTTTTCTTACTTTGATATTTCTCAAACTTATTTGAACAGAGAAACAAATTTCTATAGACCATGGTTAACATCAGGCAAGCTGGGTGTCTTGCTCCCTACTGTGTAGTGAAAAAAATTTTTGGTTGAGCCAATGTTATGATGTGCCCAATATACAAATGTGTTTTGTATGCTGACCCAATATTTCTAAAAGGCCCACAAGCCTCCAAAAGTGTTAGACACCATGCATACCCAGACTTCATTCTATATTAACTGAATCTGAATGTCTATAATTCTAGGGTACCAAATTCTACATTTTAAAAACGATTTCCTAACACTCTAGAGTTTGAAGCTAGTAGTCAAAGAACCAGGACATAATGGAAGATTATTTTATTGAAGGATTAAATATGTGTTAGGTTACTACCTGAAATCTGACATGAAAAGCTTTCATTTATGCGTATACAAAAACACAGGTAAGAGACTTGGGAGATGATCCAGTAAGCAAAATATAGCATGATGATCTCCAGTATCCTTCTAAAAATAAGTTGAGTGTCACATCAGCCACCCATGACTAAGACTAGAAGACAGAGATAGGTGGACCCTGGGCTTTCTGGCCATGTAGACTGCAAACTTCAGATCATTACACAGGGTCCAAGTGGGAGTCCCTGTCTTGAAGATTAAGGTAAGAGTGATATGGAAAGACTTGTGTCAACATCTGGATCACACACACACACACACACACACACACACACACACACACCAGCTATAGTCATATAGTCATATAGTCAGCATGCTTTTTATGGAGACCATATAAATGGCCTTTACCTTGGAGCTCATTATCTGAGAAGACTAACAACTCCTAAGCCCTAAAATTCACAAGTATATTTGCAGGATCACTAAGCAACAGAAGTTTGATCTGTGCAAACAAATCTCACAAAAGAGTAGTGTGGGATATAAAATTCTCAGCTCCCAAGCTGATTTTGCAAATTATAAATATAACTGGTGCCCAATATTTTTACTAGGTTGGGCAATATCTGTTCCTCATCTTCATAAAACTGCAAAATATTGAAAATCCTCTAAATTAGACCTGGGACCAGAATAAGGATAGTTATAGCATTTCTAAGTTTGATGTCAATCAAAACTTAAATTTGTTAAAATTAAATAAATTTTTTAAAATAAGTTAGTTTCTGGCTTCAATAACCCTAGTTCAAATTCATAAGCATCACCAATGAGTGCACCCATTTCAACATAAAATGGAACACTTCCCTTATCATGAAAATATTCCAATGAGTATTGTAGTCTATACCCATAATACTTGAATCTTTAAAGCTAGCATTATAGTGCAACGCTAACAATTACATGTGCTATGTATTAGTTGCTTCCCCAGTTGCTCTGATAAAACACCTGATCAAGGTTATGTCAGGAAAAGTTTAGCTGGCTTACAGCTGAGGGGATGGATTCTATAATGGCAGGGAAGACATGACAACAGGCAGGGAGTGCCTGACAGCAGAAACAGGAGATCAGCTGGGCACATTGCAACCACAGGAAATAGAACGTGAACAAGAAATGTGCTTAACTATCAAACATGAAGGGCCACCCCAGTGATCCATTTTCTCCCCTTAGTCTTTACCTCCTAAATATGAACTACCTTCCCAAACAGGTGGGGATCTGATGCTTAAGCACATGAGACATTAGGGGACAGTTTCCATAAAAACCACAACAGTGGAACCATTCGAATCCACTCTGCCTTCAGGAGTAACGAACAGAGAGGTGTACGACTAATCCTTTCCTACTATTTCCAGTTTGATATTTTTACCTGAGAATGGTCTGCCATTATTTCAAACATCCATTATGAGCAAGTTCATTGTTTAGATCCTCATGTCCAATTATGTCCAGACATCTGCCTTTCCTTATTCATGCCTCAGCTTATCAGCCTTTTTAATGTGACTCATCCTTCCCTTGGCAACATTGTCATTGTTCCAGGCGCAACATAACTTTGCATAGATGCTATCCGGTATCTTTCAAAAGCTTCACAAAGACCCGTTCAGTGTGTTGCTTAACTTCCAAGGGGAAACTTTTTTTTTAGATTTCAAAGGTTCTCAAGAGCCTGTTAAATTTCTAATGAAAATACTTGTTCTCTATATAACTTGGAAAAGCCATTTAACACCTGTCAGTGTCAGCTCTCTCCCTTGTAAAATGAGAAGAGTTTATGTTTATGCTTCAATATAGAGCTCCAAAGATTTGAGCCAGGTAATTAGGAGAGAATAGGCTCTGGTATGGAGCCTGTTTTATTTTGCAATATTTTGACCCTACTTAGAAAAAAGATAAGGGAAAACTTTAAAGCAAAAAAAAAAAAATCCCTTATATTTTGTCATCATTATTTTTCATCTTTTAAAATGGCATTTTCAGGACTAGGGATATGGATTTTGTCAGTTACATGCTTGTTATGCAATCATAAGGAGCTGAGTTTGGGTCCCCAAAACTCATGTAAATGTGGGACATGGTGGCATGCTTCTGTAATGTTAATACTGAGGAAGAGACAGGAGAATCCCTGGAGTTTGCTAGTAAGGCTAGTAAGATACAGTAGCCAAACCAGTAAGCTCTAAATGATTTTGGTAAGAGGCCCTGTCACAAAAGAATAAGGAGAGCAACTGAGGAAGAAACTTAGCATTGTCATTGAGCCTACATATACATACACATGCATGTATATCTGTGCATGTACACACATATACATACATACATTCAGAGAGAGAGAGAGAGAGAGAGAGAGAACAGATGTTAGGACATTTGGCAGAAGTCAAACACATCTTTCTAGACCTAAAAATGGTGGCACTTGACATAACCAATAAATAAATAAACGAAAGAGTGCTGTCTAAGTCATCAACAGGCACTTTTGATAAAGATGAAGAAAAAGTAAAAGTTCACACTGTATATGATTATACTCTTGCTGTTTTGGGCTCATGAGGAATCTTTTATTCTTCAGTAATTTCACTTTCAGACAAGAGCTGACATGGACACAAACCTGTTAGCACCCTTTCCTACCAGGCAAAGAGAGCCAGCATCACAGCTGCCAACCTGGCCTTCAAGCTGCATGGCTTCCTAGGGCCCATGTTTCACTGTGGGGAGAGCACTCATACCCTTAAGTAGCCCCACAGAAGTTTGTCTCTTTCTTCTATCTCTTGAGCAGCCTTCTCTCTACATTCCTCTTCCAGAACAGAACTGCTGCATTTTTTTTCTTAGAGCACAAGACTGTAATAAGGATATTGTGCTAGCATGCTTCCTTTCACTGTATTATTTATAGATTACATTGCTGTGGCTTGCTTGTCTAATTTTATGATCGCCTTGCTAAACAAAAATACTCTCTCTATCTAGTGGTTACAGAAGGAGCACTTAACACCACGTGAATAATGACAGCTGGCACCGGCGGTGCTCTTAGGAGGCGTTCTTGTTTTTCAAATAGAGCAATATCTGGCACTCATCATGTGGGAAAATTTCAAGATGAGAAAGAGGTAAAGGGCTGAATTCCTAACTCTTAGTTGGCATGTCGTTACTTAACTGTGTTGAGTGTGTATTTCTGGAAAGCGCATCCCAGAGTCTGGATTGAGCTGTGAGAATGTGCCACTCTCTTTAAGCTCCACTTCCTGTGACAGTGCCATGTTGCAGATGTTGGGGAGCTCTTTGCTAGCACTGAAAACCTCAGTAATGTGTGTTCTTTCCTGACTATCTGTGCAAATCTCCACCAACTGGCTCTCACCCCTCTCCCAGCTAGAAGGGTTTTAGGTGGATATTTTTCAAATTCCTTCTTCTTCTTGAGTAAGTACTGTAGTCAAAAAAAAAAAGGATGCTGTTTACTTGTTTAAGCTTCGTGTGTGGTTCATCCCCAACCGCTGAGAGCAAACACTGGTAAAGTCTGAACTCTTCAAGTTATGGCTCACTGCAAAGTACCCGCTAGCGGTATAATATATCATTTGACATCAAGAACTCTCTTCCAGAAAGCAAAATCTAAGTACTGATTACAGTAAAGGAATCTAGTCAAACAAGAAAAGAGCTGTGTGGACTATTGGGGTCAGCGGCAAGTGGAGTTTGGGTGCAGCTTTAGCTCTTTCTGACAGTACTGGGACTAGCTCTAAGAGCCTAGCACATGCTAGGCAAGCACTCTACAGTAGCCAAACTGGTAAACTCCAGGTTCAGTGAGGGACTCTGCCTCAAAACACAAGGTGGAGAGAGGCTGGAGAAGACAGCATGTGTGAGTAGCTGGCCTCAGGACACTCACATATGGACATGTGCCACATAGATACCAACACATATAACTAAAACCAGCTCTATTTATATTAAAGTAACAAATGCACATTTAAGAAAGTGGGAGCATGGTTTAGGGATGTATTTTGTTGAAGAGAATCATTCTCTTCTACTTTATTTCTACATCTAAAGCATGTTCTCATAATTTAAGAAAGCATTATCTAGAAATTTCATACTATAAATTCACCATGCTTGGATAAGTAAGTAGGGCTTTTTTGTTTGCATGTGCATGTGTGTATGCATGACTGTACATATGTGGGAGGGGCTGGAGGACAACCTTGGCTATCATTTCTTGGGATACTCTCCACCTTATTTTTTGAGATACAGTCTCTCAGTTGTACCCAGAATGCAGCAGTTTAACTAGGCAGCTTGGAAAATAAGCCTTGGGGGTCCATCAGTATTCAGCTTTCCTAAGCCTGGATATCACCACACTTAGCTTTTTTAAATGGGTCCTGAAACTCGAACTGAGAACTCATGCTTGTACTGGAAAGCACTTTGCTGACTGAGCGTCTTTCCATCTCCATTCATGAAAGTTTGGATGTGAGCAGTGTTTTGATTGGAGCCTCTTCTTTCATGTCATTATTTAATGCTGCTGAGTGGGTTTTACAAGAGAATACACCATGAACTCTACCTAGAGCTCTGAGAAAGTGCTGCCCATTCTTAACATTTGACTTCCTGTAGTTCTGACATGCTGTAGCTGTCGGGTAATTATTTGACGTCACTGAAAGCAGCAGTAATCTGTGCCACTCTCCTTACTATTTGTTCAGACCATCAAGGTCTCATCCTGCCTCCACCAGTACAGTAATCTTCGTACACAAACAACAGGGTTTCAGCTCAGCATGAGTAACCTGCTAGCTGGAGCCACCTTTACAATGTTTGTTCCTCCTGTCATTTTCAGATACTTGGGACTCACCAAATTGCCAGCTGAAATACCCCCCTCTGTTGTTGACTTTGAACACATAGGCACGCTTACCTTTCATGTTTGGTAAATGAAGGTATAACTTTTGTGATGGGGGAACTAATTCCAAGAAGGCAAGCCCTTTAACCAGTGATCAGGGAAGGGTTTGAGAGGAGGCAGGAAATGAAGTAGGGAGCAGGCATGGGATCTCTACCTAGACTCAGAATGTGAGAAAACATAGTATCATAGTTATTTGTCTCACTGAGGTGACCAGGTACATGCCAAGAGCAACTTAAGGAAGAGTTTGCTTTGGCTCACTATTTGAGGGTTCAGTCCACCATGACAAGGAAACATGGCAGCAGGTATATGAGAGAGCTGACAACATTGTATGTAACTTCAGCAAGATGAATGAATGTTCGTGCTTCAGCAACCACTGTCTCCTTTCCTGACCCAAGCCTGCAGGGTGGTGCTACTCACAATCAGAATGGGTTTTCCCTCCTGAATTACCTCAGTCTTGAAACTCACTTGAAGATGTGCCAAAGGATCTTCTGTTAAGGATTTTTAGATTCTAGCAAGTTGACAATTATTACGAAATGCAGGAGATTACCATTTAGCTCAAATATCAATTAGAAAGTTCCTAAGGAAGGAGAATAGAGCTCTGCACTCTGACCCTTCAGTCTCACACCAGACAGAAACACACTAAGAACACAGAGCAGATCCCTCCACCAGAGCTGAATAACCTCTCAGAAGTTCACTGATAGTGATTGACTTCTGAGTAACTATTTCTACAGAGTTTTATGAGGGAGACACCTATATCTGAACATCCAGACACTGATATACACTAGCCTTCATTTCCTATTGTTTTTGTTTTTGTTGTTGTTGTTGGATTTTGGTTTTTCAAGACAGGGTTTCTCTGTGTAACAGCCCTAACTGTCCACAAACTAGCTCTGTAGACAAGTCTGGCTTTGAACTCACAGAAATCCTCCTGCCTCTGCCTCCCAAATGCTGGGTCTAAAGGCATGCACCACCACCGCCCAGTTCAGACTGTCTTCTAATGTTTCAGTATATCTACATCAAGTTCCCTGTCCAGTTTGAGAACTTAGAATTATTTCCTTAGTTATTTGGACAGATTATGTTTCTTAACCAAGCATGGTGTCTCATGCCTTTGAATCTACAATTTTGTAGGCTAAGGTGGAAGCATTATTATGAATTCAATTCCAGGTCTACCTTAACAAGGGAGTTACATTGGGGTCGGTCTGGAATATATAGTGAGATCCTGTCTCCAAAGAAGAGGAAGAAGGGGAAAAGGAAAAAAAGAGGAGGGGAAAGTTGAGGAGGAGGAGGAGGAGGAAGAGAAATAATAATAATAATCAGTATTCTTTAACATATTTAACAGAGGTTTCTGAAGACAGAGATTGTCATCCACTGACTGTGTTCAGCACTCCCCTACCTTCTCAATTTTCACCAAGGCACCTAGCTGCTGAGATGTGCCAAATACTGCACATGAATGAAGGAATGCTCCATTTTAGTGAAATAAGACCTTGTATACCCAAGGGTACCAGCCAGTCAGCACAGATGTCAGAGCATACTCTAATATAAGAGACACCCTTCCTTGTTTCTCGCTCCACTGCAGCACAAGGAAATGAACCTGGTAAACAAATAGGTAGAAAAGAAAGATTTGACAGACCACAGAGCAATATTAACAGAGTATGAGCCATCTCTCAGCAAGTAAGAGCCAGATGTGAGTCAGAACTCAATGCCACATTGTGAGTGACTATATCATGTGCATACATACATAACAGCTAACTGGGATTTTGGAGTTCTTTTTGTGTGTGAACACCAGGGGCAAATGTGTGTGTGAGAGTATGTATGTGGGTGTTTGTATGTGTGTGTGTGTGTGCATATGCATACATGTGTACATGCATGCCTAATGCATATGTGTTTGAATGCATATGAAGATGAGTGGACAATCTCAAATGTCATTCTTTAGGTTGCATCTACCTTACTTTGGGTTTTAGTCTTTAAACTGAAATATGTCCTATTACACCTAGACCCTGAGACACAGTGTCTCCACCTCCCCTGGATAATACTTGAAAGTCTACTAACATGTCCAGCATTTTCACATGAACATGAGGGCTGAAAACTCAAATCTTCGTGTTTGCAAATTGAACATGTTACCAAATGAGCCATTTCCCCATCTCCTGTAATTCTAATAAGATTATTTAGTAAAATTTTTATAAACCTAGAGTCTTAAAATCCATTTTGGTTTTGTTAGTCAAATTAAAGATTGTCTTCTTCTTGACTATTTTAGTAAAAAAAATCTGTCTTTCAGGATATGCAAAGGCACTTAGACTTGTGCTTTTGTGCTATATATATATATATATATATATATATATATATATATATATATATGCCCACACATACACACATACATACACACACTATGAAGTCAGTGGTGTTCTGGATATGGTAGACATTCTACGAATTTCGGTGCTTGGAGATCCAAAAGCTCTAACTTAATCTCCTTTCTCTCAAATCGCTATCTGCTTTTGGATAGCTATTCCTCCACATTTCTCAATGATGAAGTGTTTTCCACTTAGTCTATGAAATTTTCTAATACTAGGGTTGAGGCATTTGCAGGAGCCTAGGAAATCTTGTTAAGGGGATGCTCTCAAAGTGAGGGTAAATCTCTAGGGAAATTTTAAAACCTGTTATGTTTCTCAAATAAAAACATCAATTGCTTGCCCAGAAGACATGCCATATACATTATATACATAGGTTATACATGTATATATAGGCTATATACATAAGTAAATTGTTACAAGAAGTACTGTCTCTGCTGCAGGTGTCAGGTTTTTAAACATGGCATGCTGATGGCCATTGAGCCCCATCTATTGCTCTCTCTCTTGTGTTTGAACCAAAAGAATTTTCTATTTCTTGTTCTCAATCAACCCTTGCCCAAACTCCAAGAGTCCTGAAAAAATAATGCTAACTACATTTTGGTTTTTAACACCTTCTAATTATAGGATGTATGTATTATCCCTCTGAAAACTGACAGCTGTCTAAAGAAGTGTGAGATGGTTGGCTGTGTGCAAACTTGGGCCAAAACGTAAATAGTAAAGGCTTTACCCACCTCTTCAATATCTAGAGTTTGATTCAGTTATAAGGTAAATTGGTGTATGTTAATATCAGTTTATCTATCCAACAAATAGAGAGACAAGCACTTCCTTTACCATCTGAAAGTCTAAAATGATGATGACCATACATAAGCAACAATGATACATGAGCAGATGGTTCCAGTTAGGATTCAGAAGCCTTTATCATTATAAGAACTTGGAACAAGACTCAGAGGGTAGAGTGCTTGACTATAGTTCTTGAAGCCCTGGGTTTGAACTGACACTACTCAGGCTAGTCTTGGTAGCACACAGCTATTATCTCAGCATCTGGGAGGTGGAGATAGAAGGATGAGTACTAGAAGGTCATCCTTGACTGTAGAGGGTTAGAAGTCAGCCTGGGCTATAGAAGACTCTGTCTCAAATTCAATTAATTATATAAAATTATTAAAGAGCTCAAGTCACAGATAAATGAACAAGGTCTTATTTGCATCCTGTCAACTTCTTATGGGAAATCTTAATTAAAAAACAAAATGGTTCAATTTATAAATTTATTTTTCATAGCAGTAGTACACAGGTACCTTTTTAGGATGCCAGATCCAATCTTCTCACCAACTGAAATTATTTTTTCTTTTCTTTTTTATTTTTATTGAACTCTGCATTTTTCTCTGCTCTCCTTTCTACCTCTCCTCTCCCATTCAACCCTCTCCCAAGGTCCCCATGCTGCCAATTTACTCAGGAAATCTTGCCTTTTTCTACTTCCCATGTAGATTAGGTCTATGCATGTCTCTTTTACGGTCCTCATTCTTGTCTAGGTTCTCTGGGATTGTGATTTGTGGGCTAGTTTTCTTTGCTTTGTGTTTAAAAAACCACTTATGAGTGAGTACATGTGATAATTGTCTTTATGTATCTGGGTTACCTCATTCACAATGATGTTTTCTAGCTCTATCCATTTTCTTGTAAAATTCAAGATGTCATTTTTTTCTACTGTGTAGTACTCCATTGTGTAAATGTACCACATTTTTCTTTTCCATTTTTTTAGCTGAAGGGTATTTAAGTTGTTTCCAGTTTCTGGCTATGACAAACAATGCTTCTATGAACATAGTTGAGCACATGTCTTTGTGCCATGATTGAGCATCCTTTGGATATATACCGAAAAGTGGTATTGCTAGATCTTGAGAAAGGTTGTTTCCTAATTTTCTGAGAAATCTCCATGCTGATATCCAAAGGGGCTGGACCAGCTTGCACTCCGACAAGCAATGCAGGTGTGTTCCCTTTATTCCATATCCTCTCTAGTGTAAGTTGTCATCAGTGTTTTAGATCTTGGCCATTCTTATAGGTGTAAGATGGAATCTCAGAGTTGTTTTGATTTGTATTTCTCTGATGACTAAGGATGTTGAACATTTCCTTAAGCGTCTTTCAGCCTTTTTAAATTCCTCTGTTGAGAGTTCTCTGTTTAGGTCTGTGCTCCATTTTCTAATTGGATTATTTGTTCTTTTGATGACCAATTTCTTAAGCTCTTTGTATATTTTGGAGGTCAGACCTCTGTCTGATGGTGAGTTAGTGAAGGTCTTTTCTCATTCTGTAGGCTGTTGTTTTATCTTGTTGACCATGTGCTTTGCTTTACAGAAGCTTTTCAGTTTCCAGTGGTCCCATTTATTAATCGTTTCTCTCAATTTTTGTGCTGCTGGTGTTGAATTTAGGAAGTGGTCTCCTGTGTCAATGCATTCAAGTGTACTTCCCACTTTCTATTCTATAATGTTCAGTGTAACTGGCTTTATGTTGAGGTCTTTGATCTGTTTGGACCTGAGTTTTGTGCATGGTGATAGATATAAGTCTATTTTCATTATTCTACATATTGATATCCAGTTATGCCAGCACCACTTGTTAAATATGCTTTCTTTTTTTCCATTTGAACAACTCAAATTATTAAGCTACTTTACCTTCTAATTATATCTGTGAATGATACAGACAATGGCAGTCAGTGCTTCGTTTGGGACCAGCACTCTCCCTCTCCAGTCCAAAGCATGTACATCAACAGAGATAAGGAACAAACTAAATGTTACATTGGTTGTACAGCAGGGAGCTTCTGTAACGTGATAAACAGATGAGGAGCCCTTATCAGGGTATCACATGAAGGCTCATTGAGGTATTGATCTTGGGAAGAGATCAATAACACAGAGGAATCTTTTGTCTTCTAATTATTAATTTAGAAATGTTTCTGCCTCATAGAACTGACTTGAGTGTAAAGTTGTCTTTTTTTCACATTTCCTTCTAGCCTGAAAGCTTGCTTGGCTCCTGTGTTTCAGAAGCTGCATTTCTTAGTATTACTCAGGAAGGCAAGGCAGGCCGCTCTTGACAGCAGATTTCTCAGTGTTCTCAGAACATCTACTTTGCACCTGGCTTGTCAAACAGTAGACAAACTCTTGTGATAATTCACTGGGCCATTGTTATGCCATTGTTTTAAGCACTAGTGTTTCAGATTGTCAGTCGGTGAGGGAAACTTCTTACAGCAGCCTTATGGGAAGCATTGAGGTGCCGCCCCAGTGTGGTGGGCTGTCTGTGTATTCTGTGAATAAAAGCACCCAGTACACACTTTAGTTTCTTTCCTCACTGCTGTGACAAGATATCTGACAGGAAGGAAGTGAAGGGCAGAAGGGCTGCTTCTGCTTTACAGTTCTAGGGGATCCAAACGACAGCGGTGGGAAAACATGGTGACAGCAGAAAGCAGCTGGTCATATTGTCTCCATAGTAGGGAAGCTAAATGCAACAGGACTTGGCCCTGCTATCAATCATCAGGTCCAGCCCCACTGATCCTCTTCCTCCAATAAGGCTCCCTCTTCTAATAGTCCCCCCAACCTTCCCAAACAGTATCCCCAACTAGGATCCAAATGTTCAAACCCATGCGTCTATAGAGGACATTTTACATTTAAGTCACAGCAGTGACCTTCCTTGGCCCAAGAGGAAAGTGACGCTTTATCAACAAATTGATCAACTTTCCTCTTAAGATCAAGTGACAAGAGAGATCAGGCTGATAAGAGGGCACAGATGCTCTTCTTCAAGGAAACTTATAGCAATGAAAGCCAGGTTCATAGTCCTTACAAGTCCTACTGCTTCACTCAGGTCTAAAGATGTTTAAGGAGACGGTGTGACAGCCCCCATTGAAGAACAGAAGAGGATTCAGTGATGTCTTTTTCTGCTGAGTTTTAGATGGACTGCCCATACTGAAGTAGGTCAGTATCTACCTCCATGCAACAGCTCTTCCAGACTAATTACGAAATTCCTCCCTTCTGGAACCATCCCCAAGAACTCGGTAAAACCAAAGACTTGGATTGGAAACCTTAAGTCTCAGAATGCTCCAGTTCTTAGGATGTTCCTTACAAGGCTTTGACAATCAGTAACATAAACAGTAACCCCTGTTCTTGTTGTGTGTGCATACACATCTGGTTGAAGATGCATGTATACATGTGTGTGGTACATGTGGAGAACAGAGATCAATGGCATTGGTATTCCTCAATCACTCAATACACCATTTCTATTTTGAGAATGGTTTCCTCACTGAATCTGCAACCTTTTGATTCAGGGAAACTGCCTGGCCAGAGAACCCCAGATCCCCTGTCTCTGCCTCTCTATGCTGGGCCTGGAAGTACACCATTCTGTCTGACTTCTAAGTGGGTTCTGGTTTCTGAACCCAAGCCTTCATGCCTTGGCACCAAGCACTTCACCAATTGAATGTTTTTCTAGCTCTGACAGTGTGTGATTTCTGAGCCAACATGGAAACTCATTGCTTTCTGCTTCACAACCTTGCCATGTTAGGGGAGGGAGTACCATGGAGAAAACAGGCCCATGTTTTCCAAGCAGATTTGTTGATACAAAACCTGTTTCTGCGATATCTTGCTTGACTCTATAGCTTTGGGAAGATTACTTAGCATCTTTGTGTCTCAAACTCATTATTAGAAAATGTAGTTAATGATGAACCCTACTGTTAGAATTACACACACACACATACACACACACACACACACACACACACACACATGCACACACGTACACACACATACACAATTTTACTGACTCTTAGCAAGTATTATTTAAAGCTAAGCTATTTATTTGTGTCTTAGTCAGACTGCAGACAGTTTATTACTCTCGAAGACCCTCTGGTCTTCCTACCCACTCACTGCTAGGTACTGTTATTACCAGGTGCTGCCTTCTGATCATGCAAACAGGTGCTCAACACCTCCCGTACTCTCAGCCCTATACTGTGCTATCCACAACAAGTGTCTGGGCTGTGCTCGACCTCTCCGAACCCAGCCCACTCCTCAGCTTCCTCCTTCCTTAGCAGCACCTTCCTCTACGTGCTCTGGCCACCCAAGTCCTTTTTCTTTTTGCGAATTTTAGCAAAAGGCCCTGCACACTTCCATAAACTCTGGAATTGGCAAACACTGGGGTTGAATCTGGCTCCCATGATTACTAAACATGTGACCTTGGCCGAGCAGTTGGTGAGCTTCTCTGGGCATTGGCAACAACCCTATGGATCTCAAATGTTTCTCTAAGAATCACCAGAATTTCTTAAAATTGCAGCCATGTCCCTGTACCCGTTCTGGGTTAACTAAGTCCTTTAAGATTTATTTTTTTTAACTCTAGGTATGTATTAGTGTAGAACTGTGCATGGGAGTGCAGGCACACATGGAGACCAGAAGAGGAAGTCAGATCTCCTGGAGCTGGAGGCAAAAGTGGTTTTGAGACACCAACATAGGTGCTGGGAATCAAAACTGATGCTCTCCCAAAACAGCCAGTGCTTTAACTGCAGAACTATGTCCTAGCCTAGAAAGTGTACTTCTAACAAGTTGCACTGTGCACTGTGATATTGTGCCTTGGCTTCACTTGAAGAACTACTTTGGGCTATTAGGACTGTGGAGAGAGTCAAAGAAAATAATATTTAAAGATTGCTTATTCAGGAATTACTGCATAAACCACGACCTTTCCTTTTTGTCCATGAAACAGGGCAAAAATGGATTAAAAAAAAACTGCAGAGATGCTCTCATTCTGATTTTGGCCTCATTTCACGCATGAAGGGAGAATACCATATTGTAGCATTTCTCACTTAGAGAGAAGAGCTCAGATTGTGTGGGCATTGCCCTTTCCATGGCTCTCCTGGCACCTGACATAAAGGCTTTCAGTTTTAGATAAGAACTCAGACATATGTATTACCCAGCAAAGCAATCTTTTTATACTAGCGGCTGTTTTTAACACACACCCACACATGGGGTGGGATGTATCAAGAATCTGTTTGTGGAGGTTATCCAACATAATGTTTTCTCTTCCTCTGTGTTTGTGGCTCCGCATGCTCAAGCTGAGAAGCTAAGAATCTTGACCAAAGAGCAAGACACATGCTTTTCTTAGTAGAAAATGTGTGAGGAGGAAAAGAACCAGATATGGAAGGGGAAATTTTGTTTAACGACATATTTGGCAGCAGGAAACTGAATACACTGTCTTGTGTGTGATCCACCCAGTGGGAAAAGCATTTTCAAAGGGAATAGAAGAAAATCTCCTTAGGATACAGCATTGGAGTCCAGGGCAGTAGCCCTCTTCCGTAATTGATTTTGCACCCTACATGTAATTTCCTTTTCTGTATATTTGGGACTAGGACTGGATGATATCTCCAAATCTACTTCAGTTGTATTGCTATATGAGGGCACTCCACAGGAAATGGGACTTGAGACATCCAAAATTTTCCTGGCATTCCAGATAGCTGAATAAAACTAAGTGTCAGTTTCTGAACATTATTTGGTGTGTGTGTGTGTGTGTGTGTGTGTGTGTGTGTGTGTGTGGCCTGTACATCTGCCTATGTACAAATGTCGAGGCAAGAGGTGGGTGTCAGGTATCCTCCTCTATCACTCTCCACTTTATTCTTTTGAGTCAGGTTCCGGTCTTAAACAGGGAACTTACAGTAATTAGGTTGTTTTGTTATTGCTTTTTCTAACCAGGGGGGCCACCAACAAGCCCCAGAAACTTTCTAGCTCTACCCCTCCAGCACTAGGATTACAGAGATGCTACCACCCATAGCTTGCTTCATGGGTACTGGGACCTGAACTCAGTACACATGCTTGTGAATCAAGGACTCTTAGCTAATGAGACATCTCTCTAGCCGTAAAATGATGCTTCAAAGGCTTATTTTAAACAATTCAAAAGAAGCAGAACCTACCAGTTTGCCAGCACCATTTCAAAGGGCCTGCGAGACTCTGCCGGAGAAGCCTCTTAAGATTTTGGAAAACGTGGGCTTTTTTTCTTGAAGACTGCTATGATCTTCCCATATCTGATTTCTCCCAAAATTGATCATTACTACGACATTTAAATATGTAAGAGGCACAGTAGGGAAAAAAGAAATAAAATCCCAGGTGTGTAGGTGGGTCCCCTTTTACTGGGAAGGAAGAAAAGCACACAGAAGGCAAGGAGAGTAGCCTTAGTATCAGAAGTCCAAGAAGAAGAGATACTCAGTGCTGCTTGGAGCACTGGGTGGGAAACCACAGCCAGAGTCATCCCCACCTCTGCCATCCCTAGCAGCAACTTCATAGCAGCTGGCTAACAAGCTCACATTGGTTATCACATGAACAACACTGGAGGAGTTTTTCATGGACACTGTGTCAGCTGGCTATGAACACAGGAGGCCCCTGTGTCTGCTTCCCCAAGCAATGAGGCCTTTAGCTTCTTGCCTGAACTCTGACCACTGGCTGCTTTATTTTAAACATTTATTATTGCTCCTGGTTCACATATCTATGCACTTTTACTATGATATTTATCTTTCTCACAAAAAGAAAAAGAAAACACAAAACTCAGGAAACACCTGCCTTTGTAATCCTTCTCTCCTCTTCCCCTCATCACAGATACCGAACAAGTGTAAATTACATCAGTAAGAGACCAGACAAAGCTTTGGCCACAGTTTTCCTTTTTGTTAGAGAAAGTGACTGCAAATCAACAGAAACATACCCTTTACCCACTAAACAAGACACATTCCTCATTATACAATTAACCAAAACACAATTGTATGTAATACAATTACTCAAGACTACAATTACACAAAAGTAATGGCGCAGGGTAGATGGCAATGACTTTCATGTAATCAAAAATAATGAGAGCTTCCTTGATTGTGTATTAAGGTATCAAAGAGATCCCAATTGACAAATGTCCTGTATTGATCTGCAGTACATAAAATACTGCAGCAGCTGATGGATTTGGAAGCTTCTCCCTTGCCAGTAATAAAGACTTGGTGTGGTAGCCATTCCCTGTAATAGCTTTGGTTTGGAGATTTCTAAATTAGCACATTTTAATGAAGCACACATTTTATTATCCACTTTCACATCTGGTCAAATGAAGAAAAGGCACAAAGATCAAGAAGTCAGTGTGAAAAAAAGAGAAGTCAGTATGGTGTGTAGGTGATCGCATGTGGAATGGTATTTATAATCAGAAATGTGTGCTGTGCTTCATTTAATTATAGCAGTCATTTCCAGAATTAGCAAAGACCATGTTCTCTATGGCTGATTTCCCATACCCCCAATATCGGCACCTGACGCTTTTCAACGTTTCTCCCCTGCACTGGGACACTCACTCCCGAACTCCCTTAACTCTGCCCTACATTTTTTCAACTCATGGCTCTAGCCATCAAATCTGATGTGTTCCTTCTTTGTTCTCACCCAGAGCAAAGAATGAAATTTTTCAAGTACAAAGGCCCTCCTTATGATGATTCCAAGTCTGCACCCCAGCCTTTTGGAAGCCATGCACCTTGCCTGCAGAACCTATGAACTGAACTGCAGCAATGGAATGTAAGACATGGTAAATTGCAAGACAAGGCATCAGTTACTCGCTATTCAGGAAATAAGTTTTGCCAAGAAAATTATCGTATGCTATTAGTTATAAAATGCATCCCAGTACTAGAGATTCTAAATGCAAACTCAAAGCATTTTGAATTGATAACACTTGTGAGCCATGTATTTTCCACACAGTTCTGTGGCACTATTTCCTACCATCTTTTGCCTACTGTCAACTTTGCCAAGCATGATTTGCCCTATCCTTTAAGGTATGATTCAGTCACCTTCCCATACTTCCTCAGTCTCATTCCTTATTGTCACAGTAGTATCAACTTACTGGAATCATGTGTCCTTACTAGTGACAATGTTTCCAAAATTAGGTATATTTGAGTTTACAGCAACAACTAGTCAATATAGCCAAGAACTTCTAATACTAACACATATGTAAACACTTAATCTCATCTTCCTACCAGCTCATTAATATCTCAAAGGATTAAGCAGAATTCAAAGAATGAGGCAGGTAGGTGCTACAGTAGGAACATGGCAAAATCCTGCTGAAATTTAGCATCTATTGTCTTTGGTTTTCTGACTTCAAATCTAGAAATTTCCAACAGAAGAGAAGTCAAATTTCCGGAGAGAGATAACTGAAAACTGACCGTCATGCTAGATCTCTGGGGTGCAAAATCAAAGAACTGATTCTTATTGGCCTACTGTCTGGTCTCTTTGGAGCTCAAGAAACAATGGGTGGGGTTCGTGGCAGTTATACCAGCCATCCCAAACTAATGACATCATGTAGAGCACAGCCAAACCCCTAGCAGTAGATTTCCTATGGTTTTATGCCATTATAGGAAGGACACCCACAGCAGGTGAAGAATGAAACGGTTAGGGGAGAAGTAATTCCTCCCGATCTCATGCTTTACTCTTAACTTCAAAGTAATCAAATGTTGTCTATGCATAAAAGTTTAATCCTCTCACAAATTTGTATTTTGATTTAATTTGCATATCCCATTTACTGCAAGTCAACACGAAGAGAGACTCAACTAATTTAAACTGTTTTTCTCTGTGCCTGAAATCCTTTCAGAAATATTTTCCATTAGGCGACTCAATTATGTCTAATGTGGTTAATGTCAGCAGATTAGAATTTTGCTTAAAGAAACTCATATTTAGAACAGGAGAACGGGAAGGGGTGGGAGAACAGAGGAGACAAGACAATAATTACCTGTCTTTGATGCTACACAGATCAATGTGTAAATCACTAAAATTCCCCAGGGAACCTTGCTGAACTGAAATGAGGTCCTTGGGCTGGTTATCAATAAAGATGAGCCTCATGCAGCCTTGGAAAGCCTTAATGGGATTTAAGCATTGGGAATCGGAGAGATTGTCGGGGCACCCTGTGGGACAGAGAGAAAAGATGAAGAACACTGAAATGATCTGTCATTGCTTTGGCAACCTATTGATGGAAGATCTTGAGCTCTAATTATTTGGGCACTTTTTCATTCTCAGCAGGGGACACTTTTGTTGTAAATCCAGGCTCAGGAGGAGGGGCAGAAATGATGCAAAACAGGTGTATTCAGTCACTATAAAGGAAAAAATTGCCAAAGGGAATATCATTGGTATAACTTTTACCTTAACTCCACCCATGTGTGTGTGTGTGTGTGTGTGTGTGGTGTGCCTGCAGATGCATTCTTTCATGTGGGGATCTGTAGAAGGCAGGGGTTGATATCAGTATGTCTTACTACTTTCCCTTTAATCTTTTAGATAAGATCTCTCTGTGAACCAAAGCCTCCCCAATTTACCTAGACTTTGGTCATGAGCCCCAGGGATCTGTGTTCACTCTTCTCTTTGCTTTTTGTGACACTCTCCCTTCAACCAACCTGACGTGAATTAGCTGGGTCATCAGTGAACCTCAGGAGCCTGTTTATCTCAACACTGGAATTCAAGGTATTCCATGCCATGCCCAGTATTTTATAGATACTGAGAATCCAAACTTAGAATCTCATGCTTACTTGGCAAGCATTTCATTAACTGAGTCTTATACACACACACACTCACACACACACACACACACACACACACACACACACACACACACACACACACACTTTTCTTTCTGCTGGAAACCTATTTGTCTTTCTTTTGAATGACATCCTTCACATATTGTTCACATATTGTTCACATATTGTAAGTGCCTGAAAATGTTGGTTCTGTCTCAAAACACACATCTAAATTCACAATGCAATTCTGAATTACACTTTCTTTCTAAGGAAATCATGCTCTGCTAAGGATGGCAGTAAAGTAATTGTCTGGTTAATTGTGGAGCATTAACAGGCTTAGTTCACGAGAAAGGTACTCTCAGAAGCCAAGCAGGAATTTTGACATGCTGTGCAAAGTAAATCCAGACATTAAGAGAACTGCCTGCTTAAGTGCGCATAGTTATAGGCTGTAACAGCACATGCAGAAGGTTAACCCCACACATCTTAATGAGTGTTCTATAGAGATAAAAAAAATTGCTTTGCCCTGTTTAGCATCACCTGCAGCCAGGACAATGTACTCCCGGTTAAGACAGGTGAAGACCAAGCAGGTAGACAAGTACGTGGGCTCTTACAAACTCCATCTCAGTGGTTTTAAAAGGTTCAGAGCATATGGGAATGGAGCCTGAAAACACAGCAATAAGCCATAAATAATAGGGAATTATTTCAGCCATCGCTAATAGACAGTCACTGCAGGGCTGAAGCCCAGCAGCTGGTTACCAGCTCACAGGCATACTATAAAATGAAGAGATGCTACAACTTCTAATTGAAGCTGTAGAGAGAATTTATGGAAGCTGACTATTACTGCCGAAGCTCGTTTTTCACCTTCCTTAAGTTTACAGTCTGTGTGTGAGGGTTTGTTTAAACACTGTTCAAATCATAGATAAATCTTCACATTCTAAGTATGGTACCCCTGGAAACACACCCAGAATTTAGCACTATTCTAGCTAGGGGAGGAGGACCATTTTGCCTCTGTGATATTTTAAATGATTATTGTAACATGATTATTCAAAACCATTTTGCCTGAAAATAAATTCCTGACCATCATTCTTTCTCCATTGCTAAAATATAGTATGTGATTCAGAATCCTCAGCATATAGTAGAGATCATAGCTCTGCATTTGTTCCATCCATTTGCTTTCACTAGGGGGCTCCAGTGAACACAGATTTGAGTCTTCTCCATACATATGCTGTCTCTATAGTCATCTACAGATTATTATGATTTGAGTGACAATGCATATGAATTTGAGTGTGCAAATGTCACAGCCCATGCATGGCTATTACTGAACAACTACAGGAGCTGGTGCTTTCTAACCTGCCTGAGGATGGGGTCTTCGGTTTGCCACTGTGTACACCAGGTTTACTGGCATGAGCTGCCTGAAGATTACAGACATGTGCTACAGAGGCTGGCTTTCCAGGGGCTCCAAACATTGAAACACAGGTCCTTAGGCTTACACAGCCAGTCCTCTATGACTGAGCTATCTTGACATGCTACCAATTATTTTATTTCCACAAACAACAGTCTTGTTATATCTTATATGGAAATGTTATCACTTAAACATGCATGCCACAGCTGTGAATGTAGTGGTGAATGTAGTAGGTGAAGGACAGTGGGGCTTCCTCATACTAAAATCCAACCTCACTGATCTTGTTCCACATTGCTTCCTTCCAAGGAGACCCTACATATGAATTCTGTACTTATGCAAAGACCCTTTTGTGTTTCTAGCCTTCCATGTTTTTCCTTGGGAAGAAAGGGATGATTTGTAAGTTTTGGAGCTAAGAGACTATAGGAGTTTTTTGTGCAGCTCAGTGTAGAATGTATGATTAGTATTTGGGAATACTCCAGGTGTAATTTATTGCTATTATTATTATTATATTATTGTTATTATTATTTATGAGAAAGAGAGAGAGCAGACAAGCATGTGTATTCATGCATGTATGAAAGTCAGAGGACAGCTTATGGAGCGAATTCTCTTCTCCCACTCCAGGTTCTAAAGATAGAACTCAAGTCCTCAGGTTCGAGTAACAAGAGCCTTTGCCATTTCTTCAGTAAATGCTATTTTTCGGTGCTTGTCCTCAGCTATCTCATGAAAAGGAACTGTCAGGTCTAGGGCAGGGTCATTTTATGCTCCCCTCGACAAGATCCCAACCAGTTTGTGTCGCCTTCTCAACTGTGTTGAAGAAAGCATGGGGGGCTTTGGAGCTGGGTGTGTATGTGAGCTGTGTGGAGAGCATGCTTGAAGTTTGGGTGTGAATCTGTGCATGGAGACCAGTGCCTTTTGCACACTGAGTCAGCCCTCGACCACCAAACTCCACTGAGCCTGTATTCTGCTCTTGTTTCTGTCTCCTAGCAATTCTGAAATTGTTCTCTGTGTTCTAGGAAAGTGAGTAGAAGGACTGTATATTAAGAGTTTAAAGTCAGAGAGCCGTGAGGACTAAGTGCCCTTTAGATGTGGCTTCTGTAAAGAGACCATGACTACAGAAATAGGCACTATCTTTCTCTTGTAATAAAAGATACACAAAATACTCAACATGGCATGGTATATATTGTATGAGATAAGAATAAATAAAAATTAAAAAAAATAATCAACATAGGTGTATTTATAAAAATGTTAAGATGCCACATAGGCTTTGGTCACCTCAGTTTATTTTAGCGTGTGTCTCTGGAAGTAGTGCCAGGGTTTAGAAAACGTTAGGAAAAGCAGCCATGGCTCCCCTTCCGGAGCCCCTAGCTCCTATACACTCTTCTCTGTCTCCTTCTTGAGTGTGGGTGAACTCCAAGGTATGGGAAAGGGGAGAGAAGGCTCACAAAGAAGAGAGGCAGTGGAGCGACCTAGATGACTGAGCAGGCCGCTGGTGCCTCCCTCTTGAGTTTTCCCTCTTGCAGGTACTTTCTGATTCTCAGCTCCTTTTCTCTCAGTTTTCAGCTGACTTTTTCCTTTCCAGCGTGACCAAGCAGCTTGGCATGGCTACAAGAACTCTCGTGTTGCGTTATGTAACCCAGCTCTTGTAACCTCGGTTTTTTCTGTCCTCGGCACTGCTCTAGATTAGCTTAGGTTGGCACAGTGGCCTGAGGGTTTGCTTTCTCACTGTTTGTTGCTTGTGTGCATGCATGTATGCATGCAGGGCTGTGGGGAGGATAGCCTAATTAACAAAGCACACGGTGACATAATTCCCCTGTCCTTTTATTTGAAGCCTCAAAAGCTAGGGGATTTACCTCCAAAGTAGTAACTATTTCCAGAATAAATTCGCAGCCTGGAGGCGTCCGGAGCCGGGGAAGCAGGATCATTATCCAGTGTGAGAGTGACCCGGTTTCTCCTGGCGTTGATGCTGACCGAATGCCACAGGCCATCATTCAAGGAACTGCCTGCAAAAGAAACAGGGAGGGGTATTTCATGAGGGTCATCTCTCTCTTCTGACTTACAACTTAGTCTCTTTTCCTAAGCCATTTCTGATAGTTTTGGCTAAAAAACAAAGGGGACAACCCCAAATATGTGAGGCATCTGTGCTAAACAAAAGCATACTGTATATTAATTAGGATGGTGATTAGCGACTGCAGAGGAAAAAGCAATCCTTCAAATGAGACCAGCAATTATATCCCCAGAAACAATTGTTTTAAGAGAAGATTCCAAGAACCAAAACCAGGACCTAGCACATCCGATGCATGCCCTCTACCACTTCTTTTCCTGATGCTGTGATAAAATACCCTGACAAAATTAACTAAAGGGAGACAGGGTTTATTTCATCTCACAGTTCAAGGATATAGTCCGCAGTAGCAGGGAAGTCAAGCAGAAGAAACTTTCCACAATTAGGGAACTAGAAGGATGAAAACAGACTGCTGCTCAGCTTGCCTTTCTCCACTTTGCACAGCCCAGGATCAGATCCCCAGTCCAGGGAATGGTCCTGCCCTCCATTAGGATGGGTCTTCGCACATCAGCTACTATGATCAAGGGAGTCCCTTACACATATTCTCAGTATAACCTTAGTTTCTGTAATTCATCTTGAGTGTTCCTGAAGGCTTGCTCCTGGGTGAAACTAGATCCCATCAAGGTGACATCTAACATTAATCACCACAATTGCACCAGGGTGGTTTCGTTTAAGACTGTAATATGCTTTGAGCGATCCTCTTCGGCATCCTACTAGCCTTCCCCATGTCCCACACTGTCTCATTCTCCACACGTTTGCTTCTACTTTCATGTCACATTTCAGAAGTGGACAAGGCCAGCCCCATTGCAAGGCAGATCCAGTGTCTTACTATAGTCAGGGTCACATTAAATCAATACCAACTGTAACAATTTTAATATATTTAGTTGACTGTACATGTGTATGTGGGGGGTGTGTACATGTGGAGGTCAAAGGACAATCTGTGTGAATCAAAGCTCTCCTTCCACTACTTGAATCCAGAAATCTAACTCACGATACCAATCTGGTATCAGTATTAAGGGATCAAACATGATTAGAGGACAATTCCAGAGCATTTGGAGGGCAAGAGGTGGCTTGTTAAAAGCAAACGCTCCTGATGCTGTGCTCATCTCTCAGCTGCTCTGCCACACTGACCTACCTTACTAAGGGAGCTGCATTAGGAATTAATCATGAAGGGCCAATTAATTCCGCTCAAAAATTTTCCATCTATGGAGATTTCTGCTTGATTATGCCCCCACTGAACACTGAAGAAAACAGCTATATTGAGTGTTCAGGCCACAGTGACACAGAACTATACATGTTCATCATTCAATTTTCGGTTTGCCTGGCTGTGCACTGACCTGCTTTCCTTCTAATTGTCTCGGTTTCCTCACCGGCAAAAGTGGGTACTGTACTTAAAGGTGGCTCTAGGGATTGTAACTCTTACTATAATTGTATGCTTAAGTATTTGGGCCCTCCATGAACTAACACTGACAGGCAAAACCATGGATCCAAGTCACCCTTACGGTTGGAAAAGTACAGATAATAACATATTCCTTTGTATTTTGGAATGAGCCACAGTTAAAAGGTAAGGGTAATTGTACATAGAATTCAAACACTATCCTTTGACATTATACAAATGAGGAAGACAGATACATTAACAAGCCAGACAATGGACATTTAGACTGACGCTGAATATAACCTTGCTGTTTGTACTCATAGGAGCTATGATCACCCACATAAAACCTACATAAAATTTGGCTCACCAACACTCTGTCAGAGAGTGTGAGGAGCTTGTGACAATTCAACCCATCATGATTTCTACTCAGTTAATGGTTGCTGGAAGAGAGGTCATTTCCTTCAGCAGTACAGTCACTATTAAGATACCTTAGAACCTGTAACTCCTGACCCGTGCTCCTGTACACAACACCATAAAACTCACTAGTTATTAAAACTGGACCCTTAAAATAGAAAGGGGATGTTCCATCAGTCCCATTCCAAGTGGACTTGGTGGTCTCCCATTAGTTCTGTCCTGCCGTCTCAGTGGGTGAACGCATCCCTCATGTTTCTGACTTTCTTTCTCATGATCTCTTTCCTTCTGCTCCTCATCAGAACTTTGGGAGCTCAGTCCGGTGCTCCAATGTGGGGCTCTGTCTCTATCTCCATCCATCGCCAGGTGAAGGTTAAGGCTCACAGTGAGCCCGTCCATGCTGTAGAGTTCACATTCATTGAACATGCGACCAAATCGGACTCTCTGAAAGTGGCTGATGGTGGAGGCTGACCGAGAAGCCAAGGACAATGGCGATGGGCTTGGTCTCTACGACATGGACGGGCTCTGTGTGAGCCTTGTCAGTTTGGTTGCTCACCTTCCTGGACCTGGAGGGAGTTGGGAGGACCTTGGACTCAACATAGTGTAGAGAACCCTGATGGCTCTTTGGCCTGGAGAGGGAGGGAGTGGGGATATGGGTGGAAGGGTGGGGAGGGAAGGGGGAGGAGGGGGGAGGAGATGGCAATTTTTAATAAAAAATAAATAAACTGGAAACAAAAAAATAGAAAGGGAACAGTTTGAAAGGCGAGGGGACCAATATGAGTTGGAGGGCCAAGAGAGAGAGTGGGAGTGTAAAGTGGTGAATATGGTCAAAATATATTATACATGTGTGTGAAAACATTATAAGGAAACCAATTACATGCAGTTAATACATGTCAAGAAAAACCGAAGACAAAATCAACCCAACAACAAATAGCAAACTTCCAGCTTTAAGTGAGACTGTGATGACAGGCAAAGAAGAAAGAGGGCTTACTGCCTCTGTATATGAAGTCTAGGAATGTTTCACGGAGTAGGTAGGAAACAGTTCAGTCCAGTGAGCAAAAATTCTAGGACACAGCTATCTGCTCAGACAACAAAGAAATGGATAATGGAAAATAGAAAAAGAAAAATGAAAAAGAGAAGAACATTTAAAGCAGTCCCCCAAGGCTTTGGGTGCCAGGCTAAGAAGAGTCCAGCAAAAGCCTTTGAAACAGGTTTCTGAAGAACATTTTACTCAAATCAACTTCCTTTGAATCTCTGTGGAGGGAATTTGGGTATTTTCACTAGACCAAACAAACAACACAACTCCATGAACTGGATGGGGTTGAGGAGTAGATCTGGGGCAGATCCCTGCAGTTCACATACAATACCTGAAATCCAGTGAAAAGCTGAAGTGAAGGCAGTGGCACCAGCACTTCTAATTCCAGTGTGCCTCTGAGGGACGGTAGGTGGAGACAGGAGAATCTGCAAAACTTGAAGGCCAGCTAACCCCACTGACACACTGAGTCTCAGACCCTTTCTCATGACAAGGTGGAAGGAAATGACCAAGACCCAAAGATTGTCCTCTGACTCTCCATGCATACTCTAGTGTCCCAACACCGCTGACAGGTGCTTCATGACCTGACACAGAAACACATGGACTTACTTTTCCCTGACTCTTATCTTCCCACTCCTACCATACACATACAAAAAAGTATCTATATATAATGTGTGCATGTGTGTTTGTGTGTGTCTCTGTGTGTGTGTGAGTGTGTGTGTGTATGTGTGTGTGTGTGTGTGTGTGTGTGTGTGTGAGAGAGAGAGAGAGAGAGAGAGAGAGAGAGAGAGAGAGAGACCATTGAATAGCCAGAGACACAAATCACCAGTGCAGATCATAAAGAAAAATGAGGGTTCTTTAATTTAGGAAGGGCCAAGATAGAGGAACATCTTCTCAGAGGGCCATGTGAACCTAAAAGCAGTGCTTTTCAGTCCTTTTCACTGGTGATGATCAACAGCAAAGGATCAGCAGAGACAGCTGAGGAACACTAGATAGTACTTAGCAGAGCCCCTGGAGCCTTCACAGTGAAGCCCTCTGGGAGGAAGGTAAAAAGAGGGTTACTTGGCTCTGAGTCGTCAGGGCAGAATGAGTAGCTTCTGTGTGGAGAATCTGCACAGGGCAGTCTCAGTACCAAGCCTGGAGCCCAGCTATGCTCCCACCAGGGTAGCTGTGCCCCATCTGCTCAGAGAAGCCCAGATGGCACAGACCCACCATGTGAACAGCTCCCTCAACATCTGCTTCCCATGGACGGGAGACCCAGAAGCTTCTCCAGCTGGTAGCTCCAACTTCTCTCATGGACAGCTATCACAGACAAGGTAGGATTTGGATTTCGGACATGGTGACTGTGCTAATTAGTTAAGGATTCTGTCAAGTGATTCCTAGGGATGAACATTTGATATTTTGAAAGAGCATTTGAGGTGCAAGCCAAATGTAGGTCTGCTTTCTTTCATTTGCATACTAATTTGAATATATCTCCATAACACATGAAGTTGTATTTGAAAGCAAACTATGGACTGGGCTGGAAGAGGAAGTATGATTCACCATGCAGGATCTGGTTAGTACCCAGGAACCAAGCAGTTGGCTAGTCATAGATGACTGTGGAGAAGGCTATACACAAAGGCTGTAGAAGTTTGATCTAAGCATAAGTCCATCATCTAGCTTCATTACAGAGGCTCAGCATCAGAGGAGATGGTTGAGGTATAGATATAGGAGCCAGAGCCTTCTTTTATCTGGTCATACGTAAATTGTGAGCTCAGATCCTTTCCAGTATCATTATCCATATCTTTCTGTGTTTAACTGTTGGTGTGTGTGTGTGTGTGTACGTGCATGTGTATGTGAAGGCAAGAGTTTGACCAGGGATCTTCCTCAAACACTCTCCAAAATTTTTTTGAGACAACTTTTTCATTTAATCTACAGTGTGATATTTCTGGCTAGCTCGATGATCATTGCATCTAGGGATCATCCTGTCTCTAGTTCTCTGAGTTGATACTATAGTCAAGACCATTGGTAGCCAACTTTTTATGTGCTTACTGGCAGTCTGAACTCAAAATCCCCTCCTTTTGCAGAAAGCACCAATGAATGCACCTCTCAAGACCTCGACTTTCTTGATTTTTTTTAAAGAGTTCTGTATTCATTGGGTTGTATAATGTGGATGTAGGATTAGACGTGTGCCACAGTGCACATGCGGTGATGTCAGAGACAACATTGTGGACTCAGCTCTTTCCCTTGATGTGGATTTGAGTTTGAATTCAGGACATAGAATCTGTGTAGCCAGTGCTCTGAACTAGTAAACTAGCAGTTTTAATAGAACAAGGATCACGAGGAGAAGTTTTGAAGAACAGATGCTGGACTTCATGAGACATTAAAGAAGCCAGACTTCTGTAGTATCTCAGATATGGAAAGGCTCAAGGATCCCCAGGGACTGTGCCATGCAGCCAGATATAGGGCTGCTTCTCTCTAGAGTTCAGGGGAAGAAAGAAATTAGGGAAAGAAAAGGGGAAACAAGCTATTATCAAGGGAACATGGACTAGATTCCAAGAGAGTGAGGTGGCACACCCTCCTCTATGATGCTCTTTTTGCCCAGGTATCACTTCTAGTTAATTCTGTACATGGACTAAAAATAACACACCTAGATATTCTCCAGAGTTTAATGGTTAAGAAAAATTTATTAGAGCCAGCAAGATCACTCAGCAAATGTAGGCTCTTCCCAACAAACAAGTCTACAGATGTAAGTTCAACATCTTGAACACATGAAGAAGAGAACTGACCCCTGCCAGCTGTTCTCTGACCTTCACCTGTACTTCATGGCATGTGTATGTATGTGTATAAACAGAGAAACACAAAAAACAAAAACATACTTTAAAAGACAAACCTGGGGATGGGGTTCCGTGTCTAGAGAAGTTGCCCAGCATGCAACTCCATAACATACAAACAAGAAATCAAACAAAATACAAAGCTGAAGTTAATATATTCAAAATTAGAGAGAACGCTCTTGGATCAGGTTGCCCCCTCTCAAACTTCCTGAGACAAACAGTTCTGAGTGAACAGACAGCTCTCAAGGAGAACAGAAAAGTACCAGTGTGGGGTCAGAGCAGTGTTAACAGGATTGCCCCCAGGGGTCACTTCAAGGGATTCGGTACCACAAGATATAGGAACTGAGTCTTAATGCATCCTCAGTTCTGGGAGGGCTTTTGGGTGGTGGCAAAATTCTCAAAATTTAAAGTGATGGCATAAAATGATAGTTTTTTGACAAAGATCAGGATTAAGAACTCAGAATTTTAAAGCATAGTTTCTTGATGCTGAGTGCTTAATCCAAAGGACACTGGATGGTCTCAGAAATGGCTTGTTTTGATCCCCTTCATCCACCCTATTATTGGGTGTGTGTGCATGTGTGTGTGTGTGTGTATATGCATGTGTGTATGTGTTAGAGAGAGACAGAGAGAGAGAGAGCGAGAGAGAGAGAGAGAGAGAGAGAGAGAAGAGGAGGAGGAGGAGGAGGAAGAGGAGGAGGAAGAGGAGGGGGAGGAGGAGGAGGAGGAAGAAGAGGAAGAAGAAGAAGAAAGAAGAAGAAGAAGAGAAGGAAGAGGAGGAAAAGAAGAAAGAGGGTAAAGTAGGAAAGCGGAGAAGAAGAGAAGAGGAAGAAAGAAGAAAGAAGAAGAAGAAGAAGAAGAAAGAGAAGAAGAAGACAACAACCACCACCAACCAACAACAACAACAACCAAGTCATAGAATCAGAAATTTCTCTTCTCCAAGGAATGCTATAGAAATTTGAACCACTCTCCAAAAATAAGAAACCATAGTACCTAGCCTAGAAACTCTTCTCTTCCCTTAACAATCCTCATTCCAAATGAGTCGTTTCCACACTATGGAAAAAGGGAAACTGCACAGAGGGACTAAGAGCAGACAGAATACAGAATTTCCTCCCCTGGTCTGTTATAACTCTGGGATTTTCAAACTTGGTTGGCACTCTTGTTGAATCTGGAATTCCTCAAGAGACTCGTCTCCATATGGGTTTGTGAGGGCATTGCCAAAGGGAATCACTGAGAGGTGAAGATCTTCCAATGACAGATATTTTCAGTGGCAGTTCAGAAATAGAGAGATCCCGAGGAAAAATGGTACTGCTTTGCCTGTCCAACTCCACAGCCTGCTAATGAGTGTGTCTACACAGTTGCTTCTACTGCTGCTGCTGTTGCCATCCTTTGCTGGCAACTGAATCTAGTTCATTTAGCCTCCAACAGCTCTCCAGTAATTCTCTAGGTCTTCATAACTAGAACTGCTAATACATGGGCCTTATAGACTGAGACAGTAGTGGGTTCTCAGCCTTTCTTATTATTTGAAAACAATTGTTGCACTACCAATCCAATACTTGTAAGCCAATCTAATAGATGCCCTTTGCAGTACACATTCTGTTGGTTATACTCCTTCAAAGAAACTTGGCTGGTACGCTTATATCACACATTTTTTTTTTAAATGGTGCCCATTCCTCATCAAATCTAAGCCTAAATTCAGACAACTTTCATTGGTCCTGTGTGTCTATTTCTGAAAGCTCTCCATTTGTTCAAAACTTCATTTAGTGAGGGTTCATCATGACCCTCCTGACTGATAATTGGTGGGAATGGGCTACTCACTTTTGCCCATATTTAGAGTTTGACGTTCTAAAGTAGTAGTCCTTAACTCTTGGATATTGAACAACCCTTTCATAGGTGTCACACATCAGGTACCCTGCATATTGGATAGTTGCAGTACTATTTATAACAGTAGTAAATTACAGTTATGAAGTAGAAATGAAAATAATTTTATGGCTGAAATCACCACAACAATAGAGACTATGTTAAGTGGTCAGAGCATTAGAAAGTTTGAAACCACTGATCTAGAGAACAGACAATATTATGTATTGATTTGAAATTTGAAATGCAAATTTGTGTATTATTTCTGGAAGGTGATATATCCACAATATCCAACACTTTACAAATGTAGTATTTTATTTTCCTTGGATGCTGTTTGAAGAATTTATTCTTAAATATTGAGGCCCGAAGCCAAGATGTAAGATGTTGATAGTTTGTGAGGCCATTGTTTTCCATTGTAGAAGTTCAAAATAATCAGTGTTTCTGAGAACACTAAATTAGCTGAATTGAATATGATAGATTCATGTTAATTACAAAGAAACACTGCCAGTATCCTATAGAGTGAAATGCCAAGGGTTTCTCAAGATATATACTGGACTGTGAGCTCGAGAATTGGCTCAAGAGTTAGAGCACTTGCTACTCTTACAGAGCAGTGGAGTTGAGTTCCTAGCAACTGCATACAATGCCCTCTTCCGCCCCATGTAGGCATCCATACTCACATGATCAAATAGTACTCCCCTTCACACATACACATAAATAAAAATAAAATAAATATTTTATATTTCAAAACCAACACATATGGACTGATAAAATCATGTATTGTTTTTGTGGTTTTGCCTATAAAGAATTAGAACTTTCAGTTTTTAAGTGTAAAATAGGAGGTCTTTTAAAATTATGGATAATAAAGGAAGTAAGAAACGAATTCAGTTGAAACAAAAGGTTTTATGTGGACCTTCCTTTACCCTCTTAGTTCCTTCCATTTCCTAGAATTCAGTTTGATACATAAAGGGAACTGAAGACAAAGAGACAGAGAGCATGAACAGACAGAGAGACAGACAGAGAACATGAGCTTCCATCCGTTTTCCCAGAAACCATGTTAAGGCCTTCAGAGTTTTCTACATGAAGAAAAGGAAGAGAGAACAGAGAGCAGGGAGAGAGGGAGAGAGAGGAGAAGGAGGAGAGAAAAGATAGAAACTTCCTAGTTTTGCAAGTGAACTTTCAAAACATGGATTATGAAAATAGCTAGGAACATGCTCTGTCAGTCCTGGAAACTTCCTAAAGCTCACAAGAGTCATTTCTTGTTCTACTGTCAAAGACAGTCAAACAGGAAGCCAGACGCTAGTGCCATGGTGCTTTAAGAGGCAGAGCAGTAATCAGGTGTGGGTGGTGTTTTAGACACGTGCCAGTTCTCCCTCTACCACCCACCCACCACCGCTGCCAAGTTTGCCTCTGTGCTCTCTCTCCCCCTCCCTCCCCCCCCCCTCCTCCCCTCCCTCCCCCCTCCCTCCCTCCCTCCCTCCTCCCTCCCTCCCTCCCCCCTCCCTCCTTCCTCCCTCCCTCCTTCCTCCCTCCCTCCCTCCCTCCCCCCTCCCTCCCTCCTTCCTTCCTTTATTTCTATTTTTGAGGCAGGGTCTCAAAATCATCCCGCTTTAGCCTCCTAAGTGCCAGTGCCTTAATCACAGACAAACAGCACTATGCCTGGCTGGCCTTAGGTTTCATTTTGTAACTGCTTTATTGAAATATATTTTATACATCGTGTATCTTATCTGCATAGAGTTCACCACTCAATAGAATTTTGCATGTTCAGGTTTCTGAAACCACTAAAATGATGAATTTTTAAAGTATTTTTTCCACACACAGTTTACTATTCTCCAGTTTCCTCCTGTCTCCACTCATAGTCCTGTTCATTGATATTTCACCTGCCTCTAAGAATTTACCTTTTTTGACCTGTCACAAATATAATGTGCAATATATTCCACTTCACTACTTAACTTAAGGACTGTAAGGTTAACACGATTTGGAAAGCAAAAATAAATATTTGTGGCTTAATTATGTTCCATTGTGTAGATATTCCATAGTGTGTTTACTTACTCACTGATCCTTGATATTTGTGTTTGTTTCAGTTTGAATTAGTGTGGATAATTATGCTATGCATATTTGAGAATATACATTAGAATGATTCTTTGTTCTGTGTTCACTTATGGGTACATTGGAGGAGACATTTCTGGGTTACATGGTAATTCCACATGACTCCCTTTGGAGAACCACAGCAAAATTTATTAAGTTGAAATGTTAGTTTATACTACCACTGGACCACTTAAAGTGAAGATACTGATTTTATATTTAGGTCATGTGTGTTCTGTGTATATGTGGGGGTTGGAAATATATATGTGTACATTATTGTGGAGAACAGCGGTTAATCCAAAGTGTGTTTCTTGGCCACTTTTCACCTTGACTTTTAATTATTTTTTTATTTTGTGTGTATGAATATTTTGCCTGCTTGTATGTCAGTACATTACGTACATGCCTGGTGCCTACAGAAGAGAGAATAAGATCCTCTGAAATGGACTTGCAAATGGCTGTGAGCCACCATGTGGATGCTGAGATTTTGAAACTGGGTCCCTGCAAGTGTAGTTAGAAGTTAGTAGGCCTTCACTGCTGAGCCTCTTAATTTTCAGCCCTTCCACTTTAAGTTTTGATAAGCGATTTCTCAATAGCATTGAACTTAATAAGTCAGTTAGGCCGGCTGGCCAGCAAGCAGTCCTGAAACTTGCTTTGTGGATCAGGCTGGCCTCAAATTCACAGAGATCTGCCTGCCACTGTCTCTAGAATTCTAAGAAAAAAGGCATGAGCCACCACCGTGCAGCAACACTCACTTTCACTTTTTAAGGGTAGTTCATATGCTTTACTGGATTGACCATCTCGCTAGTCCTCATGATGCTATGAAGAAGGAAAAGCAGTCATTTGTGCTTAGGGTATGAATGTCTTGGCATATCAGGATCAGTCATGACTAGACAAGGTTATCAGTTACACACAGAGGTGGAAGGAACATTGTCCAGGCTGGAACACAGACCTTGAGCCTTCCTTTGTAAACCCTGATGAACCTGCTGCAGTTTTTCCCCA
Organism: Arvicola amphibius; assembly: GCF_903992535.2. NCBI lineage: Eukaryota > Metazoa > Chordata > Mammalia > Rodentia > Cricetidae > Arvicola > Arvicola amphibius. The sequence continues at coordinate 104,910,715 of NC_052058.2, read as the reverse complement.
CTACCCATTACCATTTACCTAAACCCTGACACTTATAATTTCCAGGAACTTACACATATTTTTAAATCATTCTAAACCTGTTTCTCTATATATAAAATACACAGAAGATACTGGCATAGGTTGGAAGTTTAGGCTTCCTATTCCTCATAAAACCCAATTCAGTTGTTCTTCCAAAATGTCATAACGTATATTCCTATGCATCAGTTCAAAGGTACTTTCAATTTTTGTGAGAACCAAGAAGGGAATATAGACATAAATAAATGAAGAAGACAATCTTGAAAGGTCAATTTCATGGTAAAAGATCATATTGTAACTCCTCTGACTACTATACTCTACTGTCTGAGCCATCCTTTCCTTAGACACCATTTTTTCTGTCCATTATCAAATGTTAATAGCTCTTCCTTGCATATTGTGGACTGGATTACCATATGTGGTATTTTGTTTCCTCCCCATTTTTGTATGCATGTGTATTTGTGTCGGTGTGCACATTTGTCACATGAACGTGTACATGTTCATGTAAAAGCCAGAAGTCAGTATCAAATACTTTCTCTCCTACTTTTACCTACTGATCACCAGCTGTCAGCATTCTCATAGATCCTTGCCTCAGCCCCTCTGCCTCTGGCTCATTGATACTGTGGAATAGATGTGATGGTTCACGTGCTATTTATAACTGCATTTTAGGGATCAAAATGAGGACCTCAAGTTTATAATATAAAATCTTTACCCAGGTTCTTCTGATACTTTTATTCTTGTCATCAGAGCAGGCTTCCATCATTGTCACTCCCTTTGTCCTCCTTCCTGCCTCCTTCTTGTATAGGCTACCCAAAGGAGGGAGAACATGAGCAAGGAAGTCAGGACCACGAGGGGTGCGTCTATTCACCGAGACAATGGGACTGATCTGATGGGAACTCACCAAGGCCAACTGGACTGGACTGATGGAGCATGTGATCAAACCGGACTCTCTGAATCTGGCTGACGAGGAGGGCTGACTGAGAAGCCAAGGACAATGGCACTGGGTTTTGGTTCTACTGTATGTACTGGCTTTGTGGGAACCTAGTCTGTTTGGATCCTCACCTTCCTAGACCTGGATATATGGGAGAGGAACTTGGACTTCCCACAGGGCAGGGAACCCTGGCTGCTCCTTGGACTGGAGAGGGAGGGGGAGGGGAGAGGGGAAGGAAAATGGGAGGAGGTGAAAATTTGTAAAATTATATAATTTAATAAAAAAAGAAAAAATAAAGAGAAAGAGATTCTTTATTTATATATTTTAATTTTGTATGGAGCTGGGGCTCAAAAATGGAACCTTGTATCCACCAAGAAAGTCTAGTCCGGTACCACCAAGATATATATATATATATAATCAACCCCTTGCTTTGTAGACAAGGTTGTACTGTTGCCCAGGCCAGCCTCAAACTCATAGTTTTCCTGTCTGTAACTGGATGTTTCTCTCCCACCCACCAATTCCTAAATAACCACTCAGAGGCTTAATATTAATTACAAACAACTTGACCTATTATCTCAGGCTTATTGTTAACTAGCTCTTACAACTAAATTAACCCATCTCTTTTAGTCTATGTTTTACCACAAGGCTTGCAGCTTGTTACCTCATGTCTTGCTTCTCCTGCGGCTGCTGGTATCTTTTTTTTTGTTTTTTTGTGTTTGTTTGTTTTTCGAGACAGGGTTTTCCTGTAGTTTCTAGAGCCTATCCTGGAACTAGCTCTTGTAGACCAGGCTGGCCTCGAACTCAGAGATCTGCCTGCCTCTGCCTCCCGAGTGGTGCTGGGATTAAAGGCGTGTGCCACCACTGCCCAGCTTGGCTGCTGGTATCTTTCTGACTTCGTCTGTTTCCCTGTATCTTTGTCTGGATTTTCCTCCTAACTCTATTCTGCCTATTGATTAAAGCAGCTTCTTTATTAACCAATGGCAATAAAATATATTCACAGAATACAGAGGGGGATCTCATATCATATGTCTACTCCTCAGTAATGGGATTACAGGCGTATGCCATCATACCTAGCCAACGAGGAGGCTTGTTATGATGTCAGTGTCCCTGAGATGTATTGTGCAGGCCGAGAATGAAATGTCTTGCTTATCTTACAACTTATCATAATGTGGACTGTCTCTTCACAGTTATGTATACTAAATCGTGAACTCTGTGCTTGATCAGACAGCTTGCTGTGACAGTAATGGCACTTGGCTCTGCATTTATAAACCTTCAGTAATAAGATTTTCTTATCAACATGATCAATTTTAATAAATCAACTATGCACAAATAACCACAGATGCTGAGAGTTCAATAGTATAACAGCCATGTCATCCTGCATAAGACCTGTGCAGGATTGAGGCCATCAGTACTCCATCATGAAGCTGGAATGGTCTCCTAGGCAATTAATAATTGCAGTGGAGGGGAGGAGACTACATTTTCAGTAGTATAGTCACTGGTAAGCTTCTCATGCTCCTGTAAATGACCTCTCATACAAGTCCCTAAGAGCAATCCTCATTAAAGTTATTGGTCCACATAAAAAGAAGACATGAGAGTATAGAAGGATCATCTGGAAAGAGGAACTGGTCTTCTCAGAGTAGGAGGGACAAAATAAGACAGTAGGATAAACCTGATTAAAAATATCTACATGCATGTATGAAAATGTTACAATGGAGCCCTCATTCAAGGCTAATGAACAACTAAAAAAATCATACAAACAAACAAACAAACCAAACAGTGGGATTTTCCTGAATACACCAATCCTCAGCAATGTCTTATAAATATCTGCAACATCCACTGTCTGATCTATTCACTTGGGTCATGTTATTTACGGCCTTGTGTTCTTAATTAAAAATTTGTCTGTGTAAGCCTCCTGTCCCAATGGAATGAAAAGTAGCTAGGGGTCAGAGTGTGAGTCATGTTTCTGTGTCTCCCTTGGCATCGACAGGGCCACATCCTCCCCTCGCCAAATGATCCTTGATTGATGGAACATCCAAGCAGCTGAAACTCCACTGCCAAATGTCAGCAGCAGGCCCTCACATTGCATTGTCCATAAATGACTGGCTCAAGCTTTCTTAATTGTGCAAACCTGGCTCATGATTCAAGTCACCATGGATCTGGAAGCCTTCGACCAGCGTATGAGAGGGTGACCGTCTGGTGTTATCATCATTAGTGTCTGACAGAAACAGTGAGACAGAATACGACAGTGCTGCCTTTCTAGGACAGACGTGAATGTCTAGTTCTAACTGCTGCACACTGAAGCAACATTTAACCCTGAGACCATTCCCATCCCCCAGTTGCACTTCATCCCTAACCAGCCCAGCTTCCTCCGTACTGGTCCTGTTCTGAGATTTGCTCTCCAAGTATCCTGAGTTCTCGTGGAATCTTAAGAGGCTGGTTCTGGACCCACATCTCCTTTATGATTGAAGTTATCTTCTCCTCATTAATTTCTTGGTCAGATTCTATTTATTCTACAGGAGAATTAGAAAAAATTCCTTCCTTCTCATATCATGTGTCTTTCTTGTGCTTTCCTGTAACCTGTGCCTCTATTCTTCACCTTCAAACGAGACATAGGACCTGCTGGGGAATGCAACTTTCATCTGGCCTATATTGTATGCAGAATGCAGACCCATAAAACTTAAATTCAAGAGAATAAAATTGAATTATCAAAGAAATTACCAATTTAGAAACTCAGAAATTGGCAGGGTATGATGTCATGTGTAGTTACTAGATGATTCTGCTTTGGTAATGGTGATAATAATCAGTTGCCCTCATGGGACTTTCATCGAGCAACTGGTGGAAGCAGATGCAGAGATCCACAGCAGAGCACTGGGCTGAGTTCCAATCGAAGAGCAGCAATAATATGAGTAAAGGGGTCAAGATCATGATGGGGATACCAACTGAAGTAACTTACCTGAGCTAATGGGAGTTTACTGACTCCAGAATGACAGTGGGGGAACCAGCATAGGACCAAAGTTGGCCCACTGAATGTGGGTGACAGCTGTATGGTTTGGGTAGCCTGTGGGATCACTGGCAGTATGTCCAGGATTTATACCTACTGACTGAACTAGCCTTTTGGAGCCTATTCTCTTTGGATGAATACCTTGCTCAACCTAAATATAGGGGAGGGTGCCCTCGGTTCTGCCTCAAAATGATGTGCTACACATTGTTGACTTCCTATGGGAAGCCTTACCCTCTCTAAGGAGTGGAAGGGGAGATGGCGGGAAGATAGAGGGAGTAGGAAGAGGGATGAGAATGGGAACTGAGATTAGTACATAGAATTTTTAAAAAAAAATAATTATTTAAAAATAATGATAATGATCTAATTCCCTATGATCCATGCTGGAGTAAACATGGAAAAACAGAAGTGAGTTAAGAAATTCAACTTAGCCGGGCAGCGGTGGCGCACGCCTTTAATCCCAGCACTTGGGAGGCAGAGGCAGGCGGATCTCTGTGAGTTCGAGACCAGCCTGGTCTACAAGAGCTAGTTCCAGGACAGGCTCCAAAAGCTACAGAGAAACCCTGTCTCAAAAAACCAAAATAAAAAAAAAAAAAAAGAAAGAAATTCAACTTAATCATACCCATTTCTCAAGCTTGGGAAAGCAACAAATATGTCAAAGACTACTAGTAAGGTAAATATTTCCAACTTTGGCATGATGCATTGTATCCTAAACAGCTTTAACTGACAACTTGACACAGTCCAGAGTCACATGAGAAGAGAGTCTCAGTTGAAGGATTGCTGTGATCAAGCTGACTTATATAAATGTTTGTAGGGAATGTCTTTTTTTTTTTATTGACAGAGGTGGATTCAGACTACTGGAGAGGCTCCTGTCCCTGGACATCGGTCATCGGCACGATCCTGACAGTGAGCTGGTAAACAGCACTCTTCCATGGTTTTTCCTTCAGGTTCCTGTTTAGTTCTTAGTTCTTGACTTGATTTCCCTCAAAGTTGGGCTATATGGCTTACAATCTAGACTAAACCCTTTCCTCCCCTACACTGCTTTTGGTCAGAGTGTTTCATCACAGAGACAGATTTGAAACTGGACCTCTTGAAAGACCAGTAACTGCTTTTCTCAATTTCTCATAATGTAAGATGTCTCTTCACAGTTCTGTCTATTGAATCTTGAACTTTGTGCTCAGTCAGACAGCTTGCTGTGACAGTTATGGCACTTGGCTCTGTGTTTATTTGCCCTCATTAATGGGATTTTCTTATCAATGTGATTTTAGCTAAAACACTAAGCCATTAATGATAATTTAAATGAAGCTGAGGATGAGGTTCCTAGAATCATCCTGTTTATTTGATGTGCAGATGGAGGTTAGTTACAATGGCTTACATAAAAGCGGGCAATGTTAGGGGAGCCACTGTCAATTCTGAGGCTGTAGACTATAACCATCTGGCCACCAGTATTAATCAGACAGAACACTTCCTTCCTGTACCACAACCAACTCCCTGTCTCAGTGTCAGCGGCTTGTATTTCATAGATGCTTCCACTGAGGACATCTCCTTCTTAGGTTTGACACCTTCTATAGCATACAATTGCTATAATAGAAATGTTTATTAAAATACCTACTAGCTCCTTTCTCTTTTAAATTTATATTTTTCAGAAATGTTTGTCATGTCCACTCCATTTATTGTGTGGTGACTGTAGATTAAAATGTTAAATGGCATGATCCAAAAGAGATTTTCTATCATTTAAACTGTTTATTTCAGGCATTTTCTCATAACACCATAAAGCTGCCTAACAGAAGATTATCAGAATCATATTTAAATACTTGTCTCCTAATTCTTTATAAATGACCAAAAGGTATAGATATGTCCTCTCTGGTACATAAAATACCTCTGTTATAAAACTATATTATGAAACTTGCTAATTTCCATTTTCTTATTCTGTTACAGTAAAATGTTGGGTTTGAGAAGCATGGATTCTTAGAGGTTCTGTTACTTCTCAGTAACACTCTCAATGGGTACCAAACCTTTAACACAGCTCTTTAGAATAGTCAAGATCCAAAATTATTTAAAAGACCTAATTTAAATCACACTAGAATATTGTGTATACTTTGAAGATATTTGCTTTAAAAAAAACACCACACTAGTTCAGAATTGAGAATAATAGAGGGTTATTTATTTACAAATGACTATTTATTTACAAATGTAATGGAAAACAGCAATCGAATCCTGCAGTCAGAAAACAGGCTGTATGCAGGCTTTACAAGAGTATAAATTGTAAAAGAGGCCACGCCCAAGTGGGTGGGTAACTTAAAGGCTACTGGCTGTAGGATTTCCTACAAGCAATACTTGAATGTGGGAACATGTCTATTTTGTCAGAGGGCATCTAGAACATGGAGAATATTGTAACTCTGTTAATACAGAAGAGCTGAGAGACTGATGTCATTTCATGTAGGAAGAAAATAAAGCAGCTATAATCAACTTTGCTTCCACATGAAGGCTTTCATGTTTATGTTAAGGAATTTAGCACTGGTGCTCCTCATCAAGTCATCTTGACCCATCTTCCAAAGACTCTTGATTAGCTGACCTTAAAAATGGCAAGGGACAGGGTTGACTTCCTTTTCTCTTTGAAGGCCTAGAGACTGGGTTAACCAAAGTGGCCATAATTTTATATTGTTCTCTTTCTGTTCAGAGACAAAGGACAGGGGTGTTTACACAACAGGACTTAGTCCTGAAGCCAAGCAGAGCTCTGTTCAACCGTGCCCTGACCACAAAGATTTGAGCTCCAACTACTGACTCTTCAGTGGGGAGGGAAAAACACCACAATAAAAATTATTTTGAAGACTGAGGTTTCTTTTTATCTTTTAGACCTGTTTTTGCTGCCTTAAGTTTTCCCCTAAGAAAAGTAAAAATTACATGACATTTGAAAAGAAACATAGCAATGCTATTTTTCCTTTTCTATTATTTACTATTTTATGTGATATTCAAAACTTTCCCCCAAGTCTTATTTATAAAATGAACTAAAGGCTTTCTCTTACTTTTATGAAATAGCCTGTTGTCAGTACTCAGAAAGACTTGGATAATACTAGCCTCTTATTCAGGGCTTTTATAATATCCTTAAAAATATAGTATAGGACTGAAGTGATGATAGACCAGTGGGTAAAGTGCCACGCATGGATGAAGTCCTGATTCCTAGAGGTCTCAGAAATCCAGATGTGGCAGCACTATCTGTATGTCTAGCACTCCAATAACCAATTTGGAGAAGGAATAAGAAAATGCCAGAAACTCATGGGTCAAATAGTCTTGCATACACAACAAAGAACAAGAGGATCCTGTCTCAAACATGGTGGAAGCAAGGTCTTAAACCCAATATAGTCCCTTGACTTTCACACATACACTATGGTGCACACATACCTGCAGTCCATACTGAAGACACAAAGACAAGAATCATAGACTCTCACATATGCACAAGGATTAAAAAATAGAATATGAGGCTCCCATGACAATTCATCCCTGTAACTGCAGTCAGAATGATGCAAGAAGAGTTAGAATTCAAGTCTAGCTGAGCTATATAGCATGTCCCACCTAGAGAAACAGAAAGAGAAACAAAGAAACAAAGAAAGAAGGAAGGAAGGAAAGAAGGAAGGAAGGAAGGAAGAAAGGAAGGAAAAGGGAAAGAAACAAAAGGGAAGGGAAGAGAGAAAGGAGGTAAAAATGAAAGAAATAGGATGAAGGGGAGGAAAGAGGAGATGAGGAGAAGATAAAGGGAAAGAAAAGGTAGAATAGTGGAAAGTAGAGAAGAGAAGGGAAGAGAACAAAAGATAAAGAAACAACACAACAATAATATATGTTCCTAGAAGAACATGTGCTGAGATCTTAGGACTGCAACACCCTGTGTCTCCACAATGAATGGCAGTCTATGGAGAGTAATAAAAGACAGTGAGTCAGGAATACAGAAAGTTTAAGTGTCTTTTACTCATAGGGGCTTTGCCTACATGGACTTTCCTGTCCCAGGAGAACTTACCCTCTAGACTGTGATGCTAGGAGTGTGTTCTCTGTGCCTATGCTGTTTCTGAGTCTCAGAACATGGCCAGAGGTGCAAGAGTCTGCAATGAAAGGGGCTCTGTAGTATGGGACAAAGTCCCTGGAAGAGGGTTTGCCTTCCTGAGGTATACCTCATGTGATCTCAGTTCTCGTCATAGATGATAATCCCATTGCAGCATCATTAGGAATAAAAAGTATCTAAGATGGCCTATTAATTGATTGGTGGAAAAAGTACCTACTGTTGACACATGAGGACTTAAGTTCAGAGTTCCAAAATACATGTAAAATCTGAGCTTCGCAGCCTAGGCCGGACATATAGAGACAGGAAGATGCTAGAGGTTCCCTCACTAGCCAACCCAGTGAGCACCAGGATAAATTGCTCTTGCCTCGAAAAGCTATGGTGCAGGACAATAGAAGAAAACAGTCAAAGTCCATCACCACACCCATATGCATACACCACATACACGATGTCTGACATAACACATGTCTTGTGCAAATTCTCATTGTATCTTTATTGATATATTAATCTATGACACTGAATAGCACACTCAGTGACATAGACTGCATGTCTATTTTTAAAAAGTAGACTGTCCAGTCATGTTGTGTGATTTCCACCTAACCCCAAAATGAGCCCACAGAGTAAAACATTTAGAACCCAAACAGCATGTTGCTTATTATCCCATCATAGTTGTCCATAGATCTTCCATGTCAGTCAGCTTATTCTCGTATATGATACTTATGGAACTGACAGGAAAAACAATGTATATTGGCAACTGAAGTTTAAATGTGTCCTTGTTCTGTTTGACTTCTTTGTCCTCTTTTGTTAGGGATATGTGAGTGGTACTAATTGTGAACTTGATCAGATCTAGAATCAAGTCATAGGCAAGCTTCCAGGCACATCTGTGAGGGAACTTTTGGTTAGGTTTGCCTTTGTGTATGCCTGTAATGGATTGCCTTGATTAGGTGCGAAGATCCTCCCACTGTAGGTGGCATCGTTGCTTTGGTTGGGATCTTGAACTGTATAAAAGAGACAGTGAGCTAAGCGCGAACAAGCACTCACTTTTCCTATTTCCTGACAGTGAATGCACTGTAACCACCTCCATCAAGCCTTTGCTGACATGCCCCCGCCCATGAGGGCCTTCAACTGAAAACGGTGATGCTCAACAAGCTTTCCTCCCTATATTGCTTTTATTGAGATTTTTTTTTCATCACAGCATCAGGAAAGAAACTGTGACCCAGAGAGATCATAGTTGGGTCCATCAAATGCCTTGTAGCTCTTTCTACAAGGTCTTGCAGAAAATTCAAAACAGGCAAAACCTGTCCAGGATTTTTAGGGAAATTATTAAAAAATTACATATTGCAACCTAAATGAAAGGCCTAGGCTTGAATGCCATTTGGTTCCTTGAAAACACCATCTAATTCATGATTTTTTCTTCTAGATGTGTAAGTCTTAAATGATGAGATTTGTTCACTGTGGATCCCTGTGAAAAGGTCTAGCCTGATCATCAGGGCCCAAATGCAATACTCACTGGCTCTAAAATAAACTACTTGACAGAGAAATGGGGTCCTTTATCTCTCTTGATACTCAAATGTTCAAAAGATCAAAGAGAAAAGTACAAGGCAGGCAGTATTCTTTCTCAAATTCCATTCCTCAGAACAATGGAACGTAGATTCTTCCTATGTGGGGAGTGTATTTACTTGGCAAACTGTTCTCTCACTTCCAGTGCAAAAGATCCCAAACACCTTGGAACTGCCCTGACATTGTAGGAAAAACTGTGAGTTGAAAGACAGCAGATATCTGTGCTATGCTTCCCACAAGAGTCAACTCCCTCTCAGATAGAGATACAGGAAACCCTGACCTAGTCTGGATGCCACAAGCCATTAATAAATAATGTCACACTCTGCTTTACAAGACACATCATGTGTCAAGGTGAGACTTATTGGCCCTTAAAGCTTTCTAAAGAGATAGCTCATTAGATACGATGGTTGAGCATCATGAGGACCTAATATGGAACTTCCTGTATATCAAAAGCCAGACGTGGACCCAGCAGTGGTGGCACATACCTTTAATCCTAGTACTCAGGAGGCAGAGGCAGGCAGATCTCTGTGAGTTTGAGGCCAACTTGATCTCCAAGAGCCAGTTCCAGGACAGGCTCTAAAGCTACAGAGAAGCCCTGTCTCAAAAAAAAAAAAAACAAAAACAAAAAACAAAACAAAAAAAACCATGGGCACACGGGGCTCTGTAACCCTAACTGACAGGAGGTGGAGGAGGATTCTGGGTCTTGGTAGCTGTCACCTTAATTCCAGGTTTAGTGAGAGATCCTGTCTTGAAATAATAAAGCAAATTATAAAGCAGGCATCCTTCATCACCCTCTGACCTCTGCGTATGTGTACATGGTGTACATGTACATGTAACCCCTGAACATACAAACATGCCCAGATGCATACAAACATGTATGAGTGCACACACCCTCACACACACACACACACACACACACACACACACACACACTGAAAGGTTACTTAGAAAACTGCCATTTATTCACATACTATTTTCCTCTCTCATGAAGTCCGTAAGATCTCAACTATTTTAAAAGTAAATTTGGTTAGAAATTTAAGGGAAGAAAGATCGATAGTGTTCATTTTGGCTTTTTTAGTCCTCTCACTCTTTCCAGGTGGAAAAGTGTGAGAACAAATAAACTTTTAGTCCATTTGAAAGGCACATTAAGAGATTCAATTCTTTGCAAAGTGTAGGAAAACCTCCTGGAGAAAGACTGATCGGCTAGTCTTCTGACACAGCTGTGCCTCTTAAGCTCTCATTTAAATTTCTTCCACTTGATCCAGCATGTGGGAGACATGTCTGAAATAATACAATTCCTCTTCTCACTTATGACTGGGTAACGCAGAAACTCCGATAAGCCCTTCTCTCAGCCGAAAGTGTGTGTTAATGGACTGAAGTATACTTAACAGTAGAAGCATTCCTGAGTTCTTAGAGGACCCACCACCCGGGCCTGTATCATAGTGAAACTGCATTTGGGAACCAAGTCCTACAAATGTCTGTGTTCAAACATCTTATCAATCAGCAAGAGACAGCTCAGTGCCAGCTCACATTTTTATTCTCCAAATAAGGAGGATCGTGTTTTAAATTTTGTGACCGTGAACATGAAAAATATTATTATTCAAAGTGAATAACCCACCGCTATTAGCAGAACTCTAATAAATATTAGAAAACTCCTCTGACTGCGGCTTTACTCACAGCTTTTACAACCCACAGGATGAGGCCCTTCACTCAGTATGGAGGGAATGGATATTTATTAATCAGCTTCCCAATGCTGCGCTGAGTGTTTCAGGTACTTCTTTCTCATTATTGGCTGCTGTCGTCTTAAAAAGTCATTTTATGGTTGTGCATGTGAGGGAACGGTGCACATGCACACACATGAAAACCAGACGACAGCCTTAGGTGGTACCTTATGGAACACAATCTACTTCCTCTGAGACAAGGTCCCTCACTGGCCTGGTGCTCACTACTTAAGCTAGACTAGCTGCCCAGCAAGGTCCAGGAAGCCACCTGTCCTCAACTACCCCAGACTGGGATTACAGTGTATGCCACCTTGGCCATCTTTTTATGGTGTCTTTGGATCAAAATATGGTTTCTGTGCTTCAAATATAAACACTTCTGACCACGTCATCTCTGCAGCCTGAAAAGCAGAATTAATGCGCTTGAGTGAGCAAGAGCTGGCCTTGTTTCTTCGTATACAGTGAATGGAGTATGGCAGAGATGATAGGCTGCCGTGTTCAAAATTAGGTTACAGAAAGACTATTTGGCTGTTGTCACTGTTATTATTGATTGACAGTTTGACAGGATGTAGAATAACTCAGGTCATGTCTGTGAGAGAGTTTCTACACTGTGTTAATTGAGGTGGGAAGCCCCACCCTCGGTGTGGGAGGCACCATTGCACTGACGGGAGTCCTGCACTGAATAAAATAAAGGAAGTGAGCTAAGCATTCATATCCCTCTGTTTCCACACTACAGATTCAATGTGCCCAACCAGCTGCCTCAAGGTCCTGCCATCAGGACTGTGCTCTCAAGCTATGAGCTGAAATAATTCTTCACTCATGAAGTTGAGGTCAGAGACACTGCCTCAAGACAATAAGGTGGGAAGTCCTAGAGTATGACATGAAATGACTTTCAGTGACCTGTTACACTGCCCTCCACACATACTTGAGTGACCTGTTACACTGCCCTGCCTTCCACACATACTTGAGTGACCTGTTACACTGCCCTGCCTTCCACACATACTTGAGGCTTTCCCATGTCCTGACCAGACTGTGACTATTTTATCATATTATTAATATTTAACTTAATCTTATCCAGTCTATTTTGGTAATAAAATTCGTAGACCAATGGGAGAATATAAACAGAGACTAATACATTGTAGTGAAATCTGTGGTGCATGATGGTTCACGCACAGCCATGGAAGATTTGACTTGGATTATTTATGTTCAGATTTCTCACAGGGTCTGTTGACTGATCCAGGTGCCTCAGCCTCAGCCTAGTCACATGGTCCAACCTCAATCTGTTCTTGCCATCTAAGAAAGCACAGTGTCACTTTACAACCAGGAGATACCCATAAGCCAGCTCTTCTGTTTAAAAAATTCAGCAAAGAGTCTGGAGATGCAGCTTTGTGACCTAGAACGCTTGCTGTTCTTTCAGAGCAACTGTGTTGGATGACTCACAACTGTCTCTAATTCCACCTACAATGTCCTCTTTTGACTTCAGTGTGCAAATATCCGCAAAGACGTGGTATACACAGCATGCAACATACACAGGCACACACACACACACAGGCACATGCATATGCACATATTTTTAAAAACAAGAAAAATTCAGATGGAGGGTCTGGAGTACTGAAAGTAGAATTGCCTGCGAATCTATAACAGTGAGACTGAGAATCCACACAAGAAAGTTAATGCTTCAGGGTAAGAAGATGGCCCAGTTTATAAAGGGATTGCTATACAGAATCATGAAGACCTGACTTCAGAGTCATAGAAATCACATAAAAAAGTCACCATATATGGTGAGTGTTTGTAACTCCAGCTCTGAGGAGGCAGAGACAAGGGAACTTGTGGATCTTACCAGGCATTCAGCCTGGAATACTTAGCAAGTTACAGACCAGTGAAAACACCAGTTTCAAAAACTTAAAAAAACAAACAAACAAAAGCAGAAGGCATCTAACAGACAATACTCAACACTGACATTTATTTATTGTCTATTGCATATGTGTACATGGATTCATATCTGAACACACAAGCATGCTCGAGGACAAATACACAGATGCCAAAAGACAGACAGACACACACACACACACACACACACACACACACACAGGGGGTGTTTCCAAGACTTCAGCCAGCTTCTGACCATTTAGAAAGTTTAATCATATCCCGAGGCCACACATAACAATATATACTTAATGTCTTCAAACTGCATTTAAGAAATGCAATTGTTAAAGCTCACTAATAAATATGAAATAAAACAGTACCTATGTTTTATTTCATTTATTTATTAATTTATTCAGAATTCCAAAGATCTTTTGGGAGGCATGGAAGGCAGATATAATCTAAAAATTTTTTTCAGTTATATTATTTTCAACATGTGGTTCTGGAGACATTTAGGAAGCCCTTCATTTGCTAATGTATAAAGTTTGAAAACACCCCTTTCCTGGAGTGACCATGGTAAAGATGATACACAATATGATAAATCACTGCACAGGACTAAGCAGGTCACTCCACAGGTGGTATAGATTGTGCTAAATCCTCCTGGATGGGAACTCTCACTTCCACTTTCTGATGATATTGCAGAGAAACAATTGAGAGATTTGCTGAAGCACACATGGTTAATTCAGACTGTTTTGTGAGGGAGAGCAAGCCCCCTCACATTTGTAGTGAACCTGCCACAACTAGCCACCCTTCATACCTAAGAATGATTTGGGTATGCTTTAGGCAGAAACACAACCTTTTTTGGCTTAGGTAAAGAAGCCATTATAAATAAAAGAAATGAGAAGGAAGGAGGGGAATGTAAAGAAGAAATAGAAAGGGGAGAAAGAAAGAGGGAAAGAGGAAGAAAGTAAGAAAGAAAAGGAAGGGAATGAGGGAAAGAGCAATAAAAAGGAAGTCTGGGATGACTGTACCTGTAAGGATTTCAGCTCCATGTCCTGCTACTTTCTTAATCAGGAGCCTCAGAGTCCCACCCTCCATCATGAGCATCAGGGTCCCTGAGCCTTCAGACAGCTCTGTGGATAGAAGCAGGCCATCCCTGTTCCATGTTCGAAACTGGAAACTCACTGACAGTCCGTCAATCTGGGGGGTGCCAGGCAACAGCAGGTAACTGCTTCTGGAGCTGACAAACGTGATGGGGACTAGTTGTGGTTCTGAGCAGGAAAAAGTGACATTGCCCTGAAAAACAATAAAAAAGCAGACATAGAAAAGCCATTTTTATTCCACAATCTGACAGTCGGTATAAACAACCACCCAGCGCTGACCTTAATTTCAGGATCATTCCACATTCAGCTTCATGATCTCAAAGGAAAAATATGTTATTTTGGCTCAGACAGACTCAGAAGACTGCTTCTTCTTCATGTTTTAAGATCCCAGTGCTATCTGTGAAGGAAGCCTGAGATTTCAAGAAGAGGGAGCGGAAAGAACTTCTATATTCAAAAAAAAAAAACATAAAAATAATTACATTAACACCCCGAGAAAAACCATATGGTGAGTCAAGCATGTAACAAGCTCTGGAATCACACTGAAAGAAATACACATAGGATAATACTGCTATAAAGAGGAATATGATTAAAAGGGAAATTGATCCTGGCTCCCAAGGAAGAATGGCATGGAAATAAAAAGAGAGATGAAAGATTTTCTGAGCAAATGATGCTTTCATGAAGATGAGGTGGACAAGAGAGGGGGGAGTGTGCTGTGACTGCAATTTTCTGTGAAGAGTACATGGGGAAACCTTTGGGAAATTAGTAAAATGGAACTGCTGGTGATCAACAGAGAAATTCAAGGAGTTAGAAGGGATAGCAAATCCCAAGGACAGAAGACAGGAACAGAGAACAACGCTAAGGTGATGCTGGCTGCATTTTAAATTTTGTAAGAATATTTGGGGTTACATAGAGTAAGGACTGCAGGAGAGAGTTGAACCTGGGAAATATTAAGATTGTATTAGTTGGGGATGTAGCTCATTTTGCTGAATCCTTATCTAGCAGGCACAAAGTCCCTCGAAATCTCCAGCAGCTTATGACCTAGGCACCGTGTTGCACACCTATAATCTCTGTGCTCTGGAGGTAGAGGCAGGAGAATCAGACGTTCAGTTTCACCCAGGGCTACTTAGTGAGACTGAGGCCAGCTTGAACTACATGAGACAACAACAACAAAAAAGAACCAGTTTTTAACTAAAGTAGAAAAAGCTGAAATCAGATTACTATTTTCATGGACCCTTTTGTATCCAAGTCCACAAAATAAGTTCCAATTGAGGAAGTTATGATGAATTAAAAAAATGAATTTCTGTGCTCAACCCCAAATATTGACTGCTTATCTAGGAGAGTAGAAAAGAAAGGCTAGACTACTATTTGAATAGTGGAAAATAGTTATTTTGGGAAAGCCATTTGCTGTCTGGTTAGCATACTCCACATCAAAACATGTCATATTGTCATTTGCACTACACATCTCCATTAGCCTCTAGAACTAATCTCCACAGAAATGAATGACCATCTGCTAATGTCATTGCAAGGTGTCACACATCATATCCCCTGCAGATGTGTTCTTCCAAAACCATTGAACTGCAGTTTTTGCATCATAAGTTGCAATGTTTCTTAGCTTTCTGTGGTGTGGGAAGTCCTTCTGTATATGTGTTGCTTTTATTATTTAATGAATAAAGAAGTTTGACTAGCCTGTGATAGGTCAGAGTAGAGCTAGGTGGGGAAAATTAACCTGAATGCTGGGAGAAAGAAGGCAGAGTCAGGAGAGGCCATGTAGCCACCAGAAGAGAAAGATATGAGCTGCTTACTGGAACCTTGCCAGTAGGCCACGGGCCTTGTGATAAAATATAAAATAATGGAAATGGGTTAATTCTGGATGTAAGAGCTAGTTAGCTATACACTTAAGCTACTGGCCAAACAGTATTGCAAATAATATGGTTTCTGTGTGATTACTTCAGGGATGAGCAGCCAGAAACAAACGAGCAGCCTCTTATTCTATGTCTCCCCAAGCCAACATCATTTGTGGAAACCAGAAAGAGCCCATCAGGGGAGCATGCTATCTGTAGCAGCTGCCTGAAATTAATTTCCACCCAGGGTCCTTGTGTCAGAAGGAGATACATAGTGCAGATCAGGAATTCAGAAGTCTAGGCCACAGCAATACTTTCCAGGGAAGACATTTCCAGGCCTTAATTTCAGTGAGTAAGTTACTTGTGCAAAAATGCCATACCGAGTTCAGACCCTTTGAACCCAAATAAAAACCATATGTGGCAGTGTGCACTTATAATCCCAGAACAAGGAGGTGGATGCAGGTGTGTTCTAGATATTTGCTGGCTAGGCAATCAATTTACCAAACAGATTACCCCAGCAGACCTTACCCTCACTCAGTGCCCCCCCAATACACACTTCCTTCCTCTTCACCATACCTCACCCCCAACTTGGTCAGAAGATTGCTGTTATATCAAAGGCCAAGCTGCCACCCAGAAATCCAGTCCTCAGCTTGGACAGACACTCCATACTGGATCACAGATCATGCCAGCTCCCAGAAATTTAGAACACAAAAACCAGAAGACCAAAGAAGAAACAGAAACCAAGGAGCAAAACACCTTTTCAGTAAATATAAACTCAGAAATCAGCTCATAGACTTACAATCATCCTAAACTCATATGCCTAAGTGCTGGTTTAAGAACACAGTCAACAACATCCAGAACAATATGGTATCATCACAACATAGGTATCTTAAGACACCTGAATATTCAACACCTGAATATTCAAAAGCAGCTGAAAAACAAGACAATGCCCTTAAAATACGTTTATTAAGGTGATAGAGGTCCTTAAAAGAGGAAATAAAGCCGGGCGGTGGTGGCACACGCCTTTAATCCCAGCACTCGGGAGGCAGAGGCAGGCGGATCTCTGTGAGTTCGAGACCAGCCTGGTCTACAAGAGCTAGATCCAGGACAGGCTCTAAAGCTGCAGAGAAACCCTGTCTCGAAAAACCAAAAAAAAAAAAAAAAAAAAAAAAAAAAAAAAAAAAAAAAAAAAAAAAGAGGAAATAAAAAAAATCCTTTTAAGAAATTGAGGAAATCCAGGCATGGGAGTACATGCCTTTATTCCCAGCACTTCTGAGGCAGAGGCAGGTGTAACTCTGTGAATTTGAGACCAACCTGGTCAACAAAGAGAGTTACAAGAAAGCTTGGGTTCTGTTACACAGAGAAAACTTGTCTTGAAAAGTCAAGAAAAAAATCAATAAATCCCTTACAGAAGAGCAAGAAAGTCAAGAAAAAAATAAAAGGGGGAAAAAAACAAGTGAAGGAAACTGTTTAAGATCTGAAAGTGGAAAAAGAATTTAAAAAAAACACATACTGAATGAATAATGGTACTGGAAAATCAAGGTAAGTGAGCAGGAATTACAGACACAAGCATCATCAACAGAGATGGAAGAGAACATAGAAAATCACAGGAGTGGAAGATACTTTAAAAGAAATAGATTAATTGGTCAAAAATTCCTAACACAAAATATCTAGGAAATCTTGGGCCCTGTACAAGGACAAAACCTTTAAATAGGAATAGAAGGAAAAATTCGAGCTCAAAAATCTAGAAAATATATTTACTTAACTAGATGGTTTTCCTAACCTAAAGCAGGATATACGTATAAAGGTACAAGAAGGTATAGAATACCAAATAGATTGTACCAGAAAAGAAAATCCATTTGCCACATACTAATCAAAATACTAATCATACAGAACAAAGAAACAATATTAAAAGCTGCAAGGGAAAAAATCAAATAACATAAAAGCAGACTTAATAAAAAATATACCCAACTTTTCAAATGAGACTCTGAAAGCCAGAAAGGTCTGGACAGATGTCTTGCAGATTACAAGAGACTACAGATGAAAGCCCAGAGTGCTGTACCCAGTAAAAAAAATCATTCCCCATAGATGAAAACAAGATATTTCATGACAAAGTCAAATTTGAATAATATATATCTATGAATCCATCCCTACATAAGGTTAACTACTTCCATGAAAATAAAAGAAATAGATATTGTCATATTAACAAAACCCAAAGAAGGGAAACAGACACACACACACACACACACTACCTCTACCATCAACAGCAACAAAATAACAGGAATTCCCAATCACTGGTCATTAATATCTCTTAATATATCTATTTAGTTTCTCCAAATGAAAGACATATGCTAAGAGAATGGTTATGAAAACTTGACACATCATTTTGCTGCATACTCAAACACACTTCAACATCAAAGATAGACATTGCCTCAGAATAAAGGGTTAGAAAAAGATTTTGCAAGCAAATGAACCCAAAAAGCAAGCTGGTACAACTATTCTAATATCGAACAAAATGGACTTTAAATCAAAATTAATCAAAAGAGATGTAAATGGATATTTCATTCTCATCAAAAGCAAAATCCATCAAGATGATGTCTAAATTCTGAGAATCTATGCTCCAAGCACAATGTCACCCCCATTTGTTAAAAAAATGAGGGCAGGATGATAGTGGCACATGCCTTTAATCCCAGCACTTGGGAGGGAGAAGCACGTGGATCTCTGTGAGTTCAAGGCCAATCTGGTCTATAAGATCTAGTTCCAGGACAGGCTCCAAAACTACAGAGAAACCTTGCCTTGAAAAACCATAAATAAATAAATAAATAAATAAATAAATAAATAAATAAATAAATAAATAAATAAAATTACTAAATCATAAATCAGACATCAAACCATACACATTAGTATTGGGAGACTTCAACACCCCACTCTCACCAATGGAGAGGCCATTTAGACAAAACTAAAAAGAGAAACAATGGAGTTAAGAGATGTTATGAATTGAATTGACCTTACAGACATCTACAAATATTTCACCTAAACACAAACAAATATCGCTCCTTCTTAACACCTTAGGGAAGATTCTCCAAAATTGATCACAAACCCTCGCTCGCTCTCTCTCTCAACAAATAAAGGAAAATTGAAATAACCCCCTGTATACTTTCAGTCTATGGATTAAAGCTAGATTTCAAAAATAGCAAAAACAACAGAAAGCCTAAAAACTCATGGAAACTGACCATCTCCCTACTGAATGACAATTAAATCAAAGCAGAAATAAGAAAGCACTTAAAGACTTTCTAGATTTCAATGAAAATGAACACATAGCATCCCCAAACTTCTAGGAGAAAGTGAAAGCACTACTAAGAGGAAAGCTCACAGCACTAAGTGCCTACATAAAGAAATTGTAGGGATCTCTTACTAGGAAATTTAGAGCACAACTAAAAGATCTTCAACAAAGAGAAACAACATACCCAAGAGAAGTAGATGGCAGCAAATAATCAATCAGAGCTGAAATGAATAAAATAGAAACAAGAACACAAAGAATTATTAAAACAAAAGTTTGTTCTTTTAGAAAATCAACAAGATAGACAAACCCCTCATCCAACCTAACTAAAAAGTCAAAACAGAATATCCACATCAGAAAATAAGGGAGACATAACAATAGACATGAAGAAAATCAAAAGAATCACAAGATCATACCTCAAAAACCTATACTGTACAAAATTAAAAAGGATACCAGATCAGATAAATAATTCAAATAGATCTATAACCCCTAAATAAAGAGAACCAGTATCAAAAGTCTCCTAACCAAAAAAAATAAAAAAACAAGAAAAGTCTAGAGCCACACAGACTTAGAGCATAATTCTACCAGATATTTAAAGAAAATGTAATATCTACACTCAAATTATTACCCAAAATAAAAAAAATAAAGAAAACAGCCAAATTTATTTTATGAGGCCACTGTCACTGTAATACCTAAACACACAAACATTTTAAAAAAGGCAATTATAGACCAATTGCCCTGAACATAGATGCAAAAATATTCAATAAAATATGTGCAACCCAATTGCAAGAATACATCAAAAAGGTCAACCACTATGAGCAAGTAGGCTTTACCCCATAGATGGTAGAGATGGTTCAAATCTATCAATGTAATCCACCATATAAAAAAAATCTGTAAGAAATAAAAAGCACATAATCATCTTATTAGCTACTGAAAAAGACTTTGACATAAGCCAGTACCCCCTTCATGATAAAAGCATTAGGAAGATCAAGGAAACAAGAGACATACCTAAATAGAACAAAGGCAATTTGCAGCAAGTTTGCAACCTACATAAATTAAATGAATAGAATTTCAGAGCAATTCCACTAAAACCAGTAACAAGATAATACTAACCATTTTCTCCATATCTATTTAATATAGTACTTGAAGTTCTAGCTAGAGTAAAGAGACAATTATAGGAGATCAATGGGTACAAATTGAAAAGGAAGAAGCCAAAGAATCATTATTTGCAGATAATACAATAGTAAACATAAGGGAACTCATAAATTTTATCTAGGAACTCCTACAGCTGATAAACACCTTCAACAAAGTTTCTGAATACAAGATTAACTAAAAAAATAAGTTGGTCAATTATATTCATAGCAGCTTTATTCATAACAGCAAGAAACTGAAAACAGCTAGATGTCCTTCAACTGAAGAATGAATAAAGAAAATGCAGTACATTTTCACAATGGAATATTAATAAAAACAATGACATCATGAAATTTCCTGAAAAGGGGATAGAATTTGAAGAAACCATCCTGAGTGAGGTAACCCAGACCTAGAAATGCAAATTGTATGTACTTACTTATATGTGGATACTGGCTGTAAACTAAAAGATTCACCCATTCACAGACCCTGAATGGCTAAGTAACAAGGACAATTTAAAGGAGGAAAGCAAGGATCTCCCTGGGAAGAAGAAATGGAATGGATTTTGTTATTGTACTGGGGATGGGTGGGGATGAAAACAGGAGGGTTCTGGTGAGGGAAAAAGGAAGAAAATACTAGGAGAAATGACAAGAATTGGTGTGTGTGGAGGAGGCATCTGTGGGATGAGCTGGAAACCTAGTGAAATGGCAACACCATGATATCTACAAAGGTAGCCTTAGCAAATAGTCTCAGTAGTGGGGGACATGGAACCTGAAAAGACCATCTTCCATAAATAGGAAAGGCCTCAAGTAGAGGAACTGGCACAGGAATCCAGCCAGAAAACCTTCACCCTACAGTTTGTCTTGACTGCAGAGGGCTCTAGGACCGGCGCCTTGAAGAAGTGTCATCAAAGAGACCAGAAGGACTTAATCCAGCAACTGATGTGAGCAGATATGAGTTCCACAACCAAACATTAGGTGGAGTTAAGGCAGTCCTGTAAAGGAGGGGAAGGAAGGATCAGAGGAACCAGAGGGGTCAGGGACACTGCAAAAATATGACCCACAAAATCAAGTGTCTGGGACTCATGGGGGTTCATAAAACCAAAGAGCCTGGATAAGTCTGATCAAGGTCCTTTGCATATATGATATGGCTGAGTGGCTGGCTGGGTGTTCTTGAGGGATTCCCAACAGAGGAAACAGGGTCTATCTCTGACTCTTTTGCCTATTTGCTGTGAAGAGACACCATGGCTATAGCAGCTCTTATAAATGAAAATATTTAACTGGGACTAGATTACAGTTTCAGAACTTTAGTCCATTATCATCATGGCAGGATCATCATAGCAGACATTCAAGCAGACATGGTACTGGAGAAGTAGCTGAGAGTTCTACATTTTGATCTACATCTTGATCTGCAGGTAGCAGGAAGTGAACTGTGTACCACAGTGGGCATAGCTTGAATATATTAGAACTCAAAGCACTCAAACACATGAGTCTATGGGAGCCATTTCCTAATCCTAAATTTTCTTTTGGTTCTAATAAGATTACCAATGCTCCCATTCAGCAGGATGTAGTCTAGAAAACTATGTCCATATTCCCCCAAAATTGTTATGGATGTTTGTCTTTGTTTAGTATTTTGGTTAAAAGTTGTTATTGACAATGGTAAAGAAAAGAGCTAAACACAGAAGGCTAGATTCAGTGTCTTGCTTTGAAAAGAAAAAGGGGGAGAAATGTTGTGGGATAATGCTTTTTCACACTGCAAAGATTTGTCACTCGTATTGGTTTAATAAAACACTGATTGGCCAGTAACCAGGCAGGAAGTATAAGCAGGGCAACCAGACTAAGAGAATTTTGGGAAAAGAAAAGACAGAGACACAGTCATCAGCCAGACACAGAGAAATCAAGATGAGAATAACCCATTAAGAAAAGGCATCAAGCCATGTGGATAAACATAGATGAGAATTAAGGGCTAATTTAAGTTGTAAGAGCTAGTTAATGATAATCCTGAGCTAATAGGTCAAGTAGTTTATAATTAATACAAGCTTCTATGTGTTTCTTTGGTATTGAATTGCTGAAGTACCAGGTGGTACAGAAATTTCTGTCTACAGTTTTCCATGTTCTTACTAGCATGACTCATTTAGCCCAGCTTGAGTCATTGCATAGTTTTTCTAATCAATAATTCTAAAATCCCCATTTCTTTAAACAAAATCAAGGTCAGGCCTATCACCACAATACCCCAGTCCCTGGTATCAATTTCTGCCTCAGTTAGAGTTTCTATTTCTGTGAAAAGACATAATGACCATGGCAAATCTTAAAAAGAAAAACATTTATTTGGGACTACCTTACAGTTTCAGATGCTTAGTTCATTATCATCATAGTGATACATGGAGACACACAGGCAGCCATAGTGCTAGAGAAGAAGCCAAGTGTTCTACATCTTGATCCACAGGCAAGAGGGGGCAAATGGTGTACTACACTGGGTGTAGCTTGAGCGTATGAGAACTCAAAGCCTGACTCCATAGAGATACTCTCCTTCCAGCATGTCACACCTACACAAATGAGGCCAGACATACTAATTATGCCACTCCCTAGAGGCCAAGCATTCACTCATAAGAATCAATGGGGGGCATATCTATTCAAACCACTACATCAGGTGAGGTAAGCATGAAGGCAGAAGCTTGAGGCAGCAGCTATTACTGTATTTACAGTTAGGAAGCAGAAAGAGGTAAACTGTGGTGCTCAGCTCACTTTCTCCTTTTTACTAAGCCCAACACTCAGTTTATAGCATGATATTGCCCACATTCAGAGTGGGCCTTCCCACCTTAGGTAACCTATTCAAGAAAATACTGTGTAGCATGCTTAGAATCTTATATCTCAGGAGGATCAAGACCAATAGTGTTAACCACCATGTTGTCTCATTCTGTTCTATACTGTTAAATCAAAAACTCTGATATAGAAGATAATTCCATATGCTGAGGATAGCAGACACTTCTGGAACAGTATCTAGAGGCTGCTGAGATGGAACTTAGCTAAAGCCCTTTCCTGACTACTAGGTTTAACAGAAGGTGCCATGTAAGCTTCCAAAGAGGGAAAGAAACCAACAGTTCTAGCTAGCTATGGCACCCATATACCACATCAACAACCAGCATGGCATGATAACCATAAGGGTGAGGCAGTGGCAGTCAAACCTTGGTGGTGGTAACCAACAAGGCTCTATTTGGATTTAAGAACAGAAAAATAAGAGGGAAATCATGCCTGGTACAGAAAGCCTGGCCAGCTATCCAGGACTAGTGAACTTAAGGATTTTGGATAAGAACCTGCAACCTGCTCCTTACTAAACTAGCAAAAATCCCTAACCACATTACAGATATTTGTCCTTATTCCCACAGTTAAGTTCAGTTCTCATGCTACATCGATGAATTCTCTTTGTAAGAGATAGATACCCTTACAGACACAATGAGTCAAAATGGAGAGTCATGGAGCCCAATCCCAATTAACAGCTGCAATACAACTCCCATACCTTGGGCTCAGAGAACATTGTGCAACAAGTGGCAGAATGGTTGTAAGGGGCCTGAATACCAGAGAATTTCTGTGAGATTAGAATTGTCAGAAATATACCCATGAAGTTTCACAGCATGACTGCCAAAATACAAGCTAAAATAGGAGAGTAATAAGAGATTTGTTAATGTGGACAGGGGAATGCCCAGAAAGCCTCAACTCTATACAAAAATTGAAGCAACTAGGAATACTGAAAATGGGACAAATAGTCTTATGCAAGAAGGAGCATATTGATTGATTGGTTGATTGATTGATTGTCCAATACCAAATGGTCAGTCTCAAAAACATACATACCAGTCTCATGGTACAGATTGAGCAGGTTGTTCTTATGGGAGTATGGAATAATAATTTCTTCTTGAAAAAGAACAAAGAAATGAGGGTTTTGGAGCAAGGAAAAAGCTGGGGTGAAATAATGTAATTATATTATAATCTCAAATAAAAGAATAATTTTAAAAGGATAAAACCAAAATCTTTGAGGTTGAGTCTTTTATAACAAAAAGAGGTTTGTGTAGGTTGGCGATCCAATATCACCAGCTTCCCTGAAATGTCTGACCTCTGTTTAGGGCCTATTGACTGACTGTAATAGCAAAATAGCAGAGACACAGAAATGGCTCCATACGGAAGGAACTAAACACACGACATCACATCTTTTCTAAAGAGTTTCTGTTTATTTTGACTGGTGTGCAATGCCCACAGTCAAAAGTGCTGTAGTTCCGGGTGATGTTGAGCTGCCTGATGTAGCTACAGGGAACTGACTTTGGTCCTCTGCAAGAGAAGTACATGTCCTTTGCTGAGCTGTGACCCTGAGTTGTGATCCATAGTTACAGAGGACATAACCACCATATTTCAATTGTCATCTTGAATTCAGAGTCAGCTTTACTGTGGGCACATACAGTGGTAAGGCTGCTCATTAACTATGAGATTGGATCACCTTCCTAGGACATCTATAAGACACCTGCTTTATCTGGTGAGAACAAAGTCTCTTTTAAATCCCCCAATGTACTATCCCTGGATTAATAATTCTCTTGCTCTAATGAAGAGCCTAAATCTGTACCTTTCTCTCAAAGCTCCCTCTTTTCAACCCCCAAAGCTTTCCAGATAAGTCCAACCTGCAGTCTTGGTACTATGAGCAGCTATAATTGCCTTGGTCTTTTGATAGGGCAACAATGAGGTAGGCTGAGTAGATAGAACAGGATGCTGGGAAGGACAGACAAGCAGATGCCATAGTTCTCCTGCCCGAGATGGACTCTGGTTAGACTCATGCCAGTAAGCCATGGTCAAGTGGCGATACATGTTAATGGAGATGGGTTAAACTAATATGTGAGAGTTAGCCAAAAAGAGGCTAGATATAATGGACCAGGCAGTAATTTAATTAATACAATTTTTTGTGGTTATTTTGGGTGTAAGCTAGCAGGGCGGCTGGGATGAAAAGCAGGCCCACTCCCTCCATCAACAGTTTTAGCATTCTCATAGATTCCCATATTCTTGGAGACTGAACACACACATCTTTGTCACATCTTTTCTTCTTAGCAGGAGTCACATTTGAATCTTTCTATTGCAGCAATGAGAAATTTAATTAAGCATATACATCTAAAACGACATTTTCCTCGGGTGATACTGCACATAAAGAAAGAGCATTAGGGTTCCTTCCTAAATACCTGCCTCAGTGCAGGAAAGAATCCAATAATCAACTAACATGGCTGATAATAATGTTAGTGTGCATATGTATATGAATATGTGTGTGGGTGTGGGTGTTGTGTGTTTGAATGTTCACATAAAGCATCACCCTGGGAGTGACTACCAACCCCCCTTTCTTAAGACAGAGTGACTCGATGAGACATGAGAGTTATTAATTCAGCCAGACTACCTGACCAATCAGCCCCAGAGAGTCTTCTATTCTTACCTCTCAGTAGTGACAGTACAATCACATGATCCCACACCCAGATTTCTATGTGAGTGCCAGTGTAGAATGCAGATGTCCTTGTTTGCATAGCAGGCACATGTTATGAAGTGAACTATCTATCAGTCCAATGATATATGCAGATTAGCAGAAAACAGCATATATTTTTTGTTTTTTGAATTGTTTTTGTTGAACGATACATTTTTGTCTGCTCCCCTCCCTTTCTCCCCTCTCCCTTTCTACCCTCTCCCATCACTCCCATGCTCTCAATTTACTAAGAAAATATTGTCTTTTTCTCCTTCCTATGTAGTTCCATGGATGTCTCTCTTAAGGTCATCTTTGGACAACATATAAAATTTAAAAACTTTTATTTTAAGTACCCTCGACAGGAAGTGACAACCAACTGGCTGACTTCCTTCTCTCTCCCCTCTCCATGCTAAAGTGTTCTCTCAGGAGGAGACTTGGTTAATATTGAACTCTATAGAGAATTAGGGTGCTTAACTTCACTAGAGATGATAGAATGAGAGAATTATATACAGTAGCTTAGCAGGGTGCTGGTCCAGGTATTACACAATGAGAAGCAGAGGAAACCAATGAGGGCGGGTATGAGTTTTGAGCAGGCTTCTCCTTCCAAATATATTCAGCAGGTCATTCTGCCATCACATCTAAAGTGTGTCAAATGCTGACTGAAATCCAATAAAATCCATGCAACTAAAAGCTTTCAACCATGGCAGAGGGGCTCATCAAAACTGAGATCTTGTAGTAATAACACAATTATAGTGATTTCCTCATGATTGATGGGTGGAATATCATGACAGCAGCTCTTGTTCAAGGACTACTGACAGGGAGAACTGGTACCATTTATGTCTCTGTAATGGGACTTCAATATAAATCAAATGCACTGGCACTGGTCTTCTACACACAAGCATCAGCTCATAAGATGTGGCTACTCTGAGACACTATGGATGCTGGCATGAGCTTATTGATTTACAACTCAGGATAAGAAAATAGGACTGGTTTATCTTTGATGAAGACAGAATCAGGAAACTTATAATACCATTCATAAAGCCCAAACTGCCCAATGAGACAAACATATTTTCCTTTCGAATTCTCAATTATAAATGTCAAAAACAGTAAATAAACTACTTTCTTAAAACCAAAATTACCTAGAACTTTAAGGGATCTTTTTAGTATTCTATCTCTTTTATATATCTAAATAATGTACTTCATGAAATAAAAGTAATTTGAAAGCTATCTATATTCTCTATGAAGACATATAAAGATTTGAAAACAGACTTGACTTTGAGAATCCCTTGCCTATGCTTTCCAGAGTCATCTTTCTAGTTTTACTAATTCTCCAAAGATGCCTCAATTGGCTCATCCTGAAATTCTTTTCTCATTGAAGTTATAACTCTTGAGATTGATCTGAGTGGATGTCTCTGAAAACATATTGTGCTTCTACTGGTGATGTTATCGATGTATGGTTCCACCCCTGCTGCTTACATGTCCAGAACATTCTGCACCCAACATGCAATATAGGTTCCTTGGTTAGCAGGCACTTCAGTCAGATTGCAGCATAAGCCAGAAATATAATAATTTACTAAGGTGGGACAAGGCACTGGTAGAACTGAGAATTCTGAGAATAAATTACCATGAACCCATTTTTTATATTTTTTTTAATTAAAGAGAACCCATTTGGAACACAACAGAATAAAAAGGACAGAGATAAAATAAGAGTAAATTCATAAAGTATGAATGCTTTGCCAGGATGGAATAACCTTGTTGAGCTCTGGAATGCAAGGTAAACAGAGCTCTGTCAAGTCCACCTTCCTTTCCCTGCCTAGTCCTCTATAAGAGCCTATACCCAAGGTCCAAGAAGAAGCATTTAGTGATAGTTCCTCCTCTCTTTGTCTATCACAGTTTTTTCACATGCAAAGTTAGTATAATAATGCCTTATTTGCATGTAACAAAAAAATCAAGCTAGAAGTAAGCTGGAAGCTTCCTCCTTGCAGGTTAATTTTCAAAGTCTCACAAGTTACTATGCATGCTACTGTGAGGGGTGGGGTGGAAAAGTCATCAGGAGTCTTAGATATCTATGAACCTTATGAAATACAAGACCAATCTACCAGGATATATGTGCCCACTTATGCATCAATGGTACTATTGTTGTGGTGGTAACCACTTTCTGGTTAGATTTGAAGTCTACTCAGCAGAAATGAATTCACTCCTGCTACTGCTGTAAACCTGGTCAGAAACTACTGCCACAGAGGTTATGGTCTATAAGGGAAAACTGAATAATGATGTTTAGCTAAATTGATATAGCATCAAACTAACTTGTAAATCATTTGAGTTTATATCCACAAACAAATGTAAATAATTACTTTTAAGTTTAATCAAAGGAACCTCTTTTTACAGTGAATAATGGTGAATGAAGAGACCCATAACTACACAAGATCCTGAGAATAAAAATCATTGCCCACCTATAAACAAGACACTTCTACTGTCTCCTCCAAGGCTCTGGGAGTAATACAAAAGAGAGGAGCAGGAAAGAATATAAGAGCCAGAAAACAGAAGGCTGTGAAGATTTTGTGTATGACACAGACAATGCAGTTATGAACTTAGCGGTTGTAGATTCCTTCACTTTCAAAATTAAAAACAGTATGTTAACAGGGATATATGATGGAGGACTGTCTATGTGTTACTTTCATTGGTTAATAAAGAAACTGCCTTGGCCCCTTTAATAGGACTGAAAATTAGGTAGGCAGAGTAGACAGAACAGGATTCTGGGAGAGAGAAGGCAGACGCTTCGGGCAGTCGCCATAGTCATCACCATGCTTCTCCTCTCTGAGTCGGATGCAGGTTAAGATCTCTCCTGGTAAGCCACCCCTTGTTGTGCTACACAGATTACTAAATATGGGTTAGTCAAGATGTGAGAGTTAGTCAATAAGAGGCTGAAACTAATAGGCCAGGTAGTGTTTAAAAGAATACAGTTTCCGTGTAATTATTTTGGGTATAAATCTAGCCAGGTGGCGGAACACAGCCCTGCCAATCCCTCTACAGATATAGGAAGTCAAACTTGAAGGAAAATTCCAGGTATGGGGCAATTTTCTATTCTGTGACTCTCTCAAAGAATCTATGCTAAAAAAAAAAAAAAAAAGAAGAACATTTTCAACCACAGAAATCTTCCACTAATCTACTCCTAAGGTCCTGAGATGAGTGCTCCATTTGAGAATTAATATTGCTTTTCCATAAGATGCATAATGGTAGAGACCAGACATGAATTAAAACCATCTCCACATCTGTCTCTAGTTTTGTTTCCTGAAGGCTGCACAGAGTAGACCATGCTGACCCTGCTAGTGCTTTGAGTTTAGTTGATTCTATTGACCTATAGGGCTATTTAAACACTACTAGTGAAAGACACAGAGATGGATCAGTAGTTAAGAGTACTGCCTTTTCTTCCAAAGGTCCTGAGTTCAATTCCCAGAAACTACATAGTGATTCACAACCATCTGCAATGAGATCTGGTGCCCTCTTGAGGAAGAGACCTGTTCAGTTGTCCTCATAAACTTAGAACATGAAACCAAATATGGACAAATTCAACAGAATGGCCATATACAGGCTGCCCTGCATACCTCAACATTGCTGGGGCATAAATTTCATTTTTTCATTTTCAGTGAAAGATAGTTGTCTGAAGTTTCCACTAGTGTGGATCCTTGGCCTGCTGGAAATCTACCTTCTTTTAAGGTCTTATCAATCTGTGTTGGCTTTGCGAGCCATGAGTCATGGCTGAAATGAGTTGTCTTTGATAGGGCTCATTTATAATTCCCAAGCAAAGGCGGTGTAGGCAAATTTTGGCACACTGTTTTGGATTTGTAAGTGCATTTTTCTTCAATATCTCACTATTTGAAAATCAATTTACTACCTACTAGTGACTCAAATCATTTAAACACCCCATGGAAAATTCTGGAAAACTCTTATTTTGAGGTTGGAGAGGTGATTAAGAGGTTAAGGAGCACTTCCTGAGAAATCATGAAAAATGCCATTTGTGTCCCAGCACTTTTGTAACAAGCCAGGTGTCTGGCGGAAGCTTGAAGCCTCGGTTCTGAGGCAGGAAGAAACAAGACTGCTGAGACTTGCTGACTCCCAGTCAGGCTGAGAAAGCTCAAGCTCCAGGCTCAAAGAGAAGCTTAGTCAAAGGAATGGAGAATAGTAAAAGAGGAGGACAACATGTGAGCTCTCTGGTCTTTGAACATGTGTGCAGACCCGCATAAATACATATGCATATACTCACAAACATATGTAATTATGCATCATATAATTATTCATGATATACACAAATAAATATTTAAAAAATAAGAAAGAAAACTGTCATATCCCTTGCTTTAAAGGATAACCTGGATATAAACTACAAATAAAATCTAGAGAATAAAGCAATAATATTTAGTCATTCTCAGTTGTACCGTTTGCTTACCCACATCTACTACCATCTACTACCAGATTCTGCTTTGGAAGCTTCATTTCATGGCAAGGATGTAGGGACGGGAGAGGGAAACATCAAAATTAGAATTCAAAATAACCCAAGCTGCAGAGAAAGACTATAAACTGCTCTCTACAGAGTATCCTCAAGAGAAAGCCAGGATATATAAATGTGGGGCAGGTGATGTTACATAAATATTCTAAGAAAGGTCAGAAGACTTGTGGCCTTGTGGCCCCGTACTTCAGGACTTTACTCTCAGCTCACCAACCAACTTCTTTTTCTTCAAAAAGTAGTTTCATTCCTATTTCTCATCTTGTGTCTCTAGTCTAATTCTCTCATCTGGGACATTAAAGCCTGCCAACATTGTAAACGCATAGGGACTCACAAATATGTCTACGCAATTTCACCATTCAAACACTGATTTTTTTTTTTTTTTTGTCAATAAAATCCTGGGCTTGACTGGAGTCACCTTGCAGAAACACAAAAGTAATAATGACTTGGTCACCAATTTAAAAAGGCCCAAGCTCAAAAATCAGAATGGGATGGGCCAAGGGTAAATGTAAGTATATTAATGATTAAGGTAGAAGCTTCATGGACCAGACTAACACATGGAAGGCACATGTGCAGGTCCCTCTCCTGGAACACCCCAAATCTAGTTAAAATGAAATGTGAAGATACCTCTTCCATATCTTTTTTTTTTTTTTTTTTTTTTGGCTCTGACTGGAGGTAATAAGTCAGGTGCGACTGACACATTTTGTTAAGATTGTTTTGTAATTGTATGTACATGTGTGCACACAAATGCAGGAGACCTGAAGATGGCACTGGATTCCCTGAAGCTAGTTACATTCTGCTGTCAATCAACTGATGTAGGTGCTGGGAAACCAATTTGGCTTCTTTGCAAAAGTGATACATTCTCATAACTGCTGAGCTATCTCTCAGCCTTTCACCCTAATTTTTAAGACCCCCCTCACACACACACAAGAAAGTGAAGCATATCCAGCTTCCTCTTACTTTGGCTGATTTTTTTAGATTTTGTTAGAGGGGCTATTTCCAGAGTTCTATCACGGTGCTGAACAGTTATTTACAAGAATGTTCATTGTGGGTGTTTGTTGTGTTTCTAATCATCATTCAACCACTACAACATGCTGCTGGGTGAAAAATAAAACCAGCAGCTCAAGGCTGAGCTTCAGTCACGAAGCATCAAGCTAAGCCAATCAAGCATTTATAAGCGAGGGAAAAAATGATCTTGATTCAATTTAATTTGTGGGGAAAGATTTCAAAGCCAGTTCTTGATTTTTTCTCCCAAACAACTATAACCATTTCTAATTTGATTTATCTGAAAACTAGCCAACTTGACTGGCATGCCACCAGCAAATGTAGGGAATGACTGCTTGTGTGCTGATTAATTTACAAATTCAGGAAGGGCACTGATTCAAATGAAAGCTCCCTTTCATGTTTGGTAGAATAATAGGCTCCTTCATAGATTGATTTATTGATTCAACAGATGTCTATAAGCAGCTCATGCCAGGTTTAGCTTTGTTCTGTGGCTAAGAACAGAAATCAGTAAGAAATCATGTTTAGACAATGCCCACCTGAAGTTTCCACAGCAACAGAATAAGGCTCAGAGATTACACAATCATGACTATGATCAAGAGCCATGAGGGTGGCAAGTATCTTCCTGTGATAGCAAGAAGTAACAGGGCTCCAGGAAGTTTTTTCTGATTCGAGCTTTGTAGGCAACTAGGAAGGAATTGAGATGGAAGCAGAATTCGGATACAGAAACAAAAATGAAACAGAATCCAGAAAGGTGTCCACTATAATTTGAGAAAAAAAAGGGGGGGGGCACTTGGCATCTAGATGTGATAGATGCCAATGCATCGTTTCTATAAAAGGAGGCATTCCAGCTTAGACACCGGTCTTTTCAGAGGTTCAGTTAAGGGACATCTAGTGGAAATATATCTGTGATGTCGTAGAAAGAGTTCCACCATGGGAAAAAGAAGTGCATAAGGAGTACAGAGACCTTGTAAGCCATTCTACTGGTCTGTCAGTCCTGCCACCCACAGACACAGCAAACAGAGGCTCACAGAAACTAATCACTACATTTGGTATTAGATTTGTCTCCCCCCCTTTCCTTTTCTTTCCCTTACCCCTTCCTCCCCCACCTGCCTGTGTGCATGTGCATACCACAAATCACTCATTGAGGGGTTAGAGGACAGCTTGCTTGTGGGAGTCAGTTGCTTCCTTCTGTGAAGTGAGATGTGAGAGTAGAGTTTGTGTGGCAAGTACCCGTGCACACTAAACCATTTTGCAATCACTCTACCTTATTTTTGATACTGAATCCCTCCCAGAACCTGGAGTTTATCAATTCAGCTATATTGGCTGGCATGTGCCACTATGCCCAGATTTTTACCTGGGTGCTGAGTTCTGACCTGGATCTTAACGCCTGTGGCAGGCAGTCCACAGACTGAGCCACAGCCACGGTTCTCTTGTTTACTTTTGACTTTGCTACTTCTTTTCTGTCATAAATCTTTTTACCAAAGTTAAGACTTGGGATTCTGTTTTGATTCCCCAATGATTGACATCTCCGTTTAACACCTAAATTTTATGGTTTTCTCTGGGGCACTAGAAACAAAATTACTTTCAAAGCATAGCATTTCATGTTGTCAAATAATTTTGACCCTCACTATATGAGGAAGATTTTGGAATTCAAAAATGAAGGGTTTGAAAAATAGACCCATGATTAAGCTTAAAGAAATTTAGTTTTAAATTAGAAGATTAAAAAGGAAACTTTATTCTGAATACTTCTTTTTTAATTTTAATTAAATATTAGTTGATAATGTAAAAACTGTACCCTAAGAGGACACCTACCCTATGAAGCATCAGAACATGAACCTATCATTTAAGATCTAATCCAGGTTACATTTGTCCATGTTCTCTATTCTGAGTCCTCGTTAATTTTTGTTATCAAACAGAATAAAGCTATTAGGGAATTAAGTTAAAAAATCCAAAACATTAATACTTTTTAGTATTAATTTCTAGAAATTAAATCTAAAGGAATAGTATGAAACAATGAAAATTTATAAACTAAACATTATTATATATAATGAAAAAACCTGCCTCTATAATTAAAGGAAGAGTTAAGATAATATGTGTGTGTGTGTGTGTGTGTGTGTGTGTGTGTGTGTGTGTGTGTGTGTGATAGGCTACTTTACTAAATGAAACATTGATATTTGGGAAAAACATGAAAAAATATAGTATCAAATTGAATATATTAAACACAGATCATACATATGAGACTGTAAGTAAACATTCCTATTAGAAAATATGAATAAAAATCAGATGAATTTTCTCAAAGTGGGGTGTCACTGGGTAACAGAATCATGCCAATTTTCATTTTTATAATTAATATTTTCAATATTTTCAACACATTTAAAAGGAAGAAGCAGGGACTGGAGAAGTGGTTGAATGTTTAAAAGCACTGACTATTCTCTCAGAGAGCCTGGCTCTGATTCCCAGCATTCATTTTGCAGCTCAAAATTGTCTGTAATTCCAGTTCCAAGGGATCCTCTGCCCCTTCCGGTCTTCAAGAGTACTGCATACATGTGGTTCACGCCCTGAATCTTTTAGTCATAAATGTGCAACTCATGAGGAATTACCAAATAGCAAAGGGGAGGTGGTAGTGGAAGGGTATTTTTATGGTTCCTTGAGGGATTTTGTTTTGTTTTTCTGATTTATTTTTGAGACACAGTCTCACCCTGTAGCATGGACTGAACTTAGATGTATGAAAATCCTCCTGTTTCAGCCTCCAGAAAGCTTAAACCATCACATTTGAACTATCTTTTCTTTTCTGAACTACTTTTCTTGCTTTACAGACCAAATAATTATATGTGCACAGGTATATAATGCATGAGTATGTGCATTGTGTGTCTATGTGTGTGTGTTGGGGGGTGGGTATGTGTGTGTATGTATGCAGGTACATGTAAAAATGGAAGTCACTCATCTAAATTCAGTATCTTTCTCAGCAGAGCTCCCTCTCATTTTTTTGAGACAGAGTCTCTCATTGAACTTGGCTCTCATTCATTGGCTGAACTGTATGACCACAAGCCTCAGGGTCCTCCTGTCTCTGTCTCCACAGTGCTGGAATTTCAAGAGCACATTATCACACCTAGTTTGCTTTGCATGGAGATCTAAATCAGGTCCTTATGCTTATAAGGCGAGCACTTTACTGAATGGGTCAGCTCCCCAACCCTGGTAATATATAGCTTCATTGTAGACAACACTGGAATTAAGCAAGTTAATTGTGAATGTGATGGTGTTGGATTTACTAGCTATCTAGTGACAAAACAAGAGAAGGACCAAATGTTCTGGTGCACATGGTGTTGTCTAAGGAAGACACATCACTCTGCTAAATCAAGGAAATAAACAGTGTCAGCAGAGGGAGACACCAAAAAGCATTTGTCTTCCATATAGTGAGGAGCCCAACTGTGTGTTATGAAGTCCTCTTTGTTGAGTGTTCATATATGCGTATGCATGTGTGTGTTCATGTATGTGTATTTGTGTGTGTGTTCATGTATATGTGTGCTTGGATATATCTATGCATATATACGTGATTTTGTATGTTCATCTATGCATGTGCTTATGTATGTGTGTATTCATATAGGTGTGTGTGTTGTGTTCATTTTTGTGTGTGTTCCCTAAGTTGGGTAGCCTGTGTGTGTTCATTCATATATGTGTGATTATGTATGTGTGTTCATGTGTTTATGTGTGTATATGTGTTCAGGTATGTGTGGTCATAAATGCACTTGCCTGTGTTTACCAGCATTCACATGAGAATGCTAGTGGATAACCTATGTGTCATTCTTCAGTAACACCCCATATTGGCTTTGGGACAGATTTTTTTTCTCACTGGTAGGTCTTACCAGGAATCCTGCTGTCTCCATCCTTTGTTCCTAGCACTAGGTTTACACATGGGCACTGCCATAATCATCTTTTTGTTTGGATTCTGGGTATCAAGCTCAGGTCGTCATCTTTTCAAATCAAGCGCCTAAGAACTGTGCATCTCTCTAGTGCCAAGGGTCTCCTAATACTATGCATAGATATCCTCGTCTACTGCTGTTTCAGTGGCACCCAGGACGCTGCTTCTCCTCCCAGTGAGCCAGAGCCCACAAGCATATCTTCCTGCATTACAATGTAACGTTACCTAAGTACTGTCTGTGGAATACCTATTTTTAATGGGCTTATTTCTGCCCTGGGAACTTGGATTATTCCTTTATCCCTTTCAAAAGAATGCTGCTTGTGTATGTATTAATCACTACTACATGATATGATTTTATTTTACATAATATTTTAAAACACTGATCAGAACAGACTGTAAAATTTGAGTTGGACTCAAAACCAGGAATATGTCTGGGGCTATAGCTCAGTGACAGGGCATATATCTCGCATGGGCAAGGCCCTGGCTCAACTTCTAGCATCAGTAAATTAATTGAATTAAAAATGAAAGACCAGTTACGGTGGTATGAATATATTTGGCTCCCATAAACTCATAGATGTGGCTGGTTGCCTACTTGATGAAAGTGCAGAGGATGCTTTTCTCAGGAGTCATTAAGCAGTAGTATTTCGCAGAAGTTAAATTTTAAGAGTTTTCAAAGTTAGTGAGGTGCTGGAGATATGGCTTTGCAGTTATGTTCCTCTGTGAATGTTCTTCCAGAGAGACTGAATTTAATTCCCAGCACCCACCCAGCACATCACAAACATTTGTAACTTCAATTTCAGGAGATCTGTCCCCTCTTTTGGTTTCTGTGGCATGATGCACAAATGTACAGGTAGTCTCCATTTGGCAATATGCTTAAATTCCTTCCTATTCATTTTCATCGCTTGCCATCTTTCCTCCTCTCCCCCAACTCTCCTTTGTCTTTTTTCTTCTCAACAGGTAGTCAAGAAGCCCAGGTTAACCTCTTACTCACTATGTAGCCATGGCTCTTTGAAATCTTAATCCTTTTGGCTCCACCTCTCAAGTACTTGTATCATAATTCTTCCGTTATCTCTACTTCCTTGAATAAAATTAAATTCTCAAATAACCAGAAAGCTTCACATATAACTGGTAGGATAAGCAGTCTTTCATGTACGCTGTGGGGTGGGCATGGAACTTAATACAGACTTTAAATTATACAGCTTTAGTAAAAACTTAGAATTTTTATTAAGGCATGCTCTTCTGATACCAGCCTTAGAAAGCTGAAGCAGCCAAATCCAGGCCAGCTTGAACTATATGGCACGATTTTGTTTCAAATCACCTAAACAAAACAACAATAAAAATCTGACACAATAGTTTTCATTTTAAGTCAATTGTTTAAATTTCATAAAATTGTTCCAAATCATACTTGTTCTTTCAACATACTTTTGGTGGTAGAAACATAAACAACTCAAACTTCAAGCAGTCAACTATTAATGAGATAAAGATGAACTAATGTAAGTTTTAAGTAATATTTAAACAGATTTTAAAACTCCTAATGAAAATGTTGAAGTATTTTAAGTGTTTTAAGTTTAACATTTTAATCTTCTTCTTACTTTATAAATAATACCAATCAAAATTTCCACTTCTTCCCCTCCTCCCACTTCCCTCCCACTCCACCACACACCCTCCCTCCCTCCTCCTCTAATCCTCAGAGAGGGCAAAGTACCCTGCCCTGTGGGAAGTCCAAAGCCCTCCCCACTATATCCAGGCTTAGGAAGGTATGCATCCAAATAGAATGGGATCCCAAAAAGCCAGTACAATGCAGTAGAAATACAAATCCCAGTGCCATTATTATTGGCTTCTCAGTCTGCCCCAATTGTCAGCCACATTCAGAGGGTCCAATTTGATCCCTTGCTGGTTTAGTCCCAGTCCAGTGTAGTGGTTATCACGTTCACCTAACATTTTAATCTTAAATAAGATTTTCAGCCTGGGTTGACCTTTCAGCTGATGGTTATTTGTCACGTATCCATGAGAAGTGATGTGGAATGTTCTTCTGTATATGTGTTGCTCTTATTGGTTAATGAATAAAGCTGTTTTGTCCTATGGCAGGGCAGAATATAGAGAGTAGGTAGAGTCAGGGAGATGCCATGTAGTTGCCAAAGGAGACAGACTCCATGTAGCTGCCCAAAAAGTAAAAGGCAACAAATCATGAGCCTTGTGGTAAAATATAAAATAATAGAAACTGATTAACTTAAGATGTAATATCTAGCTAGAAATATGCCTGAGCCATTGGCCAAACAATGTTCTAATTAATTATTGATTATTCGGGTGTGGGCAGCCAGGAAATGAATGACCAGTCTCCATTTAGAGAGAAGTTCTTGAATTTTTAGAATCCCCTCAAAAAGATATGGAATAGTTGCATATACTTGTAACCTTGTCACTGGGAAAAAAAAGACAGACACCCAAGAGCTGGCTGATAGTGAGCAATTAGTGAGATACCTCCTTACTGTAAGAAAACATTGCATATTGATTCCTGTGTGCACTGCAAGACACCCTCACCCCATGACTTGTAACCACACACACACATACATACACACACACACAAACACACACACACACACACCATTTACACCATATTTTTAGTGTCAATATAGTATAGTCTCATCTTCTATAAAGCATATATTTACATGTGAAAATGAAATCTGTGCAAGCAAGAATGATGCTTTGCTCTTTGCTTTTTTTGGTGTTCAGTTCTCTATAGGTCACATTTTTATTAAGAAATACATAGGGTGATTCAGTGGATAAAACCCCTTACAATGCAACCATGAAGCCAGAGTTCATGTCTTAGAATCCACATTAAAGCTGGATGTGTTAGTGTGTATCTGTAATCCCAATACACCTAAAGCAACTGAAAAACAGGAGAGTCACAGGCAACCCAGGCTGTAGTATAGAGAAAACAGAAAGAAAAAAGAGCCTGCCTCTACAGGTAGAAGAAGAAAACTGACATGGGTGTGATGGTTTGAACAGAATGATCCTCATAGGCTCATATATTTGAATGCTTAGTCACCCAGAAGTGATGATATTTGAGAAGAATTAGGAGGTATGTCTTTGTTGGAATAGATGTAGTCTTGTTGGAGATGTGTCACTGGTGGGATAGAGGTTTCAAAATCCAAAGCCAAACTCAGTGTCTTTCTCTTTAAGCTACATCTGGATCTGAATGTAGATTTTCAGTGACTTTTCCAGCACCAGGTCTGCCTATGTGTTATCATGTTTAGTCCATAATGATAATGGACTAAACCTCTAAAACTGTAAGGCAGCCATAAGTAAATGTTTTCTTTATAAGAGTTACCATGGTCATGGTGTCTCTTCAAAGCACTAGAACATCAGTTAAGACATCCTGGAACCTTCAAATGCATGCCATGGTACATATGGGCACATATATATATATATATATATATATATATATATATATATATATATATATCACAAACATATTCACATCAATAATAATAATTAATAAAATTTAATTTTTACATTTACAGAAATTGTTTCATAGACCTCCTCAAGAAGTTTTGATTCAATAATTCTGGTAATTATTTTCTTGGATGAGCTGATTACCTTAAAAGAATATTGCAACACTGAATTAAGGTCAATTTCAGAGAAGATTACCTCCAAATTGTGAATGTTTGCTTTCTTCGAAATTGCTACACTGAAAGGCAATTGCAAATGTAAAGGTCTTGCAATAATGACCATGTTCTAGACTCTGCATTGCTTCCCTTCAGTCATCAGACAGTTTAAGATGGATCCTAAGAAACTGGAATTCCTCTAAGACTCTCATACTGGAAGAAGGGAGAGACTGATATGAGAAACCTATCTCCTAGGATGGCATCTCTCAGCATGTTGACAACTTATCAGACCCCTGTGTGGGAGAGACTGGAATTCAGACAATAATGATTCAATGATGGGCAGAACCAAACTTTCACTATGAAAGCTTCTTGTCCTTTATTTATAACTAAACCCCATGTCAGGATGCAAAAAGTGGATGTAGGGACCACTGGTCTTCCTTGCTCCTCATTCTATTGTGGCCACATTGAAAAAAAATCTTTCTCTGCTTTTCAATATCATTTGTTTGAAATGGTTTATTGAACTTAATTTACTTACTGAGAATAGATCACTGAACTTGGCTTGTTAAGACTACCAAGGTCCAGCCTCTGGCCCTAAGGACTCTTGAAACATTGAAGTGATTTAAGGAGAAGCCTTGCAGGAGATGCTGAAATTCTGAATGGACACTCTTCTCTATAAAGGTTTAGTTGGAGGTAGAATATCATCAACCCAGAATCCAACTCTGTCAGCACACAGCATGCTGTGCTATGAAATCCAAGAGCCCAACCTCCAGGACTGGCAGAAATAAATTGCTGTTGTTTATAGGCCACCTGCTTTATGGAATTTTACTCCAGCTGCCCAAATGAATTAAGATAATGACCATTCCACTGTTCATTTATTTTATTATTATTTAACTTTCAGCCACATTATTCTTCATCTGACCTTGAACTATTTCATCCAGATTTCCCAAAGAAACGAAGCGAGTGAGGCTCAGGAGCCTAACAACTTAGAAATCATTTTTTTCCGGTGTCTGAGAAACACAGCACAGAGGCATGTGATGTGAATGTCAGACTGGTCAAATGGACAAGGAAGACAGCCATCATAAAGGGAAAGTATCATTTATCACAGAGAACACTCACAGAGATGAAAGACAATCCTAGGGACAAGCTGCAGAGATTATAGGTTTCACTAGACAGAAGGTAGTTTTCTCTGAGCAGCTTTGATGGGTTCCTGGGTCATAGGAAGATAAACAAAGTTTATTATTCCTAGGGAGTGTGTGTGTGTGTGTGTGTGTGTGTGTGTGTGTGTGTGTGTGTGCACAAATGCCTGCAGGCTACCATACACTTGCACACTTACCTTGTTGTCTCTTAGGTGCAGACAAATAATGCTAACATTCACAAATGCTCACTTCCTGCTCATTTATAGGTCTTATTTACCCAAGTTCACCAGAAAACATCGTCTGTATTTATACTCCAATACAAATCTTCTTTTAAAGAAGCCAATTATTTACTTAGTCAAGATTGGAGTGATCATTACGTTTCTCCAAGTTAAAGAGATAGATGAGATTATAATAATATAGCTATTCAAAGGTACTTTGTAATGGCATAGTTGGGGGCAAACTACAATTCAGATGCAGTCAAAGGCCTGGAAACTATATCTTACTCCATTCTTGCACTGTGTAAAATGTCAGGTTAAGCTCACATGCCAGCTTCAGTTGAATAATTTGCAGAATGTTTTACTCAACAGCCTAGAGTGCCAGGTATTTTCTGAATACTCAGGTATTATTCTCTGTTGACTATGAATTTTACTGGCACTTAAGTGCAGATACTGTAACTCTCTCACTTTGGTCATTTGTCCAAACCTGCACAGGTGAGTGATTCATGGAAGCTCTCTACTCACACTCCCCACCAGAACGCTAGGAGAGCTACTTATGGGAACTCTGCTTGAGTAGACCATCAGGCCTTGTCTAGAACAAATGGAAGAGAACACTGCGATTCTTCAGTAATGGTAGCCGTGTGCCTGAGATGGCATAGTATGTGTTTAGTGTTGTCCTCTGTCCACTTAGTGCTCTGACTTCAGCTGCTTGGAGACAGCCACACACAAGTGATTTGACTTGATTTATTGGTTTCATCGCTAACTGTATAAATATTGCAGGTTTGCTTTTAGCTATCTACCTTTTTCTTTTCTCTAATGGAAGACCAAATAAAGTAACAGGAGTCCTTTGGGTTGCATTGTGTGTGTATCTGCTTGACAATATGTATACAAAAACGTGTTAGCCAGAGCACAACTTCGAGTGTCACTTGTTTTTGAAAGACTCTGTGACTCTGCTGAAATACAGCAACCAGACTATCGATCTGTTACAGGCTTAGTCCACTATTTTTAACTGTTTTTTATTTGTTGTTTGTTTTGTTTTGTTTTTTTCTTTTATGAGTTCTGGTAATAAAACTCAGGTCCTGGGGCTAAAAATCAAACAATTTATAGACTTAATTGTCTCTTCAGAGCTGAGCTCTACGGTCATATATTAGAAAAGATCATTTGAAACCCTACATAAAGGGAATGGGAGTTAACCAATGACCAAATAATCATGCTATTCTCCTTGTGTCAAAAATGGGGGGATCTTACACTCACAAGAGAAAGGTCACAAGGAAGCATCATTTCTTACAGAGCACTGGAAGCTGTCAAGGCATTATGCTTCCTATATTCTGTGTATAATAATCCACATTAGAGCTACCACACACACTTCAGTGGCCTATTTGCTCTCTGATTGTTTATTACATGGAGCTGTGTTCACACAGCGGTTGGATTTGGGGAAGAATAGCTAGGTATTTTTATGTCTACTCTGAGCTGTTAGTTTTACTGCACACTCTGAAATGTGGAAGATCGTCCTGTAGTCAAATTGGGCTATAAAGACTAAATTGAATTATCCCCATGGAGCGGCTGTTAAATCTCCAGGGAGTGGGCAGGTCCCATAAGAAGGGGATGAAGGATTGCAAAGGTGATGCTGGGTGAATACAGCCTGCAAGAAAGGCCTGTGTTCCATGAGCAGAGGAAGGCCTGAATTTCCTTGTGCCTTGAGTCAAAATTTGTCATTAATGGGCATCTACTAACCCTCTTTCTTTCTTAATTCTGTAAATCTCATGATAAGCCCTGAACTTCTAAGCCTTCTGAAGACTCAGTGGCTTCAGGAGAACTATGAACACCAAAAATAACAGACAAAAAGTAGTAACATACCTTTTTTTTTTTTAGAATTTCTCATAGCACCACAGTGACTGTGACTTGGAACAAAGTTGACTGGGAGGCAGATGTGGTGTCTTTTGGGGAAACTTTAAGCTTGATTGTGGCATAAAAATATCTGCTTTTGTATTTAGTAGTGTGAACCATTGCATTATGAAGGGATGCCAAAGAAATATACCAGGTATGCATGTTTATATTTTATAATAATATGTTTTATATATGTGTGTGTGTTTATCTATGTGTGTGTGTGTGTGTGTCTATGTACGAATTCTCAATTGATAAGGGAGATGAAAGCAATTTGGGAAAAAGTAACGTGTGTTTCTTTCTTTATATTGTAAACGTGAAAGCTAAGATTTTCTACCTGCGCAGTAAAATTTGTTCTTAGATTCAGTCTTTTTTCCCAAATGCATTAGTGCTAAATGGTTCTCTGTGCCTTATAATAACTATACTGTCAATTAAGACCCGAGGACTTAAATGGACTAGAAAGTTTTGGACAATCTGGTAAAAGCTGTCCTTAGTAAAAAGATGAAAAACATTTATTAACATTTCGATTCAGGATTCACCCAGAAAAGGAAATAATATAGAGGTTGCTGACATCCAGAAACCCATATTGTCTTTCCTCACTCTATTGAATTTCACTTCCAGCTACACACACACACACACACACACACACACACACACACACACACAGTGCCCTGAAAGCTTAGAAGAGTCTGAACCCTTTTCTGGATGATGAAAGGCTCTTTCCTTCATGCCCTGTTTACGCAGGGTGGCTGCCAACCGAAGGACTGAAAAGGAAAGCTCTTTCTTCCTTCAAAGCTCTTCCTCTTCAGCCCGGTCAAGGTTGTCCAAAGAGTGAGAACTCCTTCACCTACTAATGCTTATTCTGAATGGTTTATGTTAGTTTTTTTCTAAAACTATGTTCTTTTACATTTCTAAGAAAATATATTTTAGAATGGTGTATAGAGCTCTTCACTTTGCAGATATAGACTTACAGAGCACAGAGATATCTACATAAAATGTAGAAATCCTCTCCCTCTCTAAGATCTGGTATAAGCAGATGATGGAGTGAAAGAGCATCTGAAAGCTCACATCTTGACCCCCAGCCACATAAGGCAGAGTGACAGCACTGAAATGGCAAGAGTCTTTTGAAACCTTAAAGCCTAGGCAGGATGTCACACCTACTCCAGAAAGGACACACCACCTAATCATTCCCCCAAAGTTCCAACAACTGGAGAACAAGAATTCTAATATAAAAGCCTATGGTGTGTGCATGGGTTGGGCATCCTCATTCAAATCACCATAGTAACCCCTGTGTTAGCAATTTGCAATATAATTGGCAAGCCAGTGACTGCACAAGTAACATAGGTAATCTAAGTTCTTATAGGTGAGTGGGAAAATTTTAAGGACTCTTAAGTGTGATCTACTGATGAATAAGCATTAATATCCAGCATCCCAGAACTAGTCAGGGTCTGCTATCTTCTTAACACCACCCTAAAGCTTTCAAATTAAAGAAGTTAGAAACATGGTGCAAATCTTTTTAAAAACTGTCGTTCCTTATCCAAGTGTGAGCTTTCTCAGACATGCCTGATATATTCCCTAGATCCAACAGGAATTTTTAAATGATGCAGTACATCATTTAACATTTCCACGTGCTAAGTAAAAAGCTAATAACTCTAAACTTTACATCAAGGAAGTCAGCCATAATATTCCAAGTTGAAAGAAGCTATGAGAATCTGGCATATTCACATATATGCTAAAAAGCATAGCTAAAGGAATGTATCCAAATAGAAGGGGCATAAAAGGAGATTTAAGAGAATAAGGAAGAAAAAAGACAAAAAAATATTTAAATCTTAGCTTGATGTATAGCATCGCTGTTTCTATATATATTAAAGCTGTGTTAAAATGGATTTATACTGTTTTAAACAGAAGGAAGAAGTGTAATTTCTAAGGTTATGAAACTCCTTTCTAGTGGGCAGGGTGACACCTGTGCTCAGTGACTTGTCATGTATAAAAGTCACTGCAGCTTTCAGAGCCACTGCCTCAAGGGAGTGGCATATCTTACTGCTTTGCCAAACCAGCTCTTGCTATGCTATTCAATACACAGAAGGCTGGATTCTCACACCCACAACAGGAAAAAACCAAGCAACTACAACTATGGACAGAGTTGAAACTTGGGGTGGGGGGCATTAGATGCCTTTTTATGACTCATGTGTCATTTGCCTGCCTTTTATGTTTCCTTGTGCCTATTAGTACACTTTCTTTGTGTTCTTTCCAAATTTTAAAGTATACCAAAAATA
Organism: Arvicola amphibius; assembly: GCF_903992535.2. Classification (NCBI taxonomy): domain Eukaryota; kingdom Metazoa; phylum Chordata; class Mammalia; order Rodentia; family Cricetidae; genus Arvicola; species Arvicola amphibius. The sequence goes on along the minus strand of NC_052058.2, from coordinate 104,866,208 downwards.
ATAAATTCAATAAACACCTATTCTCTTACATTTTTGAAATTATTTTGAAAAATCAAAGCAAAAGTGAAAGCAACTGATAAGGTTCTAATTACAAAGAAAAATAATTAGCAAAAATAAACATAAAAGGATAGATGGGTTTCAAGAGAGATGACATATCTATATTTCAATTATATTGATCAAATGATAAAAACCATTAATTCACCAAAAAACTATGTATAAACATTATAACGCTGAGAAACCATGAACAAAAACTATGCTGAGAGACACTTGTAGGGTTCTTTGAGGGGGTGTTTTTTATTTTGGTTTTACTCTTTAAGATTCTACCATCAAACTCTCAATAAATACACTTATTCTTATAAATTCTTGGCTTTAGCTTGCCTTATTTCTAGCTAGCATACATTATCAGAACTACCTTTTGCCTCCAGACTTTTACCTTTTTCTATTACTGTATATTTCGTCTTTCCTTCTCCTATGATTTGCTGTATTGCTGGGTGGCTGGCCCCTTGCAATCTCCTCTCCTCCTATTCTTGTTCTTCCCTCCTTTCCTTTTATTCTCCAAGTTATTCTTTCTGCTGGCAACCCTACCTATCCCTCTTCGGCTCAGCTATTGGCTGTTCAGCTCTTTATTAGACCAATCAGGTGTATTAGGCAGGCAAAGTAACACAGCTTCACACAGTTAAACAAATGCAACATAAAAAATGCAATAATCTTCACATAATTAAAGAGATATTCCACAGCATAAATGAATGTAACACATCTTAATTAATATTCCACAACAGATATTCACATACCAAAATTAAGTTGTAAAATTTTATCAACACATGTATTATTTTTTAAAAAAAGGAAAAGAATTAAAACAGAACAAACAGGAGGCAATAACTGTAGATCAGTACTTAAGCAATCAATAATTGCATTAAGTGTAAATAGCTCAAGCATACCAATAAAAATTTGAGTTGATTAAAATATATGACTGAACTATTTATTATAAACAACAAATAATGATACAGATGGCTTAAAAGACAAACAATGTGGGAGAAAACTACAGAATACAAATATTGAAAGCATCATTTTGGGTAGTGATGGTACACGCCTTTAAACCAAGCATTTAGGAGGAAGAGGCAGGCAGATCTCTATGTTTGAGGCTTGCTTGGTCTACAGAGCAAGTTTCAGGACAGCCAGGGCTACAACAGAGGAATCCTGTCTCAAATAATAAAAATGAAGAAAAAAAGGAAGGAAGGAAGGAAGGAAGGAAGGAAGAAAGGAAGGAAGGAAGGAAGGAAGGAAGGAAAGAAAGAAAGAAGGAAGGAACGAGAGAGAGAAGAGAGGAAAGAAAGAAGAAAGAAGAGAGAAAGAGGAAAAGAAGAAAAAAAGAAAGAAAGAAAGAAAGAAAGAAAGAAAGAAAGAAAGAAAGAAAGAGGAAGGAAAAAAGAACGAAAGACAAAAAGAAGAGAGCTTATATGTCAATGTTATAGTTGGGTAAAGTAGACTTTAGAACAAGATTATCACTAGAGAGAGAGATTGCTATTACATGATAAACAGGGCCAACTACCCTCAACAAATAGTACTAAATGGAACTCAATATGTAGTAACACCAAAAAACACTCAGAGAACCAGAGGAAATATATAACTCCTTAATTATACCTGGAGACATACATATTATTTTTGAGGCCTCATTATATTCAAGGTAGGTTGTGTGTGTGTGTGTGTGTGTGTGTACACCTAGAATGTCTGATGTGTGATAGTATTTTTTATATTTGTCAGGGAAACTGCACCCATCAGTCTCCACAGTACAGCTGCCTATTCAAAGCCTGCACATTGACAACACCAGTTGCCATGCCAATATGACAGGTGAAAATCTTACTAGAAGAAGAGCTGCAGAAAATTAATGGCTGCTGAGAGAGGTAGCATAAATATTCCCCAGGGTCGAGCCTCTTGATAGGTTATCCAATCTCACATCATCAGCCCAGAAAAGATATGCATATGAACAGCAATAAATAAACAGCAGCTTGTGTGTGTGTGAGTCTTTGAGTGTGTGTGTATGTGTGTGAGTGGGAGTGTGTGTGTGTGTGTGTGTGTGTGTGTGTGTGTTTAATAATAATTAAAGAAAAGGAGGCCTTGGATTTGAAAGGGAATGCAGATGTAAGAGCAAATGAAAGGAGGAGAGAAAATTCAAGGATAATTTTTTAAAGACTCCTCATAAAACTCAAGGTGTGTTAGGGAAAATAGACGTTAGTGAATTAGTGAGGCCTTTAATCCACTGTCATTATAAGTGATGTGCAAGGAACCTCTAAGACACTAATATTGTAGTATCATTTAAAATGTCTTGCTTAATATAATCAATAAGTATACACAAAATGTCCTAGCCACATAATTTAGCAGGATCTATTCTTTCATTGCATTTCTTAGAATTTTGTTAATGAAAATCCATATTAGTCTGCATAGATTTCAAATCTTCCACACAGCCAAGAAAGCAATATTCTTTAAATGTCTATACTTGATTTCACCAAAGAAATGATTTGCAGTCTCCTTTTCTCAGTTGGCTCTTTTCCCAAATAAATTCAGCAAATAGGATGATAATTCTTTGATTTCCTTTTTAATTTTTTTGAGGCAGGGCCTCATGGAAAATGCTGCCCTCAGAGTTGCTATGTAATGGAGGATGACCTAAAATTCTGATCTGCCTGCTTTCCCCTCCAAAGTTCTGCGATTACAGGTGTGCAGCACCGTGACAATTGTGGCCAGAGAAGGAAATATTCTCTCTAAGCTCATGTGTTTGAACACTTAGCATGTAGAAGATAGTCCTGTTTGGGAAGATTTTAGAACCTTGAGGAGGCAGAGCCTTGCTATAGTTTAGTCACTAGCAGAGGGTCTAAGACTTTTCTATCCCAGCAACAATTCCTGTTCACTCTGTCTTAAGTGCTGATGTAGTGTCACCAACTAGCTTCCTCCTTCTACTGTCATGTATCTCTGCAGTGATGAAATCCATTCTTTCATACTATGAACCAGAATAAAGCCTTCCTACTCTAGATTGTTTTGTGTCAGACCATAGCTATAAAGTTAACTAAAACACCCATTTTTGTATGGAGGTGGGAATGGAATTCAGGGTTTTATACACTCTGGGCAAGCCCACTAACGAATGAACTACAGACTCAGCCTTGGCTGACGAAAATTCTAAACGCGCGAGACTAACACAGTGTGAAGAGATGCATGGGTAGAGGACCAAAGCAAGACTTACCCAAGTCCACAAACTGCTAGGTAACAGACAGAGAGAGTGGACTTACCACAGAGTAGATCTGATGCTTGCGTCTTTTAGCCAAGTCAATTATGTTCACTCCATTGTAGTAAAGGTTTTCAATACAGCCATGAAAGTTTTTCTTTAAAAAGGTTCCAGGTTTGCTTGGCACTGGAATTCCTCCAAAACTGAGCTTCATGGTGAAAAAATAAATAAATAAGAGTCAGCTCTTAGTAACAAGCTCTGAAGAAGTAGGAATGTAAGAGAAGTAAGTACATCCTCTGGATTTAATTGTATGTGTGAGCCATACGGCTTTAGTAATTGCAGATGCCACTTGATTACTCCGTTTAGAGGACACTGATGAGCCCATATAAAAATATCTGTAATTGCTTGCCTCTTATGGGCTTACTTTACAAAACCATTTTCATTCCTTTCTTAAAACTTTTTAATACTAAATAAAACAGTAATTTACAAAGGAAAAAGAGAAAATAAAATAAATCAACATCGTTATGGTTATCTGGAGCACAGCAGCAGAGAGGAAACAGCACTAAAACACCTCAGAAACCAAACAGATACTTGCTCACCTCCAGGGACACATAGTTCTAAAACTCACAGTAACCAAAAAATTTATATGCACAGAGTTGTTCCCCAATTGCTATCTATAAAGATAAAAGGCTAAAATAACACAAAAATAACCTATGGATTTAGGAATCAATTAATAATCAGCATTCTAGAACTGTAAGAATGACAATTATCAAATATTTATGGTAAAATAGAAAATTAATGCAATTTTGAGTATAAAGTAGAAGAATTATTATTGGTTGTGAAATATGACTCTAATGATGAGAAAGTTGTACACACAAGGGCAGGAGAAGCTCAGGGGTAAGAGCACTAGCTGTAGAGTCTCAGTGACCTGAGTGGATTCCTAGAACCCCTGTCAAAAACAAAACAAAACAACAGCAAAAAAGAAAGAAAAAAAGAAATGAAAAGAAAAGGAAGCCAGATGAGGTAGCCTAGCCGGCATCTGTGATCCCAGCACTACTATGGATATTTGTTAGGGCAGGACAGAAGAATCATCCAGAATCTCAAACACTGCAGCTGCTCAAGCCAGAAAGACCCTGTCGCAAGGAGAAATGTCAACAACTGCTGGAAGCTGTCTTCTCACCCCTACAGGCACAACTTGGCACATCCACACATAGGGGCATGCAACCCCTCAGCCTCTGACACACACATCTACAAAGTTTAGACACAGAACTGTATTTTAATGACAGATGCCTGAGATAATTACTGGATGTTATTTTTCTTTACTATGTATATTTTATGAATTTATGATGGATAGAGTGAAGAGAAAATATCTAATACTTCTATTATGCAAGATAAGAGATAGTAGCTACCCTCTCAGTTGCCTCCCTATCGTTAACCTGCACCCAGATTTTCTCCATTCTTTGAAAAGCTATATTACCTAATACTCTCTTCCCCCTTTCATCTTTCTTCTCTTTGACCTCTGTCACCTCTGTTCCCTGTGTCCTCTTTTCTCTATTTTCTCTGTCTCCTCTATTACCTCCCCCATCTCCTTTCCTCTTCTCTTTCGAGTGTACAGTGTGAGAGGAGAACATGTTCTCTCAACCATGGCATCTTCTCTCAGTTTTCCCATCATGAGTCATCAACTAACATATCAGTAATATATTGAACCCAGATGTTTAGTTCATTATAAGTTACAAAGATTTTAAATATTTCCCACTGTGATGGGGCTGTATCGTGTTTATTACTTTCTATTACTTTCCATTCTGTTTTACTTTCTAAATGTAATCATGATGCTTTCATCTATTTTTAACTTTGAAGTGCTCTTTATTCTCTAAGCAGTTATTTGTGTATGCTTTCTAGGCAATTTCTTTGAATTTGAGGTATACATCAAAGTCATTGGATAGTCACAAAACACTTTATTCTTCAAATTTATTCTCCATACTTTTGTTTTACTTAATTTTTCTGGTTAAAGTTTTCTAAGACTTGGTTTTGTGGGATGGGAGTAAAGCAGGGGGGATCCTGGGGCTTTCTATCTGGTCCTCTCTGGGGCACTAAGGAGGAAGAAAGCACTTGTGATGGCTAATATTGATGGTCAACTAAACAGAATGAAGAATCCCTGAAGAGCAAGTCTTTGGGCATCTCAGAGAGATGCTTTCTAGACTGGTTTATTTCGGGTGCTTCCATTGAATGGTGGGGCCTCCAACTGAATAAGAAGGGAGAAGGCAATTTGTACATAGCCCTTGACTTTTTCTGCATCTTGACTGTGGATGTAATATGACAAGCTGCCTCAGTTTCTAATGCCACACCTTCTTTGCCATGATAGACTGTGTCCCCAGACTGTGAGTCAAAATAAACCCATCCATCCTTAAGCTACTTCTGTCTGGGTGTTCTGCTTACCAATATGTAAAGTTGTTAAGCAACTTTATATCCATTATGATGCAAGACAGAATTGCCTGGGACTCAGAGTTGCCTGGGACTCAGAATGGCCCCAGAGCAAAGCAGCTGGGCAGGAGGGACACAACCTAGAGCTGATAGGTTGTGACATAGTCACCAATGTAAGGCTACCAAAGGCACAAGAACATGATAAGAGGTTTAATATACTGAGGCTCTTGGAAAATACACAAGAAGCAGTATGGTGAGTAACTGAACCAGGATTTGGGGAGGTCCCAGGAACTGTATCTCACAGGCTCCATCACAGCATGGCAGACATGAAGCAGGTAACAGGTCTTAGAGGTTGGGAAGTCCCAGGAGCTCTGTCTCACAGGCTGCATCACGGCATGGCAGACATCACATCCAGAAGCAGTAAAAGATGGCACATGATTTTCACAGGCACAAAACAGCTGAAGCTACTGGGTGACATTTCCAGGTAGAACAAGTAAATCACATGTCAATGGTGATGATGTGAGACACCAAGAGAGCCACTCTGCTGGTTAACAGCTCAGAGTGAAGAAATAAGAAACTCTTTACTGTAGATGGCTTTAAGAAAACAATGACAAGTTGTTAGTGCCTTAGTTCGCTTCAACTGTCAAGTTGACACAAAGGCGCACTATTCAGGAGAATCTTAACTGAAGGACTGCCCAGGTCAGATTAGCCTGTTGACATGCTTAAGAGAGATTGTATTAGTTGCTTGCTTGTGTTGGAGGGTCCACCCACTGTTGGCAGTACCATGCCTAAGCAGTTAGGTCTTGGCTATAGAAGAAAGCAAGCTGAATGGAGGCCAGAGAGAATCAGAATTTTGTTCAAGTTCCAGAGAGAATTCCTATCCTGATTTCCCTCAGTGATGGATTGTCACCAGGAAGTGTAAGCCAAATACACCCTTCATGACTCAAGTTGCTTTGTCATAGTGTTTAATCACAGCTGCAGAATGAAGGTAGGACCATTACCACCATTCCATCCTTCCCTCAACAACACTGACTTATCATTGCACTGGTGTTCACGAGGAAACACCGTGAACCCAGCTAAAAGGAGAAAATGACAGTTTTACTGAGGTATATTTGAGCATGAATATACATTCCACATTTGAGTTTCTTTTATATTAGCAGAGAAAATTTAAATTCATTTAAAAAATTATGAAAAAATAACTCTCTGAGAGGGGGTTCCACTGGAGGAATGGACTTTATTTTCTGTTGTGTTTTTTCCCCGAAGAATTTGACATCATAATAGTACTATGAATTGGAGACTTAATTCATTTTCAGGTAGTCAGGATGGAAAAGTCTGCTTATGTGTTGATAACGTTCCTTCAATATTCCACATTAATTTCTCTAAATATTTCCCAAAACCATATATGCCATCTTAATAGAGAACTGTGCATTGTGCTTTAGTAATCATAATTTCAGGTCATTTATATTTGATTTTTATCTGATTTATGAAAGATTTGATAGCAAAAGTTAAACTTTCACTTGGAATTATCTCTTGGACCAGGTTACACTTGTGTATGATTTACAATGGGTAAATTATGGAAGATATTATTTGCAAGGTTTGATATTGATTGCTTGTAAACCTTTCTCCTGACTTGTTCGGATAAATGTGGCCAACGCTCAAGTTCCCAGTTTTGGTTTTCTCCTTGACTCTGTGAACTGAAGTTCTCAGAAAAATGTCTTAGCTATGCCACATTCTACAAGCCTGGGTTTTAGCCTCTTCCATTGTCCTGAGTAGGAATCTTACAGGTCTGGGCTCTGTTGAGTCTCCTCTGTTGTTATTAATTTTCACTTCTGTGTCTGACCTAACATCCCAGCTATTAGCTGAAGTCCTCATAGGAATGTGTAAATAGACTGCTGTCTTCCACCAACCAAAAGTTTAAGAATGTAATCAGAAGATATTCAACATCTATGGAAGCCACTCCTCACTCTCCTGTACCTGATTGTGTTTTAAAATGACCTTGATAGATGACTTTTTTGTTCTGTATTGCAATGGTGGCACATGCTCCTGGAGGCAGTGTGAATCTGTGTTCTTAGGTCAGGGTCACTCATATTTGAATCTAGAACACACTACCTCTTATTCCCTTTGAGGTGACTCTGTCCCTTGGGTCATTCACCTAGCTGTATAACTGCATTGCTTATGCAGATTCCCTTAACCATCCATGCCTCCCACTAGAAAGCTACTATAGGACAGCTTGTAGCAAGGCAGAGGGAGCCAGTAATTTTAGATGGCAGCAGCTAACTATTTTCTAAGTGTTGCATTTGTTTATAGTTTATGTGATACCCTCATACAGTAAACACAGAGTAAATTAGAGCATAGTGACAGACGTACCATGACCTTTACACTTTTATCTTAATTTTTACTTTCAACGGTATTAATTTTGCTATATATGATGGTTTCCATATCAATTTAATAATTTATTGTTGAAATATTTTAAAATAAATTGACTTCAAAGAATTTTCTTACTCATTTTTGTGTGTGTTCATGTGTATGCACATCTGTGTACATATGGATATGTATGTAGAAACCAATGATCAACATTGGCCTCAACCAACTTCCACCTTACATTTTGAGGCAGAGTCTCCCACTGAACCCAGTACTTACTAATTTGGTGAGACTGGGTAGCCAAAGAGCCTCCAAGATCTTTCCACTTCCATGTTCCCAATGCTAAAGCACAAGGCTGATCAACTGTGGCCAGCTGACTTTTTTCACAGGATTGGGAGTCTTTATGTTGGTACAACATGTACCTTATCTGCTAAGGTACCTCTCCAGCATCCTCATTCTGAATATATCATTCAAGCATAGCAGATCAAAACAATAATTGTTGACTCGGATGAAAAGGTATAATAAGCAATGTCCTTCTCACTCTATTCTTGACTTTTGCTTTTTGAGAATTCTGTTGTCTGTTCTTGTTTGTCCTCTTGAATTATGTAGTGTGTCTTGCTTTGATCTTAGATCTGATGAAACCAGGTAGACGACACATTCCACTGACAGATTGCCTCGGATAATCTCCTCTCCCAAGGAGTCTGATGGGATTTCTAGTGTCACAGATAGGCTGCAGCTGGAAGAGTTGCAGGAAGAAGCCCCCTTTGATGTTAAATGTATGATGCTCCAAAACTTGCCTCCCTTTTCCTTTGACCTTATAACCATATCTTTATCTCAGACCTGCCCTCTTTTTTTTTTTTTTTGATCTTTGGTGCTACTTTGAAGATAATAAGTTCCTCTCTCTGTTACATATGTTTTTCTCTAGCTCAGTTTAAATGTACATTATTGTTTTTGCTCTGGTTGTCAGTTTTGTTATGGACTGTCTCCAACAAAAGATGTGAGCTATTGTCTTCTTTTCCAGGCTCCTCTGAAATGTAACCAAGCTGGGTATTTCTGAGACACATAAAAATGTCATGGCCATCAAAAGGACAGCCCTTCTTTGGAATGTAACCAAAGCTGGTGAATTTCTGTCACTGATAAATAAGACAAGAACTCTTAATTTTTTGGTAAAATCTCTTTATTTTTAAATATTTGTTTGATGGTTGGGGAGATGGATTGCCAATAATCCTGCCAGTCTGAATTGATCCCAAGGATCCAAATGGTGGATGAACAGCATGAACTTTTGCAAGCCAGCCTCTGACCTCCACAGGTGAATTATAAGAAAAACACATAAAGACACAATAGATAATAAAATGTAATAAAAAATTTTAGCATAGTAATTTGAATCTAAGTGTGTGTATGCATGAATGCACACGCATGAATATGTGTGAGAAAGATCATCCTAGACTGTTGTTCTTCAGGCTCTGCCCGCTGTATTTTCTGAGACAATGCTTCTCCTCAGGATTTGATGTCCACTAATTTGCCTAGACTGGTAAATGAGCATCAGAAATTTATCTGCATTTGTCTCCCACACACTGAGATTACAAGTGCTCTCTAGTACACCAGGCTTTCCCTCATCATCAGTGTGTTGGTTCGTTCATTTACTTAATTTTTTGTCAACTTGACACAAATTGGGTCATCTAGGAAGAGAGATTTCAAATTTAGAAAATACCTCCACCAGATCAGCCTGTTGAAGCCCTATGGGCATTTTCTTTATTAATGATTGGTTTGGAAATGCCTAACCCACCGTGGGCAATGCCACCTGTACATTACAGAAGAATGAAGACTGATCAAGCCATGGAAAACAAGCCAATAAGCAGTCCTCTTCTATAGGCTTTGCTTGAGTTCTCCACTTTACTCCCTCAGTAATGGGCTGTTACCTGGAAGAATGAGATGGAATAAGCCCTTTCTTCCTCAGTGGTTTTTGATCGTGGTATTTATTATAGCAAAATAAAGCAAACTAGAACAATGTTCTAAGAAGATGACCCAGGTTCCCATTTTTACTAGGCAAGTGCTTTTCCCACCAAGCCATCTCTCCATTCATGTCTACGTGTTCCTGGCTCACTTGGAACTTACTTCAGTATACACAGCCCAACCTAGATGTCTGCAATTCTGGTGCGGGAGAATTGTCTGTATTCTGTCAATCATGTTTTAAATAAATGCTGATTGGCCAGGCATGAAGTATAGGCGGGAAAACCAGACCAGAAGTAGAAATGATACAATGAGAGCAGGAGAATTCTGGGAAGGAAGAAGTTGATTCCTCCCAGTCCTGCACAGACCATCGAGGAAGCAGGATGTGACCTGCCAGGTGAAAAAGGTACCGAGCCACATGGCAAGAATAGATTAAAAAATGGGTTAATATAAACTACAATAGCTAATAAGTAGCCTGAGCTAATGGGCCAATCAGTTTTATAACTTATGGAGATCTCTGTGTGATTTTCTTTGGGGCTTGTGCAATTCAGATATATTTGATGAGTTTCTGTTATTAGAAATGAAACCAGAAATCTCAATTTTCTAGTGAAATCTGTGTTTTTTTTAAAGCAATGATTTGAATGCATATGCCTGCAATTTCCACTCTGCTACCATGGAGTTTAACCCCTAAACTGTGAGCCCCAAATAAACTCAATTCTTCTCTAAGTTGCTCTTGACATTATGGCTTACCACAGCAATAGAAAGTAACAAATATAGATAGGGTATCTCCTTTAACCTGGAGCTTGCCAGTTCAGCAAGATTAGTTGACCAGTGAACCCAGGGATCCACCTACCTCTGCCATCACAACAATGAGATTACAAACATCCACCACAGTACCAAACACTTTTGAAGTCAAATTCTCATGCTTGAATGGCAAGCACATTACTGACTGAACCATCTCACAGATCTATACTATTTTGAAGAAAACTCAAAGTTCCATAACCCCAGTCTTCTCTCGGTCCATCAGTCTACCCTGGCAATTCGCCACATTGCCACGACAACAAGCAGATCCATGATCTTTAAAAGCCTGCTACAGTCCTTGAAGAGAACAAGCAGATGGTAAGGCAGAGAGCAACAGATGCTGCCAGTGGGTTCTTTGTAGTACAAATTGACCACTCTGGCTTTCCCACAGACAGCGCATTGCTCCGAGTAATAAGATCTTGCACTTGAGGCTGGACCCAGACATCATTTGTATTAACATTGTTTTTGTCCAGCCCAGAGGATGAGTAATGCCTGTGGCTCCTCCTGCTAAGTGAGTAAATCGGTATCTTTCACACACTCACAGACTCCAGGGAATGGACCTGCCAAATTGGTATAATATAAATTTTATGGGTTTTGTCTCTATATACTGATAACTAGGTTCTTTGGTCAACTGGTCAAATTGTATACATTTTATTCTTCTAGAAAAGATCTGGTTGAAAATATGTACTTCAGTGTTCTCCATATGCTAAGACAGCAAGGGCTCCTGCTGGGAGCACTCATTTGTCTGTGGTTCCACAGACGACATCTTTCTCCATAGGAGCAGTGTTCATAAGCCAGGTGAGATGACCACAAACGTGTCATTATTCTGTTTTTATGATGACTTTCCCAAGACATCCAAGTCTCTTGACTTAAAAGTGTCCTGCCACCATCAAAACCAGGTTTTCTCCCCTCCCAGCTGTTCTTCTGAGGATATGGGGTAACTATTCCCAGCATGGACAGATCTGAAAATGATTTGGTGTGATTCTGAAGGCAATTTGTAATTGCTAGGAAAGCTGAAAACACATCTGATTGAGTAAATCCTTTGCTTGATTTAAACCTCTTTAAATATTTAGATTACGGCATGTGGCTCTCTCCATTTGTATTCTTGCCCCAGGCTCCATGTATGTCTGAGAGAGCCTGGCTAATTTTCTATTATTTTATTGATGACTATACTAATTCAGCCAGTCTCCAAGTATCTGATTAGGCACCTCAACTAGAAGTGGAAGGCTAATTAAGCTGTGCTATCAACATTCCAGCAGAAACTTGGAGAAAATAAGGAAATATGTTATCAGTGGCCTCTCTGAATACTGATAAAGACAAGGAATCCAGACTTGGTGGCTCAGTGCTGTGACCACAGGTGCTTTTACAGAGTTCAGGAAGATCACAAGCAGCCCTGCAACATAGAGTCCTGAAAACCATCCTGAGTGCTTTAGAGAAGAGAAATAAAATTAAAAGCTATTTAAGAACTACTTGGGGCAAATGCTTAATGGTTGAGCTTTTGGCTAACATGCTTGAGGCCCTTGATCTAACCTCCAGCACTAAAACAATAAAGGGGAGGAAGGATGGTCTTTCTTGGTGTAATGTCAATATTAAAGACTTTCTGTCATAGTTAAGGTCATCTGTTTATTTTTAATATAGTAAGATATGTCTTGAATATATACATATTCATGTGTGCCTGTGAGTCCTCATGAATGTTTGTGCAATTTACTTGGAGGCTAGAGCTCAACAGTAGATGTTTATTCTCTTATTCTCTTCTTGAATTATTTTATTTATTTATAACACATTTGTTTATTATTTAAATAGTCAACATATAGGAGATATCCACCTGCCAAGGATAACATGTGGAAGTCTAGAACCAACTGAGAAATTGTGTTCTTGCCTTACGCATGGGACTGAAGCAGGTCATCAGGCTTGGCAGCCAGTACCTTTACCTACTTAGCCTACTAAAACACCAACTATCTAACTCATTAAAAAAAATTAAATGGTGATAGAGTCAGTGAAACTGGAGCTCACCTACTAAGCTAGAATACCTTTCCAGCAAATCCCATGGATCCTCCTATCTCTTAATTCTCATTCAGGAATTATATGCATATACACAAGCCTTATAAAGTAACTTTTATGGCAACTCACAGTTATAAAATCTGAGGAGATATTAGATCACAATTTTAAATTGAACATTAAAAGGAAAGGGAATGACACAAGAGGATCTAAAGTCGTTCCCAGAAAATGTTCAGACCCAGTTCTATTATCCATGCTCCTAGGTCAAAGGCTATTTCTCTGTCTTCAAGACAGGAACCATTTACTCTGATAAATCTCTGGACAGCATGTGTCTGTGACTCTGTGGCTATAAGGAAAGAGGACTGAAGACATGTTCTTCTCCTGGTGTCTTGGAGCTACCTATGAGATACATCATGAACTCTACCCACTGCAAGGCTGGTTGAAAGGTTAAATCAGTGTTGTGACTTGAATAAGAAGTACCTCGGAGGCACATCTTTCAAGGGAATTCTGCTGTCCACAACGGCTCTGGAGCCTTAAGGAGAAAGAGCCTTGTTAGTGAAGAGCTTCACTTAAGGTTGGCTTTGGGGTTTCATAGGCTGGATCTACTTCATTTGCTCAAGATTCTACACTGTTACAGTGTGACAACTGTCCTCATGCTCCTGCCCTCTGCCTTACCCCTAGTGATGAAAGGTATCCCTCTGTAACTAGAAGCCAAAATGAACCTTTTCTTTCCTCACGTTACTTCAGAGTATTTCAGCACAGCAACAGTAAGGAAACCAATACAAGAGTACAAATGCTATTTATCTTCAGGGTTTTTCTTCTTTCTTTTTTCTGCATCTTATCATTTTTCATTTTTCTTGTGTTATTTTCATGGGATTCCCTGTATTCTCTCTGTAGTCCTTTTAGACTAATCTAGCAACTTAGTTTCCACAGAAGGAAAAGACCAATAGCATCTATAATTTGCATTGTCTTGGAAACTAATTTGCTGGAGATCTTTGGTTATTTTAATCATACATAAACAGCCCTGCTGTGTCCTGCTGGTCATTTAATCTTCTAAGTGTGAAAGAGAAGCGATCAGTAGGTAGAGCCAAGCACTAGCAAGGACTGCAGCAAGGCAGCCTCTGAGCATATGGTCCTTATCACCACCTTCTTATGGGGGACTAGGAGGTAGCTCCGCTGGTAGACTGTTTGCCTAGTCCACATGAGATCCTAGATCCATTTTGAAAACTGCAAAAATGGGTAAGGCTTGGTGGTCTCCCGTTAGATCTGTCCCACCGTCTCAATGGGTAAAAACACTCCTCGCGGTCCTGGCTTCCTTGCTCATGATCTCCCTCCTTTTGCTCCTCATCAGGACCTTGAGAGCTCAGTCCGGTGCTCCTATGTGGGGCTCTGTCATTTTCTCCATCCAATGCCAGGTGAAGGTTCTTTGGTGATATGCAAGATATTCATGACCACCAAGTCCAGTCGGAATGGGACTGATGGAACAGGGGACCACACCGGACTCTGAATGTGGCTGACGGTGGAGGAGGACTGAGAAACCAAGGACAATGGCAATGACCATGAACTCTACAGCATGGACGGGCTCACTGTGAGCCTTGTCAGTTTGGTTGCTCACCTTCCTGGACTTAGGGGGAGCTGGGAGAACCTTGGACTTAACATAGTGAAGGGAACCCTGATGGCTCTTTGTCTTTGGAGAGGGGTGGAGTGGGGGTATGGGTGGAAGGGAGGGGAGGGAAGGGGGAGGAGGAGGGGAGGAGATGGAAATCTTTAATAAAAAAAATGAGAAAAAAAATGGGTAAGGCACAGTATACCTATAATCCCAAATTTTGAAGTGTAAATGAAGGAGAATTAGAAAATCAAAGCCATCTTCAATTGCATAAGTTCAAGACCAGAGGCTTTGGGCTACTTGAGAAAATTTTACCAGTAATGGAGTAGGATGAGGATTAGGTTGATACTATGTTAATTGACACAAAGAAAATAATTTATTTGTTTAAAAAATATCCCCTGTATTATCAGAGACCTGCAGTTTATAGAAAAAATTAAAAGGAAGAAGAAAAATCTCAACTCTTGTAATAAAAACAAATTCCGATGCATGTATTTATTTAGTTATTTAGATGCTAGTAAGTTACATATATATGACCTACCCTAACTATCTAAATAATAAATATATGCATTTAAATAAGTAAATAATCTAGGAGGAGAGCAAGTCAAAAACATAGTATGCAGCTCTGGCTCCCATACATGTGCACACACATAAATGGAGACTCACATGTACACAGGAATATGTACATACGTAAGACGCATCTTAATATGAATTAAAAGTAAACAAATCACAACAGAAAGCATATATATATATATATATATATATTATTATTATTTTAATTAGGCAAAGATGTGTTACATTTGTTTATGCTGCAGAATATTTTTTAACGGTGTAAAGATGTGTTACTTGTATATACTGCATTTGTTTAATTATGAATTTCATAATTTTCATCTTGCATGCCCAAGGCACCTGGCTGTTCTAAAAAAGAGTTGAATGGCAAATAGCCAGACAGAGAAAGGAGTGCTGGGGCTGGCAGAGAGAGAGAGAGAGAGAGAGAGAGAGAGAGAGAGAGAGAGAGAGAGAGAGAGAGAGAGAGAGAGAATAGAAGTAGAAATCTAGGCACAGTAGAAAAAGGAAGAACAAGAAGAGGAGAAAGAGAGAACAAGGGACATGCCCTAGGTAAGAAGCCAGACATACTCCAGCCAGTCAGACATAAAGAAGCAGTGTAATATATACAGGAGTAAGAAAGGTAATGAGTCTCAAGGCAAAAGTAGATAAAGAGAAATAAGTTAATTTAAGCTGAAGAGCTAGCCAGAAATGTGTCTAAATTAGTCCAGACATTGAAAACTAATAATAAGTCTCTGTGTCATGATTTTGGGGATGGTTGTTGGCCTAAAAGAAAAAGCCTGGTATGTACATATATGTATATGTGTGTATACCAGTATAAATATATATGTGACATATATATTATCAATATATACATCTATTGACACAAGGTCTCTCTATACAGCTGTGGCTGTCCTGAAATTCACTATGTAGATCAGGCTGGCCTCAAACTCATAGAGAGGTGTGTGCCACCATGCCCAGTAAAACGAATTTTTAAAGAAAATCTGTGAATAAAAAGATTTGAGTAATTTTAAAAGCACATGTTAGGACTATGTCATTAAGAATTCATCCTTTATACCATCTCTGTTTCTTTTTAAAACATGACCCAAAATTTAAAAAGTTATTTAATGATAAATATTAAAAATAAAATGTCAGTCAGATGGTGGTGGTGTACACCTTTAATCCCAGCACTCGGGAGGCAAAGGCAGGCGAATCTCTGTGAGTTCAAAGACAGCCTGGTCTACCAAAGCTAGTTCTAGGACAGCCAGGACTACTACACAGAGAAACCCTGTCTCAAAAACAAACAAACAAACAAACGAACAAACGAACGAACAAACAAACAAATAAATAAATAAATAAGAAATGTCAGATCTCTATCATCCCACTGTCAACCTCTACCTGAACAACAACTTTATTATCCTTCCGGTATTCTCTATGTTTGGTTTTCTTTCTAGACTCTTTGCTTGTTTTTTTTTTTCTTGCCACATCTCCAGCCTTTAGAGACACCTTTATTGAGATATTGGAGATGGCATATGCCTTCCAATTAGTTCAGCTATTTAAAATGTAAACTTCATTGTTTTTTCAGTATTATAGAGCCACACAGTTATCACCACTAATTTTGGAATATTCTCTTCACCCAGCCTGCCCCCACCCCCCCAGGCTCCCAAGAAACAGATATCCACTAGAATTCATGGCCCATATATTCTCTCTCAGCTTTCAGGCAGTACTTTTAGTGGGTTTTCCTTTCAGTTTCTGTAAATTTACCTATTTTGAACATGTCATATGTCATATGGATAGAATTATAATTTGTGATCCTTTTTAGCTGGATTCCTCCAATCATCAGGATCCCCTCCCCTCAGTTTTGGTTTTTCTGTTGAAGCTATCTCACTGTGTAGCCCTGGATGACCTGGAACTCACTCTGTCGACCATGGTGGCCTCAAACTCACAGAGATTCACCTGCCTCTGCCTCTGAGTGCAGGGATTAATGTCATGGGAAACCAGACCTGGACGGCTGTTTTCAGATTCATGCTCTGACTGAAATCATTCTTTATCCTTTTGCCAGCTGGCGGTTGTTCATTAGTTTCCATCTTTAGCCCTCAGGAGTCATGCTGCGCTGAATTCCAGCCCTGAAACCCATGTGAAAAGCTGGATGCAGTGGTAGCATCTGTAGCAGGAGCCTCCTGAGAAGCTTGGGGAGCCAGCCAGCCAATGTAGAGCAGGTAACATGGTGGAAACATGTTGTCTCCTGTTTCTTCCTCAATAAAGTGGGAGGACAGAATGCACTCTCAAAAGTTGTCCTGTTATCTCCACATACACGCCATGTGCCTGTGCAGCTATACAGACATATCACACACACACACACACACACACACACACACACAATAAATAAAAATCCCTTCAAATAAAAACATACTATGAAGATCTATGGCACTCTGACAAGGATACTGGAAGCTGACTTCTGATCTTCACAAACATGTTTCCTCTCCACTAAAAACCTCAGACAGAAATCTAGGAAAAACAACAACAACAACAAACTTAATCCTGCCTTCTGTATCCTCAGTATGGATAGGTGGCTGGAGCTGTCAAACATAACATGATCAAGAAACTGAATGATAAAAATATCTGGAAAAAAAAACAAAAACAAAAACCAAACCCAAGCAGATAGTTCTTTTAAAGAAATACAAAGATCAAGGTCCTGATGAGGAGCAGAATGAGAGAGAACATGAGAAAGAAAGTCAGGACCGTGAGGGAACCTCCTGCTGGCGACAGATGGGGAAGGTGACTGAGCCCCACATTGGAGCACTGGACTGAGCTCCCAAGGTCCTGATGAGGAGCAGAAGGAGCGAGAACATGAGGGAGAAAGTCAGGAACGAGATGGGTGCGTTCACTCATGGAGACGGTGGGACAGAACTAATGGGAGATCACCAACTCCAGTTGGAATGGGACTGATGGATCATGCGACCAAACTCGTCTCTCTGAATGTGGCCAACAGCGGGGGCTGACTGAGAAGCAAAGGACAATGGCTCTGGGCTCTGATTCTTCTGCATGGACGGGCTCTGTGGGAGCCTTCTCAGCTTGGTCGATCACCTTCCTGGACCAGGGGGGAGTTGGGAGGACCCTTGGTCTTAGCATAGAGTGGGGAACCCTGATGGCTCCTTGGCCTTGAGAGGGAGGGAGGGGAGGTATGGGTGGAGGGGAGGGGAGGGAAGGGGGAGAAGGAGAGGAGGGAAGGGGGAGGAGGAGGGGAGGGAGGGGGGAGGAGGAGGGAAGGAGATGGAAATTTTTAAATATAAAAAAAAATAAACCATGAGAGAAAAAATAAAAGAAATACAAAGATCAACTAAAAAAAATTAAAAGATGTTCCACACCATAGTCATCAGGTAAACACAAATCAAGACTACAGTAAAATGCAGTTTCCCATTTAAACCATGGTTTAAACAATGAAAATTGCAAATGTTAGCAAAGACGTGGAGAGGACCATTTAACACTGGTGAATGGGAGCCAGCAGAGTCACATGGTGCCTCTGAAGCTCAGCAGTCACCCTGTCCCTGGACTATTCTACTCTAGGCAGAGGTGGCTTGTGCTTGTAATGTCAACAGCCAGGAAGCTGAGGTAGAGAGTTCACCAGGATGCGCTATGGAGGGAGATGTGTAGGCAGAGTGATGGAAACACAGCTGCACATGAGCATGTACACACAGCGCAGCGTGACTCTTTGCTTGTTTTTAAACAGATTTTATGTATTCCAAGAGGTCCTCAAACTTGCTTTATAGCCAAGGATGACTTTCAACTTCTCATCTTCCTGCCTCTACCTTCTAAGTGCTGGGAACACAAAATCAACCCACCCTACATAGTTTATGAGATGTTTGGTAATGGAACTTCAGGCTTTTTGAATGTTTGGTGGGTACTAACTATATCAACTGGGCTGAAACCAAGTCTTCAACATTTTCAAGTTTATATAATCTCTTATTTTACAGTATATACTAGTCAAGCTGCATTACATACTAAATTCTTTTCTTATCAGAAAGATTTGGGGCTTGAGAGATGACTTAGTGGTTCAGTGGCTAAAACCACTGACCGCTTCTGAGATTCTATCTACAATGGGATCTGATGCCCTCTTCTGCCTGATGCCCCCTTCTGTCATTCAGGAATAGATGCAAATACAGCACTCATATACATAAATAAACAAAACTTTTTAAAAACTGCATTTCAAAAGCAAAAAAAAAAAAAAAAAGAGGCAGGAGTGGTGGGGTATGCCTTTTATCTCAGCATTCTGGAGGCACAGACAGGGGAATAGCTGTGAATTTGAGACCAGCCTAGTCCACAAAGAGATTTCCGTATCAGTCAGGGCTGCTACACAGAGAAACCCTTTCTTAAATACACACACACACATACACACACACACACACACACACACACACACACACACACACACACACATATATATAAAGAGAAAGAAAGAGATGGAGAGAGAGAGAGAGAGAGAGGAAATGGTACCATACCAGAACACACAGGACTGTTTCATTTCTTCCAACAAGTGTACTATATTTTTTCATGTTTCTGTAAAATACTCCTACCCTACATGAGATCCAATAGGACAGAATCTGTTAAGTGGTGAAGATAAGAATTAGTTTTATGTTGCATTGTTTTTGATTTGCACTAAGAAAACAAAGGTCCAAACTTTGTGGCTCCCCATGCACCTATCTCTGTATGTTTAGATGATCCTCAACAGAGAGTGTTAGATGACCATCATGTGAATCAAGAAATTACCTTTTCTGAGGAATTCAAGCATGCTTCACTTAAACTTTATAGGTGCAGCTGAACTCTAAGACTGGGGTTGTGAGAACTCAGTCCCCATCAGAATCTAAACAATATAGGAGACTGTCCCCTGAAATCCTTGAAGTTATACACCTGAGTTGGAGACGGCAACCATTTAATAAGCCTCTACCGGGCTAGAGAGATGGCTCAGAGGTTAAGAGCACTGATTGTTCTTCCAGAGGTCCTGAGTTCAATTCCCAGCAACCACATGGTGGCTCACAACTATCTGTAATGAAATCTGGTACCCTCTTCTGGCCTGCAGGCATACATGCAGACAGAACACTGTATACAAAATAAATTAATTAATTTTAAAAAAAACAAGCCTCTACCATGTCATATACCAGATGACCCAGGAAAACCGTGCCATTGTTCATCAGATGGGCCCTAGTATGAGCTTTTGTCTGTGTGGACACAAACAATGTCATTGTGACACTCCAGTGAGCTAACTCTAATGTGGGGCTGACCAAAATTTATTAATTACAAACCCTTTGGATTGTGGACACTTTTTCCATCAGAATTCATCAAAATTATACAGGCTATTGTTATCATTTTGGTTGTCCACAAGAACTTGATGGAAATATTTTACTGCTGAAGACACGCACAGTTTGGTCATTGGATAATAAAAATCAAGGTAGATGTGAAGGAGCTTTCTCCCAACCAGCTCATCATAGTACAAAGGCATCAGTGGTCTACCCAGCCACAAACTCTGTGAGTTGCCATAATGACTTGCCAAGAAGTGTCATCTAGTGAAACAATGGCTTGACTAGTACGGCAGTAAAAAGCTGTTTTCATTATTTTTGCACTTCTTAAAAAATTCTTAGTATATATATACACAAATTTCGGGAAACTCAATTTGGGTGTGTAAAAAAGTCTTCTTTTAAATGATACTATTATTTCTCAAATATTATATTTATTATAATACCAACAATGAAATACAGCATGATTTGAAATACAGCTTTCTTATTTACATACTAATACAGCATGCCTCAAGGTGTTGATCTTGGCAATCACAAAGAACATGTTTTTGCAAATGTGAAAAAATGCTTTATATTATTAATTTATCTGTGATCTTTTGTTGTCTTTCTTTCTTTAGGTAAGTTGATTTGTCAAAACTATATTCATTAATCTGTTAAAAGACATTTTTATAACAATATTGTAAGTTATATTGTATTATATGATGCCAATAAACATGTACTTTTTAATGGAAGGACTTTCAAAGTGTTTGTAGAAATAAAAATTGCATGTTTTACTTCTGGTCCTCTGGAATCTATGTCATACTTAGAAGAAACTTCATGTTTTCAAATGATAAAACTATTATTTAATTTTCTCCAAGTATTCCTATATAGTTAATCTTGAAGTTCTATTGATATTATGCACTTATTTATTTCATAAGAGCAATTCATTCTTATACAATTTTATTACATATGTTTGCAATATATATACAATTATCATAACCATACTTTTTACCATTGTTGTCGCTTACTCCCTTCCCACTGGCACCCTTTTTCTAACCAGTCTCTCTCCTGTTTTCATGACTTTTGCTTATTTGTTTGTGGCCACTACACTTCATTGTTTGCCTACATAAGTTATTTGTTTATTTTCTAGAAAGGGTCTCAGGTAGCTCAAGCTGCTTACAAACTCTACATAACCTAGGATGAACTTCTGCCTATATTTCTCAAGAGCCGAGCTGGGATTGAAGGTAGTGTCCCCACCTCTACCTCACACATGCAAATTCAGATAAATTTTTAAACTTAATTTATTAGATTTAAAAAAATACCAATTCAAATTTCCACTCTCTCCCTGCTTTCCATTTCCTCCACACATCCTCTCACCCCACCCCATCTAATCCTCAGAGAGGGTAAGGCACATTGCTTTGTAGAAGGTCCAAAATCCTCTCTACCATATCTAGGCTGAGCAAAATATACATCCAAAGAGAATAAGATTCCAAAAAGCCAGTACATGCAGTAGAGTTAAATCCCAGTGCCACTGCTAGTGGCCCCACAGTCTGGCCCAGCTGTCCAACTATTAACCGCATTCAGAGGGATTAGATTGGTCCTATGCTTGCTCCTTCTAAGTCCACCTGGAGTTAGTGAGCTCCCATTAGCTCAGGTAAACTGTTTCAGTGGCTGAAAACTTCATGGTCTTGAATTTTGCATACAAATGGATGGAATTAGAAAACACTATCCTGAGTGAGTTAACACAGACCCAAAAAGATGAATATGGTATGTACTGACTCATAAGTGGATACTAGCTCTAAACAAAAGACATTGAGCCTATAGTTCATGATCCTACAGAAGCTAAGTAATAAGGTGAACCCAAAGAAAAACATATATAGACACACCTGGAAAATGAAAAAAGATAAGATTGTCTGACAAAATTGGGAGCATGGGAGCTGGGGGGAGAAGGAAGGGTAGAAGGGAAAGAGGAAGGGAGAAAGGGAGGGTTGAGGAGAACTTGAGGGAATGGGATAGTCGAGATTGAGGAAGGACAGAGGTGAGAGCAAAGAAAGAGATATCTTGATTGAGGGAGTCATTATAGGTTAACAGAAACATGGCTCTAGAGAAATTCCCAGGAATCCACAAGGATGACCCCACCTAAGACCCTAATCAATAGAGGGGAGGGACCTGATTTTGAGTTGCCCTGTAGTCAGACTGATGATTATCTTAAATATCACCATAGAACCTTCATCCAACAACAAATGGAAACAGATCCAGAGACCCACATCAGAGCACTGGACTGAGCTCCTAAGGTCTACTTGAAGAGTAGAAGGAATGAGAATATGAGCAAAGAGGTCAAGACCTTGAAGGGTTCATCCACTGAAACAGTTTACCTGAGCTAATGAGAACCCACCAACTCCAGCTGGACTGGGAATTTTAGCTATTTTTAAAGAAAATAATGTAGTTATAAGTGTGTGTGTGTGTGCACACGTGTGTGTGTGTACTTGTACATGAGTGCAGTTGCTCTAAAGATGGCATCAGATCCTCTGGAGCTGGAATTACAAGCATTTGGGAGCTCCCCTTGTGCAGAATGGGACTCAGCTTGGGTTCTCTGGAAGGACAGTATGTACTCTTACTAGATGAGACTTCTCTCAAACCTTCCACACATGTGAATTCAAGTGTTCAATGATTTTAGTTAGTCTAGGTTTGGAGTTTTGCATGGTTCCTGGTTGTTGTCATTGTTGTTGTTGCTTAGTTTTAGATATTTTTAGATTTTTGTTCTTTTTTTTGATATCTTAATTTAAGATTTTTTAAAATTTCTCCTAGTGTGTATGGAATGTCTGGGTGTAAGCCATATTTTTTTAATGTTTATATGATTTAGGGTACTTATTAGGGAATGATATGAAATGAGATCACTGAAACCTCTTAAAAGCAAAGGACTTCTTGAACTTTAGGGACACCGGAGGACAAAGGTCCTAAAAATATCTTTCTAAACTGCTTCTGGCTCCAGGTTGTGGGGAGAGAGAATGCCATCTGTCATCTTCTCCAACATTTAGATCAGTTTGTGGTTTCAGTGATGTGTGTGTGGAGAACATTCCAGGAGCTGTCCATCATCTCCCTACTTCTTACCTGCTTGTCAGGATTTTGTAAAACCTGATCTCTGTTGTATATGGGACAGAATCAAAGCAGACAGCTGCAAACATCTTATGAAGACAAATACTACACCAGCTGATTCACAAAATGTTACAAAGTTACTAATGGGAATGCATTCTATTGCTGTGATAAGACAGCTTGAGCAAGGACAATTATAGTAAAAGCTCATTCAGGCTCCCAGTTTCAGGGGATTAATGTACATGACCAACATGGGGTGGAGCACAGATAGCTGCAGGCAGGCAGGAATAGGACTGGAGCAGTAGCTGCGAACTTATATTTTGGTTCATAAACACTGTGCAGACAAGGAGAGCTAATTGGAAAAAGCTTGGCCTTTTTTAAAGTTCAGAGTCCTTCTCCCAGTGACACACGTCCTCCAACAAGAGCACATCTCCTAATCCCTCCCAAACAGTTCCAGTAATTGGGTCCAAGTATGTAAATATGAGTCTCAATGACCCTTTTGATTCAAAGCACATGGTCTAAAAGGAGTCATAGGTACCATATTTTTTATCACGAGTTCTACACTTTGGTAAAGCTTATAAATGAAGATAGAGTTGTGTAATATAATTAGCCCTGAAACAAACTGTAACAAAGGAGATCTGGAAAATATCCTGGCATGCTCTGACAGTGGGTCCTAGGAAATGGCGTCAGCATCCTATCAACTGTAGGAGTCTATATCTCACATGTACACAAAGCTCAAGGAAGAACCTGGAGTGTGATTTCTGCTAAGAGAATGCACTGTGATGGAGCCTATCTTCTGATATGAATAGCAATGTTCAGTGGCACTCTTACTAACAGCTGCAGTGGTTTTGCTTCTGAGTAGGTGAAATTTCAAGTTCTTAACTTTTAGGTTTATGCCAGCTTGTGGGTGGGAAACAACTGAATACAACATTGCCCTCCACCTAGAAGGCTCTTTCTTCTCCTCATCTACTTTGAAGTAATTCTTCAAGGCTAAAGACTTAGGACACATAATTCTTGTCTTCCCGTACAGCTGGTGTCCACCACCCCCTCAATTTGTCTTCTTTTTCTGATATCTAGAGCAACCTGTCTGTACATTCTGGCAAAAGTTTAAGGTTCCTGAAGCAGCAACTGCTTAAGAGAAATATTTCAAAGAGTTTTGTTCTTAAGGAATGTTTCTCACAGGCAAGGATAGTGGAAGAAAGGGTCTCCGACTTCATAAACTAAGTGACATCATTGAGTTTCATTCCCTAAAAACTATCAATCATTTCAATGTCAAACAGCTGTGATCTCATAGAATAGCTTTACAAGTAAGATCATACACTGGCACACGGGCTCGCAAGTCAATGGTGAATTAGGTAATGGCATCGATTTTAGAAGTCACCTTGGACATGAAAGTATTTGAAATAATGGTGAGATTGAACAATGACATTATGGTATTCTTTTTGTCAATGTTATTTTCAAGTTCATTAAAGAAACTTCTGTGCTTTGATGTAAATCTAAGCTGCTGTGTTCTCTTTGTTTTTTCAATCAATTAAACAAGTTGACATAAGAAAGTGATGGGTACTCAAAGATGTTCAGTTTTCAACAATTCAAAAATACCTACCTGGTATCCTGTCTTTTGAGTCACAGAATGTCAATGTGTCTTTTGAAGTCACTGAATGACCTATATTATCTATACTATACTGAGCAGAAGTTCGGATTAAAGAAAAATACCTATCATAAGTTTCATGATAATGATTGAAAAAAGAGAAGGTCTGCTCCTAATCTTTCCATTTTTTCTTTATATATAACCCTTTAATTCCCTATCCTTCCAGGGTCTTAAATTGTGTCCTAAGGCTTCCTAGTCATTGTCCAACAATCCATTCTTGTCTAGTTTCTTTTCCTGATAAAATACCCTGAAAGAGCAACTTAAGGAAGGAAGGGCTTGTATCTGCTCAGTGTTCAAGGTTACAGTACATCGTGGCAGAATAAAGTTTGAAGCAGCTGGTCACATGCTACCCACTATCAAAAAAAGAGAGCAATTAGTGCTTGTGCTCAGCACACTTTCTTTTTTTAATATCACCCAGGATCTCTTCCCAGGGAGTGGT
Organism: Arvicola amphibius; assembly: GCF_903992535.2. Classification (NCBI taxonomy): domain Eukaryota; kingdom Metazoa; phylum Chordata; class Mammalia; order Rodentia; family Cricetidae; genus Arvicola; species Arvicola amphibius. Next base: position 104,840,864 of record NC_052058.2, on the reverse strand, counting down.
GACACAATAGGGGGGTTCCCATCCAGTTCATTTTACCTAATCAAACATTTCCCTACTAGACTGGCTTCTGGAGAAACTTGTGGGGTATGTTCATGATTGGTAATTGATGCATGAAATCCTTCCTCCTAATGAGTGGTGCCTTTAATGGGGATTTTGTTCCTAGCCCTGTCATAAATAAGAAGCATCCTAAGCTCATCTTAATGAGAAGCCATTAGGCACAAGCCAGTAAGAAGAACTCCTCCATGGTTTCTGCTTCAGTCCCTGCCATAAAGTTCCTGTCTTGAGTTACTATCCTGATGTCCTGGATGATGGAGAGATACTTGGAAGTATAAGAATTGCCTTCAGGATTTCTGAGTAAAGGCAGCAGGTCCCTCTCATAGAATTTCTGACTCAGTAGGTCTGGATGAAGCCTAAGTGGGTTCTACTCAATATAATTTTAGGAATTGCTTAGTGGTCTGGGCCCTGAAATAAATAATTAAAATTGCTAGCTACCCTTCAAATAGTTGTTCAATATTCTTTATTCACCATCATTTAGATTACTTATAAAGGCCTATATATGCTCTATCAGTTAATCTTTGGCTAATTTCTTTTATTTCAAAAATGTTATATGTATCCATATGAATGATATTTATTCCTATGAGTACAAATGTCCCAAGAGACAAGAAGAAGATGTCAAATCCCTGTCACAGAAGACAGAGGGAGTTATATTTTATCTCTGTGTGTTTGGGAATTAAACTCAAGTCCTCTGCAAAAGTATTATATGCTCTTATTGTCCTTAGTGGGGGACACATACAAACACACACAGACACACACACACACACCCCAAGAATTTACAAGTGCAACTGCATGTGTGCACAAAATTAATAATCTTATTCTAACTAAAGAATACATCGCATAAAATTTAATAAAGATAAGCAATGTGTTTATCTTTGTTATATTCTAACATAATGAGCTGATTCTTAGAGGCTTTTGGTCCTTTATGATATATTTTTCTAAATCTTTATCTGTAATCAAAATTTCTGTCACATTTCCTTCCTTCCTTCCTTCCTTCCTTCCTTCCTTCCTTCCTTTCTTCCTTTTTTCCTTTCCTCCCACCTTTCTTTTTTTATGAACCTTTAAGAATGAAAAAAAAATCAGTCTTGTCCATCTGGCGGAACAGGCCTGTATATCCCATACTCAGTAGGATAAGGCAGATAATTTAATGAAATCTTTTCTTGAATTTAAAAAAAAAGGACATCCCAGCACTTGGGAAGCAGAGTCAGGAGGATCTCTGTGAGTTCGAGACCAGCCTGGTCTACAAGAGCTAGTTCCAGGGCAGGCTACAAAACCACAGAGAAACCCTGTCTCGAAAAACAAAAACAAAAAAAAACAGGGGGGGGGGGGCATTGGCTGGGGATGCAGCATTGTTGGTAAATTACAACTTTAGCACCACATGGAGGAGAATGTGGGGTATACACCTGTAATCCTAGTGCCCAGGAAATAAAGGCAGAGGGATTAGTCCTTTGAGAGTTCAATGACAGCGTGGGCTTTATTTAATCCTAGTACTGAGGAAATAAAGGCAAAGGGATTAGTCCTCTGACAGTTCAATAACATCCTGGCCTATATGAGATCCTCTCTTAAAATAACATCATGGTTTTAATTTAATTGAAAAGCTAATGAATGGACTGTGTCTATAGCTTACTGGTAACATGGCTTCCTAACATGTGAGTACCTCTAGTATCAATCCCAAATAACACAAGCAAATATTAACCTTCCACAATTAAGCCATAGAAAAAGGAGCTTTCAATCAGGTATAAGGTTAACAGACTCCCAGCCCAGGCCATCTATAAAACAATGAGTCAAACTTCAAATTGGAGCATTTGTCTACATCGTAGGTATAAGACAAGACCTTCACCAGACAGAGAAGTTACAACATTCTGGTGTACAAGTAGATAAATGAGGAATAATTACAAAGAAAAGTAATTAGAAATTACCAAATTTATTTTCTCAAAATTATTTCATTTAATTTAATTCCCAACCTATTTAATCAAGTTTATGCAGTTTATGTTTTAATTATAGACAATGTCTACCAGGCAGCTTTCAAAGTTCCTGAAATCTGGTCTTTGGCCCTCTTGTACTTAGCCGACTTATGCATATCATGCTATTGTTTAAACTCTGCCCATTGCGTTGTTGGAGTTTCCGACCTTGGAACCTGCTGCACACATCTTAGGTCGTACCTTCTGATCAGGCTAGCTGTAACCTTCAGTAACGACCCAGTGAGGTCTCCTTCTGGAAGACATGTGCTTCACTGCATGAGCAGAAAGCCCCCTTTTCTCCCAGCCCTACCATGACGGTCCCATCCTTCTCTCCTCAGTCCCCTGGTCACTGGCCCTGTTGTACTTGACTATTAGACTAGAAGAATTGCAGCCGCCTTTAGCTTGATGCAGTCCACTGATATCTTCCATCATGGCTCTAGGGTTAGTCCCTAGTAGCACAGAAAAGGGAAAAGCAGTTCTAGCTTACTAGCTAGAAGTGCAAATGGGCATGGATGTAAAAGACCAGGGACCCTATGAGAGCACGGGTTTTAAGACCACTGGCAATTTGTAGAAATTAGAATTCCACCATGTGGTTCTGGCAAACTGAATTCAAGTCATCAAGCTTGACAACAAATCCCTTTACTAGCTGAGCCATTTTTCTAGTGCACATACAAGATTTTGTTAATATTTTCTGTATCTTTTAATACTCCAACTAATTAAAGCTTTTGTTAATGAATGGTTATATATAACTAACAGATAACTTCGGGAAGCTGCAAGTACATATATACTCATAAGCCCGCACGAGCATGAGCGCAAACACACACACACACACACACACACACTTTTAAAGACACATACACATGGTTAGCTTTAAAGGTCCACTTGTTATGGCTTAGCATTACCTAGTAAGAGTCAATTGAGTCTTTATTAGACTGGTCTGAATCTACACAATCTCATGTGGCAGGCTCTGAACTATATAAGTGAGAAGAAAGCTTCTTGACAAGAAACAAGTAATACAACTGCATTTATTATCTTTCCTCTTGACTGTAGATGAAATGTGAATGACTATTTGAGTTCTTGCCTTGACTTCTGTGAAATGATGGGTAACAATCAGGAATCATAAGCTAAATAAACCCCTTGTTAGCAGATTGTTTTGTTGTTGTTTGTTTACCAGCAACAAATATGAACCTAAGATACACACATGCACATACATACACAAAGGCATACATGACTACCCACATGCATACATATGTGCATACAGAAAGTAAAAAAGAAGTATTGATTTTAGCTGGCACTCTTGATACCTCATTAGCTGCACACAGCTCGGCAAAAGCATTTCCAGACCTAGCCCAGATGGAGGAACGTAAAGGTGCTATTTACAGACAACCTACTCCTGGGAACTAGCAGGGAGGACTGACTTACCTCATAGTCAATGTCCAGGACATCAGTCTCACCCTTGGTCCTGAAGTGCTGTGTGTTTGTGTCCACAGTGAAGTTTGCCTGTTTGCCCACACGCTCCAGGAGAACCGAGTGCCAGTGCTGGTCATCCAGAAGGCTGCCCAGCACAACAGAGGGTGCGATGCTGCTGAGTCTAGCTTTGCTGTCATCTGCAGAGGGGAAAACAGGATGGAGTCTTAGCCCATGTAGCTTTGAATCCTGCCCATCAACAGCACTGAGTACTGACTTCCTAGGGTTTCTTCAAATAAACGCCACTTGAGCTGTCCCTCCACGGTGCACACCTGCACACCACAAAACCCTCTGCAGGAATCTACAGGCTTTTCCCACAGATTTCAGAACCGGGTTTTAGCTCAAATAATACACATCCCCACTTCCCAAAAGGAAACATAATGGTTCTGGGGCACCAGTAATTGCTTGGTGACAGGAATGCTTAAAGTATTGGCCAAAGGAATAAAATTTAAAAAAGAAGTTTCCATATTCAGAAAAAAGATAACTAGATTTATACCCACATGTTTTCTAATATTTTAAATGAGGAAATCAGATCTTGAACTGGCTTGGGAGGATGCCAATAGTCATACAGAGTATCTGTGCACATAGGAGCAGAGAAAGACAACCATTCCAGCTGCAACTGTCTAGTGCCTACACCATGAATTGAGTCTGTCTACCAAAAAAGTTATGACTGCCACAACACAAAATTTTCTCTCAAATTTAAGGGGCAGCTATCATTACTGATACGTAATTTTTAAAATTCTTATAAATATCATGTGTGTGAGGGTGTGCGCAAGAATGGAAGTACATGAGTTCATGTCTGTAAAGTTGCTTCTCTTCTTCTCGTGTGTGTGCTGCTGTATACTCTAACCCATCTGGTTTCACAGCAAGCACCTTTACACACCAAAACATTATTTAGTCTCCCGATACATTGGTTTCCATTTTAGAGAATAGTTTATGTCCCCACCTCTTCATAATATGATACCTAAATGTGTTTCTTCTTTCTTGTACTATGTAATTCTTGACCTTATCTGTACTCACATGTGCACAGGTGGCATTATGTGACATTCAGGAGTCAGGAGAAGCTAATATCATTTTAGGATGCTCACTTCTACCTCTAGTATGGACTAATGGTGCTGTTTGTCTCACTGAGTCATGATGTCTGGCTTCCTGCCAAAGCTGGAATGGGGATGCTCCACTTAGCATACTTGAAAAACAGGGCTGGTGAATTAATATCTGATTCTATTTTGTTGGTTTATTATTTAGGTATTCCATAAGCCTTGAATTCTCACCATTGTCAGATTATTCTAATGCCTTAATAAACACCCCTGTCTCTTCTTTCTGACCTTCTTCCAAAGAACATTGTGATCTCTACCAGAACTGATCATGGCCATACAGAGAGACAATATGGAGGTAGGTGGAGCTATCTCTTCTGAAAATTCCAGTGTTGGTGTAATCCCGTAATAGTAAGGCAGGTGACTACATAAACACAGGCAAAAGGAAAAGTACATAGGAAAAGGTGGTGGCTACCCAGCTCTTCTCTTTTACAGTGCATCCCTGCTTTGAGATCACAGAGGAAATCTCCAAGTGTGTTTCATCATTACTTCATTTAGAATTTAGACACCCAGTTCTTGCTTTATGTAGGAAAGCAGGCAATTGGTGCTATCTGAACCCCACTAGTGCCCTATCTTGAATGGAGATCTGAAGAAAACATGGTCCACTGAGGTTCAGATCAGGAAGATATACTGCTAAGCTAAAGTTGGGACACTAGATGGGGATCTCTAAGTCCTAGTCCTTTAACCTAGTCATCTGCATTCTCAAAATGTATCCTAAGGCAATAAATTAATAGTGATTAATGATTTAAAACTTGGAGATAATGTTCAGTAGTTTGCAGGGAGATTAAACATATATATAAAATCAACAGAAGGGTATTAGATAGCTGTTCAAGCAGCATTTTTTAAGGTTCTCATAATATTTTTAAATATTTTAAATATTTATGAACAAAACTACATGTTTAGATGAAATCAAAAGTGACAGCTAGTAGATAAAATATCTAACAACTTAAAATTCTTAAGATACATACAAGTAGAAGAGAAATGTGTGTATATGCACAGTAAACACAACTATGCAAAAACATTAATAAATACAATAAACTCATAAAATGCAAAATTTGCCACATAAAAAAAGAATTTTCATTTATATATTTTATAGTTAGAATTAAATTACAATGTGAATCCTATGTTTGTTACTAAACGCTACCTGATTACAAAGACGCGTGTGTGTCATCATCAGTGACTGCAGGGTGAGTTCATTGTCCTGTACATGTTGGTTGAGTTCTTAATATATTCTACCAGTGAGTTACATCCATACTCATAAATTCAGTTTTTATTATGTGTATTTGCTGATTTATGGGGTTGGTGTGAATGTGAGCATGCAGTGGTGTGCATGTGGAGACCAGAGAAAAAGTTGTAGGAACTAGTTTTCTCCTTCTGTATCCTGGGTCCCAAGATTTGAAATCAGTTTGGCATCCTTGGGCAACAAGCACCTTTACCCATAGAGCCATCTCACCAGTGCCCAAGGATGTTTATTAATTGACTCCAAAACTGAAGATATGAATGAACTCCATCTACTCCTTCTTTAGTTATTTTTTGACTAGAACTCAGATATCCTACACTAAAACAAGTGAAAGTTAGTTTGATAAAAAAAATGAGGAAAAAATTCTATTTGAGGATAAGTAGCTTAGAATTCTATTGATGAAGAGAGAATAGCAATCATCTAATAAAACTTCCCCTAGAAATCTAGACTGTTGTTATGGAAACCATAGAAAACAATTCTCAGCACACTGTCACAGTCTTTATCGTGGGACACCTGTTTCCAGTTTTATTGCGGTTGCATTTGATGTTCAATTATCCCATTTTAACAGATTTTCAATTTATTAAGACAAGACAAAAATCCTCATGAACAGTTGAGAAGAATACAAATGAAATAATGAGGAAGAAGCTGCCTTTGGGGACAGAAACATAAAGAAATTTATTTCTAATTAAATTAAACTCTTTTTTTTTCTATTTAGTTTGAAGATGATGCAAGTAGTACCTAAGCCTTATTGGAATGAATGTGGAAAAGAGATGCCTGCACTTTTAAGAGATTTATTATTTTTAGGGATTTTTATTTTATATGCATGAGTATTCTCCTCACATGTGTGTTTGTGTGTCATGTTTGTGCCTGTGGAAGTTAGAAGAGGCCACTGAATTTTTTGGAACTGAAATTATGGATCAAGGGCTGTGAGCTGCCATGTGGGTCCTGGAATTAGAACCCAGGTTGTCTGTAAGAGGAAAAATGTTTTTACCTGCCCAGCCACCTCTCCAGCAGCACCTTAAAGATTTGTTTTTAGCATTTGTGTGAGTGTGCGTGCCTATATCTGTCAGTGTATATGTGCTGTTGAGTGCAAGTGCCCATGGAGGTCACAAGAGCACCCCCAATCTTTTGGAACCAGAGTTATAGGCAGTGTATGAGTGTGTATGTGTGTGTGTGTGTGTGTGTGTGTGAGAGAGAGAGAGAGAGAGAGAGAGAGAGAGAGAGAGAGAGAGAGAGAGAGACTGTGTGTGTCTTTGTAAGCCAGAAGAGTGCATTGGCTCTTCTTCTGGAGCTAGAGTTATAGGCAGCTCCAAGCAGACTTAGATCTGAGGAAACAAACTCCAGTCCTCTGCAAGAGCAGGAAGTGCTCTTAACCACTGGACTATCTCTCCAGATCCCTCCACGCAGTGTTGAGAAAAAAAGAAAGAGAGAAAGAGAGAGAGAGAGAGAGAGAAAGAAAGAAAGAAAGAAAGAAAGAAAGAAAGAAAGAAAGAAAGAAAGAAAGAAAGATGATGATGATGAAGATAGATAGATAGATAGATAGATAGATAGATAGATAGATGATAGATGATAGATGATAGATAGATAGATAGATAGATGATAGATAGATAGATAGAAGGAGAAAGAAAGAAAGAACAAAAGAAAGAAAGAAAGAAAGAAAGAAAGAAAGAAAGAAAGAAAGAAAGAAAGAAAGAAAGAAAGAAAGAAAGAAAGAGAAAACAGAGGGAGGGAGGAGGAAAAATTGGCTACAAAGAAGCTGTGTGACTTACACAAGGACACAGAGAACTAGTTACCATGCCGCTTGACCTGACCCAAAGCTGACAAGCTAACATTTTCTCTATTCTTCCTGCTAGCGAAAGAATGATGCTCACATTCTTCCCCGTCTCTGTGTTCTTGCTATCCACATTCAATCCCAGTTCTCTGTTGTTTGTGAGCAGTTTTTCAGACTTGAAGTGGAGGGGTTCAAAAAAGGACCGAAAGAATTGGAGAGCAGAGAGCTGTGCTGAAGGAAAATGGTGAAATACAAGGGCAGATACATTGTATAGAATGCCAAGGCAAATGATAGCTGCATAGGTTAGCCAGGGTCAGAAAAGCATGACTCTGTAGCCGTTTTTTTTTATTATTATTATTATTACAGACAGGACTCACAAGTGCTCTCCTAAGGTTGCAAGTGAGAGCACTAAAAACAAAGGAAGTGATTCCAGCTGCTTTGTTCCCGTCCCCACACCAGCTGCCTTCTCAAAAAGACAGGCCAAATCTCTGGGTATCAATAAAGCAATGAAATACAAATGTTGGTCGTAGGAAATCCAGTGTAGGTTACTGCATGCTTTCTGCTTACTGGTGCCCAACTCCTGTGACTTTACCACCGCCATATAAAGGTGTCCTCATAGTGAGTCTATATGAGATGGTTTGGATGTTGCACGGGTGCTGTGTTTTAATTAACATTATAAAGCTTGATGATAAGTAGAAACTTGTTTGTTTGTTTGTTTGTTTGTTTGTTTGTTTGTGAAGACAGGGTTTCCCTGTGTAGCTTTAGAGCCTGTCCTGGAACTCGCTTTGTAGATCAGACTGGCCTCAAACTTACGGAGATATGCCTGCTTCTGCCTCTCAAGTGCATAAAGGCATGTGCCACCACCGCCCAGCCTAAGTAGAAATATTTTTAAAGCCCGGACGGACAGGTACTTTTAGATCAATAGTTCTAAGCTCATTGCTTAATTGCTGATCGGTGATAATTAATATTTACTGACAATTTTGCAGGATCTAGAATCAGTAGACAGATCTCTGGGCATGTCTGTGAGTTTCTAGTCTGTATTGAGGTAGGAAGACCCATCTTAAATGTGAGCAGCAACTTCTCATGGACTAGACATCAGAAGTAAAACACAGGAGGAAGTTTGCTGAACACAGCATCTGTCTCTCCCTTTCTGGCTGCAGACACAAAGGGACCACAGGCTATAATTCCATTGGATATTCCCCACCCACCATGACAGACAACAGTACCCTTGAATTATGAGATGAAATAAATCCTTCCTTCCCTAAGTTGTTTTAGTTGGGTGTTTGGCATAGCAACAGGAAATAAATACATAGTTCAACACATGCTTATTTCATAGATGTAGAAGTTATAAAGTCAGGCTGAGATGCATGAGACCGTGTCTCCCACACACACAAAAAATAGTGAGAGAGAGAGAGTGAGTGAGAGAGAAATACTGCATAGAAGTGTCATGTGCGGTAGTGGCGCACGCCTTTAATCCCAGCACTCGGGAGGCAGAGGCAGACGGATCTCTGTGAGTTCGAGGCCAGCCTGGTCTACAAGAGCTAGTTCCAGGACAGGCTCTAAAGCTGCAGAGAAACCCTGTCTCGAAAAAAAACAAACAAACAAAAAAAAGTGTCATGTGACATAAACAGAATATGCGTGCGTGTGTGTGTGTGTGTGTGTGTGTGTGTGTGTGTGTGTATGTGTGGTCCCTAGATGTAGAAAACTGGAAAGAAATACTTTTCAGAAAAATTGTGAAATTCAAAGGAGCTAAAAAATAAATGACTACTGAGTTGGAAAAACTCACCATTGCCTAGATAAATTGTCATGCAGTCCATGGCTTTAACCTCTGAACCCTGCATCTGGCCCCCAAAAGACATCCAACTCTGCTAGTGTTCTGTAACAAGATTCTTATTGTTCTCCATCTGCATGTGCTGGGATCATCCAACATTCTGCTTCAGCTCAGAACTATCGAACACTTGTAAGGTGAGTATTCCGCATGCTCTGTTGATCTCCTGATCAGTACTTAACAACAGGTTCCCAGTCCCAGAGTTCTCCTGCCCTTTGATTCTCCACCTGCCCATGTCGTTCTTTCCTTTGTATTTCTACAGAGAGCAGAATGCCATGGGCAATTGAAATGAAGTCTTTGAAAGCTGGGAGGAGAGCCATTCCACCCCAGCCCCCATGGACTGAAGAGTGAAATCTCTTGCCCAGTTAATAATTCTACAAAAAAGTCTGTGCTCTACCCTTGGAATGTAGGACAAGGGCAAAGTAAAATTTCACCACAGAACCAATTCTGCCTTCAAAGGACACAACTAAGGACTCGATAATACAAACTGTCACTTGAACAACAGGGTGCTATGTATGTCTCCAGCTATCCTTTCTCTTTGTTTTAATGATTTATTTATGCATGTGTGTGTGTGTGTGTGTGTGTGTGTGTGTGTGTGTGTGTGTGCATGATTGCATGTGTGCCAGAGGTTGTTTTTCCATTACTCTCTACCTTGTTATTTTGGAGTTTTGTCTGTTCGTTTGAAGCAAGGTCTCCCGCTGGCTTAGAACTCACTAAGCAGGATAGACAGACAGTGAGCCCTGGAGACCTATGTGTTTCTGCCCCCCAAGTACCAGGATTACAAGCATACACTACTCAGCCTGGTTCTTTATGTGGGTTCTGGGGATTGAACTCAGGTCCTTATGCTTGCATGATAAGGAAATTAGCATGAGTCATCCCTTCAGCTCATAGTTTATATTTTATCATCTGTGTTGGGCCTCAATTTTATGAAATACTCTTAGAAATCTGTTTTTCCCCCTACTTCCTTTTCTTATATTGATTATGTAGGCCAGGAGGATGCTTGGAGTTGCCACTGAAGAAGGACAAGAATAAAGGCCTATTTTGTTTGTTGTTGGGAGTGAGGCTGCACAATGGAGATTCTCATGTTTGCCTCTTGATTACCAAAATACAGCTTGCTCTGGTGTCACCTATATACCTTGAGTTTGTTAGTGAGTATCCACCTTGGTTTACGTGGGGGATAAAAGCTGTTTTGTATAATAAACGCGGGTAGATCTTAGGAATGGATGAAGCCTGAGATGCCCTTCTGATATGACTGTGTGAACTTTGTCTCATTATTTCTCATGCCTCCATACCAGTCGAGTTAAGGAAAATAGTTTCTATGTTGGAACATTCGGACCCTGATAGTTTGTTCCCAGTATTGAACTATATTTATCTTTATTGCCTACTTGATAGTAAATATTAATAGCAAAGTGTTTCCTCTCCTTTATACAAATAAATATTAACTGGGAAACAGGAAGGGAATCTCAGACAAAGTAGCCCATTTCTGGCCCAGAAGGATGGCTCCACAGTTAAAGGCATTGAGCTGGATGACTTGAGTTATACCAGCAAACGAAAGGGAAGCACTGAGACCCAACTACTTCTAGTTGTCTTCTGACCTGTACACCTGTGTCATGCCACACCACAACTACACAAAAATAAACAAATGCCATTGATTTTTAAAAGCCATTTTCTTCTCCCTCCAGCATATTTTTTCTTTTTGGTTTTTCTAAAGGAGGGTTCCTTTGGTTTACTTCTATGCCCTAAGGAACTCAGCACCTACCTCCTGTGACCTGCCTTGTCCTTCCTTTCTTCTGTAAGACGGCATAAAAGATACCCTTCCTTTTGTCCTGGGGTGAAAAGTTGGGTACCATGAACATAGATCTACTGGTGATGAGGCAAGCCCTGGGAGTAGCTCACCCATTGAGGGAAGTGGCTTCCTACTGCAGGGAGGCAGAAAGGAGTTCTTTACTACTCCACCTACCATCTAGGTCCCAGGCTCACAGGGCAAGGTCATCTTATCAAAGGCAAGCCGAGGAACTTAGATTTTCCATGTACACATTTTACCTCCCACTAAGAACAAAATGATTATGTGTTTCTCCTGACAGTTTTTTTAATGTGCCTAATCAGCTCAAATATGAGAAGCTCATTACAACACATGTTAAAGAGTTTTTGTTCTGAAAAAAAAATAAGGTTAAGTATGTACATTAAAAGAATTTAAAACTTACATTGTAGCTCCCTTTACATAGAAATATTGTCTTTTACCACAGAATGATACCTCTGGCAAAAAGAAAGAAAATTCTATCATTTGTAGAAAGGAGCTTATAAAGTCCTATAGAGATTTACATTAAAAAAGCTTCCATTCTTGATTTGATGTTCTGCTATCATTATCTTGAAATTCTTAATAATATATGAACAAGAGTTCTCGTATTTTTATTTAATACAAGTCCTGCAGATAGCTCCCACAGAATACAGAATTTCAAATATCCTCCGCAGTTCAAATATTTCTTCCGGGAAAATATCAGATTTGCTGTCATACCACTTACAATGAAGTAAAATACCCTCAAAGAAACCCACTTTGATAGGGAAAAAATCTGGTATGACCTCTGTCTAACTTGTTCTGGAAATTAAGTTTCTATGAATATTGTGATGGGTACATTCCACTCCTGAAGGCAGGATTGTAATAGGAGCATGCTGTTTACATGCAAAACAAGAATTGGCAAAGTGAGAGGAAGGCTTTGCTTGATTTTCATTTGGGTTTAAGACAAATATATAAACTATGTGTGTTAGAACAATTATATATATATGTATATATGTGTGTATATATGTATATATAATCAACATATATATGGTTCTTTGTCAGATAAAAGAAAAGATATTCATATATATATATATATATATATATATTCACACAGATAGTCACACAGATGATGAAGTATCACTCTATGATACTTAGTATAATGGATTTTATTTAAAATTAAAGGAAAATAAGAAGGCTTGAATTCATTCTAATTTGAATGTTTATTGATTCTGTTATTGTGCTATCAATTACCTGAAATAAACATGTGCTACAGATAAAAAAAAGAAATTCTATCATATGAATATGAAATCTTTGGTAATAACTACTTTTCTAAACATAAAAACAAAAGAAATAGATCATATAGGCAGTGTTCTAGTGACCCCATTTGATGTGCTGGAGGATGATTGATGTAGGTGGGTCTTCTATTTATCTGTTGCTTTCATTGGTTAATTAATAAAGAAAACTGCTTGGCCTGATAGGTCAGAACATAGGTAGGCAGGGAAGACAGAACAGAATTCTGGGAGGAAGAAGGCAGTGAGGCAGTCGCCATGAAGCCAGGCACCAGGTCAGACATGCTGAATCTTTCCCGGTAAGCCACCACCTTGTGGTGCCACACTGATAATTAGAAATAGATTAAGCAAGATGTGAGAGTTAGCCAGTAAGAGGCTAGAGCTAATGGACCAGGCAGTGTCTAAATGAATACAATTTGTGTATTGTTATTTCTGGTGTAAAGCTAGCTGTGCGGGAGCCATGAGGGAGCCGGACAGGATGAAAAGCAGGCCTGCTCATCTCATCACTACAGCATATCTGAATTTGAATCCCTAATACCCATATCCTAAATGAATAGTAATGATAATAACAATAATAAGAAGAACAATAATGACAAAAATGTGTGTATGGCTGGGAGTGCCTATCTAACCTAGTGACAGAAGTAGGTGGATCTTAAGAGTTTGCAGGCTGCCTAACCTATCCCCAAACACAAGCTGCTGTGTCAGCAAGAGGTATTATCTCAAGGCAATAGTTCAGAGAGAAAGAAGTGGACATCTAGTGTCTTGCACTCTCTTCCACATGTGTGTGCATATATATGTACACATGGATATTCATGTACATGCAACACACACACACACACACACACACACACACACACACACACACCAGAACCAGTGAGCTCCAAGTTCAGTGAAAGAATATCACAAAAAACAAGGTGGGGGTAATAGAGGGAAATACCTGAGCTTCACTTCTGGCCTCATCAGTCATGAATACATATGACTCAGTCTGACCCTACCTAGGTTCAGGTACAGGGCCAGCCTGCCCTTCTGGAGCTCCATGGTGATATAGTCTCCACGCTGTCCTTCTCCATGGAACAGAACCCCATCTCCTTGCATACTCTTGAACTTCAGGGAGATCACATCTTTGAGGGTGCTCATCATCTTCTGATTGAACCTGTACAAAAGCGAGCTCCTGCCATCAAAGTCAGCAACATCTGATTCTGGGAACAGAGAGAAGAGAGAAAGAATATCAGCTTGTTTCCTCATGTTAATCTTGCTTCCCACCTCTGGTCCTGCTCAGTTCACAGGAATGTTGCTAAAATCTTGAAGATCTATCTTACAAGGAGGCACATGTGGTAGAACCAATCTAAGCAGACTATAAGGAACCATTCATTTGTAGGCACTGAACACACACCAGACTGAAGTAGAAATCCCATTAGAAGTTATTGAACAAAACAAGAGATGAACAGCAACTGATTCTGGAAGAGAGATGACACATAACCCTTTTCAATGATGTGTATTGAGATTGGACTGCAGGTCAGGAGGTCTAAGCAACAGACAGAAATAATACAATACATGGAAGATCCAGATAAGATGGGGCCTTACAGAGAAGGATTGGCTTGCTTTAAAGCCTTGAGAGGTGCTTCAATGACATGAGACTAAAAAGGAAATAGGGTGAGCAAGAGAAATACATATCTGTTTTGCAAGGGATGCTGACAAAGGCCAGAGGAGCCTCCTAAGAGAGCAGCATTTAGAGCTCACAGGAAGAAATCTCTCTAGGGAGTCTTGAACCCACCCTTGAAAGAAATGGAACATTCAATATTTTATAGCCTTTAGTGGTAGAAGACAGACTGCTTCTTAAATTCTCTGCCCCAGCAAGAGTTGCAGGGAACTGTGGCTGAGTTAGGTCATGTGATCTAGGATAAAGTTGTAGGCCCATGATCTAACAGCCATGTTCCAGGCTGTGTTTAAGGAGACAGAATGACAGAGCCACAGACATCAACATCAGACTTTTGGACCAGTGCCTGGTTTGTAACAACCACTCACGATTTACCCTTCTTGCTAATTTGATTCTGACATTTAGAGCCATTTTTTTTCTCTTCATTCTAAGACCCAAGCTGGAGTTGAAAAAGAGACATCCTTTATTCTGGCAACTCTGGTTGATAAATTCAGTATTTTCCAGAACCCTGTACTGAGAATTTTGAAGATTCTTTGGTGCTTAGTGAAAAACAATGCCCAGTGTACGGATACTCATAATTTTGAACATAGGGGTATTGTAGTATAGATACCTTGTTATGTGCTGGTAATCTAGTTTTAGGGTTTTATGCAAAAACATTCAGTCACTATTATTATCTTATCTGAGATAGTCTTTTAGTTGAGACATAAACTTAAGGAAATATGTGTGATACCATGAAATCTCTCAGTATGTACATATATTGTCTAATGTCAACTCAGAATAAGTCTACCTAGTTTTTGAAACATAGGCTACTTTGTTGATCAATATGACCTGTTTCCTCTATCAACAACATATTCTCTGTATTATGATTTCAGAGTAGAGATTAGCTTAGCCTCATAACCATGGCAAATAACTGACCAAAGCAATGTAGAGGTAGCTAGGTCTATGGTAATGGGAGTGGAGCTACTGATGTCACCTAAAGGCAGGATGGAGGGAAGGATCATAGGACCCTCACCTGGAAGTCAAACTATTATTCCTTTCTTCCCTCTCCAGCTGTGAGCTTGTGAAATTTACAAATATAGGGAGTAGAAGGTTAGGGAAGGGGACTGTAGCTTCCATGAGGTAGTCATTCACAAGAGAGTGAAACTCTGCAGTGAAGCAACTCTTGTCTTCTTCCCAAAGCTCCTTTAATTAATCCCTCACCAAGGACAGATTATGCTCTGGAAGTAAGTCTAATCAATTTATTTTTTGGTCAAGTTGGGCTTTGGTGGCATCCTCACTTTGGTCTGTCTTTTATGCAGTATTTAGAAAGTAGACATTTCTTCACATCTTCTCAGGCAAACTTAAATTATATATCATATTGTGACTCTTTCCATCACATTCTCATCATATCCAGAATACCAGAGTTTATTTAATCCAACTTCAATTTACATCTGCTCATCCCCACCCCTTTGGGCCTTCTCAGACTTTAAATCTCAGTTCTTTTCTCTCAACTTTCTCGAGATCAATTAGTCATCATGTAGTAGTTGACAGTATATACCAGCATCATTCTATTTAGCCCATTGTCTGTCAATTCTGTTAGTATGAGAGCCAGAAAGAGAAAGTCAGGAAGTTATAATAAAATCAGTTTTATCCGGCAGATATGTATGCACAAACTGACAAATGTCTGTCAAAATATCCAGTGAAGAAATGATTTGGCTGTGTGTGTGTGTGTGTGTGCGTGTGTGTGTGTGTGTGTACACATTCATATATATGTGTAGGTATGTACATGCACTTGTATATGCATGTAGATGTCTTGGGTTGATACTACATGTCTTCCTTAATCACATTCTACCTCATTTTTGTTGTTGTTATTGTTTATTGTTGAGAAAGAGGCTCATAGAGTCCAGGCTATTCTTGAATTTACAACACTGTCAAGGAAGCCATTCAACAGCTCATCCTCATGTCTCTGTAAGAGTGTACCATGCGCTTGGTTTTATACAGTTCCAGAATCAACTCTAGACCTTGTGCATCGTAAGCATACTCTCTACAAAATGAACTGCCTCCCAAACTCTTATCTTTTACAGATCAGCAATGAAGCAGACCAGATGGCCAGTGAGCACCAGGGACCCTCTTGTCTCCATCTCAAGGCTGAGATTACTGAAGTGTGCCACTGAGCCAAACTTTTTACATGTGTGCTTAATTCATGTCGCTATGCTTGTGTGGCAAGCACTTTATCACTGGGAAATCTCCATCACCCCTTGGAAGACTTATTGTAGGTTACCTTCACATCCTTTTACTATTTTTATTACAAAAAATGTACTATAAAATGTTATTACTTCTATAATACAAAAAAAAATGTAAGACTACTTAATTGCAGCTTGGAAGAGAGTCATCATACACCATCTTAGCAGGGTGAACAAGAGGTGAAGGGCTATATGGACAGGATAGAATTATTCTTATTTGAAATCCAGAAGCCATAAAACTCAATTTTTCAGGATTTACTAAGCAATTAAATTCTCAGATGGAGTATTCATAATGACAGCAATTATCTTTCCTGTTCAAGGATATAGAATTATCTTTAATAAATAAAATTTTGAAATACAAAGAGAAATCATGATTTTCTGTAATTACCTTGAAAGTAAAATTCCATAATTTATTCTTTGCATATTCAGTTAAGAAAAAGGTCCCCAGTGACTCCACGCTGTAAAAAGAAACTGTCAAGATTTGGGGAGGTTTTTTAATCTCCTGTGTGCTTCAGAAACTTCGTGTTAGATGCTGGCACTACATCTGTGCACACTGTGCTCACTGGACATCTAGCTGAACCAGTGGAGCTCTTGGCTCTGTTGCCCTGTCTTGTACAATGAACATCATGGCCAGACAGAGCGTGAGAGCTACAGCGTACCGCTAGATCACCTTTGCAGCTTCATCTCCTTAAGACTTCACTTCATAATAAGATATATGCATTAGAAATACATAAAACATTTCCTTAAGAAAAAGACCCTCAGGGCTGGGAAGATGGCTCAATGAGTAAACTGTTTGCTATGCATAAATGAGGACCAAACTGAGTTCAGATACCCAGCAGCCCTTTTAAATGGCCAGGAGCACCTGTAATCCCAGAGCTACATAGACAGGCAGATCCCTGGAGCTGACTGGCTAGGAAAGCTAGCCAAGTAGACAAGCTCCAGGTTCAAGGAGAGAACCATTCTCAACCATAAGGTATTCATGGGACTGGAAAAAGGGCTCAGCAGGTAAGAATGCACACTGTTCCTTCAATTTCTGGCACTCATATGAAATAGTTAATGATTGAGTATGACTCCAGATCCCGGTCACCCAGTTTCTTCTGGACTCTGCAGGAATCTGCACTCACAAGCGCACACATACTCCCCCAAACATATACTAATAATTGGAAGTAAAATAAAAATAATAAATATAGGAGTGTTCAGAAACCGAGGAAGACACCTAATATCCACCTCCAACACTTGCACACCCATGTGAGCAAGTACACATACATGTGCATGAACAAAATATTGAAAGAGTCCAGATAAGTTGGGAAAGAAGACTTGGGGGAGGCAGTTGTGATTGTGATACATTGTAGATAAGTATGAAATTATCAGAGAGTGACCAAGGAATTAAACAAATAAATGCATAACCCAATAATTAATTGTGCTAAGGCAAGTCACTTGATAATAAATTAAAAATCAGTACCATCCTACCAGACACACTATATTTTTAATCAACATGAAATACATTATCAATTCTGACTGGGTTTTGTAGAAGGGTCTTGTGTTCATGAACTGTTCTTCAATTTGGTGGCCGTACTCCTATACCAAACAGTACTGTTTTATTCTGGCATCGCAGTTTGCTGCCCAGGGTGTGCCAAGCTGAGCCCAAGCCTCATACTGAGCCTTGTTCCCACATTCCTCAGTGCTATGGAAACATACCACATTGCACATATGCATACTATGGGATCCTGATCTCTTCTGATTGCTGTCATTCTGCCATTGTAGCAACAATTGGAGCTTTACTGCCTGTCAATGCACAGAACGACCACATAGCACCAACCAGTGCTTGGAAAGGTGACTGCAAGGTGAACATATACACAGGGAAACTCAACAGTTTCGAAAAGGGAAGGAAGGCATGAATGCACAAAAGAAACATGAGTATGCTGGTCCTGAATAGTACGATTGGGGAGAGAAGAACCCAGTGTCACAGGGAAGAGTGAGAGGACAAAGAATACATGAAGCTCAGTGACCAGACCAGGCTATGGACGGCAAGAACTCTGCTTTCCTGCATGTTTACTGCCTACGGGCTGTGGTCACACCTAACCAAAATGAAAATCAACATTTATTCACAGGTGCATCAGTCTGACCTGCATGAGAAAATATAGTGTTTAACGTCTGCATTCCCACAGCATGAAGACCCTCACCATGTTAGAGTTTCATTGCCTAATGTTGTGTTAAACCTCTCCTGCATCATCCTGTTAAAGGTGCAGGTCTGAGTACAAAGAGCACCTGATTCCAAGTTTTGTGTCCAACAATAAAGGATTGCAATAGGGATGCAAGGTTATAAGTAGAACTAGTTTGTTAAGAAAGGAAACATACTCCTGAGGGTGAGCGCTGTCTAGTGAGCAGAGGAGAAAACATGTGTTCAAAAGCCCTGGGCCCAGAGTCAAGAGACACTTCATAGGGTAATTATACAGTGTCTGTAACTCACTTATTTTGGTAGCATGTGCTTTTCTCGATCATGCTCGACCTGCGTGACAACCACGTTAAGACGAGATTCCGCACCCCTCTGCCAACTGGCTCCTTTCACAAGCTAATCTTGATGCTGCAGTGTCCCATGCCTATTCTCTTGCCATAATCCTATACTGGCAACCTGGGAATTACAGTCTTAGTAGAGTCTGACACTGGCCATGTTCTGTGTGTTTGTGGTGGGGAAACAGGATGGACAAGTGTGGCTTTGCTTTTTGAAAACTACAGAAGAACTGGAAAAGAGCTGAGTGCTTCAGAGTATCAAACACGTACAAATCACAGGCTTTATGCCTTGGAAAATTTTATGCATAGGAATGCACTTTTTTAAAAACTAAATTTTTATCACACACACAATTTTGCTATAATTTTCCACTTCTCACTTCATTCCATGCTTTTACATTGGAACATCATTGCCACGAGAATGAAGTTCCCCAGTCAAGCTCTGCCTTCTAGAACTTTCCTTTTCCCAATAACTTCATAGTCTCCCCTTCATTACTACCTTTCACAGCTGTGATGATACACATTCTCCTTCCTGAAGTTTCTGGATGGTCTAGAGCACCAACTGATAAGATGAAATGTCGAAGACCCGCATTAGCTCCAAGACACAGATCTGCATGCTGTTCACAACACCTAAACCACATCCTCAAGATGTGGGTTGGAACCCATTTGGGGCTTGCATATCAGATATTTTGCATATCAGATATTCTGCATACAGATATTTGAATTACAATTTATAACAGTAGCAAAATTACAGTTATGATGTAGCACTGAAGTAATGTAATGGTTGGGGGTCAGCATTAGGAAGGATGAGAACCACTGACCTAAAGAAATCCAAGCATCCGGTGGAGGAGAAATAAATGTGTATAAATGTCTCATTCTGGTTCTGCAGCTTGTTATCTGGGGCTCCAGGCAGAGCACTTGACTTTCACAAATAGTACTTTTACTGATAATTTTATGAGGTCGACAGAAGTCTCGCCTACAAAGTCACTATGAGAATTACAAAATTAAAGACACCTGCATATGAAAATACATTCAGCATCATCTCATTTCATTATTAATTCAAAGGAGAGTTTCAGTGGAAAAGACTGTGTGAGCAAGATGGGGATTTTCTCATCTGCCCAGTTGGGCAGAGTGCTCCAAGGATGCAGCTTTGGCGATTCTCACCAATGTCTTTCTAGTGATGCAAAAACAAAATTGTGATGAATTATCCTCATTCCTGTAATTAATTCCTTACTCATGCTCCATAAGTAATCCCAATAAACTCAAGGGATTTTCAAACTGAACTTTGATATAACCTGTTTTTGGACTATTTTCAGTGCCCTGCCTAGGATGAACATATAGTTAAGTTGCATCTCTCTAGAAAAAGTTATACAAGAAATTGTGAAGCAAGAAAATACCTGTGGATCATGTTGATATGATTATTTGCTGACTTGCCACATTAACTGCCCTACCCTTAGGTGCTAAGTATCCATTTACAATAAAAAATCTACTATCTATGGAACAGCAGTTCCCAACTTGCTATAATCCCTTTGACAACTCTGTCTCTGAAAATATTTACATTATGACTCATAATAGTGGCAAAATTACAGTTAATAAAGTAGCAACAAATAATTTTATGGTTTTGGGTCACCGCAGCCTGAGGAACTGTGTTAAAGGGTCACAGCATTAGGAAGATTGAGAACCACTGCTCTAGAGGCTTGTGTCTGCCACTTGACCTGTAGTGCCTGCAGTATCCCTTGTATTTGCTGACTCGCACAGCAACGAGATGTTCCCTTCATTGAGCACAGATTCTGGCACAAGCTTTTCTCCTACTGCCACAACCATTCATCACCAGAAATATTTTGCTCATTCAAGAGAACTCAGTCAAGCACCCTGGACGTTTGCAGTATTAATTAAGTTGCACACGGATTGCTACAGCCATTTCACAGATGGAGTAGCAGACGTTCAAGAGAAGTTTTGAAGAAGTATTAACTGCGCTCCATGAATACTTAATCCCTTCTCTATACACCAGAGAGATTCTTAGTATCCACAGTGCCACTTGGATAAGCAGATTTAAAGTGGTAATAATGGCTCATAATTTTTACTGTTGCTATTAAACAAAAAGAAATAGAACATACATTAGATTTTCATCATTGGATGTTATTATACCTCTGGTTTGATTGCCTTGTTTGGACTTTAATTTTCAGATAGGGTCCAGTTTTACACATTAAAATCTTTAGTTGTGTGGTATAAATATCTTGGCAGATTCTGTTTAAAATAAGATAATGAAAGAAAAAATATAGCATGCCATAAGATGCATTCAGGTTAGAAATGATCTCTTATTTTTTTAACAGTTATTGTTCTGTGAGTATGGTTTGCAAACTCTGTGGGGGGGCATATGTGTGTGTACACATGTGTGTGTGTATTTACACATACAGGTTTACATGTACTGTTGTGTGTATGTGGAGGTCAGAAAATGGCTTTCAGGAACAATTTTCTCCTTCCCCCTTTTATTTGTGGCCAGGTCTTTTTTATTCAAGCTATCTGGCTATGAGCTGGCGCTTAAGTTCTGTTTCCAATTTTGCTGTAGAATTGCTGGCATTACAGATGTATGTTCCCACATTTGGCTTTTTGTGTGGGTTCAAACTCAAATCATCAGACTTTTACAACAACCACTTTTACCTACCAAGCCATCTCCCCAGCACCACAGCTACTGCTTATTAAGGACATCAAAATAATAAGTGACAGAACTCACTGTGCCTTTGACATTCTCTCACAATTTGCAGTGGCTTATGGAGATGTGCCCTGGATTAAACCAACTATCCGCCGGGGAATGAAAATAGTAGTAGCACATATTTTACTTCACTTAATGGGCTGTACAGCCCTGCATGATCTAGACTTTTCTTCCTTTCGAAAATGGGAAACTAAGGACACAGAAGATCATGTACCTGCTCAAAAGCATACAAAAGGCAATGACTTCTTCGATACCAATGATAAGTTTTATCTCACTAACTAACTGGGGTGTTTTAAGAATTGTGTGAGGTGTAAAGAACTTTGTGCAGATGGAAGAAAAATACACTGTGAGACTCAAAGTGAGCAGAAGAATGAATGAACATTAGGCAATAAGTAAATGATAATCAAGATCCAATCCATAGACCCAGAGAGGCTGGGGAAAAAGGAGAACTCAAGTAAGGGTGCATGTATCTCACAGGGCACAGGAAATAGAGTAGATTTTGTGGGTGAACTGGGGTCAAGTGGGGGTGAGAGTGGGAGGGATCAATTAATGGGGGCAGATGGAATGAAGGGAGAGGATCCTGGGAGCCATATGTGGAACTGGTGGACATTTGGGGAGCTGTGTAGAAGCCTAATGCGGCAGAAACTTCCTGGAAACTATGAGGGTGATCTTAGAGACGACTCCTAGTATAAGAGGATATGGAAAATGAAATGGCCATCTATTGTTTCCGGCAAGGTTTCCAGCCATGGAACTTGGTTACATTCAGTTGAGTTGCTAGACTGTGTAGATTCCCAAATAACACAGGCTGTTTCTAGGGCAGAGGGTTGCTCTCTGTAAATGGACAGCAAGGTGCCGTAGTTGAAGACAACATCCACATAGCTCATCAAACATGGAGAAGTTGAGCTTGTGCCTGTGTGGAGTTGTTACTCTTATGTTCTGTTCTCTTTGGTGCAGAATGGTACTCAATAGGCAACCTAAAGAGAAATGTGGGCACAAACGTAGCAACAAAACCGTTGACATACAATCTGTCCTGCCTGGAAGATGTGCTGGGGCAATTTCAGTGCAGAACTTGTGGGAGTGGCAAACTGATGTCAGATTTGACTTGAGGCCCACTCCATGAGAGGAAGCCCATGCCCGACCCTGCTTAGATATCCAGGAACTAAAGTCCAGAAAGCACAGAGACCTAGGGTAGAACCAAGTATGACTGGCCTACTAGAAGTGATTCCTAATCTTGTCGACTCATCATCAGAGAGACTTCTTCTGGCAACAGATCGGAGACATTACAGATTCCCAGAGCCAGATACTATGTGGAGAGACTAAAATGGAAGTCTTCTTCAGGCCCTATCCTTAGAGGTCAGGGTGGGAAGACTGTAGGAGTCAGAAGACTATATGGAGCACAAGAGAACATGACCTACTGAATCAACTAAGAATGGCTCATCTGGCTCACAGGGACTGAAACAACAAACAGGGGACATGAGTGGGTCTGCACCATGGTCCCTGCATATATGATATGGCTGTTGACTTGGTGTTTTAGTGAAACTCCTAACTGTGGGACCTGGTGTGTCTTTTACTGGTATGCCTGCTCTCTGGAAACTTTTTTCCTGTCACATCAACTTGCTCAGCCTCAGTGTGAGGACTCTTGCTTTGTATTATTATCTTTTTGTCGTGTTTAGCTATTGTCATTTAGAGACCTGTTCTATGCTGAAGGAAGACAGAGGTGGGTAACTCTGAGGAGAAAGAAGGGGGTGCTTGGAGGAGTAGAAGGAGGTGAAACTGTGGTCTGGATGTGTTATATGAAAGAAGAACCTATTTTCAATAAAAAAGAAAAGAAGACAAATCAAAGGAAAGATTAGGGCAGGTAAGATAGTCTAACAAGTACAATGCTTGTTATGCAAACCTAACAGTCAAGTTCAATGCCTTCAACACAGAGAGATTAGAAGAGACAGACAAAGAAAAGTTGTTCTGTGACCTCCACATGTGCACCACAGGATGGGCACAACCCAAAATATACATCACACATACATGTGTATACACACACACACACACACACAAATTTTTTTAAAAAATTAAATAGTATATTGAGAGGTAGGTTTCTCTTCTCCCAGTCTTCTGCATTCCTTCCTGCATAGAAAGGCTGAGGTCACTCAGAACAATGACTTTTCATGAGAGAACCTGAGCAAAACCATTCATGCTTGGTTAGTTTTTAGGATGGAATTCCTTGGCCATGGCCATGGATTAGAGTCTGAAGAGTACCCACAATAATTGCTGTGTTTTCATGCCCAGAGAAAAGACTTGCTTTGAGGACAGGTGGAGTGCTAGAAGTAAAGACAGTTTATGAAGGGTGCTCTTTGTAGAGTGCGAGTTGACCAGATAGCTAGGAAAGTCAGAGGCTTGATGGCAGCTGATCATGAGGATTATGATGCTGTGTGCTATTTAAAATAACCATTTCTCATGAATTGATGTACCTCACATGATCAATCCCTTGTTTAAAACATTTGCTCATGGAAGAGTGGAAATGTTCTAGTCTACCATATGTCAATATTGATACCCTCAGTTCTACTCTTCTGATGCCTACTTGGTCCATACTAAGTCTCTTTCTTCTAGCTTATCTGTATGATTTCAGTGATCTTAGATACTCTTGGCTTATATTTGATTTTTTTCTTTTTTGGTTTGTTTTTCTTTTTGTTTCTTTGATGTGTATGCATGCATGGTTATGTGTGTGTGCATGTGTGCATGCCTGTATGTATGTGTGTGTGCACATATGCATGTGCAAGCATGTGCACATGAAGACAGAGGTTGATATCTAGCATCTTCCCTCATTGCTTCCATCATGTTTATTGAGACATGCTCTCAGTTGAACCCAGAGCTCACTGACAGCTAGTCTAGCTTGTCAGCTTGTTCCAGAGATTCCTCTGTCTCTACTTCCCAAGTGCTAGGATTACAAGTGGGATTCTACAGCTGCCTGGTATTTGTGAGGGTACCTAGAGTCTGAAATGAGGTGTTTACACTAGTGCAGCATATGCTTTGACATGGAGTAATCTTACCAGCTTTGTGACTTGTGCTTCTATTAAGCCCTTTTGGCATAGTGTTCTTTCACTCAGGATGTAGGTAGACAGTGACAGTCTTGACAAAGCTTTAAGCTGGATAGCACAAACACAACTCTAGCCAGGAGAAATAAACCAGTCCCCTGTGCTGGCAAGAGGAGAGTAGAAGTGCCCCAACATTTCCAAGGTGAGGTAGAGTGTCAGGGATTTATCAGACCAGGAGAAGTGCTTCTGGGGGTTAAGAGTATTGCCAATAGAGAGATGTCAGCAAGAGAGAACATGTGGAGTCAGATCTTGGGTCTGTAAGGATCAACTGGGTCTAGGCCCATCCTTATAGGACAACAGTGTTTTATTACAGGGACACAGGTCAAACGTAAAAGTACAAGATCTAGGACCTCATTGCAGAAACTCTGGGCATGTGTAACAAATAAAAATTGTTTGCTCCTTTTCAAAATAAAAATACCCTGAGACACCTTATGTCCAGATACAGGTGGTCAGCAAACACTGGGAACCTCTAAGTTAACAACCCCCATGCAAATTCTCTTAGCCTGACTACTCTGTCTCTCCAAACTAGAAGTTTATAGTAGAAATTCGTGGACAGTCAGCTTGTCTAGCAGGCTGCATACATAACAAGGTCACCTGCCTGATAAGCTCTAAAATAAACTGAATGTAAAACAAAGAGATAGACTTGGGAACAGCATTTATTGAAAAAAGATGAACGGACGTGACAGAATGAAGACCTAGCTATCACGTAAAAGTGTACACTTCTGACTACTTGGCCAATGAGAAAGGAGGGAAAGGAGGAAAGAATGGAATTTCTTGTGTTCTGTTTCTAAAAATGATTCTGCTCTCAGGCAGTGTGCCTTTCATGCTGGGCTGGCAGCTAGTATTATAAAGTAATAAGACAAACCGTTACGTCAGAGCCCACAGTCTTGAATCCATTCTGTCCTGACTAAAAGTCAGAAAGTTCATATCTGTTCTTGCTCCTCAAGGAGAAATAACAGGATGTTTGGTCAAAGGTGTGGCCACTGGATGTCTTGCTCCTCAAAGACCAGACAACAGGATGTTTGACTTAGGGTGCGGTTACTAGGTGTTTTGAGATGTAAGGAGGTAATTATGTTTGTTTGTTCCTTGTATCATGGGAGGGAAGTCTTTTCCCTCCCCTTTTGATTGGGAGAATATAAGGACAAACCTTATTTCTAGCCATAACCCTAAATCTAACCCTAACCCTAATTAATGAATAATATTATTCATTATTTATATGAATTATAAACTTGAGGCTTTTACAATATTCACTGGAAGCTCTCCCGACTCTGTCTTCTGTCTCTTGTCTATTCCTTTCCTCAATCCTAACTCCCCTTTTCAGGATTGTGGGAACAAGTCAGGCCAGACCTCCGACAGTTCTGTTTTTCCCACACAGAGTCTCCAGTTCTCTTATGACGTGAGGGTCAACATTTCTCAGAGCATGGGCCCACAGCTGGTATGTTAAGGAGCCCCCTAGAATACTTTAATGTTCATGGAGTTCCAACAAGGATCACCTTGCTGGCTTTCTGTACATGCACCAGGTTAGCTGGTACACTGCTTCTGAGAGCTCCTGATTTCACTCACAATACCAGCCACCAGAATACAACTGTTAGCTACGTACTGGAGTGAATAATCTTTCTTTCATTCTCAAAATTGATTTTTAAGACCTCATTATTATAAACTCTATTCAATGCAATCTGTAGTTTGTTTCAGTGATGATTCATTGGCAGATATTTCCAGACAGTGATGGATAAGCCAATCATGGTCCTGAGAATCCCCCAGTAAGGATGGGTGGTACATTTCCCCAGCCTGGTTTTCCAGGTCAAGGCAAATCCTGCCTAGCCATTTTTTTTCCCAGAGGAGCTCCAGAATGCCAATGAGGGCCTATTTCTTACTGGCCCCATTATTGCTGACCCGGCTGTCAAGCTTATTTTCTGAGAAAGACAGAGTTCTCCAGATGAATTCTGGCATATTTGATGGGCTTTGGAAGCCTGTCAACAAATCAGCTTTAAAAAGGTCTTTTCTGACTAAAACTGTCCAAGCTTGAATTCCCAAGTGGGTTGAAGCACAGCTTTGGTGAGGGCCTGTGTGGAGGAGGTTTGCATCTCATAGTTATAAAGTTGAAGGTCAAAGCTGACAGGAAAAATACTGACCCACCCTGAGACAATTAGTCCCACCTGTACTCTTCAGCCTCTCGGAATAAACAATATTTTCAATACAAATACATCTTGAAGCTTTTCTCATGTTACATTATCTGAAAATAAACATCATATTCAGATCATATGACTGCACTAAAGGCAGAAGGGCTCTGGCTTATAATCCACAAACCACAAAGGTTTATACAGTCAGCTTGAATTTGCACCGATCTCCCACCCACTCTGTGATTTTTCCAGGCTTCATCAGCAACTCAATGACCTCAGATGAACCCTCAGTACAAGAGAAACTTCCACAGTAAACTGTCAAAGCTGAAGAATAGCTCTTTTAACAAAATTTCAGGAATTTCTGTGTTTGAAGAGCAGGTGAAAAAAAAAAGAAAGGGATCAAGGCAACTTAAAAGTTAAAACCATTAAAAGCCTAACACAATCCTAACGTAATAACATGTGCTTTGGGGTTCTTATAGTCAGACATCCATCCATCCATCCATCCATCCATCCATCCTTCCATCCATCCATCCAATCATTCACCCATCTATCCATCTATCCATCTATCTATCAATTCACTCATTTTTCCTTTTTTCCTCCCTTGCCTTCCTTCCTTCCTTCCTTTCTTCCTTCCTCCCTCCCTCCCTTCCTTCCTTCCTTCTTTCCTTTCTTTCATTCTTCTTTCTTGTTTCCTGAAGCAGATCTCTCCCAAACAAGTTTGCCTCAAATTGGCTGTGTAGCTGAGGACATCCTTGAACTTCTGATCCTCTTGCTTTTACCTTCTGACTGCAGGGACTCCAAGTGTGTACCACCGAGCCTGGTTTGTATCATCTGGGGATTGAACACTGGGACTCATCTTGTTAAACAGGCAATCTACCAACGATGCTCTATCCTCTGCCATCAAACTAGTTTCTTTTAATGGGGTTTTCTACACATTTTAGAGCATAAACCTGTGAACATACTTAAAGTTGATAATGTAATTATATCATACACAAATTACAAAGATCATATCAAAGTCATATTAGAGAAATTCTGTAGTATATTTTTTCTTCTGTTTATACCTGAATTCACTATAGGCATTAGGCATGCCTCCCCTCGCTCTGTGTATGAGTGTGTGTGCAGTCATGAGTGTCTGCACATAAAAGTATTTGGATGCCTGAGGACAGTATGAAGTGTTGTTTTCAGGAACTTTCTACACTGACAGTAGGATAGCATGTCCCAGAGACCTGTCTGTCTCACATAGGCAGTGTCATCACACCCAGATTATTTTAGCACAGTCCCCAACAAGGCATCCAACTTGTGCCATCATGTTTGCATTGCGAGCACTTTACCAACTGAATCAGTCCCATTTTGAGCATATTCTGAATTCATTTTGATTCCTTCCATCTCTAACACAAATATGATGAAAATGATAGGTCAAGTTATCTGGGGAATCATACACAATATTGTGTACATAAACGAATCACCATGATGGAACGGTATATAATAAAGAGACCTGTTAATGTGCTTCGTACTCAAAGAGGCCCTGTGGAAGTAAAGCAATGAGATATAAATACCTAGGTAGGGACAAGAAGAATGGAGTAGGACATCATGGAACAAACTAGAGGATAAGATTTGAATGAAAGCCCCTCCGCAGCAGCCTGGGAGACAGATCACAGCCACTCCCTGACCGGCTACACTTTCTAGTCTTCCGGCTGGGGCTAGTCTCACTAGATACTGCCTTCATTTTCCGACCCCACCCAGCTTGCACCCAGAAAAACCGTCCCTTCTACCTCCCTTCTTCGGGTTCATAACATCTCCAGCTCAGCCCAAGCAGGGCGCTGGGACTGCATAGGGAGTGCAACCAGCGGGCGGGAGCTTCTTTGTTTCATTAGCCTTCCTGCAACAAGGTAGGCCCTCTCCAGAACTCCCTGGACAGCAAAGACACTGGACATTAAGACCAGAAGACACATCTGGGAGGACTAGAAGACACATCTAGGAGGACCAGAAGACACATCTGGGAGCAAAGACACCGGATACTAGCACCAGAAGACTCATCTGGGAGCAAAGACACCAGATATTCATACCAGAAGAAACATCTGGGAGCAAAGACACCAGATCTTAAAACCAGAAGACACATCTGGGAGGCATCCCTCAGCTACAAGGAATCCCTGATTCAGTGCTGTGAAGTCCCATCTGGACAGCTTTCCCAAGTGTATTCAAGTGTCCTGACCCTGTACCAAGGCCACCTAACCAGAGGGGGGAGAGGCTGCCCTCCAGGCATGTCTGCGGAGCCAGGCAAGGGAGTGCTGGCTCCTTCAGATTGTGCTGCAAGGAATAGCTCTTGCCCTGACACTGAGGAGATCCATCCAGATTCAGTCAGAGCAAGGACTGGAACAAGTCGCCAAGTCTCTCCTAGCTCCATTTGAAGGAAGAGATGGGCAGGCGCCAATGCAAGAACTCCTCTAACAACCCAAAAGGCAACATGTCATCACCAGAATCCAGTCATCCCGAAACAACAAGAAGTGAACACCCTATTTCAGAAGAAATAGAAGAAACCGACCTTAAACAGTACTTCATGAAAATAATAGAAGACCTTAAACAGGAGGTAAAAAACTGCCATATAAAATGGAAATGACAAACAAAAAAGTAGATGAAATAAATAAATCTCTCAAAGATACCCAAGAAAAACAAGAAAAAACAATCAAACAGGTAAGTGAAACAGTACAAGACCTGAAAAATGAAATGGAGGTAATGAGGAAAACACAATCAGAGGGAAGACTGGAAATGGAAATTCTGAGTAAATGAACAGAAACTTCAGAGACAAGTATTTCCAACCGAATACAAGAGATGGAAGAAAGAATCTCGGACTCTGAAGATACTATAGAGGAAATAAAATCACAGATTAAAGAACAAAACAAATCCAACAAATTCTTAACACAAAACATCCAGGAAATCTGGGACACCATGAAAAGACCAAACTTAAGAATAATTGGAGTAGAAGAAGGAGAAGAATTACAACTCAAAGGCCCAGAAAATATATTAAACAAAATTATAGAAGAAAATTTCCCCAACCTAAAGAAGGATATTCCTATGAAGCTACAAGAAGCCTACAGAACACCAAATAGACTGGATCAAAAGAAAGCATCCCCACACCATATAATAATCAAAACACAAAACATACAGAATAAAGAACAGATATTAAGAGCTGTAAAGGAAAAAGGTCAAGTAACATACAAAGGGAAACCTATCAGAATTACACCTGACTTCTCACTGGAAACCATGAAAGCCAGAAGGTCTTGGATAGATGTGCTACAGACATTAAGGGAACATGGATGCAAGCCCAGACTACTATACCCAGCAAAGCTAGCATTCACCATCAATGGAGAAAACAAGATATTCCAGGACAAAAACAGATTTAAACAATACGTAGCCACAAATTCAGCCTTGCAGAAAGTAATAGAAGGAAAATCACAAACCAAGGAGTCCAACAATGCCCACAATAACTCAGGCATCTAGTGACTCTTCATGAGCACAACTAGAAGAAGGGAAACACACAAACTCTACTACAAAAAAAATGACCGGAGTTAACAACCACTGGTCATTAATATCACTTAATATCAATGGACTCAATTCACCTATAAAAAGGCACAGGCTAAGATATTGGATACGAAAACAGGATCCAACATTCTGCTGTTTACAAGAAACACACCTCAACCACAAAGACAGACACCTACTCAGAGTAAAGGGCTGGGAAAAGGTTTATCAAGCAAATGGACCTAAGAAACAAGCTGGTGTGGCCATACTAATTTCTAACAAAGTTGACTTCAAACTAAAATCAATCAGAAGAGATGGAAAGGGACACTTTATAATCATAACAGGAAAAATCCTTCAGAATGAAGTCTCAATCCTGAATATCTATGCCCCTAATATAAAAGCTCCCACTTATGTAAAAGAAACACTTCTAGAACTCAAGGCAGCCATCAAACCACACACACTAATAGTAGGAGACTTCAACACTCCTCTCTCACCAATGGACAGGTCAATCAGACAGAAACCTAACAGAGAATTTAAAGACTTAATAAAGGTAATGAACCAAATGGACTTAACAGACATCCATAGGACATTCCACCCAAATAGGAAAGAATATACCTTCTTCTCTGGGGCTCATGGAACCTTTTCAAAAATTGACCATATACTTGGTAACAAAGCAAACTTCCACAGTTACAAAAAAATATTAGTAACCACCTGTGTTTTATCAGATCACTGTGGATTAAAATTAGAAATCAACAACAACGCTACCCACAGAAAGCCCACAAACGCACAGAAATTGAACAGTCAACTACTGAAGCACACCTGGGTCAAGGAAGAAATAAAGAAAGAAATTAAAGTCTTTCTTGAATTTAATGAAAACAAAGACACAACATACTCAAACCTATGGGACACAATGAAAGCAGTGCTAAGAGGAAAGTTCATAGCACTAAGTGCCCACTTAAAGAAAACGGAGAAATCACTCATTGGTGACTTAAAAGCACACCTGAAAGCTCTAGAAAGAAAAGAAGCAGACTCACCTAGAGGGGTAGAAGACTGGAAATTATCAAACTGAGGGCAGAAATCAACAAAATAGAAACACAGAAAACAATCCAAAGAATCAATGAAACAAAAAGCTGGTTCTTGGAGAAAATCAACAAGATTGACAAACCCTTAGCCAAACTAATCAAACGGCAGAGGGAGAACACGCAAATTAATAAGATCAGAAATGAAAAGGGGGACATAACCACAGACACAGAGGAAATTCAGAGAATCATTAGATCTTACTACAAAAGCCTGTATGCAACAAAATTGGTAAATGTAAAAGAAATGGACACTTTTTTAGATAAGTACCATATACCAAAGTTAAACCAGGACCAGGTAAATGCTCTAAATAGTCCTGTTAGTCACGAAGAATTAGAAACTGTTATCAAAAACCTCCCTACCAAAAAGAGCCCAGGACCAGATGGTTTCAATGTGGAATTCTACCAGAACTTCCAAGAAGACCTAATACCTATACTCCTTAAGGTATTTCATAATATAAAAACACAAGAGTCACTGCCAAATTCCTTCTATGAAGCTATAGTTACCCTGATACCTAAACCACACAAAGACTCAACCAAGAAAGAGAATTACAGGCCAATCTCACTCATGAACATTGACGCAAAAATTCTCAATAAAATACTGGCAAACCGAATCCAAGAACACATTAGAAAAATTATCCACTACGATCAAGTAGGCTTCATCCCAGAAATTCAGGGCTGGTTCAACATATGAAAATCTATCAATGTAATCCATCACATAAATAAACTGAAGGAAAAAAACCATGTGATCATCTCATTAGATGCTTAAAAAGCATTTGACAAAATTCAGCACCCCTTTATGATAAAGGTCTTGGAGAGATTAGGGATACA
Source organism: Arvicola amphibius (assembly GCF_903992535.2). NCBI lineage: Eukaryota > Metazoa > Chordata > Mammalia > Rodentia > Cricetidae > Arvicola > Arvicola amphibius. Next base: position 104,808,651 of record NC_052058.2, on the reverse strand, counting down.
AGGGTCATTCCTAAATATAATAAAGGCTATTTACAGCAAGCCGACAGCTAACATCAAATTAAACGGAGAGAAACTCAAGGCTATCCCACTAAATTCAGGAACACAACAAAGCTGTCCACTCCCTCCTTATCTCTTCAATATAGTGCTTGAAGTTCTAGCAATAGCAATAAGACAACATAAGAGAATCAAGGGGATTCTATTTGGAAAGTAAGAACTTAAACTTTCATTATTTGCAGATGATATGATAGTGTACATAAGCGACCCCAAAAACTCCACCACAGAATTCCTACAGCTGATAAACTCCTTCAGTAATGTGGCAGGATACAAGATCAACTCCAAAAAATCAGTTGCCCTCCTATACACAAAGGATAAGGAAGCAGAGGAAGAAATCAGAGAAGCGTCACCTTTCATGATAGCCACAAATAGCATAAGAGGATCTGGGAGTAACTCTAACCAAGGAAGTGAAGGATTTATTTGACAAGAACTTTAAGTCTTTGAAGAAAGAAACTGAGGAGGACACCAGAAAATGGAAGCATCTCCCTTGCTCGTGGATTGGGAGGATCAACATAGTAAAAATGGCAATTCTACCAAGAGCAATCTATAGATTCAATGCAATCCCCATCGAGGTCCCATTAAAATTCTTCACAGATCTTGAAAGGACAATAATCAACTTTATACGGAAAAACAAGAAACCCAGGATAGCTAAAATAATCTTATACAATAAAGGTACTTCTGGAGGCATTACCATCCCTGATTTCAAACTCTATTACAGAGCTACAGTATTGAAAACAACTTGGTATTGGCAAAAAAACAGAGAAGTCGACCAATGGAATCGTATAGAAGACCCGGATCTTAAACCACAAACCTATGAAAACATGATTTTTGATAAAGGAGCCAAAAGTACACAATGGAAGAAAGAGGGCATCTTCAACAAATGGTGCTGGCATAACTGGATGTCAACCTGTAGAAGAATGAAAGTAGATCCATATCTATCACCATGCACAAAACTCAAGTCCAAATGGATTAAAGACTTCAATATTAATCTGAACACACTGAGCTTGACAGAGGAGAAAGTGGGAAGTACTCTACAACAAATGGGCACAGGAGACCGTTTCCTACGTATAACCCCAGCTGCACAGACATTAAGGGCAACATTGAATAAATGGGACCTCCTGAAGCTGAGCAGCTTCTGTAAAGCAAAGGACACTGTCACTGAGACACAAAGGCAGCCTACTGACTGGGAAAAGATCTTCACCAACCCTGCAACTGACAAAGGTCTGATCTCTAAAATATATAAGGAACTTAAGAGACTAGACTTTAAAATGCTAATTAACCCAATTAAAAAATGGGGCACTGAACTGAACAGAGAATTCTCAACCGAAGAAGTTCAAATGGATCATGCGACCAAACCCGTCTCTTGGAATGTGGCCAAAAGTGGGGGCTGACTGAGAAGCAAAGGACAATGGCTCTGGGCTCTGATTCTTCTGCATGGACGGGCTCTGTGGGAGCCTTCTCAGCTTGGTCGATCACCTTCCTGGACCTGGGGGGAGTTGGGAGGACCTTGGTCTTAGCATAGAGTAGGGAACCCTGATGTCTCCTTGGCCTTGAGAGGGAGGGAGGGGAGGTATGGGTGGAGGGGAGGGGAGGGAAGGGGAAGAAGGACGGGAGGGAAGGGGGAGGAGGAGGGGAGGGGAGGGGGAGGAGGAGGGGAGGAGATGGAAATTTTTAAATATAAAAAAATAAACCATGAAAAAAAATAAAAAATAAATAAAAGTTCAAATGGCCAAAAGACACTTAAGGTCATGCTCAACCTCCTTAGCTATCAGGGAAATGCAAATCAAAACAACTTTGAGATACCATCTTACACATGTTAGATTGGCTAAAATCCAAAACACCTTTTCTTGAGAGGTTGTGGGGTAAAGGGTACACTCATCCATTGCTGGTGGGAATGCACACTTCTGCAACCACTTTGTAAAGCAGTGTGGCGGTTTCTCAGGAAATTCGAGATCAACCTACCCTAGGACCCAGTAATTCCACTCTTGAGAATTTACCCAAGAGATGACCAATCATACTACAAAAGCATTTGCTCAACTATATTCATAGCAGCATTATTTGTAATAGCCAGATCCTGGAAACAACCTAGATGCCCTTCAGTGGAAGAATGGATGAAGAAACTGTGGAATATATACATGTTAGAATACTACTCAGCGGTAAAAAACAATGACATCTTGAATTTTGCATGCAAATCGATGGAAATAGAAAACACTAATCTGAGTGAGGTAACCCAGACCCAAAAAGATGAACATGGGATGTACTCACTCATAATCGGTTTCTAGCCATAATTAAAGGACATCGAGCCTATAATTCAGGATCCTTGAGAAGATAATAAGAAGGTGAACCCAAAGAGAAACATATACTAATCCTCCTGGATATTGGAAGTAGACACGATCGCCGGGCAAAAATTTGGAACTTGAGGATGGGGCGAGACGGGGCCAAGGGAAGATAGGGAGAGAAAAGTGTGAAGGGGAGAATGGGGGGAGCTCGTAGGAATGGGATGCTTGGGATACAGGAAGGGTGGATATGGGAGCAGGGAAGCATATATCTTAATTAATTAAGGGAGCTATCTGAGGGTTGTCAAGAGACTTGACTCTAGAGGGGTTCCCGGGCTTCCAGGCAGATGACCCCAGCTAGTTCCTTGGACAGCTGAGGAGAGGGATCCCGAAAAGGCCAGTTCCTATAGCCATACTAATGAATTTCTTGCATATTACCATAGAATCTCCACCTGGCGATAGATGAAGAAAATGACTGAGCCCCACATTGGAGCACTGGACTGAGCTACCAAGGTCCTGATGAGGAGCAGAAGGAGGGAGAACATGAGAAAGAAAGTCAGGACCTCAGGACCGTGAGGGGTGCGTTCACCCATGGAGACGGTGGGCTAGAACTAATGGGAGATCACCAACTCCAGTTAGAATGGGACTGATGGAAAATGTGACCAAACCGGACTCTCTGAATGTGGCCGACGGTGGGGGCTGACTGAGAAGCCAAGGACAATGGCGCTGGGCTTTGGTTCTTCTGCATGGACGGGCTCTGTGTGAGCCTTGTCAGCTTGGTTGATCACCTTCCTGGACCTGGGGGGAGTTGGGAGGACCTAGGTCTTAACATAGAGTAGGGAACCCTGATGGCTCCTTGGCCTGGAGAGAGAGGGAGGGGGGTATGGGTGGAGGAGAGGGGAGGGAAGGGGGAAGAAGAGCGGAGGACATGGAAATTTTTAAATATATAAAAAAAACATGAATAAAGAAAAAAAATTTTGAATGAATGGTGCGATGTGGGGAGTCCTGGGAAGTAGGAACTTATTTCAGAAAGAAAAGACCAACCAAAGGTTTCATTAAAAGGGCAGCATTTCATATATGGTTTTTACAAGTCATCACGAGGAAAGGGATGATCCCGGATAAGGCTGACAGTAGGAAGTCAGTCTTTATGAAAATGACATCATCTAGTTTTAGCTGTGTCTCTGGTTTACTCCATTCTTCGTGGTCTTCTCAGATCTTACAAGCAGATGCTCCAGTAAGGCCATTCATTTGACATTTAAACAGGAGTCTTGATCTTGGAGCAGAAAGCTGCTCATTTTCCCTTTAGTGATAGCAGGCCTGGAGTTGTATGAAAACACTTGCCATGGGCATGGGGAGATAGTATTGTGGGAACTTGATCTGTTTGGCATTTGGAGTTGCTTGTCCTATGGATGTGGTTTTCTTTGAATACACGGTCACATAAAACTGAGGAGGAGGTGCACACTCTCTCTCTCTCGGGTGATCAGAGCCTGAGAAGCCTTGCAGTTGGTCATCATTGTCCTTGGGCAGAGCAACAAGACAGCAGCAACTAGATCAGCAGCGGTGTCTACTTTGCTTTGTATTGGTGAGTCTGTTTTTCCGTCGCACCCCTTAAAAGTTATGAAATAGATCTTTGTAGTTTCTTGCAACAAGATGGGATGCTCAGTAAAGGGCGTGCTCTGAACGAGTGAGGACCTGAGTGCAGGCTCCCATTCCCTTTGAAAACAAGGTGTTGGGCTGCGGATGACTCCGTGAACAAGAGTGTTTGCTTCCCAAGAAAAAGGTTTCTGAGTATCCAGAAACCACATTAAAGAAAATAATGAAAAGGAACGTAGCCACTTGCATGTCTGTCATTATACTGTTGTGGAGGTCAGAGATAGGAGGATCATGAAGGATTACTGGCAGTCAATCTAGTGCCAGCTCAGTAAAAGACCCTGTCTCAAGGGAACAAGACAGTGATGAAACAGAATAATTGATGCTTTTCATTGGTCTCCACCTCACAAGGGAGCATGGATCCCAACAGGCATATAACACACACACACACACACACACTCCTATACATCTACCATATAGACACACTACACACACAATCTACCACATAGATACACCACACAACCACAAACATATACTCAGAGCCACATAAGCAAGAATGCTAGATGACACTACACAGCTTGCATTCCAACCTCAGAACTATAGAGGTGAAGGCAGGAGGATCCCTGGAACTTGCTGTCCACTCAGCCTAGTGAATTCAGTGAATTTCAGGTTCAGTGAGAGACCTGTTTCGGTGAAAATAAAATGTCTACCCTTGGGGTCCTCATACACATGCATATGCACACATGCTCTCATACAGACAGACACACATATACCATATATGCACACAACACAAAAAACAGAAGTTTTCTATGAGTTCATGTTTCAGATAAATCATGGAGAATCTTCTCCATGATTCTACCTGAGTGCTTAGTGTTGTAACCTGCGAGTCAATGCATGAATCACTGAAGTGACCACTTCCACAGGGACTGAAGGTAAAAGAAGCATCAGGCAAGGCCCTGGCCTTTCTGTGCGAAGTGGCAGCGGAATGACTGGTTCAACTATGAGGGCAGCTTGCCCTTTAAATCACCATGGTTAGCAGAGGGCAGCAGAGCTTCAGAGTCATGTAAGCAGTCCATCCATGAGGCCTTCACTCATCAGGACAGATCTGCAGCCTGAAGATTCCTCCTTTTTCCCAGCTTTACCTGCAAGGACTTAGTTCCTTCAATCTCCACAGTTATGAACAGTTTGATTTAGTATTTTGATGTGTGTGTGTGTGTGTGTGTGTGTGTGTTTGATGTGTTTGTGTGTTTTGATGTGTGTGTGTGTTGATGTGTATGTGTGTGTATGTGTGGGCATGAAGGGGCCCCAATGTACATATATAGTGTGTGTATTGAAGCTAGAGGATACCTTGGGAATTGTTCCTCAGGTTCTATCCACCTTGAGATATGAGACCAAGTCTATCACTGGACTGTAACTTACCACGAAGGCTAGAAGATAGACTGACTAGTATTCCACAGGGGTGTGCCTGACTCCACCTCCCCATCCCGAGGATTACAAGCCTGGAGGAACCTGCTCAAAGTTTTTCTAAACATGGGTGCCGGGGATGAAACTCGGTCCTCCTGTTTACAGGGAAATGCATCCTAACTGAGCTCTCTCCCCAGTCGTGGGCATTCCCTTCACAGCTTCCTGAAGCTTTTCATAGTCCACACTTCTACTGGGCAAAGGTTATCTTCTGCACTTCAATAGCCCAAAGGAAGTGGTGAAGGACAATGGAGTAGCATCTATCAATGGTAGGAGTATTCAGATTCTCAACCAATTAGAAACAACATAAAGAGGCAATGGGTTAAGACGTAAGTTCTTACTATTTCTGTGTACTCTGCTGCCTATATCTATCTCCTCGTTTTCTCAGTTATTTCTAAAGTAAGACAGGTGCCAAAAACCTTGCATTAGTCCAATTTGAGGATACACTGGATCTCTGTTTTGTCAACCCTTCAGTGAAAGAATTACAATGATCTGGTGAGATTGTCCAGTTCTAAGTACCATATTTACAAAGTAGAGTCTCAAATCTGAGCACTGTCATCCTAGCTCCACACCTCCAAGACTGTCCTGACTGTACACCAGGCCATTCAGCATTCCCATGAAAAGATGATACTGACATTAGTACTCCAAAGATGAAATTTACAGCATTCCAGACCTCTGCTGCTTATGATAAATGTCCCTGGATAATAAGAACGACGGCAAAGAAGATGGGGGAAGCAGAGATGATAAGGGATTTTTATTTGGGGAAAGAGAATATGACTTTGGCTCAGAGGGTGATGAATTTTGGATGATATCACTTGGCGGTAATTAACCAAATAGGAGCAAGGTCTTGTGTAGAGGGAGGAACCTGGGGTAGAAAAGAGGGTTATAATTCTTAATGAGTCTGGGGAGCCTGACTCATTATGCTTTATCAGAATTTATAATGCTTTTTAAAATTAATTAGCTTCCCATACATAAAGAAATTCAAATAAAAGCCCCAGAGAAAATTCAATGTAGCTTAAAGTCTCCAGACGGCTTGATGGAAGAGGTCAAAATCCTTGAGGACCAGGAATGTAAAAGCCCAACCACTTTCCTCTAAAGTACCAGAAAGATGTGTACCTGAATAGGAAGGAGGAGAAGATGGTGACCTTTATTTCAGAGATTATTTGCGAGCTAATCACGTGCCAAACACTACTTTAAGGAACTGCAGTCATTAAAGCAAGCACAGTGATTGTCTCCATCTTTATAGAGGACTTTAGATTATGCAAGGTTATAGTAGGCGTTCATGTTAAAGTCAGGTCACCCCAGCATCTTTGGTGTTTTAAGCCCAGTTGATGTGTTGAATGTTGCCATATATGACTTTAGAAAGCTTTCAAGAAGACCGTGAAGAGAGTTTAATTGGTAAATCACTTGCAATCTGAAAATATGGACCTGAGTTCAATTCTCAGATCCACTGTAAAAAGACGGGCCTGGTGGTAATTACATTCCTGTAATCCTAGTCCTGGGGAGGCAGAGATGGGTAGATCCCCTGGGATGGGTGGGCATGCAACCTAGAATAATTTCTCAACATTTATTTATTTACTGTGTGGGAGAGAGTGCATGTGTACCATAGGACAACTCTTGGGAGTTCCATCTCTCCTTCCAGCGTTTGGGTCCTATCGATTCAACACAATTCATGAGGCTTCATCCAAGAGTCTTTACCCACTAAGCCGTCTTACTGTCTCGCCTTGAAAATTCTTAAGAACCACAGTTACTCATAAAAATGACAGTGCAAATTAAGAAGGAATTAATATAAAAAAATAATTCCATAAAAATGGAGTTTGAGACAATGGGCTTAAATTCTGGCTCTTTATCACAACTACCCATAAACAACAGAAAGGCTCCAGTGGCCAGAGTAGGTATTTTGGTACTGTTTTTCTCTTGAGACAGGGACTCTGGTCCATTCTGCCTTTGTTTAAACTGGCTATGTAAGCTGAGGTTGACCTTTAGCTTCTGCTCCTTCTGCCTCTGTCTCCCGAATAAGTGCTAGGATTACAAGGAAGCACATTGCACCAACTCTGTATGGTGCTGGCAACCTCAGCTGAGGTCTGTGTGTGCCAGGCCAGCGTTCTTCCACCAGAGCAACAGATTGTGCTCCAGGGACTTGTTTAGAAACCAATGGAAATGGTGATTTTTATGCAGAATTAGGTGTAAAGGTGTAGGTGAGTGACACAGGAGTGATGTGTGAGTGTAGGAGCTGTTGCCCTGGCAACAATTCTACTTTGTCCCTGGAGCCTCTTAATGGCTTGTTTTAGGCTTGTTTTCGGAAACTGGAGGTTGCTGTTTTGGACTTTGGGAGTGAAAAAATAACCTGGCTGTCAGAAGATTGATTATCATCTTTTTCTTCCAAGAAAATGTTTTATGATTGAATACTTTCAGACATAAATGCAGGGCAACAAGGGAAGACTAGAGCCAACTTTGTTCAGACCCCACCTTGCTGCAGTCACTATGGGATCATTACTTTGGAGCTGCTGTCCCTTTGCTATTCAATTACTATTGAATGGAATCAGTCTTATCTGTGCAGAATACTAGGGACCCAGGAACATCACCCTCTTGGCTGTTTGGAACTCTTAACAGGTGATGCAGGTAGTTTTCAATGAAACAGATCTATAAATTGTTAAAGTCATTTAAAACAGATGGATAGATGATAAACAACAGATGAAAGAAAAATAGTTAGATAGAAATATGATAAATATTAGACAAAGAGATGATAGAGAGACAGATGATGTTAGCTCTTACGTTACTATTTGTTCTTTTAGAACTTAGAACACTCATAAAAGAGGTAGAGGATCCTGCAAGGGACATTCTTAGAAATTCCAGCCTCAAGAGGGCTTCCCTAGTCAATTTCTCTAAAGGTTCTATGAGCCCAATCTGATGATGTTTTGCTATGTTCTTATGTATTGATCTGAGTACTACGTGTGTATCTTCCTGCTGTTTATTATTTTACTTTTTCTTGCTATATACTTAATAAGCCCACTCATTCAAACCAAAAGTATGGCTACAGAAACTCATTCTATGGACAGTACAAAACAACTTGGTAAGTAATTTAGAATGAACTTCTCCAGGCTCTTGGGTCTATGATGTTCCACAGAAACAGTGAGCAGAATGCTTATACATACACCAGGAGAATTAAGAATTTCACTGAGCAGATCATTCATTGATGGGCTTAAAACAGTCAGAAGCTGAAGGTGCTGTCCGAATGGAGAATGCCTTCTGCATCAGAAAACCTCAATTCTGCTCTTGAATCAGCCCATTGTTTAAACCAAACTCACCCAGACAGACTATGGTGTGTTATCTCCTGTACTTAATTACTTGGTTACAAAGGTGGAGAGATAGCTCAGAAGAAAAGAGCCATGGCTGCTCCTCCAGAAAACCTGAGTTCAATTCCCAGTGTCCACAGCAGCTCACAACTGATCCAGTGCCTTCCTCTGGCTTCTTTGAGCATGGCATTTATGTGACACATACACATGAAAGGAGGTAGAACACACATGCACATAAAATTAAAGTTAAAAGTAAATAAATAAAATCAGCTGCTTACAGACATCTGAACATCATCTCAGCAACACTTGAAACAGGCTGTGGTTGCATATCTATAGCCTTGCTAGGTTGACACAGCCAGCAAAGCCTCGGTTGTCTAAAAACGTTGGTGAAGTTCTATGCAAATAGAGGCAAGTAGAGGCAGTAATAACTAAAGACAGAATTTAGAAAAAGCCTTGTGTGGAAAGACAATGATTTAAAGAGGACTGAGCTCCTAAACAGGGTCACAGAGTTTTTGGTTAGGATTGTTTGGTGGTGCATATGGCAGGGTTTTGCATTAATGGGAACAGTCCAGGGTTAAATGGAGTTTCAATGAGGATGGAAGGCTGTGTCTGTGATGGTTGTTCTTCTTGGTCGACTTGTCTGAAAGGAGTGACCTCCATTCAATCTGCCTGTATATATATATATATATATATATATATATATATATATATATATATATTCATGGGACATTTTCTTGATAGCTAATTCATAAAAGAAGACTCCTCTCACTATGAGCAATGCCATGCTTATGTTGTTGGGTGTATTTATATAAGAATGACAGCTGACTATGAGCTAGGTCATTAGCCAGTAAGCATAATTCCTCCATAGACTCTATTTCAGGTCATACCTCCAGGTTCCTGCCTTTAACTTTGGCTGTTCTCCATGGTGTATTGTTACCTATAAGCCAAATTAACCCTTGATTGCCTCAAGTTTCTTTGGTCAGTGTTTTATCAAATCAGCAAAGAAACAAACTAGAAGAGACTGGATCTAGAAGCCGTGGTGTGGGTTTGTGTTTTTTGCACAGGGAGACATATGTGTAGGGTCATGGGAAATCAATGTCACCTACTTGTAAACTAAAAAGTTCATTCTTTTTGAATAGCTTACCAAGGTGACTAACACCCCACTGATGGGCAACTCCATTGCTTTAGATAATTCACCAGATAGAGAGAAATCTATAATGATGGTTTCAGGCCTGGGTTCCCTCACACTCAGGACTACTTTTGATTAAACCAAAACTATGCTTTAGCAGGTCTGTGGGAATGTTTCTACTTCAGAAAAATACTTGGTTGGCATAGGGCATGAAGGAGCCCATCATTAAATAGAGCTAAAATGTTCTTTAGAGATACCTTTCAACCAGGTGTCTTATTGGCTATGGAGCTAGCTCTGTGGGTAACATTTGCTTACAAACACAAGGGAATTAGTTTTATCTTCAGGCCCCGTGAGAGAAGGCTGGGGTGGTGGTATGTGCCCAGTGTTGGGAACGGAGACAAAAGTAGATACTGTTCACTGACCAGCCAGGCTGGCCCACTAGTCAAGCCCCAGAAGAGATAATATGTGCCTATATGATTTCAGCCTTGAGGAGGGAGAGACAATCAGATCCCTAGGGTTCAATGGTCTGTCAAGCCATAGGCCAGCAACGGACAATAAAAATCAAGGTGAGCAGTAGCTGTAGAAGGATAACTGATGTTGATCTCTGGTCCCTACATACATGCCCATACACATACTGGCAATCCTATACAGACACATGGACCAACACACACATGTATCCATATGTACACATAAAGTAACAGCTATGATCTAATAGATACCATGACCTTTAGGGGTGGGCATACAGGATGAGTGCACAAAAGCTATAATAATAAGTAATGTCCTTCTGGGGAAAACATTAAAATATGGAGACATTTGAAAGACAAATAAAAATCACTAGACCAGGGCTAGCAAATGACTCCTTAGCGAGGAAGTATGCCTGCTGCCAAGCCTCACAACCTGAGCCCAGTGCTCAGGATCCACAAGGTAAAATAAAAAACAGACTCTCAAAATTTGTGCTCTCACCTCCACATGCACACTGTGATGGCATGGTGTATGAGTGGACATGTATACACACACACACACTCACACACATTCTATCTCTAAAATGTAATTGGAATTATTAAACCCAAAGAGTTGTATACAAGAAACACACCACAAACACACCTCAACCTTGAAGACAGATATTACCTCAAAGTAAAGTGTTGGGAAAAGATTTTCCAACCAAATAAACCGAAGAAACAAGCAGAGATAGCTATCCTAATATCTAACAATATAGACTTCAAAATAAAATCAGTCAGAAGAAATGGAGAATGACACTTTATACTCATCACAGGAAAAATCCGTTAAGATAAAATCTCAATTCTGAACATCTATGCCCCAAATACAAGAGCGCACACAAATCTAAAAGAAATATTACTTAAGCTCAAATCACACATCAAACTCCACACACTAATAATAGGAGACTTCAACACTCCACTCTCCCCAATGGACAGGTCAACCAGACAGAAACTTAACAGAGAAATAAAAGAACTAACAGATGTCATGACTTAAATGGACTTAACAGACATCTACAGAACATTTCACCTAAGCACAAAAGAATATACCTTCTTCTCAGTACTTCATGGAACCTTCTCTAAAATTGATCACATAACTGATAACAAAGCAAACCTCAACAGAAACATAAAAATTGTTTTTTGGGGTTTTTTTTTTTTTTTGGTTTTTCAAGACAGGGTTTCTCTGCAGCTTTTTTAGAGCCTGTCCTGGACCTAGCACTTGTAGACCAGGCTGGCCTCGAACTCACAGAGATCCTCCTGCCTCTGCCTCCCGAGTACTGGGATTAAAGGCGTGCGCCACCACCGCCCGGCAGAAACATAACAATTGTAATAACCCGCTGTATCTTATCAGATCACCATGGCTTAAAGTTAGAATTTAACAGCAACACTAATTGCAGAAAGCCTACAAACTCATGGAAATCGAACAGTGCTCAACTGAACCACGACTGGGTCAAGAAAAAAGAAAGGAAGAAATAAAAGACTTCCTAAAATTCAACAAAAAATGAAGGTACAATGTGCCCAAAACCTATGGGACACTGTGAAAGCAGTGTTAAGAGGAAAGTTCAATGCACTAAGTGCCTACATAAAAGAAGTGGAGAAATATCACACTAGTGACTTAATAACACACCTGAAAGCTCTAGAACAAAAAAGAGTAGATTACAGGAAATATTCAAATTGAGGGCTGAAATCAATAAGGTAGAAACAAAAAAAATACAAAAAATAAAATAGCTAGCTTGTTTTTTTTTGAGAAAATCAACAAAATAGACAAATTCCTATCCAAACTAGTCAAAAAGCAGAGAGAAACTATCAAAACTCACAAAATTAGTAATGAAAGGGGGTACATGACAACAGACATTAAGGAAATTTAGAGAATCATTTGGTCATACTACAAAATCCTGTATTCCACAAAATTGGAAATGCTAAAATAAATGGACAATTTCCTGGATAGATACCACATAGCAAAATTAAATCAAGACCAGGCAAACAATTTAAATAGAAATAAATAGAAATAAATTCTATTTCCTGCAAGGAAATAGAAGCAGTAATCAAAAGCCTCCAATTAAAAAAAAAATATCCCAGGGCCAGAGAAGAATTCTACCAGAACTTTAATAAGGAGCTAATACCTATACTCATCAAAATGTTCCACATAATAAAAACAGAAGGAACATTGCTAAACTCTGTTTCTGAGGCCTGATACTGTGATGCTGAAACCACGCAAACACTCAACCAAGAAAGAGAATTACAGACTAATCTTATGCAAGAATATAGACATAAAAATACTCAATAAAATACTGGTAAACTGAATCCAATAACACATTAAAAATCATCCACCATGCTCAAGTTGGCTTCATCCCAGAGATGCAGATATGATTAAACATATGAAAATCTATCAATGTAATACATCATATAAATAAACTGAAAGAAAATACCATATGATCATTTCATTAGATGCTGAAAAAGCATTCAAAAATTCAACACCCCTTTATGATAAAGGTCTTGGAGAGACCAGGGATACAAGGAACATATCTAAGCATAATAAAAGAAATATAGCAAGCCAACAGCCAACATCAATATAAATGGAGAGAAACTCAAAGCAATTTCACTAAAATCAGTAAAAAGACAAGGTTGTCCACTCTCTCCATATCTACTAAGCATAATTCTTGAGGCTCTTATTAGAGCAATAAGACTATGAAAGGAGATCAAGGGAGTCAATATGGAAAGGAAGAAGTCAAACTTTCATGATTTGCAGATGTTATGAAATTATACATAACTGATCTCAAAAATTCTACCAGGGAACTCTTATATCTGATAAATACCTTAAGTTATGTTGCAGGATACAAAATCAACTCAAATAAATCAGTAGCCCTCTTATATACAAAATGATAAAGAAGCTGAGAAAGAAATCAAAGAAACATCACCCTTCAAAATAGCCACAAATGACATAAAATATATTGAGGGTAACAATATCCAAAGAAGTGAAAGACCTGTTCAACAAGAACTTTAAGTCTTTGAAGAAAGAAAGTAAAGAAGATACCAGAAAAAGAAAGATCTTTGATGCTCTTGGATAGGTAGAATCAACATAATAAAAACAGCAATCCTACCATAAGCAATCTGTAGATTCAGTGCAATCCCTATCAAAATCCGAACACAATTCTTCACAAACCATGAAAGAACAATACTCAACTTCATATAAAAAAAACAGAAGAACCAGGATAGCAAAAAGAATTATGTGCAATTAAAGCACTCCCAGAGTTTCCTAACATCAAGCTCTATCATGGGGCTACCGTACTGAAAACAGTTTGGTATTGGCATAAAAACAAACAGCTTGATCAATGGAATCAAATTGAAGATACGAATATTAATCCACACACCTATGAACACTTGATTTTTGACAAAGAAGCTAAAATTATAAAATGGAAAAAAAGAAAGCATCATCAACAAATACTGCTAGCATAACTGGATGTCAACATGTAGAAGAATGAAAATAGATCCATATCTATCCCCATGCACAAAACTCAAGTCCAAATGGATTAAAGACCTCAATATAAATCCAACCACACTGAACCTGATAGAACAGAAAGTTAGAAGAAGCCTTTAATGCAAGGGTACAGGAGATCACTTTCTAAATATAAGGCCTATAACACAGACACTGAGAACAACAATAAATAAATGGGACTTCCTGAAACTGAGAAGCTTCTGTAAAGCAAAGGACACAGTCAATAATAAAAAAAGGCAGCCAATTGAATGGGAAAAGATCTTTACCAACCCCACATCAGATAGAGAATTTATCTCCAAAATACATAAAAAACTTATGAAATTAGCCTTCAAAATTCCAAAGAGTTCAATTAAAAATGGGGTACAGATCTAAAGAGAGAATTCTCAACAGAAGAATCTCAAGTGGCTGAAAGACATTTAAGTAAATATGCAACATCCTTAACCATCAGGGAAATACAAATCAAAATGATTCTGAGATACCAACTTACACCAGTCAGAATGACTAAGAGCAAAAACACCAATGACAGCTTATGCTTGAGAGGATGTAGAGTAAGGAGAACACTCCTCTATTGCTGGTGGGAATGCAAACTTGTACAACCACTCTAGAAATCAGTTTGGTGGTTTCTCAGAAAATTGGGAGTCACCCTACTTCAGGACCCAACAATACCACTCTTGAGCATATACTCAAAGGATGCTAAATTGTACTACAAAAACATTTGTTCAACTATGTTCATAGTAGCATTATTTATAATAGCCAGAATCTGGAAACAACCTAGATGCCCCTCAACTAAAGAATGGAATTTTTAAAAACAATGTAGTATTTATACAATGGAGTAGTATTCAGTGGTAAAAAAATAATGAGATCTTGAAATGTGCATGCAAATAGATGGAACTAGAGAAAAACATCCTGAGTGAGGAAACCCAGGCCCAAAAAGATGAATATTATATGTACTCTCTCATAAGTGGATACTAGTTGTAAAGCAAAGGATAACCAGCCCATAGTCCATGATTGTAGAGAAGCTAAGTAGCAAGGTAATCCCTAAGAAAAACATATAAATTCACCTGGATAGGGGAAATAGAGAAGATCACCTGACAAAATTGGGAACATGGAGGTGGGGGGAAGGTGGAAGGGGGAAAGGAAGAGAGAAGGGGAGGGGAGAGGAGAACTTGAGGGAACTGGATAGTTGAGATGAGGGACCAAAAGAGATAGAAAGAAAGGAAAGAGATATCTTGGTTAAGGGAACCATTATTGGTCTAGCAAGAAACCTGGCACTAGGGAAAATCCCGAGAATCCACAAGGATGACCCCAGCTAAGCCCCTAAGCAATAGAGGAGAGGGTGCTTGAACTGGTCTTGCCCTGTAGTCAGATTGATAACTACCTTAAATGTCACCATAGAACCTTTATACAACAACTGATGGATACAGAGGCAGAGAACTGCAGCTGAGCACTGGGCTGAGTTCCCAAAATCTAGTTGAAGAGTAGGAAGAGTGAGAATATGAGCAAAGAGGTCAAGACCATGATGGCGACACCCTCTGAACCAGCTTACCTGAACTAATGGGAGCTCAACAACTCCATCTGGGCAGGGGGGATTCAGTATTCAGCATTCAAACTAAACCCCTGAATGTGGGTGACAGTTGCATGGCTGGCAGACTGTGTGGCCACTGGCAGTGGCACCAGGATTTATCCTTATTCCTTGTACTGGCTTTTTTGGAACCCATTCTCTTTGAATTAATCTCAGCCTAGATACAGTAAGGACGGCCTTTATTCTTCCCCAAAGCAATGTACCATACCTTCTCTGAGGAGTGGATGGGGGTAGGGGAGGGAATGAGGAAGAAATAGAAACTGTATTTGGTATGTAAAATTAACAAAATAGTTTGTTTTCTTTTCTAAAAATAAAATAAAATAAAAAGTGCTTGCTCATGATAAATATGGTCATTTCTTCAAAAACTCTTTTCTGCACAGGATTTCATTTTTCTGACAGATACATCTTAACCTATAGCTTAGTTGAAGAGTCATTAACCCTTTTTTTAAATTTTCATTACCAAAAAAGTTAACTCAATGCCTATAGCATTGGGGAAGCAAATGCATTGTCATGAAGCACTTCAAATTTTTCTGAGGCAAGGGCTATTTTGACCTGACTTTGATGAACAGTACTAGTGTGTGTCAAATGTGAGGTCCCTCTCTGACCACACCAATAATTCACTGAACTGTTGTGATAGTTTTAATTGCCTACATGACAGCAAGGAAACCCCTATGAAGAGAATTTCAGAAAGGGACTGTTTAGATTAGGTTGGCCTATGGCCATGTCTGTGGTAGAATTATCTTGATTATGTGAAGGCATGCCCCCTCTGGCTAGTCCCACTGTCTGAGCAGTGTGTCCTCCATTGGTGAGAGTGGAAAAACAAATTGAGCACTGGCTTGTGTCCTTGCATTCTTTGCTCTCTGCTCATAACTGTAAATGTAATGTGACTAGCTTCCTAGGTTTTCTGCCACCTTGACTACCAGAAAATAATGATTTGCAAGCTGAGATTATGAACTGAGGTAACTATCCCCTATCTTCTTTCAGTTGTTTGTAAAGGTATATTATCTCAGTAATAGGAAACAGAGCTAAGATAACTATGGTTTTAAAAAGTGTTGATTGAATAGCCAACATCAAACTAACTGGAGAGAAACACTGAGGGTGGCTGATGGTGGAGGCTGACCGAGGAGCCAAGGACAATGGTGATGGGCTTGGTCTCTACGACATGGACGGGCTCTGTGTGAGCCTTGTCAGTTCGGTTGCTCACCTTCCTGGACCTGGGGGGAGTTGGGAGGACCTTGTACTCAACATAGTGTAGAGAACCCTGATGGCTGTTTGGCCTCAAGAGGGAGGGAGTGGGGGTGTGGGTGGAGGGGAGGGGAGGGAAGGGAGAGGAGGAGGGGAGGAGATGACAATTTTTTTTTCTTTTTTCTTTTTTTTTTTTTTTTTTGGTTTTTCGAGACAGGGTTTCTCTGCAGCTTTTTTAGAGCCTGTCCTGGAACTAGCTCTTGTAGACCAGGCTGGCCTCGAACTCACAGAGATCCGCCTGCCTCTGCCTCCCGAGTGCTGGGATTAAAGGCGTGCGCCACCACCGCCCGGCGAGATGGCAATTTTTAATAAAAAATAAATAAACTGGAAAAAAAATTCTTCTAAGGAACTTCTACAACTCATAAACACTTTCAGTAACTTAGAGGAATATAAGATTAACTCAAAAAATCAGAAGCCCTCCTTTACACATTTGATAAGTTGGCTGAGAAAGAAATCATAGAAACATCACCCTTCATGATAGCCACAAATAGCATAAAATATCTCAGAGTAACTCTAAACAAACAAGTCGAATACCTGTATGACAAGAAGTTTAAATCTTTGAAGAAAGAAATTAAAGAGGACACCAGAAAATAGAAAAATCTCCCATGCTTTTAGGTAGGTAGAATTAATGTAGTAAAAATGGCAGTCGTAAAGCAATCTACAGATTCAATGCAATTCTTCACAGACCTCAAAAAATAATACTTAACTTCATATGGAAAAGCAAAACACCCAGGATAGCCAAAACAATCCTGCACTATAAAGGAACTTCTGGAGGTATCACAATCCCTGACTTCAAACTCCACTACAGATCTACAGTACTGAAAGCAGCCGGGTATTGGCATAAAAACAGACAGGAGGACAAACGGAACTGAATCAAAGACCTAGATATTAATCCACACACATATGAACACCTGATTTTTGACAAAAAGCAAAAATTATAAAATGGAAAAAAGAAAACATATTTAACAAATGGTGCTGGCATAGGAAACCACCATGTAGAAGAATGAAAATAGATCAATATCTATCACCATGCACAAAACTCAAGTCCAAATGGATCAAAGACGTCAACATAAAGCCAACCACACTGAACCTCATAGAAGAGAAAATGGGAAGTACACTTGAATGCATTGGCACAGAAGAACACTTCCTAAATATAATGTTACTAGCACAGACACTGAGAGAAACAATAAATAAATGGGACTTCCTGTAATGGAGAAGCTTCTGTAAAGCAAAGGACACAGTTAACAAGACAAAATGGCAACTTACAGAATGGGAAATGATTTTTATGACTCCCATATTAGACAGAGGGCTGATTTCCAAAATATACAAAGAACTTAAGACATTGGTCATCAAAAGAACAAATAATCCAATAAAAAATGGAGTAGAGACATAAACAGAGAACTCTCAACAGAAAAATCTAAAATGGCTGAAGGACACTTAATGAAATGCTCAACATCCTTTGCTATCAGAGAAGTGCTAATCCAAAAAATTCTGAGATTCCATATTACATCTGTAATGGCCAAGATCAAAAATACTGATGACAACTTATGTTGAAGAGGTGTTGATGGAGCAGCGGGTCTGTGTCCTGCCACCAGCCTATCTTTACACCCGAAATAATTACACAGAAACTATATTCATTTAAACACTGCCTGGCCCATTAGTTTCATCCTCTTATTGGCTACCTTCTCACATCTTGCTTTAACCCATATTTAGTCATCTATATAGCACCACAAGGTGGTCGCTTACCAGGAGAGATCTTAACCTGCATCTGTCTTGGAGAGGAGAAGCATGACCACCACGTATGGCGACTGCCTGAAGCGTCTGCCCCACTCCCAGCATCCTATTCTGTCTACTCCACCCACCTATGTTATGACCTATTGGGCCAAGCAGTTTCTTTATTAATTAACCAATGAAAGTCCTCCATCAAAGAGGTTAATCACAACTTATGTTGAAGAGGTTGTGGGGTAAAGGGAACACTCCTACATTGCTGGTGGGAGTATAAACTAGTATAGCTTCTTTGGATAGCAGTATGACAATTTCTCAGAAAATTAGGAAACAACCTTCTCAAGACCCAGCAATGCCTTTTTGGGTATATACCCAAAGGATGTTCAAGCATACCACAAGAACATGTGTTCAACTCTGTTCATAGCAGCATTCTTAATCATAGCCAGAACCTGGAAACAACCTAAATGCCCCTGGACCGAAGAATGGATAAGGAAAATGTGGTACATTTACACAAGGAGTACTACATAGCAGAAAAAAATAACATCTTGAAATTTGCAAGCAAATGGATGGAGCTAGAAAACATCATATTGAGTGAGGTAACCCAGACCCAGAAAGACAAATATCATATGTACTCACTCATATGTGGATTTAAACATAAAACAAAGAAAACCAGCCTACAAATCACAATCCCAAAGAACCTAGACAATATTTATTATCCTAAGAGAGACATATGTGTATCTAATCTACATGGGAAGTAGAAAAAACAAGATATCCTGAGTAAAATGGAAGCATGGGGCCATGTGAGAGGGTAGAAGGCGAGGGGAGAGGAAGAAAGGTGAGCAGAGAAAAATGTATAGCTCAATAAAATCAATTTTTAAAAGTGTTGATTATGTTCGCTACTTATTCATCATTGGATATTGATATATCAAATAATCAGGTGAATGAAACTGCTTAAATGAGGAAAATCAAATCAAAATGAAACAGTTTACATGTTTAGCATTATGCTTGTGGAGAGAATTAGGATAAAAGCATTTATGCATGACTCCTTCGGTATATAACTACCTTCATTTCTGTACACACACACACACACACACACACACACACACACACGTTATTTAAAGTCTAGAATAAAATGAGTTGACTACAGAATGGAGAAAAGCTATGCTTCTAAAGAGCTTGCCTTGCTAGCATGAAGATCTGAGTTCCATTCCCAAAGCCCAAATCAAGTTGATGTGAGGGTACATGCTAGGAATATCAGTAGTGAGGAAACGGAGAGGACAAGACCTCTGTGGGTCACTGCCAGCCAGCATAGTCTCAGCTGGGTGCTCCAGACCAGTGAAAAGTACTGGATCAAATGATGGACTGTGTTCTTCAGGAACTTTAGAGATTTCTGTCTGTCCTGTTTTTGTATCCTCACACATGAAAACACACACACACACACACACACACACACACACTAATCACAATTATCCATATGAATAATCGGGTATTCCATGGGTAGCATCATTTACCCACACTGCTGTGTGACTTTGTCCATGTGAGTACTTACTGTAGGAGCATCCATAGACCTCCACTCTCATGCCAATCCTTCCACTTGGGTTCCACTCCAAGGGCACAAAGCGAACAAAGCGGGTTCTCACAGAGTGTAGTAGCTTGTGGTGCACGACACTGTCAGCATTCATGTTTCCTACAAATGTCTGAAGAGAGAGGGAAACTCAGTTAGCTCTACAGTACCAAGACATGTCAATAGAAGTGTGCATGCTTCTCCAATCAGACCTTTGGGGAAGGACAGCAACAAAATACCTAGTGTCTCTGATATCAATCTGATGTGGGTTACAGCCCTATCCCAGACTTTACAGTTTTTCTTAAGTACCAAATATTTTAGTTTATTTTTCTGTCCATTTGTGATTGATGTTTACTTGAAAAAAAAACCCACGTTCTGAAGAGATAGTTAGTGGTTAAGCATGCTTTTTGCATAGCCTACTACCCAGGCTCAGTGTGGTCAGCGACCTTAGATGAAAACATAAAATCACCACCACTTTACTAAGCCAGAGTAATGTCTAACTACATTCTGGATAGTTATCCTTGTTCTTTAGGATATTCCCCTCTATACCATCCATGTCTAGCTACATTTTATGAATAAAGAAAGTTATAAGATATGACACCTGAAAATTTAAAAAGTTAAACTTAGTATGAAGTTCCAGTTTCCAACCTGTCCATACTCACTGTGTACTATAACATAACTAATAATCCCCTCCTTAAAGGAAATGGATTTTACTGAAATAATTGTCAATGTTTTTTTGTCCAGTTATTATACTAAGTTTGTAACATCATCATCACCGTTAAAAAAAAAAAACAAAACAAAAGATGTAGTGCTAGAAAGAAAAGATAGGAGGAAATGAATCTTCAAATCAGTCACCCAGTAGTTAGAAATTAGACTGAGTTTCAGCTCCAAGACTTGCAGTTCTCTGATCCCAAGACTCATACTTGTTTTAGCAGTTTCCACTCCCTGGCTATGCAGTCAATGAATTTTACAGGAAGGAACCAGCACAGTTTAATTACATATGTAGTTTACTTTTCTGTTCATTTGTGATTGGTATTTATTTGAAAAAAATCCCATGTTCTGAAGAGACAGTTAGTGTTTAAGCATGCTTTCTGAGTAGCCTACTACCCAAGGATAGTGTGGTCAGGGATCTTAGAAAAAAAACATGAAATCACCACTTTACTAAGCCAGTGGTGTGCCTATGTGTTGGTTTTATTGGTTAATGAATAAAGAACTGCTTTGAGCTCATGATAGGATAGAACAGAGCTAGGTGGAGAAAACAAAACTGAATGCTGGGAGGAAAAAAGAGAGAAGAGAGAAGGCATGGAGTTGCCTGAGATAGACTTGCTGAAACTTTGCTGGTAAGCCACAACCTTGTGATGATATACCAATTAATAGAAATGAGTTAAATTCATATGTAAGAGTTAGCCAATAAGAAGCTAGAGCTAATGGGCCAAGCAGTGATTTAATTAACATGGCTTCTGTATGATTATTTTGGGTCTAAGCTAGCCTGGTGGCCAAGAAAAACAGCAACCTCCCTCATCCTACAAGCCAGAATAATGTCTAACTAGATTCTGAATAGTTATCTTTACACACACAGGTAAGTGAAGGCTTTACTCCTCATCAAGGCAAATTTTCCTTGAAACAGATAGAGAAGTCATACAGAAAAACACAACTGATCAAAGTGCAGAGAAAGTTGCCCAGTCCCAACTGATATATGTACAGTACAGCTCCAGCACCAAAGACTGAGAGAGCATTATGGAAGAGATAGAGGAAAGATTGCTAAGAACTAGAGGAACAGCAAGTTTTCCATAAGATTAAGTCATCTATGAATGTCAGGAAAGCTACAACCATGAACTCTCTACCACATGGCTTCCTAAATGAGATGCAAACAAGCACACCACCCATAGATGTATTAACAGGAGAGGGGGAGTTCCTGAGACTTCAGCCCTAGAAAAGGAATTACAGGCCACTGGTTATCCACTATCAAATGTTCAGTCCTAAAATCAGTTACATACAGGTTACTGAATATGTTTTATACAAACACACACACTTTTAAGAACACAAAAATATGCATATGTATATGTATATAATATGCATATGATATATAATATATATGACCAGTTTATAGATAAAGAGGTCACAAATTTGAGAAAGAAATGGGGTAGTACATGTGATGGGTTGGAGGGAGGAAAGAAAAGGAGGAAGTGATATAATTATATTTTTAATTTCAAAATTAAAATAAATCTTATTAAAAATAAATACTATATGTACAAGTGTGAAGAAGATAGTTTGGATTCCAGTATTCATATGATGAGTTTGGCATGGATCCATTCATACCTGCAACCCCAGCATTAAAGGGGGAAGAGAGAGTAGTGTTGTTGGGACTTGCTGGAACTAGCTCAAACACAAAAGCTTAGAGTTCAGCAAG
The DNA here is from genome assembly GCF_903992535.2 of Arvicola amphibius. Taxonomy (NCBI): domain Eukaryota; kingdom Metazoa; phylum Chordata; class Mammalia; order Rodentia; family Cricetidae; genus Arvicola; species Arvicola amphibius. The sequence goes on along the minus strand of NC_052058.2, from coordinate 104,786,329 downwards.
ACAACTCAAAGGACCAAGGCACAGAATGACAAAAAGGCAAACACATGAACATCTCATCCAGACTCTGTGAATTTGCATAGGCAAACTCACTCAAACACATGTGCAATACACCACACACATATATGATTCATATGTGAACATATGCATGCATGTGTGCACAGGCACATGCATATACACAAGAAAGAAAGAAAAGAAGAAAGAGGGAGGAAGGAAGGAAAGAAGAGAAAGAAGAGAAAGAAAGAAAAGAAAATATCCATAAGAAAACTCAGCAGTTAAACCTTTTAAAGCAGGCAATTTGGTGTCCGTAAGTTGTTTATGCTGTACAAATGTGCATGCCAAGACAGTTGTCTCTGTCCCATTGACAGCCTGTGAGCTAACACTCAGAGATCTGTGTTTCAGTGTCAGGATTGTCCTTCTCAGCTTCAGTAAACTATAGAGAGTCCAGCTGCTCATGTGCAGTGACAGTTACAGCAACCACTAGAGATCTGATTCCCTCCTAATGACCAAAATAAACACTAAGAAAATAGATTTTGAAATGTGGGGGAGGGGAGAGGGGGGTTACAGAGATAAAGAAAGATTCCCAAAGGACATACTTGTGAAATTACCATTGTTTGAAATTATATTGTGTATTCTAAAGTAGGGACTTATTGATACCGGTTAACCCCATGCAAACATTTGAAAGCCAACATCTCTAAATACTGTTTGAAGGCCTCTTCTCTCCAAGAGAGCAAACTAAAGGAAAATAAATCCTGGAAGCTAGGAGCTACTCACAAAGGCACTGTCTTTTATTTGCTAAGATACTTTAATAAGGTATGAGGTGATTAGCATGCAAACCACAGAGTTAAAGCTGTATGCATAAATGCACTCCAGCTTGCTCACAAATGCTCTTCTGCAGTGTGTGATAAAGTGGATTTTCATCAGGCACTCAGATAATGGAAAGGAAGAAGTTTGGCTGAAGTGAGGTGTTGGCTACTCCTGGTGACTGAAAAGGATTGTAAAATATTGTATTTTAGGAGATAAAAGAGAAGAAAAATTCTCCTCTGAATTCTAGCTTCCTTTTAATTCGTGATAAATGTGTGTTTTGTCATTTTAAATGAACAGAAACATATCTGCTATTTTACAGGCCAGTCACAAGTTTATGCTAAAAGACCTCTCCTTATCTGAAGGTCCTGTAAAAATGTAGTTGTAACTTTGTGGTTATTGGAGAGAGGTATTTGATCCATGTTATATTTCTCTGCTATGTAACAGTTTCCTCTGGGATTAAAACATTCTATTCTGCAGGAAGCTCCTCAAACAGGAAGGAACTCAAAATAGCTCCAGGAAGTCCCTGGACCTGACCAGAGTAACCCCGTTCATTAGGCCCCTCCCCGCGGAGTAAGCAATAACACCCAAAATCCATGCTCAGAAAAGCAGAGCCAAGCTTCAGAGAAGACACTCTGACCAGAGCAGCTGCCTGAAAGACAGCAGAAGGCAGCCAAGCTGCTGAAGAATTGTAGGCCAGCTGAGGAACCTGGAGAGGACACTTTCCAATGTGCTGAGCTGCCTGCAGCTTGTGCAGTGTGGTGGGCTGCAGCCTCCCAGCGCTGTGAGCATGAGCCTTGATGATGCAGCTGTCTGTGAGTCATTTATGGTCCTGTAAATAACCCCTCCTCTATACTCCTGTAAGTAATCCCAAGAAAACCCATTAGTGTACCAAGTTGAACTGGTGATATCTGTACTTTTGTCTGTCATCAGTTGCCTGTCTAAAGTAAATAGTCTTCTGTTACATCTCCCCAGGAAAAGTTGTGTTACACCCCCTCCCCATGGCATCCTGCCTCCTTTTTCTGGTTTTGGCCTCCATAATAGGAAGAACACAAGAATTTCAGGAAATGATACGTCTTAACTGAAATGGGTACACGTTAATATGATTCAACTTGCAGATGGTGTAAAAGTGATACTGATTCAGTAGAATCTGCACATCCAGTGGTGATGAGCTGTGTGGTCCTCTCTTCTGGTTTGCTGAACAGTATGAGTGAGTTGACACTGCCGCCAGCCACAAACATAAACTGCTGGCACATTGTTGCTGAGCTAGGTGTCATTTGTTGCATGCATTTATAATGTGCAATAGACTTATCAGGATACAAAATTCCGAAGGATGTGTAGACAGCTATCTGGGTATTGTGCTTGTGTTCAGAGGTGGGTTAAAGATACCTATGCTGATGGGACCAAATTAGGACAATCAGGCACTCATGCCCATCCTTTACCTCTAGGAAGCACCCTCCACTGACTGTTCAGATAGGATGACTACCCCACGTATGACATGCATGCTAACTCCAGAGTCTCTCTCATTAAAAAGCCCTCCAAGGAATTTGGCATTTTCTTAGTACTACACATCCCTGGCCCAGCCTCTGACACTCATGATCTTGCATGGTAAAAGACCACCTGGACAGCTTTCTCTTCTTCTTCAGTTTTGTGACCTCAGCTGATAGACACCCTTTTAGTCATAAGAGAAAATAAAAATGGAAGTCCTAGTATTGGATACTTTGTTGTTAATTTATCTGCATTAAAGTTATTCTCCATGCAAATCTTATCAGATGACAGAATGGCACTTAGCATGTATGCTCTAAGATTCTGAGCTGCTACTGTGGAGGTTGGTGTACAGGGACAGTCTAGGACCACCAGCATGTCAGATGTTTAAATTAAGATTCACAACATAGACAAAGCTGCAGAAACACCAGCTAGAACTCCATCTTAATTTAATACAGGTCCCTTTATGTTCCCAGTGACAAGAAGCTATAAACTTAATGGAAATTACTTCCTACCCAAAATGGGTTGAACATATTGATTTAATTTATTCCTTCATCTACTAGAGGTGCCATTTGAAGAATAACACGGAGACCTAGACAACAACACAAAAAAACAAGCCATTCCTCAGTATGTGGGACCCCATGACCATGAAGATTCTAGATTCCTCCCCTAACTCCCCTTCTCAAGGTTGCTAGTCCTAGGGACAGGAGATGGGGCAGTCGGAAACATCCATATCCAAGGGGCTAGGAGATGGGGCAGTCAGGAAATTGATCCACACATAAGGGGCAAGGAGATGGGGCAGTCAAGAAAGTGATCCACACATAGGGGGCTAGGAGATGGGGCAGTCAGGAAACTGATCTACACCCAAGGGGCTAGGAGATGGGGCAGACGGGAAAGTGATCCACATAGAAGCATGAGAACCAGAGTTCAATATCTTTAACCTATGTTAAAAGGTAAGCACAGAAGGGCAAATGTGTAATGACAGCACTGGGCAGGTGGTGAAAGAATCCTTGAAGCTCATTGGATAATAGCCTAACTAAATTTGATTGGCAGGCTCCAGGTTCTGCTTCCAAAAATATGGCATAGAGATGGTTCAGTGGAAAGAAACTTCTACTCAGCCTTTAAGGCATGAGTTTAATTCCTAGATACTAAAAGTTAATAAGAGGTAGCTGACTACTGAAGGTTCTGACTCCATGTACGTGCTGTGGTAGATACACCTAGACACACATACACATAAGTAGATAGATAGATAGATAGATAGATAGATATATAGATAGATAGATAGATAGATAGATAGATAGATAAATAGATAGATAGATAGATAGATAGATAGATAGATAGATAAGCAAAATTTTAAAAGGTGAAAAGCAGTTGAGAAAAACATCTTATGTGAACCACTGACTTCTGTGTGCTATTTGTAAACCTGTGCACACACGGGTGCACATGTGTGCACACACAAATAAAAAGTAAAAGTGATTATTCATTACCCTATTTCCTTATCATTTATCTAGCTTTATGAACATAGAACTTATTTTTACTATCTTCTATCAATAACAAATTTAAGTAAAGTTCTTTGGACATTCAGAGTTGTAAACATCAAAAAAGGTTTATTAACAAGGTGATATTGAAGTAGAAGTGGATGATGCCCCAAATCACCTTGTCCCTGACAATGCAATAACCTTTGATTTGGAAGGAAACTTCTTTAGTAAGTAACTCCAACTTCTTTTCATACCAATAATAATCTTGTCAGCTGTACAAGCAATGGATTATCTTCCTCATGATTACCAGTGTTAGTGTGTGGTTCAACTGTTGCTACAAAATAAATAAACCATGTATGGAAACAGTGTAGATTATTTCATTCACTTTATTCCTGACAAAATACCAAAGCAACTTACGGGAGAAATGGTTCATTTCTATGCAGAGTTAGAAAGGTATCTTGCCCATTATGCATGGCAGCAGGAACAGAGAGACCTGTGGTCACATTGCATACAGAGTTCGGAGGCAAAGAATGAACAGGAACTTGGTAAGAACTATAGAGCCTCCAAGATCACCCCCCCCCCCAGTCAGTAATCCACTTCCTCCAGTGAAGCTCTATCTCCTGAAGATTCCACAACATTCTCAAACAATACCACCAGTTGAGCCCCACATTGGAGCACCGGACTGAGCTACCAAGGTCCTGATGAGGAGCAGAAGGAGGGAGAACATGAGAAAGAAAGTCAGGACCGTGAGGGGTGCGTTCACCCATGGAGACGGTGGGACAGAACTAACAGGAGATCACCAACTCCAGTTGGAATGGGATTGATGGAACATGCGACCAAACCGGACTCTCTGAATGTGGCCGACGGTGGAGGCTGACTGAGAAGCCAAGGACAATGGCGCTGGGCTTTGATTCTTCTGCATGGATGGGCTCTGTGGGAGCCTTCTCAGCTTGGTTGATCAGCTTCCTGGACCTAGGGGGAGTTGAGAGGACCTTGGACTTAACATAGAGTAGGGAACCCTGATGGCTCCTTGGCCTGGAGAAGGAGGGAGCGGAGGGATGGGTGGAGGGGAGGGGAGGAAAGGGAGAGGGGGGAGGAGGAGATGGAAATTTTTAAATAAAAAAAATAAAATAATAAACCATGAAAAAAAAGAATTCAAACACATAGCTTATGGTGGAATGTTTTGCATTCAAACCACAACATCAAACAAAGGCTAAACAAATATATGGGGGTTTGCCCATTGATTTGGATGATTCAGACATAAAAGTTAAAGGCATATTGGTATTAAAATATGGAATGCAAATGGTCCACGCCAAAACCTTCCATTGCTGTTGAACTTTTACAGCTCCAGTTGTGTGGAGGACAAGAGATGATAAAGTGATTGTTGACAAGCATGTCTATGTTTATGTTTCTATCTCTACACTGCAGGTGTGACACCAGTATGTATGCAGCTCTGCCATATGCTGCACACTTGGGAAGATTGAAACACTCACTTAGCAAAATCAGGCTTTTCACAGTCAACTAAGGAGAGACAATGCCTTTGCCCTTATGAGAAACAAATGGAAAGCTTTCCTCCCTACTCAGTAGAAAGCTACTGTATCAAAGTTGACAGCAGGGCTAGGCCTTCTATTCTTAAATTTAGAGATTTCTGTAAGGACTAGGCAGAAAAATAGGAGGGAGCTCACTTACATGTCTAAGGTAAGACCCCAGGGCAGAGAAGGAAATGAAAACCAAGATAGAAGCCTGGCTAAGCTTGTTAACCAGTTCACTGGCAATGGCTCCAGGGATGTGATCCTGCTTGTATGCTTGTGTGCCTGACAGTGGCTTCTGAACGAATGTTCCTGCTAACTGCATGCAGAAGTTTGACCATATGCTCCTCTTATTGCCATATGGCAAATTAAGTGTATTAGATATGAATGTGTGTATATATAAGATTTTAAATCAGTCTGTCCTCTATCTCTATCTAGTATTTACCTTCTATCAGTTATTGTTGTATCTTCCTGCCATCACACTGAAAGCTGCATGAGACAGGATTTCTTAGCATCATAATGAATACCTGCAGAATGGACAACAGAATGACACTCAGGATGCGCGCTCTAAGATTCTGAGCTGCTACTGTGGAGGTAGGTGTAAAGGGACAGTCTAGGACCACCTGCATGTCAGATGTTTAAATTAAGATTCACAACATAGATAAATCTGCAGTTGTAGCCTCCTTGTCTTTGATAACTTTACTGGGTTTAAGCTATTTGGATTAACTGAGTCATGAATTTTTGCATTGATACTAAGAGGTTTGGATCTCCTCTTTTAAAATAAAAAGTTGTTTTTATGTCAATCACTCCAGGGTAATTAGAAATTCAATAGCCTTGTTAATAAAAGAAAACAGAACACTCACAGAAAAGCTGGATGAAACCTTGTTCAACTTGTTCAACCTTGGTTACCCTAGGGCAATGCTAGCTCTTAGATGCCCTCATGTTCCCATTTCACCTTGGGACCTGTTCCTTGCCTTTGCAGGAGACAGAATTAACAGCTAGATATAAACCTGTTCTGTGTTTACCCTCAGAATGACTAATTCAGTTTCTTTATTAGCTTTAATTCAAAATCATTACGGAGTATGGAGTTCTGGTCTTGTAAAAGCTGCTAACTTATTATAGACTATTAAAAATACAAGCTGGTCAGTCATCCTTAAAGTACTGATATTATTAGTTACAGAAATAAGCCTTATTTAGTTTCCTGGATATGTTTTCAAAGTCAAACTTAAAGCAAGTAATAAAAAAGCAAAGTTTTTCTAATTAGACATACCTAGCCAGCCCTAATACTTCAGAGGTCTACAGACTATAGCATTTAAAATAATAATTTAAAAGCTTATTACATTAGGCAGAGATTCTGAGATTCTAGCAGTAACCCAAGGTCTCCAAAGAAGATTCTAAGATGCTGTGAGGTCTTCACCTGGATTACGATGACCCTGACCACCAGGCAAGATGACCTCCAATATAAAACCGACTGGCAGGACCCGGTACAGACTGTGAACAACAGCAGGACCTTGGAGAACTGATTTAACCACTTTTGCCTCTACAAAGTAAGTTCAGTCTTTTCCATGTCCCTCTTCCACAGAAAAAGAAAAAAGTTCACCTTATGGGCTTGGCTGAGACAGTAAGACTGCTGTTCTGGATATTTCTGCCTCCAATGCTATAGAGACCTGGGTATGACTAACTGTATATGGACTCTTGTCCCTGTCATTTTTAGTAGATTTAAAAACTGTTAGGTCTGTACTCAGATATACTTTATTTATTCTTCTGAGATCACTGATATTACTAATGGCTAAGGCAGTGATAATGCCAGTTTAGCAGCAAAAGGTTTCCAGATTCTTCCACAAAACCAGCTTGTTAACACATTAAAAAAATGTTTTAAGGTCTGAGAATATAAAATTTCATAAGCTTGAGGGTCTAAAAAATGACTTAAAATATAAATACAGGTTAAAATAGAAAACATGTTTCTAATTTCTTCCCCTCTCTATGGTAATTCTAATAAGCTAATAGATCAATGATTACTTACTATGTAGGTCACAAGTTTAAGATTTTAGATCTATTCTGGTTGCCATTTAAATGTAATTTTAAAGGTGTTTAGTTTTTAGCTAAGACCCAAAGGTATGAGTCTATTCCTTCTGTTTACAGATGCCTGTTGTCTGTTCTTTTTTCTACAAAATAAGTTTTTCTTTAAGTAAATAAGTTTTAACTTCTGTTCATGGTTTAAACTTATCTCAATAGGCTTCCATTTGGCTGGCAGACACATCTAAGCATCAGTTGCTGACTACAACCTGCTCTAAATGGTGGCAAGCCTTGGACTTTATGAAAGCTGATGTGAACCAGTCCAGCTAATAGGAATACTCCTGGTTCCTTCAGTGAAGTCTGAAGAGTGCCCCATTGCCTAAATGCCCCCCCCCACTTTGGGCTAACCTTTCAACCTGCTTGGGCCAGATAACAATGCCTTGATGTCAGCTTGAAGTAGTTGCAGAAAGGAATATTGTCATCCCATGCCCCCTGCCCAAAGGCTGAGAAAAAAAAAAAAAAAAAAAAAAAAACTCCCTGGCATGTATAGTGCCTGTTAATACACTAGGTCCAGCCGGGCGGTGGTGGCGCACGCCTTTAATCCCAGCACTCGGGAGGCAGAGGCAGGCGGATCTCTGTGAGTTCGAGACCAGCCTGGTCTACAAGAGCTAGTTCCAGGACAGGCTCCAAAGCCACAGAGAAACCCTGTCTCGAAAAACCAAAAAAAAAAAAAAAAAAATACACTAGGTCCAGAGTTGTCAATTAATTTAAGTAGTTCCATGCTTCCTTAAAAACCAGGGGCCAGCAGGACCCAAGATTGGGTCCTGTCATCTGCTTGTGAAGGGGGAAATGTGGGGGCCAGCCATGATATGCTAAGTATGAACAGGTCACCCAAAGGAAGTTATTTATTTTCAACCATTATCACCTGCAAGAGTAGAACTCATCCCTTGATATATTTAATAAGAGGTCTGAATCTCAGTAGTTTACCCTAAGACAATGCCTGAATGCAAGAGGAACCACAAGCTGAGTTACCCCACCCCCACCCAAGAACAGACCATTCAAGGGAACATTCCAACCTAACATTCCAACCACTGTAGATAGGATCACCTGCCAGCCCACCTTACTAGGACACCACTAGACAAATGTCAGTCTATCAGGGGTCCTAAACCTCAGAGACACCTCACCCTTACCTCTTTACTATAAAAACCCAATTCTAATTGATCTCAGGGCTCTCCGGTTATTCCAATACTTTGGACATGTGGCAAACTTGATTAAAATAAAGGCTCTTTGTTTTTATATATGGGAATCTGTTTCCTTGTTGGCTTTTGCAGGGACTTTGCGAATTTGGGCATAACTACTTTTTCATGGAGCACCTTACAGAATTAGTGTTCCCTAGAAATGTGAACATATTACCATAATGTGAGAAGTCATTTACACAATTTTAAATCTTTTGTTAGCATTTTGGAGACAGTCTTATATAGCCTAGATTGGCTTAGACTTCCAATCCTTCTGTCTCAGTACCCAAACTAGAATACCCAATAGGTATGTGGTACCTGAAATCTTGCTCATGACTTTCAATGAGAAATCAAGGGATAGGCGCTCTAAGACTCACTGTTAATGTTGATTCAGTAGTAAGTGACTGGAATGTCACTGCAACTAGAGTTTCTTCCACTCCCACTGCTGACCACAGGGCTCTCCATTCTCAAACTAGAGTGCTATAGAGGAGCAAATAAACTGTCAGCATGAAAGAGTCCACATCTTCACGCTAGCACCCTACCAAGAGGCTGAGAAAAGAATCTCAAGGTGTTGATGGGTAGTACTTGTTTCTTCCTTGATGGCATCTCAAGTGTTTTCCATCTAGCAACTACTGTGTATCTTCCTGATGGTGATGATCACCTTGCTAACTCCTCCAGCTAGACATGACTACAGCATGGTTTCATGGTCTTTTACTTTCAATTAAGCAGGGGAAAGACACTCCTGATGCTGGTTTATGAGGACCAAAGGATGACCAGAAAGCTACTTTCATTATATTTTAAAGTATTTCCTCCCAGAACTTTTTGGTTCATGCCCAGCTATCAGTGTCTGTTTCAGTAGAAAAGTCCCAACTTGTTGGTCAGGAAAGCAGTTTCCTTCAAAGAGCACCTAACTTCCATGAGTGAGAATTTGGAGGGGGAGATAGCAGCCTCGCTGGAAATGGAGCATAAAAGCTGATAACACGTGTTTTTCCCCTTTCACTGTCCTGAGATTTGGCTCCCAGAAGAGGCTATGAAGTTTGGTGTCAGCCTTTAGTACTCTATGGGACAGACCAAGCTGATCATGATCTCTTCCTCCTGCTCTCACTTTCAGTCCAGTGTTCACTTTATTGGGCCCAAGGATCTGTAAAATTATGAGTTTTTCAAGCAGTGATTTCCCCCAAAGAGAAATTACAAACAAACAGGATTTGCAGTTTTGAAAGAGATTTTTGGAATACAGTGGGAGAAAGAAATAAAAGAAAAAAAGAGAGAGAAAGAGTCAGGGAACATTTGCATGCAAAAGGAAGTAATTTCTGATATCAGCTTTGCTGATAAATTGGCAGCTGTTTGCTGTAATTATTGAGGTTTGGCCCTGAGTGAATGGAAGCCAAATTAAATACCTGGCAACATACTTTTGACAGTGGAAAAGATCACCTGTGGTACTGGGGAGACAGTTGGTGCAGGAATGCTTACTGTGTGAGCCTGAGGCCCTGCATTCCATCCTTAGGACCCAGGTGCACTTCTATTCCAGTGCTGGGGACAGAGATCAGAAGACTGTCCAGTCTAGTTGAGGTAGTGAAGTATTTTCAGTGAGAAACAAATGATATCCACCTCTGGACTCCTCATGTGTGACAGGACATGACAGGGCAGAAGTTCCTCCATCTTGTATTCTTGCTGAGGCAATTTCAAGGTTAAGGAGAATCTGATCTCCTTGATAGAAAATACAGCAGAAAATTACCCTACTCAGTTCTAGAAATCTGAGGTCAAAATGCCCCAGCTAAATTTTCCCAACTTCTTAACAGAACTGCATGCTTGTGAAATCCGTGAACACCCTGCCTACCACAACACAGTTGCAGAGAGAAATAGAGACCAGGATGTTTTTTTTGTTTTTGTTTTTATTTTGCCTTTAAAAGTTTCTTTCTCTAAATTCTTGGGGCTACCTTTAAGTCCCACATACCTGAGTTTAGTCACAGTCATCTGCAAAGGCTTGCATTTGGCTATAAACAGTGTCTGATTGCCCATCTCTGGTGGACTTCCTGTGATGTAAGCATACCCATACTTATGCATGTGAATTCATAAACATATAGCCAAAACACACACGGGGGGAGAGGGACGGAGGGAGGGAGAGAGAGACGGCAGAGGACAGCAGTGGTAGAGGAAGAGAAATTTAGAAAGGGTCTTTCTAAATGCTGAAAGAAATGCAGTCCTTTGCTCTGTAGCTGGTATCACAGAGCTATTTCTTTGGAATACATGTTAAGACATACATGTGAAGAAATGTTGCTGTTTTACCAGTATGTCTACAAATGATTCTACTTTACATTTCATGTACCTTTCTTTTGCGAGAAACCTCCTGTGAAATGTCACAGGATTGTTGATGTTATAATGAAGTAGTAATCCACTGGACTTTGAAGGGGACTGTCATTGGAAATTACCTATGACTGTTTTCTTTCGTACAACCTCAGAATCTCCATATTGTCTCTCAGAATCCTTTGCAATCTGTGTTATCTCATCTATTGAGTAGAGTTAGATTCCTGGTGGAATGAGCTATATAAACTTGATAAGAGTTCTAGAACCTGATAAGAGTCTAGCATTGGGGGTACCAAGGCAGGAGATGTTAAAATTCCTGAGCAGTCTGGGATAGAGACTGAATTTGAGACTAGAATTTGAGACTCTAAAGCCCCTACCTCAAGAAGAGGAGGAAAAGGAAGGATGAGGACAAGGAGGAGGAGAAAGATGACAAAAATTGACATATCAAATCTACTACATTTAGTTCTTGAAATCAAAATATAGTACTGAGAAAGGTGGACATGGATATTTCTGTGTCTCTAAAAGGTTAGACATTGAAAACCTAGCACCCAGTGTCCTGGCATTAGGTAAGCTTTGGGAAGTAAATTAGTTTTTGAAAGTTCACCCCTTGTGCTAGGATTAATTTTGTCCCTGTGGTGATTTAAAAGAAACTGGTCCCAAAGGGAGTAGCACTATTAGGAACAGTAGCCCTGTTAAAGTAGGTGTGGTCTCCTTGGAGGAAGTGTGTCACTGTGGAGACAAGCTTTGAGGTCTCATATATGTTCAAGATATTGCCCAGAGTTTTAGAGCACTTCATGTTGTCGGCAAAATGTAGAACTCTCAGCTATTTTTCCAGCATAATGTCTGTGTGCACACCGCCGTGTCCCACCATAATGATAATGCTCCGAGCCTCTGGAAATGGGAGCCACCCAATGAAATCTGTTTCCTTCAGAAGACTTGCTGTGGTGACGTTGTCTCTTCACAGCAGCAGGAACTCTAAGCCTCCTCACGGCAAGATAGCAGCTGTCTGCGGAAACATTGCACCCCAAGAAATTAGAGTTCTCTCAGATGTTCATTGTGAGGGGAGGAAAAGGCCTGGTGTCAGCTGAAGGAGGAGCTTGTCACCCATAAGGAAACTTCACACAGTGCTGAAAGGACTTGAGGGGAACTAGCAATGGGCAGGGTCACACCATGACCAGGACTTCATTTTACCTCTTGCTTTCTTTTTAAGTGTAAATAGAAGACCCCTTAGTTTGAGAAGTAGCAAGGTCTTTGACCCCAATATGTGGCCACACTAAAAAATCTACTTACTCCACTTTTAACCATTGTTAGTTTGTTGTATCTACATGGGCCCAGGCCCTGGTGCCGACAAATCTGTTATTGGTGTCTTTCAAAATGAAAAAAAGGGAGATATCTTTCTCTTTTGTTTCCTCTGCTGTCTTCCCTTCCATCTTTTTCTCTTCTTCTGTCCACTATATTAACACGGGAGAGGAAAGATGTCTGCGGATCAGGCAGTAGGTCCTCACCAGATGTTGAATTGACGAATTGGTCTTGTTCTTCTCGACTCCAAACACATGAGAAATAAATTTCTGGATTTTTTTGGTCTACCTAGTCTACAGTGATTAAGACAACAGATCTTTAAAATGACCAATGTTCACTGAATTACTTTGAAATCTAAGCACAAGGAGCCCACTATGCATACTTAACAGCAAAGAATGTCCATGGCTTCTTTTGTTAAGGCAATACCGCACATTTTTCTCTACATGTTGTGAAGGTTGAGGATGAAGCTCACATGGTAGACTGTTTGCATGAATCCCTGGGTTTTATCCCCAGCACTGGAAACAGGCATGGTGGCATGCATCTAGAACACTGGCATTCACTCAGGAGATGGACAGAGGGGGATAAGAAAATCAAAGTTATTCTTGTCTATATAATGAATTTGAGGTCAACCTGACTGTATGAGAGCCTGTTCCTATATTTCAAAACACAGACCTTCAACAATGCAACTTCAAAATGTCCTAAGATTCAAAAGACTCACTGATGTCCTGCATTAACTTCTGTTCAGAAGCAAAAGCAGGATTCTTTATTCTTACATTTGACTGACATTTGGTCTAGAGTTTACATAAATTGAAGCAAAATGCCCGGGACTGTGATATCACTCACATGTATATGCCAAATGGCCTCTACTGGTTGCTGCTGTTGTTGGCAAATTATCTGAGGTTCTGAATCTATCCATAAAAATATAGTGAATTACCGGGCGATGGTGGCGCACGCCTTTAATCCCAGCACTTGGGAGGCAGAGGCAGGCGGATCTCTGTGAGTTCGAGACCAGCCTGGTCTACAAGAGCTAGTTCCAAGACAGGCTCTAAAGCCACAGAGAAACCCTGTCTCGAAAAACCAAAAAAAAAAAAATATATATATATAGTGAATTTACTCAGCTAAGAAAGTGTAAGTTTTTTTTTTCCATTCCCATTGCTACTTGGAGCATCCACAGGCAGCTATTTTAGAATAGCATAAAACTGAAAATAAGAATCTGTCATTGGGTTTAAAATAGCAAGCTATTTTTAAATTAACAATTTTTGGGAAAAATTATTGCTTACTATATCCTGAATTTTATTTGTGACTAAAAACAAAGTTATAGAATATTAAAAATTTAAAAAGAATAAAAAAATAGCAAAAGCAAGACCAAAAAGATGCCCTAGAACTGAGAATTGATCAGACTTTTCCAATTGCTTGCAACAGTGCTTCCTCCACTGGCATTAATCATGCTGTAGGCTGCTGCTCTCCACAAACACCAGGGGGATCAGGAGGCTGCAGATGCAATGCAGAGGATTGACACTGGATAGATGTGTTCACACCATGCCACAGTGAAGGTAAGAAACACTCGCGTTCTGTCCACACTTTACATCTTTCTCAAACTTGAACAGTGATTTTTCACACAATTCTTAGTGATAATTCAACACATGGCCTTATTTTTCAATTACGAAATTTTGCTGACAGCTCAAAGGTGTTCTGAGTGCCAGAGTCCTTGACTATTCCAGCTGACAACCTATTTCTTCTCTTCCTCTTTCTATTCGGAGGTGTGTATGCACACATATATGTGTGTGTGTGCACATGGTGCTTGTATGTACATGTGTGTGCACATGCATGTGTGTGTATGTCCATGTGTGCGCACATACACATGCCCACATGTGTGCATACTTAGTGCCTGAAGCAGCCAGGAAACAGGGCTAGATTTTTTGCTTCAATCACTTTCCACTTAATTTGTTATTACGTGGTTTCTCAAGGATCCACTGAGGCTGCTATATTGGCTGGCCTGAGAGTCACAGAATCTGTCTCCAGCTCTTAAATACAGGAATTCTATGTGATCTGTTTGTCATTCCTTGCTATGATAAAACACTGATCCAAAACAACTTGTGGCACATCGGGTTTATTACAGTTTACAGTTTACAGTCCATCATGAAGACAAATAGGAAGAAGAATTTAACTGAAGCAGAGTCCATGGATGAATGCTACTTACTGGCTTGCTACTCATGTCTTGCTCAGCCATGATTTTGGTAACCCTCCCCTTTTACTAGGATCATGGGAAGAATAGCCTTAAAAGGAAGATCTAGCTCATCATGATTTCAGGGGGCTGGGATGGAAAAGGACCATCTTATCACATGGATATGATACCTGTCTCAAAAATATTCACAGTAATGTCTTTAAAATCTGTAACACAGGACCCACTAAATTGCTACCTACATTGAGGCAGCCAACTCCAATCTTTCTTTTTCGTATTTGTTTTGCTTAACTTTGCTAAATAGACTTCTGTTTTAATTTTCTTTTTCACTTGAAAGAGTTCCTCTTCTCAAGAGGACTAGAAGCAGATGTTAGTGTGCCCTGTAACATTAGGACCACAAACACATGCACACACATATATACACACCCACTGACGCATATGTATATATACAAACACCTTCATGCACACACACAGACACCCACACATACACAAACACCTAGACAAACACATGCACAAGTGTGAGTATATAAATGAATGTTTATAACTGCAAAACATTTAATGCAAATGGTAATAATTAATGTTAATATTAATCAAAATAATACATTAAACACATTAACCATAGAATGCTTGCGTACTGCTTAGAACAGTTAAAACAGTATGAAATTCTAGCATAATGTGTGATCTTTATAAATGTTTACTACTTTAATTGCTAGTTCCACATATTTATTTAACTGTAATTATTCTTAACACACACGTCAAATATTGGCTCCCTTATTAAGCAGTTCTCAATTATCCAGGCAAGTGAGGGAAACAGCTATTTATTGCTTCTAGAAGGCACTCCAGGGAGAGTCATATCATTGTCTGTCACATCTTTGCCATTTCTGGACGTTTTAGAAATGAAGAAACTAAAGTCCAGAAGTTGAGCACAGTGTCCACAGTGCTGCTGGGATGTCCTCCCTCCTTAGATCTTTGTTCCTGTGTTAAGTTGAAGTCTCCATCATCCCTGCTCAACACTCTTGATTCCCAGGGGGCCACCTCCTCTTTGGCTCTGATAAGTAAATACTTTACAATTCTACCATTGTTCTGAAAACTTTCTTTTTTCTGTTATATGTATGCCAATGTGGTATTCATTATGAAAGAATTATTATCATTAAAGAAGGAATTCACATCAAATCACATGTACATACACATAGACACACAGGCATACACACACACACTTGTGCTTCACACTTGTGCTCAGTGTCACAGATTAAACATTCTCAGCATTTGACTTCACTCCACAACAACACTGTCTGCTTCCTCCTTAGTTCATTTCTAAGTTATCTGTCTGTTATCTGAGGATATTTGAGCTTTTGTTATACTATTACTTGTTTCTGGAGGGAATTCTCAGAAGACTCTTTCTCCCCAGCATTTAACATGGGGTAAAATAAGGACATTTTATTAAATAACTTGCTAAGTCCAAAATACATAGTAAGTTAAAGATGCAACATGAAACCATGACACATTGATGGAAAACCTACCATGAACCCACATACTGAATGCACTCATCTCAGAAAAAGCACACCATCAAGAGTAAGAGCAAAGGTGAACCAGGTAACTGTACTCTCATCTCTACAGCAATGAATCTAGTCAAGATGGTTTGTGGCTTGTGTCTCTGTGCATTGTTTTCCTTCTCTGTTAAATGGGAGTAAAAGACCTGGAGATGCCAGAGGAATATTATAAAGATGGTAGGAAAAACTCATGTGTTGCTTGTCCCCTGCATCCAACAAACAGTCTTCATGTTTAGTATCCATCTTCTCATTTCTGTTGAGTAAAGACAGGTTCAAAATTGGGTCACTGTATCCATAGAGATCTATGCCATTGTGCCAAGAGCTGTGCCTGTGATTCTACCACTGCAATACATCACTTATTTCTCTCCAGCTTTTTGCTCTTTATTCTTGTTTTATTAAATGATTAGAAAAGCACAAAATGGAACCAACAATTGGGTATTATAAATGTATGAAATATGGCTTGTATTCAAATTGAAGTATAACAAAGCTATTCAACTCCAATATTCCCTGAGCATCTGAAAATCTAGAATTACTTGGCGCTTGAAGGCAAGGCTACTTTTCATTTTTACATGGGAAGAAACCACACATTGTTTAGCGAAAGATAAAACACAAAGCTTTGGTTAACCTAAGCAAAGCCAAAGACAAAAAAATATGCAGTCAAATAAATCAGCAAGTGTTATGTAGTAGGTAAGGCAGTGGTGCACCCAGCAGCAGCTGATGGACTGTGAACAAATTCAAAAGTAATAATCAGGATTAGGGAGATGGCTCAGTGGGAAGAAGCCCTGAGATCAAATCCCTAGGATCCATATAAAACTGAGATATGCCAGTATACACCTGTGATCACTGGCCAGCTAGTCTGATGTCCTGACGTTTACACTTAGACCTACATGAACACATAAAAGAATATAATAAATGCCATGTAAGATTTCTATGCTGTGTTTGCTCTCATTAGCTCCAAGCATCTTCCTTGTCTCCATGTCCTATGGTGATGACCTGATTGACTGAGAAGGACTGTGAAACTTTCAAAGAAAATTTTTGGATCCAGTCATCAAAGAGAAAGAAAAGTTGGCTGATCAGCTTTTGGAAATCAGAGAGAAGCACAGTATTTGAAGATACCACTGACTATATTACAGAATCCACACATTCCGTCTTCTCCAATAGGCAGCAGTATAGCTGCACAATTTGAATCTAGTGCATTCTGTTGTCATGCAACAGTGTCTTTCCATTCTTATACCTGGCACAGAACAGAAAAGAAACAAAAGATGAAGCAACACGTGGGGAAGCTTAACACAACAAACGTAAAGCCCTGCACAATCTTAGGAGTGCCTTGGAGTGCATCCCCAGCCGAAAGAATTGTTGACACAAAACAGGATAAATTCCAGAATTTTGACAGGCATTATGGCCAAATTGCTTCCTGGTGATTTCCCAGTTACCCCGAGAGCCACATTGCCAAGAAAACTGGCTGAAGCTTTGGTTGTAGTTTCCTCTCCTTGTCTTCTTTCATCCCACCCCCTTTCTGGCAAAGAAAGACAAAATGCAAATCACCAGTCAGATTTATTCAAATACCACATTTAGGAAACATAGCCTAACAAATTATTCAGAGCAGAAGCTGGGGACTCTGAGAGAGATGACAGGGTGATGTGAATAAATTTCAATAGGGTCTTTACTTCTTAGTGAGATCATCTCAGTCTTAATTTCCAATGAGGCTGTCAAAATGCATTAGAGCTCTGACTCTAGTAGAGTGACTTTGGGTTTCAAAAACTTGCTCGCTGACTTTTTAGGAGTTTCATTCAGTCTAACAATTTGCAGAGATTGTAAAGACAACCGGTTTAAAGGATTAACCGTCTTTAACTTGTTTTCCTTTCAAAGACAATCAAGATCACTTCTTCACATCACCAGGGCTAATTGTTGAGCATATACTATTTCATCCTATTTGGATTATGCGACCTTTTCTTGTCAGCTTTTACAGGCTTCTTTCTTGCTAACATTTCTTCGTAGTAAGCAATCTTGGTGTATAGTAAATGCTAATTGGACCTTTAAAAGGTTCCCATGATAAATATCTTTATACCTCAATTTAAATTTTCTGGGCAGAGAGCAGAGATGGGGGAAGTCACTTTGCCCTGTCCTTCATCTGTATTCATGGTCCTTTTGCATCTTCCTTAGTCTCAGCAATATTTGATTACTCCTGCCTCTTGCAGGTGTCCCCAACAGCTCGATTCACCTTCTCACTTTCTACTTAGAACATGAAGGCCCCGAGCTAACAAGACAGTCTCTGGCATTGTCCGAGTCTTCTCTGAAAGAAGGCCCTTTCCTTTGATTTTAGTGTCTTGTTACCCAGGTAAGGACTGGAATAAGGAGGGTGTCCTGGTTTCATTTCTGCTGCTGTGATAAAATACCTTGACAAAGCAAAGATTAGTGGAGAAAGATTTCCTTTAACTCATAATTCCAGTTTACAGTCCATCACTGCAGGGAAGGTACGAAGAGCCTGAAGCATCTAGTCACATCTCAGCCACAGTTAGAAACAGAGAAATGAAAACAAACATGCCTGCTTGCTTGTGCTCATGTTGATTGCTCTACACTCTTACACAGGTCAATGACCTCTCTCTCGGACATGGTGTCAGTACAGAGGGCTTGGTCTTTCTACTTCAGTTATTTAATTTACGACAGTCCCCATGCACGGCAATCCATTGTTGCCAATTCCTCTTTGAGATTCTTTTCTTAGATGAGTGTAGGTTCTGTGAGGCTGACAATCCAAGATAAACATCTCAGAGTGTAGCCCACTGAACTTACTGCAATGACTTTATCCTTTCCATATATGATCAGATTGTGTCTCCTTTCCATTCCTTGCTTTCTGCCTTTTCTATTTGAATCTGCATATCTGAATAAGTTAACACCATGCTACATATCCTGACTAATGTATTTTAATCGTCACATTCTTTTCAAAGTTTGGGTATCTTTTATGCAAAACTTTTTCTATTATACTAGGATCACTTTTACAAATATGCAGAGCCACAACTTTGATATGATGGTGGTTGGTTTCTAAAATTTAAAATTTCTGTTTATGTTTACAGAATGTTGTTAGAACCAATTAAACAAAACTGGTGTCTAAAGTATAGACCTTCTAATGACTCTTTTACATACATCATCATGAAAGTATTCAGTTTCAGTTTTTTGGCTTTGTAGATGGTTTCTCCTTTCCTCGTATTCTACAAAAAACATTGCTGAACCTCATTTTGTGCTTTTGTATCATGTCATTTATGTATCGCATAAAGCAAACTACTAAAACATTATTAATTCTGACACTAAAAGACTAGGCAAATACTTTCTTTGTGTGCTTAACCATACAAGAAATCACTAACTTATTATACCAAGTTAAACCATATGTTTTTGTTGGTTCAGCTGAGGGTATGTATCTCTGCATCTTGCCAGTCTGCCTCAGCTACCAGGAGAAATGATATTTCCCATATGTCTTATTCTTCTCCAGTACGAGCTCCTATTACACTCTGCTGCCACATACAGCGGTGTTGCAGTATTCTTAATGTATCTGGGGCTAGCAGATCATGTGGGAACTGGTAGGCTATTGTGTTGTTGTTTTCATAGCTTCCCCTTCCTGCCTCATGAGAATACATGTAACCCCATGAAAAGAGCTAGCATACTAGCATATCACATTACTGGAATTGTTAACGTCATCCACTGCTCCAACAGGCCAATTAAAGGCATAGATTTATAGTAAAAAGCATAAAAAGGAGATTTATTCAATTGACCACATGGGGAAAGGAGCAGGGAGGTCCACTGACTGATCCACCCTCAGGTCTATCTTCAGCATCCTAATGTGCAGTTCAAGTCTGAGTACTAAACAAGAAATGTGCACAGCTGTGGAGTCTCCATTGAGGGGTGATTTTGGCCATCATTACTGTATCACTATCTGGGGTAGAACAATAGGTTGTCAGAAGTGAATGAAATCTTTTTGTCAGAAGACAGGTCCCCTCCGAAGCCCCAGGCTGCAGCTTTTTCCTTCGTCTAGGTGTGGAACTCTTGGGGAAGTCTTAGTTCTTAGAGGTCATACTTTCAAGAATCTGATGGGAATAGAGAGGCGAAAGTATCTCTTTAGAAGATCTCTGTTCCTCTGTGGATGTTTACATGCGCTTATCATAGTGAGCGCCAAGCTGTTTAGTACAGAGAAGAGAGGGGAGAAGTCACCAAGAGAAGGCAGCTAAAACCCGCATCACCAACAACATGAGCAGAAAGCAGAGGTGGACTTTGCATGGCAAAAAATACCTTAGCAAAAAAGTAACGGAGGAAAAAAATGTTTACAAGAACTTGTCATCTGAAGGATTAGTTGGACTCCCTTTTAATCATATTTTGGGGACATTTTTGCCTAAAGTTTTTGAGTTGAAAGATACTGTAGGGTGCCCTTCTCCTCTGGAAGCAATCAAAATATCTCTCTTGGTGAGCCTGTTCACATTTTCCGTTCATTTGTTTTGGAAAGTACTGGCATACCATTCCTCCTTTGTGGTTATTCACGTCTGATGGCTTCGGAAAGGCAGGGATACTGTGTACACGTCACAATGCAATTGAACCAGAATCTCCATTGCGACTAATTAATACACTTGCTATATGTATATGCATATCTTTCCTCAGATAAAACTAAGCTGTTCCTACTTTGAAAAGCATGGAAGCTAAAACAAAGTTTTAAAAACAAAAGTTAGTCCTTATGAGATAATAATTAGCTATACTGAAGACTTGGGTCAGGAGTCAAATGAGTAAAAACTAAACAGTGCCATATTCCTGGGTAATGAGAGTCAGAAACCTGAGAGGGATGTGAATGTGTATCTGGGAAGAAGGGCAGAGAGGCAGATTCCATTTCCAGCTCACAGTCTGCTTTTCCACGTGGGAGTAACAGTTTCTTTTAAGTAACACATTTCATTAGATTTTCCAGTAACTTGTTCATGTTTCTTATCTGGACTGAATATCACAGGATAGAAAATACTGCTTTCTGTTTGTTTGTTATTTTATTTTTTGTTTTGTTTTTATCATATCTGTATCTTTTACTGCATCACATGTAGGATTTGATTGGACTGAAATAAGATCCTGAAAAACAGTCCACACTGGGCATACATGGAACGCCTGTGTCTGGCAGTGTGATAGTGACGAGAAGGAGCTACATTAGAATGGATGGAATGTGTGTCTTCCCTGTGTCTGGGGTTTGGGGTAGCAAAGGCATAAGAAATGAGTTCCATTTTCAGAACCTAAACTCAAGCTGGGGCAGATGGGCATCAAGTGCTTACAAGGGAACTCGTAATTGCAAAGAGCCAAGAAGAGCAGTGCACATTCTTAACAAGCCTGTAATCCTGCACCTGGCTTGGAACACCTGCCCAGGGAACGAATGCTCCTTAAAAGCCTAGGTTGTTCTTAAGCATAGGAAGATCACAGTCGGGGCTGGAAATAAGACCCAGTCAGTAAAACACTAGTACAACCACAAGGATCTGAGTTCAACCCTCAGAATTCATTTGAAAAGCTGGGTATGATAAGGTGTGTTTGCAATCCTAGCACTGCTGAGGCAGGGACAGATGGATCCCTGGGCTTCAACTAGCCAGCTGTCCTAGCCTAATTAGTGAGTATCAGTCAATCAGAGACCTATTACCGATGGTCTCCACAGGCATGCATACAAATATGTAAACACATACAAGAACAGACACACACACACACACACACATACACACACACAATGAGGTGGAGAGCACAGCCAGAGGAACTGTTTTAGCTGCATTCTGAGCTCCTATATGGTCATGTGCTAGCCTCCTAGAGTGTCTTCTCCAGAACTTTGCAGTATTTGCCCGGTCTGGCTTCCATGGACTTGGAGTGCCTCTATGGTAGCTGCTCCATAGCCCTCCATTCTGCCAGGTCACATCCTGATGGAAGTATGGCTCAGGTTAATACCACACATCTGACCCCAGGTCCTGAGGTGTGAGTTTTCAAGGTGTGCTCTATGGTCAGAGGCTCCAGAGAGTCTTTGTGAAAACAATAAACTCTGTCCCTGGAACAGAGCTCAGCTGGTCTCTGTATAGCATGCACAGAACCCCGTGTTCAGTCTCTGATATCACAGAAACCAGGTACCCAGGTGTAGTCTTGCATGACTGTAATCCCAGCACTCAGGAGTTGGAATCAGGAGGAGCAGGCATGTAAAGCTAGTCTCAGTTACATAGTGAGTTTGAGAGCGGTGTGGGCTTCATACAACCTTATACGAGAGAGAGAGAGAGAGAGAGAGAGAGAGAGAGAGAGAGAGAGAGAGAGAGAGAGAGAGAGAGAGATCTGACTTTTCCATCTCTGACAAACTACTAGAAAGTTCAGCAGCTTCTCTCTGACTCCTTGGAGGAGAGGTAACCAGTTTAACACCACACCTTTAAATCTTTTTTTTTATTCTCAACCTACTTTTCCGAGATTGCCTTCCTGCTAAGAAACTTGTCCTGCAGATTCCACTATGAGTATGGTCTGCCTAAAGCTATGAGGGCTGTGTGTGGAAAGGAAGACTGTATGACATGGCAAAAATTCAGAGATTAGAAAAAAATTATTAGAAATTATGAATCCTAGTAAAGTTCCCAGAAGTGTTCAGAGGCCAGAGCTACCCGTCCACAATTTCACTCTCCCCAGAAGAACTGGCCTTGCGCTCATTCTTCTGAAGCTCAGCCACAGTGAGAGCTGGGAAAGCATGAGGTTTTAGGCTTAGGATCACTAACCATTATCACAGATGGAACAACACTGTACACATTTCTCAATTAGTTGCCATGGCTACAGGGTCAAGGTAATTTCTCCTTCAAGATAGCAATCATGTTATTACCTCAGAGAAAAAGGAAACATGGGTTTGGATCCTCCTGGGAGAAACTTAGGTCATGAAGGTTAGTGCGCAGTCT
Source organism: Arvicola amphibius (assembly GCF_903992535.2). Classification (NCBI taxonomy): domain Eukaryota; kingdom Metazoa; phylum Chordata; class Mammalia; order Rodentia; family Cricetidae; genus Arvicola; species Arvicola amphibius. The sequence continues at coordinate 104,763,539 of NC_052058.2, read as the reverse complement.
GGTGAAAGCGAGCAGGTTCCCTGTTAGGCAGGTTATCGTGGTTGTGGGACTCTGAACGTGAATCTTTGACTAATTCACACTACCCAGCTCATCTTCCACTTTCTGTCATGAGTTTAAAAGTGTGAGTGGATGATCTTACACTTCTCAGCCTATAGGAACATGGGTCAAAATATTCCTCTTTTCTAATGAATTTAGTTGGCCTCAAGTATTCTGTTATTCCATAGAAAATGTATTATGGTAGGCACTAACCCAATCATGATGATGGGATTCCTTTCCAGAGGTCTCCAGATCCCATCATATGGGAATAAGTGTTTTGGCAACTGAGTTTGTAAAGCACACAACCATGTGACACACTGAGGAAAATGGCGTCGTTTTAGAAGGATGTTTAGAGACCTTGACCAGAAAAGGTACTACACTAGGGTGCCATTTGCAGTGAGATTGAGACACCACCGCAGAGTGCAGGGAGATATGGTTGAGAAGCATATCAAATCTCTATAAGCAATTGCTACTGTTTGGATTAGCAATGTCCCGAGAGGCTTGCCAGTGTGCTGTCTTGGTCATTGGTCTGAAACCATTGAGAGGTGGCAGAAGATGTACAACAGAGTATAGAGGAAGGACACTGAACCACTGGAATATGCTCAGAAAGGAGATATTGGGAAATCAGACCTGTTCTGTCTCTCTTTTGTTTTATATAGAATCTATTCCTGACAGACATGTTACTTTTCCATTATCCTGAAGGGATGGAGCCAATAAGCCACAGACAGTAAACCTCTCAAAATGTGAGTCAAAATAAACTCATGATTTTTATGCTGATTATGTTAGGTTTATTTTTTTATAGTCATGGAAAGTTGTTTGCATAGGTACTACTGAATAAAGATTTGAATCATTTTTATAAGCGTAAAACTCAAAAGTAGAACAGTTTGGAAAAATTTATTAAAGGAGGATTCAACGTAAAATAATGAAAGCGTGTTCTTGGGGGAAAAGGCTTCTAAACAATAGAAGAGATTAGATGCTGCCGCAACACATCACGATGCCAACATTTTACACCTTTGTAGGGTTGTCACAGAAGGGGATTTCTGTGGAGGATGAGAACTCGATTGGATGAGTGCCAAGGTTACAGAAGTTGAGTTTATATTTTCAATCAAAGTTAGTGCTTCGTTTAGAGAAAAAGTGTGTTGTAGATCTCTAGAGGGCACATCCCTCCTCTGCTTCCTGGGCATGGTTTTAACACAGTAGAGAAGAAATTTAAGTGGTGTTCAACAGCCTTAGGAAATTTTGAGCAGATGCCACAGGAATGCTGGGTTTTGGTTGCAGTAGAGCATGTGAGGAAAAGGGATGGTACTATCCATCACTCTACAGGAAATACAATGCAGTGTTCAAGGTCAGCTGAGCACATATCCCCTGGTACTCTCACCCCAGGCAGTCCACTTACTCATTGAGTGACTTATTCATCCAATAAATATCAGTGCAGCCTAGGTAAGGGATACTGTGAAGATGCATGATGAATGATGACCTCTGTAAGACTGCATAGCCAAAAGGCAAGCAACAGGAAAGGAAGAATAATACACCATGACAAAGAAAGCATTGAGACCTTCAGGCTGGCCTGGAATTGTTCAGAGTCTGTCATTTCCTTGCTACTTTAATCCACATAAACACAGCTCCACGTAACCAGGAATGGTTACTGTGGTTGTTTATTGAGTGGGAAGTGCCATGTAAGACAGAGAAGATGGGGTTTTGAAGTGAAAATATATATCCTGATCTAGAGGAATCATTTGTGTGAGGTAAAATAGAATCATCAATTGCAGAGTAATTTTCTTATGTCATATGTTAACGTTCCATGACTGTTATAAAATAACAATAGCAAAATGCACTTAAGGGGAGAAATGATTTATTTTAGCCCACAATTCTAAGGTATAGTCCATCACTACGTGGAAGTCACCAAGGCAAGAATATGAAACAGCAAATCACATCCCAACCACTGAGCAGACGGAAATGAATGTGTGTGTGCCTATTTAGATTCAGCCCCTCTCTATACTTTATTGTTTGAGATCTCCTGCCACACATGGTGAGTGGGTCCTCCTACATTAATTATGCAAACAAGATAATTCCAACAGACATACTCACGGGCCAATTTAATCTAAAGGATCGTGTCCTGAGATTCACTTCTCAGATGATATAGGCCATGGCAGACTAAAAATTAAAACTAACCTAGACGGCTACACTGCACAATGCAGTGAGTTGAATGGTAGACCTAGTTTGTCCATCAGTGCCACTAATGATAAGCATGCCATGCACCTAGTACTGAAGTGGGTTAAGAGAGTGGCATGTATACAGTGCTAAGCGCCATGTTTAGCACAGCAACTGATAGTTGAATATTCACTGAGTATTTCCCGCTTATTCAATGCTCACTCAGTGGCGTCTATTGCCCTCCTATTAGTTATCCTGTTGTTAGAGCAAGCACAAAATCTTCATCCATCTGCTGGTCTTGCTTTTTGGATTTTCTGGCTATGATTCCCTTGTATACCAGATTTGTAATAAAGTTTGCTGAATGACTGAGTGAGTCAATGAATAAATGAAGTGCCCAGGGAGGTAAACCAGAGGATATGTGCTCAGCTGACTTTGCACACCATGGTTGTATTTCCCATGGGATGGTGGATGGTTCTATTCTTCTCTCTCACCATGCTCTACTGCAGCCATACCACTGTGTTTCTATGGCATCTACCTCAGTAACCTCAGGCTTTTTGGGTAAGTATTGCCTAAATTTCTTTTCCATGGAATAAAATCCTTTATACCACAACAGAGAACTGAAACCTTTAGAAACTTGCAGCACCAGGTTTCTCTCAGTGACACCCTAACTTTCTTTCAACCTCAGAATCAGAGAGTAACATCTATGTTTAATTGAGGTTGAAATGACAAAACTTGGTTACATTTGATGACAAAATGCAAGATTAGGTAAAGAACCACTTCCTTGATGCCTGGGTACCTGCCGTTCGCAAAGTGACCTCTAATAATTTGCCAAGTGCCAGCTGCTTTTGGAAAAAAATTAAGCCAGTTAAACATTTGTCTCATTCTTGAGTCCATATGGCATCCCTGCCTTCTTCTGGGTCCTTCGACCTGTCTGCCACTCACCTGTCAGAAGTGGAGCTGCAGATGGTCAAGGCAGGCGAGCAGGGGATGCGAAAGGAAGGGTGATGCACCTGGCACTGTGGTTATCACTGCCTCCCATGACTAAGGAAGATACATAGCAGAGGACTAGCATAACTGAAGAACAAGAAACACGGTTTACTTTGCATGAACCTACTTATCTATCTTTCTCTTTGAATGATAGGAAGAACATTATAAAGGATATGTGTGTTAGTCTTAGATGTATTTGAATTAGAATCCTAACACTACAATCAAATAGATTTTTGAATTCAGAAAACGTGCTTATCTTTTAAAATCTCAGTTTCCTTGTGTTTCAAGATAATGAGTATGGTGGTTGGTCTTAATTGTTGATTTAATGGGGTTTAGAATCATCATAGAAACAAACCTCTGGATGTGTCGGTGAGAGTTTTCAGAAAGGTTTAATTGGAGAAGGAAGATTCATCATAATTTTGAACATCTCCATTCCTGTGGGCTGGAGCCAATGTTTTAATAAAGAGGAGAGGGGCTAAGCACCAATATTTATCTCTTTCTGCTTCCTGACTTTGACCAGCTGCCTCAAGCTCCTGCTGCCATGCCTTTCACAGCATGATGGACTGTATCCTCCAACTATGCACCAAAATAAATGTTCTTTCTCTATGGTATTTTGTTTGTTTGGTTGGTTGGTTGGTTTTGGTCAGATTTTTTATTACAGCAATAAGAAAAATAACTGACACTGTCTTTTTTAAATGAAGACTAAGATACCATAGAAGAAGAAATACATACACGCACACACATACACACACACACACACACACACACACACACACACACGGGGTTAGGGGTTACACCTATTTATCAGTTGTCAAATCTTAGCTAATTTCTCTTTATCTATTCTACATTGACCCTAAAAATAAATCTTGCCGTAACAATACATATAAACTTCCATGTGCTTCACTATAGCAACATAGTAGGTTAAGAACACATAATGCTCTTACAGAGGACCCAAATTCAGTTCTTAGCATTCATATCAGGGCATCTTACAGCTGCCTCTAACTACAGCTGCAGGGAAGCCAATGCCATCTCCTGGCTTCTGCAAGCACTGTACTTATTTACACATAACCCATTCACATTCAGGCACATACACATAGCCAAAAACAGAAAAAACGTAAACCTTAAACAAGGCATAGTGACCTTTCCCTGGATCCCAGGATTGTGGAGGCAGAGACAGATAGATTTCTATGAGTTTGAGGTGAACCTAGCCTACACAATGAGTTCCAAACCAACTTAGTTAAGATTTATTTTGATTATATCCCACAAGTTATAAACCACTGAGAGCCAATGAAGATGGTAACTACAATGAGATATTTACTATATATATATATATACTATATATATATATACTAGAATCAAATATTATCTATTACATGTGTGTCATGGTCAACTTATAATGTTCTCATGTTTCTTTAATTACTATTGCTTTCATTTATTTATGTGCATGTGTGTGTGCAGACACATGTGTGCATAGGCAACCACATGCATGTGGAATTCCTATCACTCACCTGGTTCACTGGGAAGGCTAGGCTAACTGACTCACAGTCCTCAATGCTCTACCTGTTGATGCCCTCCCTAGAAACAAGTTGACAAGTGCCTGTCATTACCACAGTATTTTGGTTTGATTGGATTTGTGTTATTTTTAGTTGCTTATATGTGAATGCATCTTAGTGTGAGTGTATGTGCACATATATGCCCACAGAGGTCAACTGTACAGAAAGCCCTTGGAATGGAGTTGTAGGTGGTGGTGAGCTGCCAAATCTGGGTGTTGGCAACTGAATTCTGGTCCTTTGGAAAAGCAGTATGTGTTGTTACCCACAGACCCATTTGTCTCATCCACTTCGAAACCTGACCAAAATTTTGACCAAGCATATTTTACAGGAGCGTTGAGATCAAACGCACGTCTTTGTGCTTGTAAGGCATATATTTTCCAAGCTGAAATATCTCCACATCTGTCACATGTTCTTCAGTGTTTATCATTTCACATTGTTCTCTCTGGACTATAGTATGTTAGTCCATGGGGCTGTCCCTGTGGTTATGTATGTAGTTAGGAAGAGAATGAAGCAGGACTATGAGTGTCAGAGAAGCCTCCACAGTGCAGAGGGCCTACAGTGGGTCCCAACAGCTGCCTTTATAGTCAGCATTACGAAGAACATTAAACAACCCAGAGAGACCTACAGAGTTTCAAGACTAGAATCTTCTGTCTCCAAGTCTCATGGTAATGTTAACTTCAGAGTGGAGACAGGTAAGGAAGTCAGGCTATATCGATGCCTACATCCCTACCCAATGGTCCAGTATAGAACTGCTATCATTGCACCAGTGATAATGTTTAACAAGTGTATATCACTCCTTTGGGGAGTGGTGGTCTGAGAAAGCCTAGGGACGTTGTGATCCTACGCAGGGACTTGTGGTGCTGGTGATTAGAAGAAAGGCACATGTGTAGAAAGAACCAAAGCCAAGGGAGCAACTTGGCGGCAGCACATTGCAAAACTTGACATTTTCAAATACACACTAATTTTACTTCAAGAAAATGCCAGAATCTGAAAAATGTTAAGAATGCTTTGGGGGTGGCGATGGCAGTTTTTCCCCAGTTAAATATTCTGTTTTGCTTTAAAGGAAATACAGAGTCAATCTTCAGACTTCAGATACAAATATTAATCCAAGAAGCAGTCCAAAGAATCAATTGAGCAATAAACAAAGTCACTGTTATTTGTGGACAGGAATGGGGCAATGGACTGTGTTGAGGGTATAGTTTCCAGTATTCTCTCTCCCCCACCCCTTTCTCTCTCTCCTCTCCTTCTCCCTCTTCTCTCTTTAACTCTCTCTCCTTTTTTCTGCTTTGCTTACCTGTCTTTCTGTCTCTTTCTCTCTCTTTCTTACTCACATCTCTTTAAAACATCTTCTCTAGTACAAGTTACAATATTTTACAGATTAGATTGAATCACAGCGTGCACACCACCACAAAGCTCTTATACAAAGACCTCCATGGGAATTGGGTGTGCACATGTATATATGTGTGAGTGTGTGGTGTGCACGTGTATATATGTGAATGTGTGGACACTTGTTGCAAGTGTGTGTGAAGGCCAGAGCTTACCTTTAGCTGCTCTTATACAAAGACCTCCTCGGGAATTGGGTGTGTACGTGTATATATGTGTGAATGTGTGGACACTTGTTTGCATGTTTGAAGGCCAGAGCTTACCTTTAGCTGCTCTTATACAAAGACCTCCATGGGATTTGGGTGTGCGTGTGTATATATGTGTGAATGTGTGGACACTTGTTTGCATGTGTGTGAAGGCCAGAGCTTACCTTTAGCTGCTTCCTAGGAGCTGTCTGTCCATCTTGATTTTTTCTTTTCTGAGACAAGTTTTCTCATTGGCCTGAAGCTTTCCATGTAGAAGGCAAGGTTACCTAGCCAGTTAACTCTAGGGATCCTCTTGCCTACACTTACCAGACACTAGATTGACAAGCACACTTCATTATGTCTGGCTTTTTATATGGACTTGATACGTTTGACTCAGGTCATCATACTTGCAAAGCAAATACATTACCTTCTGAGTTATGGCTCCACTCCCAGATATTGTGATATTTTAAAATTTGTATTGTTAGGAAAACTAGATTAAGTTATTTGATATATGTGTCATATATATATATGATTAAGTTATATTTATCACATCTATGCAAATATATATACATGTATATAGATACACACACATCATCAGTATGAAGATGGGAAGAATGAGCTAAGACTCAAATCTTTTGAGATTTAAGCTGTTTAGTGGTTTTCCCAGGTAAAAATCTTCTCCCATCTTAATATGACCTCTTATGTTTATGTCTCCTTCCTTACCCCAATACATATGCTTCCCTTGTGCTCATTCAGTGCCATGCTATGAGGATGACTCCTTTATGTCTGTAGAACTTGGTAGCACCAGGGCAGAATCCCCCCCGCCATTCTAGCTCTACCTTGGTGCATGCCCAGTGTAAATGGCAGAACCAGCACTTCTCTCATTTATGTTGATAGCCCCCTCCTCCTCTTTGAGTCTTACCTTCCTGCCCACCATGTCTCTGAAGTGATCCTTTCTTCATTAGACTACTTTGTCTTCTGAGTGATTAATTTAGGTACCAATATGCTATAATCATTCTCTCCTACAGAACAAACAGCACACAGAAAGCAAGCCAACAGAATGGCAAGCCTGTTCTAAGCTCTGCTGCCTGATTTGGACATCTCAATTAATTTTGCTGATACTCAGCCACTGCACCCTTAACTTTCCCCTGGTTCTTCACTTCTTGGTTAGCAACTCTGGTTCTATGGCTCCTTTTGATAACTGTGTCTCTTGTCTATTCTATGACTCATAGGGGCTATTGTCCTAGGAGTTCTTGTTAAAGCCATGGCTGTAGCTAGCATGTTCAGTTTAAAACAGTTCAGTAAAAAAGTCATACCTTCTAGGAAATCTAATGTTCATCTCTCTATATATCTAATAGGTGATTCAAATTTTGTATCAAAAATAATCATCGCCCATTTTACTATCTTACCAAGCCAACATTGCTTAGCTGTGGGTCAGCTCAGCAGAGGCTCTGTGTCTGAGGATTTTCCTTCAAGTCCAGTCTTCAGGGTTGTCTTAGTTACTTTTATATTGCTGTGATAAAACGCTGTGACTTAAAACAGTTTGTGGAGGGAAGGGTTCGCTTGGTTTACACTTCCACCTCACAGTCTATCACTGAAGTAAGGACTCTGGTGATTCAAACTTAAGGTTGGGGAAGGATCTGAGACAGAACCCATGGCCAAATTCTGCTTGCTACCTAACTCCCTGTGCTTAACCTGCTTTCTTATAATAACCCAGGTCCACCAATGCAGGGATAGCATTGTACACAGTGAGCTGGGTCCACATACATCAAATATTAAAGAGGACAATACTCCATAGTCTTGCATACAGGCCATTCTTGTGGAAGCATTTCCTCAATTAAAATTCTCTCTTTCCAGGTATGTTTAGGCTTGTGTCATGTTAATAATAATAAAAAAAAACAGTACAGGGGTCAATCTATGCATACTTTCCCCCAGGTCCAATCAGTTATCCTCTTAGCTCCATCTCAGTATTATTGCTTTATCCTTTGTTCTATGTGCTCTCTCTCTCTCTCTCTCTCTCTCTCTCTCTCTCTCTCTCTCTCTCTCTCTCTCTCTCTCTCTCTTTCTCTCTCTCTGTGTGTGTGTGTGTGTGTGTGAGAGAGAGAGAGAGAGAGAGAGAGAGAGAGAGAGAGAGAGAGAGAGAGAGAGAGAGAGAGAGAGTGCTTTGGGTTCATACTTTTCTTTTTTTTTTTTTTTTTCTTTTTTTGGTTTTTCGAGACAGGGTTTCTCTGCAGCTTTTTTAGAGCCTGTCCTGGAACTAGCTCTTTTAGACCAGGCTGGCCTCGAACTCACAGAGATCCGCCTGCCTCTGCCTCCCGAGTGCTGGGATTAAAGGCGTGCGCCACCACCGCCCGGCTGGGTTCATACTTTTCACATAAGCTGTGTGTGCAGGTCATGGGACAACTTGGGATGCCAGTCTTCGCCTTCCACTTTGTGAAAGTCCCTTGTTTCTATTGCACACGCCAGATTGGCTGACCCCACAGGCCTCTAGGGCACTTCTGTTTTTGTGCCCCATCTCTCATTAGGAAGTCTGGGCTTATAGACTCATGTGTTTCTGTGTCAGCTTTTCATGGTTTCTGGTGATTCAAACCTAGGTCTGTGCACTTTCAGGGCACTGATCAAGTTTCTCTCTTTGCAAAATCCAAGACTTTTTACAATGATCACCGGTTGCCATTGAATTTGCACTTAAGGACACTAGGGAATGTCTCTAAAGTGTGTGCTTGTGTGTGTGGGAGAGAGAGAGAGAGAGAGAGAGAGAGAGAGAGAGAGAGAGAGAGAGAGAGAGAGAGAGACTATAATTCTCTGTTAATCAAAGGAGCCCAGGCTTAGTCTTTTTTTTTTTTTTTTTTTTTTTTTTTGTTTCCAAAGAAGCCTGGATTTAGTCTGTTTTTTGACTCCGACAAGCATGCATATTCCTTATAACACTTACCATACATTCTGTGTTCCTCAGAACTAAATTACACACTCTGCACAGCTCATTGTTTCCTTCCCATGGGTTTATATTATCTCCTTCCAAACTTGCAATAAAGATTGAATTGAAAAAAATCACTTCCCTTGATGCTGCTTTTGAAGCAAGAGTCAGTCAGTCAATATTCTCTGGGGATGTGCTGAGTGCAGGGCAATATTATAGCCTCTGGGGAGAAGGCAGCCACCAAAACAGCCTGTGTCTTCAGGAAAGCTGTGCTCCACTGAGAGAAAATGAAGAAAACACATGCCCTCTAAGAGAACAAATAATCTTAAATAATGGTATGTGAAAGTCCCCTACCGTTGTATGAAGTATAAAGGATGTGACATTTCCCCCAAAGACCTTGGGAACAGAGGGCTGCAGTCTCTAGAAAGTGACACTTGATCTGAGTCTTGGTGGATCTGAACAAATGTCTCTGAGAGTAGATCCGGGGATATGAGTTCTGCCCAAAATGAAAGAAAACACAGCTATCTATGTTCAGGCCCAAACGAAACATGGATGCAAGTGTGGCCAGAGGCAAACATAAACGCAGAGAAAGTTAGACACACCTGGATACACGCAGAGAACAGTGGAAAGCTAGACACACCTGGATACACGCAGAGAACAGTGGAAAGCTAGACACACCTGGATACACGCAGAGAACAGTGGAAAGCTAGACACACCTGGATACACGCAGAGAACAGTGGAAAGCTAGACACACCTGGAAGGACTGTTTATGAAACTATAAACGATATCAAACATAACACTGTGTATGCTGGACAGCTGTGATCCATTTTGCCTGTTCGCACAAGCAGAAAGTTTATGTCTCCTGCTGCAGAGACATTCTTTTGCTGGTTTAAGAACCTACATCTTCTAGATTCCTCTGTAAACTGATGACCAGCAGTTCTTGATGAAGCTTCTAGGTCTCCAGCACTAACATAGAAGTGCTGAGGTATACAATCTTGTTTTGCTTGGTAGAAAGCAAATTAAACGAGAAATCATTTTATTAAAAATTGAGCAGTGGAGGTAAATATGGGGATTCTCTATCTATCATCTATCTATCTATCTATCTATCTATATCTATCTATCATCTATCTATCTCTAATAATAGCCAAATAGGCTGATATGATTCTTGAACCATAATCTGTAAGCTACTCTAATAAATCCCTAAATCCCGTGTGTGTGTGTGTGTGTGTGTGTGTGTGTGTGTGTGTGCGTGTGTGTGGTATAATTTTTGAGGCCAAGGTTGATTTCTGGGTATCTTTCTTTTGCTTTCTACATGTTTTTTTGAGACAGGATCCTTTACTGATCCTGAAGCTTTCAGGTTGTCAAGACAGGCAGATTAGCAATCCTCCAGGACTTTTCTGTGTCTCTACCCATGCTGAAATTACATGCAGACATCAACATGCCCAGTTTTTTATGCAGGTGCTAAAGATTCAAACTCCAGTCCTCATGCCCATGAAGCAAGCCCTTCACTGACTGCACCATCTCTCAAAGTTATAAAGTTGCTTTATTTTTTAATTTGTAAGTTGACTGTAAAGAAGGATCATGAATGTCAATAGTCCCTAAGGTTAGCACTATCTTCCCACACAGTAACATCTCGCAAGTTCATGTGCACATTCTAAACCATAGCATCTCCCTCATTTGTAACAGGAAATACACATATCCCTGTTCACTAAATCAGGTCTTCACTGTATTCCAAGAAAATACCTAATTACACCAACATTAATTTCCCAAAACCAAGGACTAGAAAAAGGAGAAGGAGGAGGAGAAAAAAGATTGTTCTAATATATGTTTCAACTGCTATAATTAAAAACATCCCAGTCAGAGCAAATTTGGGGAGAAAAGTGTTTAATAAACTTATAATTTCAAGTTATCAAATAAGTCTGTACTGTTTAATATGAGTACTGTTTCAAATGCGGCCTGCTTGGCCTCAGATAGTTTTCATCATTCTTATGTAGATGGGGCCCAACTTTGGGAATTATGCACCTGCAGTGGACTGTGACAATTAGCAAACAGAACAGTTCCCTAGGGATGCCTACAAGTCAACCTGATCCAAATAATTCCACTTTGAAATGTTTTTCCCAGCAACCATCACAAACACAAAATGCTGTTTTAAGTACCTATTTTAAAAATCAGAGACATATACATACAGTAAAAGGAAAAATTTTTGAAAAAATATTTTACTTTACATTTATAATTATATGTCACTAAACAGCAGGTTCATATTCTTAGAAATTGTTGCTAGTAATTTCATGACTGTATATGTAGAAAAATCTTTAAAATATACACAAAAAATAAAAAAATTCCCTCACGGTCCTGACTTTCTTTCTCATGTTCTCCCTCCTTCTGCTCCTCATCAGGACCTTGGGAGCTCAGTCCGGTGCTCCAATGTGGGGCTCTGTCATTTTCTTCATCTATCGTCAGGGAAGGGGAGGAGGAGGGAAGGAGATGGAAATTTTTAAATATAAAAAAAAATAAACCATGAGAAAGAAAATAAAATAAAATAAAAAAAATAAAAAAATAAAAAAATTGTTATCTCCAAAATCCTACTAGGGTTGGTGAAGGACAACCAAATAATTCTACTTTTATTCCTTTATACCTCTCTAATATCTACTTAGTAAATAATTAGCTGTTTTCAATCGATTTAATTTTTTCTTTGACATTGTTTATTTGTTTGCTTTCTTTTGGGAGGTACATGTCTACCATGCCCCAAGAGTGAAAACCAGAGAACAATAGTTGGTTCTTTGCTACCACCATGTTAATCCCTGGAATCAAACTCAGGTCCTCATTGTGTTCTTTAGAAGTGCCTTTACCTACCAAGTCACTTCCTTGGCTTTCATTTGGCACCTTTAAAAACTGAAAATTACATATACTTTATTTCAGGGAATGAATCCAGCCTTTCTCCGTTTTTGGTGATCATCATAAAGGCTTTTTAAATTTAATTTATTTATTTTCTGTATATGGGTGTTCTATCATCATGTATGCTTGCACACCAGAAGAGGGCATCAGATCCCAGTATAGAAGACTGAGAGCCACCATGTAGTTACTGGGAATTGAATTCTGGACCTCTGGAAGATCAACCCATGCTCTTAATTGTAGGACCATCTCTTCACCCCAATAAAGTTTAAACTATAAGTATTTAAAAGCCTTTAAAATGAATATATATGTATATATAGGGAGAAAGAAAGATTGTATACATTCCCTCTATATATACATCATATATAATTGATGTATTGATATATATTTATCTGTTAAAGGGGTAGGCATATTAAATGTGTCAAATTACATCATATCATTCTGTCTAACCCTTTGTTTCCATCAACAATAATCTTGGGACTAAAAAGGTACTAAATTTTCTTGTTCTTCCATGGGACTTTAGTTCAGTTCCCAACACCCAAGTCAATAGGCTCTAGGGCTCTAGGAATTCAAAATACAAAAATTTTAAAACAGCATCCCAGGGATTCCCATCAACTGGTTGACTCACAGGCTTCAATGATTATGTTCCAAAGTTCAATTTCTATCCTCTCAGCCCAGAGCCCACTTGAATCAAGCCATTGTAGAATATTTTCAGACAAGACACACATGAAATTTCTTTTCATAATTCATCCGAATAGTTCATAACCTTCTACAATTCCTGGAATTAAAAAAATGTTCAATTTGTAGGCACTTCACTTTTTGATAATGATAAAGTATCATGAAACTGATACTTACAATTTCCCTAGTGACTTGTATTGTTCTGAAAGATACATTGTCCCAGTTTGAGTTGCAGGGATTATTGGTAGTTCTTAATGCTATTTGTCTCTATAACTTTTTCAGTGTTTGTACATGTGTGATTCCCATTTATACTTTCAGTCACCGATGACTCCCCCACCTCCTAGCTCCTAGATACTTAGGAAGAGACTGTTTTAAAGACCAAGTCCTTCCACTGAACAGATCATCAGGTAGCATGTCCAGATGCAGACAGTGACTACTGCATTAGTGTCCTACTTCACCGCCATCTAAAGCCTGGCTAGTGGCTGCTCTCAGGCAGTCATGAGTCTTTAACAAACTATTCCCGACTTCTTTCTGCTAGCAGACTTTGATTCTAATACTTCATATTTCTTACTTGAATGCTTCAAAATCTGAATCTAATTTTGGTCCAGATGCAACACTCAGTCTCTCCCACTTGGTCCCAAAACCTCAGGAGAAACCGTGTCTATATGTGCCAATATTTCTATCTAAATCCAGGAAATGAGTTGAAGGAGATCCATCAGTGGCTCCTTCCCTACCATTTCTCTAGAAACAGAAGCCTGATTGACTGACAGACGCACTCCAAGTCACTCCTCATTGCCTTTATAAGCTTGAGAGAAAGAATCTTCCCATCTGCGCCCTTGTGGATCCTCATACCAAAGTAAGAAGTAGGAGAAACTGGATATTAACAAATAAAAGTACATTCATAAAAAGTTTATTTAACCATGAACTACCACCCCTCAAGCACAGTTTTATAAGAATCATATTGCTAGCACATCTTTGTTTGCATGTCCAAACACAGGAGCTCGCACCAGCGGCATGCGCTACAGTCAGCAGGCCCCATGTTTCAGTTGCAGTGCCACTGCAGAGATGCTGGACGATTCTAATCAAAGCCTGGGGAGATCGTTTAATCGGTAAACTGCCTGCCATGCAAAATGAGGACCTGAATTGAAATCCTCAACAGCCATATAAAAGGGGGGTTCTGAGGAAGTAGAGGCAAATGAATCCCTGGAGACTATGGGCCAGTCAGGGAACCCCAGGGTCAGTAAAGGATGTTCTACAAAATAAGGTAAAGAGTCATTGAAGTAAACACCCAGTGTCAATCTCTGGGTTTCACACAATCACACATGTGCACATGCACCTCCTACACATGGTCTTACACATATGAGCACAGCCCATCCACACACATACCCCACAAACACCACACCAGATATAACACACAAACAACATGCACACACATGCCATAGTCATTCCCCTCCCACAACCTACACATGACATACCCTACACAACGATACCCGTAAACACATATCACACACACACACACCATACACCACCATCAATAACACACTCTTTCTCTCCATCTCCCTCCCTCCCTCTCCCTCCCTGTCTCTCTCTCTCTCTCTCTCTCTCTCTCTCTCTCTCTCTCTCTCTCTCTCTCTCCACACACACACACACACACACACACACACATACACACACGCATTCTATAAAGCACATAAAGTGTTTTCTTAACTAGGAAGAATCTGTACATTTCTTTCACTGTATTTACTTAACTTGAAGGAATCTGTACATTCCTTTGACTATATTTACTTGAGAGCAACTGCTTCAGAAAGTACTCATCATAGCCCGAATTTATGTTCTGGTAATTTCTATACTGTTCCCATGTCTGCCTTTGGGAATAGTATTAAAAATTACTTTTGCCTTATTATAGATTTCCAATAAATAGAACTTAATTGTGTTAAGTGATTGGCAGCTGTAAATCACATTTTATTTCACCCAGCTTTATGACAGACAGTTTCTTGTCATTTCCATATGGATCTACATGACTATTGTGATATAAAAAGCTCTAATTTCATATTACTTTTCTTAATATGAGTTTTTAATTAAACTATCCAAGTTAATTTTGAGAACCAGATTCCTTCATCTCACTTCCTTATTCTTTCTCGTCATCTTCATTTCTTTCTTATGAAAAATCTGTACGTCTGGAATCTCTTATAAGACAGTTCCAGTGTAGGCAGCAAGCCAAGGTCAAGATGGCCTTGTGATTCTGTCTGGACTTGGTTCAGGAGGAAGCATCTATTAAAGACCTGGGAATATTGTGTGGCCTCCAGCTCTGGTCCAGCTACTGCAATCACTTTATCTACATAGAGCTTTTAGAACATAAACTCTAGAATGATATATACTGTTTAACTTTTAAATATTGTAGCAATTTTGCATCTAGGAGTTGGGGAGATAGCTCAGTGAATAAGGCATTTGCTACCGAAATATGAAAGACAGAGTTCTGATCCTTGAAATCCAGGTGAGTGTGGGCTTCTCATGTGATGGCAGAACTCAGAGGCAGAGATGGGATCACTGAGCCTAGATAGATTGCTAGACTAGCCAAATCATTGATGTTCAACTTCAGCAGCGATGCTAACTCAGCAAATAAAGAAGAAAAATTGATGAAGGAAGACACCTGAAGTCAAGCTTCAGATGGACGTGTACATATGTGTGTGAGCATATCACCATACACATGTGCCAAAACACATGGAAGTATGCGTGTGCATGACACACATGCATACAAATTAAGAAAATGAAATAAAAGCTCACTGGCACAGTTTGTACAGCACTCTGCAAGCATCCCTAACAGCCATACTTTACCTAGAAACACAGGGCAGGAGATGATGCTGATGCCAACTATTCCTGCTTTCATCCTCTCGTTTACACTCCACAGTTTCCTGTTACTATCTCATCTGTCTTCACAATTCTAGAATCAATATGTTCTCCCAGTGAAAAATCACTTTGTACACTTAAAGCTTAATAAAGGAAAAGCCCTTTGACATAGGACATGTCCTATTCTGCCTGATGCCCAAAAAAGGAAGCTGGACTTTGATAGAAGATTTTACTGATACACACACACACACACACACACACACACACACACACACACGTGTGTGTGTGTGTGTGTGTGTGTGTGTGTGTGTGTGTGTGTGTGTGTGTGTGTGTGTGTGTGTGTATGTATATTAGGCCTACACATCCCACATGTGAAATCTTTTACTCTCTCTTGGGTCCCTAGCTCAAGTTAGACTTTGAGATATTTAAACAAAGATAAGACACTCCATGTCTGGCCACTTGGACAATGAAAAATGCCAGAATTATTTAAGTACACCAGTACTGATCTTTTTCAATAGTTGTTACCCAGATTCATCCCGCCCACCTGGCAGAACTGTGCTTTTCCTGATAAGGACACAGGCGACTTAATGGCAGACCAAGGTGGTTGTGACCTTGGGCTGCTCACTTGAGCTGCTTGTTCCAATCATATTCCTTGATTTGAGGATAGGCCTAATGGACAATTGTGAGGGTTGCGTCCTTTTGTTGTGGGTTGGAGCCTAAGTAGAGATCAATCTTTGTGAATGAACATTAGCAAAAGAATAATCAGCAATTCTAGACTTCAATTATGGTACAAAATTCTCTTTCTTGCATTTTCTAACAAAACTGGTTAGTGCATTACTTATCTTTAATATTGGAGGCAAAGCTCCTTGAACTAAATTCTGCTTTGTATAACTTTATATTTCCTAGGCAAGTTTTTATTAAATCCTTCACAGTATCAGTCTTACTGCTCAAGTTTCTCATGCATCACCACTATCTTCTCTGTCAGAATTCCAAGATCCCCTGTGAGACCAGAAGCCATGACTCCTCTGGTCTGTGGAAGTCACTGAGTTTCTCCTTGTCCTTTTTGACCTTCTGACTGAAAAAACACCTATTGGCATTGTTAACGTCACTCTACTTGGGCTTTGCTTCTAAAATTCATTAGATTAAATCACTGTAGATTTGTCAAGACTTCAGAGAAGTGGCATTGTGCTGCAGGAATGCTTTGTGTTGTGCTCTTAGGATGCTAGTAAGTGTTATTATTAGTGAACTAATTGATCACTCCTTCCTTCCCTCCTCTCTCCCTCTCTCTTGCACTCTCTTTTTCCCTTCCTCCCTTCTCCACCCCCTTGTATGCATGTAGATACCGTAAATTAATCTAGGGTGTCATTTTTTTAGTTTAGATCTGCCTTGAATTTTTTAAAGGAATAATAATATTTGATTTTAATCACTGTTATGGGAACATAAAAGAATTGCAGATCTCCAGTGCATAGAAACTTTTCACTTTTTTTTTTAGTTTTTGTTCATTCTTTGTGGATTTTATTGCAAGCATCTCAATCCCACTCATCTCCCCATCTTTCTGCATCCACACTCTGCCCTTGCAACTACCCCCAAGAAAAATAAAATAAAGAATTTAAAAATTGCAAAAACGTCAACTTGTCAGTGTCATTCAATATACTTCTTAATCCATATATCTTTACTTGCAAATGTTTATTGCTATGAGTCATTGTTTTTAAGGCCTCTGACTTTCTGACTTTTGCTACACTATTGATGCTGGGCCCTCACTGGGACTCCTCTTGGATGTCCTGTTGCTGTCCTGTTTTGTGGAGATCCTGAAGCATTGGATCTACAGGACCAGTTCTGTCATGTGTTGTAGCAGTTCATAGATGGTGTGGATGTTGGGGTGAGCTAACGCAGCCCTGGATCTGGGCCTGGGTGGTAGCTGAGTTAGTCAGTCTGCCAGTTCTCCAGCATCCTTACAACATGGGTGAACTCTCCAGGACTATCCAACTAATTCATCCAATGCTGTAGTTAGTAGTGGCTCAACCAGTTCTTCCGACTCAACCACACTCACTCCACCATGGCCAGCTCTACTCTTTTGTCCATGCAAAGCTGGGTCTGCTCTTTCATCTGCTGCAACTGGTGAAGGACCAGCACTCCTGCTTTCTAGCAGCAAAGGCCAATTATCCTTCTTGCTGCAGTAGGTGAGGGATGAGGGGAGAGATATCTCTCCTCTGCCCATGGGGCCAGCGGGGCCAGCTCTCCCTGATAACACCCTTGGGCTGCTTACCTCTGCCCCCACCAACAGGATCAGAACTACTCTGCTGCCAAGGCAAGGCACAGGGCCAACTCTACCAAGGGCTGTAGCCAGTGAGGAGCAGGACCAACTCTGTGCAGCCCTTGGATATCAAAATGATCCCAAGCTGCAGTCCAGTCCAGGGACATCAATAGAGGGTAGTACCATGGGCCATGGGCATCAACACAGACCTCCGCTGCTTCATGACCACTGGCCCAGGTATGACCTTCAGCCGCAGTGCAGGCCAGGACTCCACCATGGCCTCAGGTGGCTTTGAAGACTACTGGCGTCCAGTTTTTCCTGTCCACCCTTGAGTCTGCACATCTGCCTCTCTTTATAATGCACTAGATGTTCCTCTTCTCTTTCTCTCCCATCTCTCCTTCCCATAGCTTTACATCATGGTGACTCAGGCCAAGTGTTGAGCAGTGTCTCCTGATGTCTTCATCCTGCCCACTCTGTGTGGAGGTAGGTGGGGCCTCTAAGAGTCTTCATTTGTTTGTCCAACCCAATAAATAAATCTCTGGCCAAAGACAGATGTAACACAGCAAAACCATAATTAAACACAGAGTCACCAAGTCTCATGTCTGAACTTCCATCACAACCAACTAGAGAAATAGGCCAATGATGAGAAGTAAACACAGCAGGACATATTCAGTCAGCTGTGATCTTCCTTCTGCAGATGCTGTTCTTCCTGGGCTAGGATGTGGCTCTGGATGTCAGAGCAATTCGTTCAGTGGCTATTTTCTCAATGGAAGAAGGCACAGACCCACTAGCACTTGTGTTTGTTACTGGCTTTATTGATGGGCAGTGTAATTCACCTGTTCCCACCAGTTCTGTGTCACCTCACAGGGCACAAACCGTTCTTTTCTTCACCTCCTGTTTGTTCAATTCTTTCTCTGCAATCACACCGCTGTCTACTCATCTGCTTCTCACCATGCCCAGGTAGGCTGGGGGCAGGCGCCATGTTGTCTTTGCACTTCACTTCCAGATGACGAGTGTCTCTTTCTTAATGATCCCACTCATGATGCCTGCCTGGTGCGGGCTCTGCTCGCTCACCATTCCTCACAGCTTCCTATCTTCCCAGGGGTCCCCTCTCCACTGGAACACTCACTCTAGTGAGAGATTGACGCCTTGGCCAAGGCCACAGCCACGATAAGCACTACAGAGAGTTTGAAACATGATGCTCAGGGCACTGTTGGATGCCAGGACCATCATGGCTCTCTCCACCTTGATTTTTTAAAATTATTTTCGTTGCCTTTTGTGTACTTATATTGCATTATGTGGTAGGGGTGTGTGGGGTGGGGGTGTGCATGCATCTCAGAGTCCATGAAGTCACAAGACAACATGTCTTCTGCTACAGCTTAGGTTAGACACCAAACCTCTTTATCTGTTCTGTCTTCTCCCTAGATTTCTACCAAAGTTTTGAAACACAGTCTCTGTCGTGTCCTGGAACTCGCCAGTTCTAGTAATGTGGCTATCCAGAACGTCCCTTAAAGACATCTGCCTCACCTCCCCAGAGCTGGGAATACGAACATCAGCTGCTTAACTTTTAAATTAGTTTAGAGGTCTGTGGTCTTCCTTAATAATAAAATGGCTAATTTTTCCTTTGTAATTAATAAATATCCCTAGAGAGTTGCTGTATTATTAACCAGTATCTCATATTCCCTCAGATTTGTGTGCAGTAATGAGTATGTTTACGAATGAGCCTTGTGTGGAAAAGTATGACTGGGGGGGCTGTCTGTGCTGTCACCTGCTTTACCCAGAACTCTACTGTATGGAGAGTTGTGTGACTAGGGAGGGGGGCTGTCTGTGCTGCTGCCTGCTTTGCTGAGAACTCTACTGTATGGAGAGCTGCATCTTCTCGCACTGTGTGTCACTCATTATTTATTCTCGTTAGGGTGGATTCATGGAGAGTTAATCTGCAGTCAGGCAATTCTAATATAATATGACTTTGATTTATTTTACTTGGCTCTTTTTCCCTGGTTTGGACAGAAATGTTTAATTGACTCCTGGATCATCCCGACATACCTTTGTCAGGGTTTCAATGTTTTCCTGCTTTTGTGTATGTTACCCATGAAGCTCCAGGACCCTGCAGCACACTTCCTCTCCCAGATCTGGTATGAACCTGTTCATTTGACTGTTTCTGGGTGAGTTTGGAGATCTGTATGCTGTTCTCAGAGAGCTCTTTCCTGTTGGGCCAAGTCTAGCTTATTTTCCATGCCCCTTGTAGCCTGTTAGACATATATTAGTTTAACTCACATGACAATTTTTCCTAAGATTCTTGTTTTGTTCACTTGCATATACTTTGTAGTCTATCATTTGTGCTTCCTGACAAATGAGGACCTGCTTTGCTCCATCTCTGCTATATAATCACATCAGTCCTCCATCTCTGAGCAGAGTAGTATTGGCTTCCTGTGAGATACGCCGCACAAACAATGAAAATACATAAGGAGTGGAGTGCCATGAACGGAGAGATTGTTTCAAACAGCTATAATTTCTTGTATGAACTGCCTGTGATTGGGAGTTAAAGTTACTTATCATGTGTGCTCAATCATTTTTAATCTATAAGTGGTTTAATCCCAGCACTCAAGAGGCAGAGGCAGGCAGATCTCTGTGAGTTTGAGGTCAGTCTGGTCTACAAGAGCTAGTTCTGGGACAGGCACCAAAGCTACAGAAAAACCTTGTCTGAAAAAAAAAACAAACAAACAAGAACAAAACAAAAAAGTAAAGAAAGAAAGTTGTATGTGATAAAAAGTTAGAACATTGACTTTTGTTAATGTTATGAAAACAATCTCCCTCTCAATATGAATGCATAAAATATTAGCCTAGGAATAATCATTCTCAATCTCCAATATAATTATTTTCTAAAATATCTCATTTCAGGTTTATTTCATATTTTCAATTTAATGATTCGTTTTTATCTAAAAATAACACCAAATCCCTCTATGTGATCATAACTAAAAAGGAAAAAAAAGTCCTTATGCTAAGGAATAGTCTCAGTGGGTAAAGTGCCTTCCTCACAAACATAAAGACACGGATTTGTACTTCTAGCACCCATGTAAAGGATACGCAGCAGCCCATGTGTGGACTCTCAGGATTCCTACAGCCAAGATGGGATACAGAGAGAGGAGAATCTCCAGATGCTCATAAGCCATCTAGCCTAAGATACACAGCATCAAACAGCAAGTGATCCTGCCTCAAGCAAGATGGAAAGAGAAGAACACACACACACACACACACACACAGAGAGAGAGAGAGAGAGAGAGAGAGAGAGAGAGAGAGAGAGAGAGAGAGAGAGAGAGAGAGAGAGAGAGAGAGAAAGAGAGAGAGACGGAGGGAGGGAGGGAGGGAGGGAGGGAGGGAGGGAGGGAGGGGAAGGAAAACTCCTCCAAATACCATCTCCACTGTGTACATACACATGTAACATATGCATATACACATACTTTGTTAACACTCCATATATATTAATGTTTCCAATATCTTAATAATTTTGCATCTAAAATTATTCAAGGAAACAATTTTTATTAACACACAATAGTAAAATCTGTTTTTTATAGTTAGATATTTATCATCGAAGGCATCTTTGGATATTATACACTATAACAAACCCATAAAGTCATCTTTTTGAAGCTCATCACCATGAAGCTGACTTTTCCAAGTTTAGCTTTCTCTCAAGATTGATCTTTTGGCATACAAGTGCAGAGCTACCAATATAACTGAAATATGTGGATAGAAGTGAGGACTTTATTTTGCTCTTTTTCCTTTTGCCATCTTGAGAATCTCAGTTATTCTAAATTGCATACTTCTGGACAGCGATTTGTACATTTGCCCCATTTATGGAATTATTTTTGCTAAAATTTGAATTTATGAGTCTATGTCTCAGGCAATTACATCAACATTTATTTCTTGCCCGTTGACTCAAATCTCATAGCCACTGCTGGCCACTTCTTAAATCATTATTTCAGTTTAGATAGTCTCTGAATTGTCTTGATTTATGGCTTCCTTCTTTGTCCATGGTGAGAACTGTAATGACTTTTGATTCAGTTTGCTGGGTTCCCTGCAATGGGTGAAATGAGAGCCTCTGTAGTTCCCATTTCAGAAAGCAATGCTTCCTTGTTGGTGAGAAACAATAGCTTCCTTCACTCTTTGCTGTACCTTCTAAGAGTATCAAGTTGCCTGTAAGGCAAATAAAAAATGGATACCATGTTTCTCTCTCAGCTGAGACTCCAAGACAATATCTGGGTATGGGTAGCTTGCTGTCTAAGTGTCTTCTTTGATTTATCCCGGTGCCTCTTCCTCTGTCTGCACTGCCGTATCCTTGTCTTTACCCGAACAATAATCTGTTCCCTCAAGGCTACAGTTTCTGTGCCTTTGTGTTTTACATGTCAGGTTTCTCAAATGCACCTAAGCCATCAAGAGTAAGGAATTCCAGACAGGAGCATATATCTTCCTCAATGCAAATTTTATTCTAACTTCCATTGTTGTTTCTCTTAACATTCTAATTCCTTTGGACATAGTTGATTTTCCATTCTGCTGTATCATATTATTCTCTGGAAAGGTGCCCTTTTGCTTAATTTAATGGAAGTAATAGAAATCTTGCCCAGTTAGTTTAAATGAAAAGGGTTTGCACATTTGTAAATCCAGAAGTAAGAAACACTTCAACATTGTTTCATGGAGTGTTTTTTTTTTTTACATCTGTGTTTGTATGTGGGGGTACCTGGATTAAACTGTGCGTGGGTGCTCATATGGCAAGATGTGCATGTGGAGTTCAGAAGACATGATTAGATACTGGGTTTTGTTCTATCTTGGTTGAGACAAGGTCTCCTGTATATTGCTGCATATGCCAGGCTAGCTGGTCCATGAGATTCCAGGGTATCTCCTCTGCATCCCTCCCATCTTATCATGGAAGCACAAAGTCCCTTTCCACCTTGCCAGGCTTTATGTGAATTATAGGGATCCAAACACAAGTCTTCACATTTGGGCTCCAAATACTTGAACTACTGAACCATCTGCTCAGGTCCAAGTAGAACAGCTCTATCAGTTTAAGCACAGATTTTCTTTGTGACTGTCCTATTTCCCCAGTGATAGCTACCACCTTAATACTCAGGATGGGTCTTCCACATACAATCTAAATGCTTACAGCTACTAGTGAGTTGATTCCTCAGTTTTATTTAGGAAAGAAAAATTAAACGCTACCATAAATAACACAGAAAAAAGTGTGAGTAAGAGGCTGATACTAATGGGCCAGGCAGTATTTAAAAGAATACAATTTGTGTGTTGTTATTTCGTGTGTAAAGCTAGCCGAGTGGGATCCGGGTGGGATGAAAAGCAGGCCTGCCCACAGCGCCACACTACAGACTGACACCCAACGTGGATAACTGAATCCACAGAAAGCCTGAGAAAGCTTGGGAAAGAATAGAGTAAAGCATGTTTTCGGGTCTGGCTCTGCTTGCTAGGGGCAAGCAAGTGCTCTCATCTAAGAGAGGCTTCCTGACTCAGCTTTAGCTGCAAAACTGTGCAGCTCTTTTGAGAGGTCCTGCCACAAAACATTTAAATGGTGTTGATGAAAAGTTGAAGGCATGCTTTTCGGTTTTCAGCCATAGCAGGAAAAAAGCTGCACCGGTTTAAAATGCCGGCTTTCTGGGCCATCCTGCCACTGCAAACTCTGACTCTTTGAGGCAGGAGGGCCGGCTATAGAGAGAGGACTTGAGTGTTGTCTGTGGACATACTTCTGCAGCTTGCTTGCTGGCAGGGACCTTGAAACGCCATAGAGTTGTGGCAATAAAAATGGCTACAGTGGGTACCTCCGCCATGAGGTTAGAAAGCTAAGGAATGGGCTGGATCTAGCTGGCAAAGCCGCGGATTGAATTCTACTCATATTGCTCAGTAATTTAAAGGCTCAAGGTCAGAAAAAGAGAGAGATACAGTAAAGAGATATTCAAAAACAAAGAAAATGTCTAAATGATTTACACTGTGTTAAAAATATATGCAGGCTAAAGGTTAAAGTTCTTAAAAGTAAAAAAGAAAAAAAAAGGAAGTAGTTTGTTGTGGTAGTACACACCTTTAATCCCAACACTTGGGAGGCAGAGGTATATTGACCTCTGTGACTTCAAGGTGTGGTAGCACATGCCTTTAATCCCAATGCCTGGGAGGCAGAGACAGATCTCTGTGAGTTCAAGGTGTTGTAGCACACACCTTTAATCCCAGCACTTGGGAAGCAGAGACAGTGGATCTCTGTGAGTTCAAGGACAGCCTGGCTTATGGAGTTATTCCAGGACAAAGATATACAGAGAACCCGTCTAAAAAAATAAAAGTAAAAATAAACGAAACAGTAAAGGTAAAAATAAAGCTGCACAAAGATGGAAAATACACAGAAAATCTTGATACTGTGTGCTACTATGCTCTCTTTGAATTGTTTGAATGCTGAGGAAGGAGCAGAGCTGCTAAAAGATATTTGTTTATAAATGCTGCTGAACTAATCCAACATAGATATTTTGAAAATACCTTGACTTCAAAATTTGGATCTAAGGACATAATTCTTTGGAAAGGAGTTTCTTCTTTTGTTTTTACAGAAAATGAGACCCTATGGATTGCATCTATCCCAATATGGTATGATAGACCATGCCTCCTGAAAGGTTGCTGTGAACACCTTCAGAAAATTACTTCACCCAACTGATGACTGAGATGAACCTGGCACACAGTTTACACCATAAAAGATCTGATTAACAGCGTCCCCATTCAGCAGGAAGCAGTTTGGAGAGAAATAACTGCACCCATGTTCCCAAAGATTGTTTATAAATGCTCTTTTACATTTAAAGGGGGATATGATATAGATATGAATAATTTGCATTGATATGGATTTTGCTTTAGTGACTTAAATTTAAGGTCAATTTTGTTATATGTATATGTATTTCTAATAATGATTAAGGTATTGTGATTGTGTAGTTCATTTAAAAATGTAATGTATAATTAGGAAATATAGGTTGCTATTGAATAATCATTGATAATAGTTAAGCTTGTAGTCATGTTAGTTAGATTTTCTAGATATATAGAGATATATTTCAGTTAGATAGGCATACTTCATATCTTCCAAAAACTAAAGAATATTGCATTTTAAATGTCTTAATAACTTAGGACTTTTCATGACATTGAGACATGTCTGCTCCTGGCAGCACCTATCTACTTCAAGAGGATGATGGGCATCGAAGAGGCTCCTTATTGAGTTTAATAGCCATTTGGGCAAGAAACTGCTCTTGCCTGGACTGATGCATAGACTGGACACAAAGAACCCGCAGAAAGAGGACTGCTGAACTTGCCTATAGGTGAGATGATCTTTCTGGGTTCCTGATTCATGAAAGAGTCTGTGAGACATTCTGCAGGACACAGCAGATAGTGACTGAACTGTCTTTGAAATTTCCTGCTTCATGGGAAAGTCTGCTGGATATTGTGGGCCTATAGGCTGAAGATAGATGCCCCAACAATACAAAAGAACATTGGGTGACTGTCCAGGCAGCGAGATGTCTCTATCATTTCTAGAGTTTGGAAATTGCATATTTCTTATTTCTTAGGTAATATTGTGTCCTTCTGGAGTCTTTGATGGAGCTGAAGAAGAATAGATAGTTATAGTTGTTTTCCTTTGTTATGATAAAAGATAAAGTAGATATAAATATTGTAACTGTAATTTTTGCATTATAACTGTTTTGTTATATGTAATTTTGCTATGTTAAAGTTAAAGCCTTCTTTTTTGTTTAAACAGAAAAAGGGGAAATGATGTGGGACAGTGTTCTGTTTGTGTTGATTTCATTCGCTAATATAGAAACTGCCTTGGCCAGCCCTTAAGTGGGTGGAGTAGACAGAACAGGAAAAGGAAGTGAGGTAGATGGCTTAGACAATTGCCACGCCTCTCCTAAGTGAGGCAGACTGCCGTGCCTCTCCTCAGGGAGAGAGATGCGATGAAGCCAGCCGCCAGGTCAGAGATGCTGAATATTTCCCGGTAAGACACCGCTCACGGTGTTACACAGATAATTAGATATGGGTTAGTCAAGATGTGAGTAAGAGGCTGATACTAATGGGCCAGGCAGTATTTAAAAGAATAGAGTTTCCGTGTAATTATTTCTGGGGCTAAGCTAGCCAGGTGGCTGGGAGCCAGGTGGCGGGAACGCGGCCCGCAGCTCCTCACTACAAAAAGCCACAGTGAATGTTCAGTCAGGGATGAGACGGTTTTGTCTGTTCTATATTTTCAAGGCTCAGAGACATCATGAGAGACAAGGCAGGAAGATTTAAGAGTTGGAAGAAGGGAGAGCATGTGAGATGCTCTCTTCTGGCATTGATATGACTGTTGTACATAGGGAACAGTCAATTGTGTATGTATACATTTATGAGGACTTAAGGCTTGGAGGCAGATTTGATGTGGGGCAGGAGGAATTGAAGGGATGAGTAAGGAATGGATGATCAAAATAGTTTCTATATATGTAAGAAATGTTCAAAGAATAAATAAAAATGTTACTTAAAAAAGAACTCTTGCTTTCAAATATACTTTGAAAATGTGGAATCTGGGTCATTTTTCATAGTGTGAGTTATACATGTCATTGGATACATTGCTGAAAACAGAGAAGGTGTGGACCAGTATGCTGCCATGCCACAGGCTAAGGCTCTCTACAGAGTATGGCATCATCTTGTGTATGGAGGGTGTCTCCTTTAGCAGTCTCCCTCAAGTTTATTTCAATAAAACTTTATTCTTACTATAAATTGGACATTGCTTTCATTGCAAACATATTTTCCTGGTTCATGAGCTCTCATCTATCATATCTGCAGTGACAGTGTATTTTAATATGCTCAAACCAAAGACACTCCCTTTTCAATCTGACCACAGCATGAAAGAGTCTTGCTGCATGTTGACTTTTGGAATCCAATGGTAATAATATTCAAATAAGCAGCTTTAGCAAAGTGATTATAATTTATTTAGTAGATTTACAATCAAATGGCATTGATTAATTATTTGGTAAGCTGAAATACTTGTGACAAGATGGCTAATGTCCAAGTAAATGAATGTTTTCTGTAGCAGATGAATTTTAGGATCTGATTATCCCAAATACTTTTAAGATGAAGGAACCTGAGGAAACACAAAAGTAGGAAGGTCATTCTCACCTTCTCCCAGTCATCCTTCCTAAAGCAGATCTTAGAACCCATTATGTTCTCCTCACCTTCTTCTGAAGTAAGACCCAGAATCCTACCCTTGTATGTGTGTATGTGTGTGTGTGGTGTAAGTACTTGTGTAGGTATATGTGTAGTAGTGTGTCTGTGCATGTGGGGGTCAGAGGACAACCTCAGGTGTCATCTACCTGCTTTGTGAAGCAGTTTTTTATGAATTCAAACAGACTGTCTCATTAACATGCTTCAGGAGCTTGCCAATCCCTAAGTGTGCAGCACAGGGATTAAAAACACATATTACCACATTCATCTTTTATTTTGGGGGGTCCTGAGAATTGAAAGTTCTGGTGCTTGGAAAGCAAATGCGTCACTGACTGAGATACCTTCTCAGACCAAACTTATATTTTTAGGCAAGAAATAACATAATAGATAGGAAAATGAGATATTGCAATCTGAAAGTGTTGTATGAATAAGCAAGGGTTTTGAGATATTGCTGCAATATTAAGTAAGGTTAAACTTCAATATATCTGGTATATCTAAACATATCACACACATGTGCACAAATACCTATACCCACAGATGCATCCATGAATACATACGCACACACACATACACACACACACACGCAAACATACAAAAAAGTAACAACTTGACAAGTTTCGAAATAAATTTTAAAAAATAGTAAAATCGAAGAATTGGGTTTTAGTTCTAGCTTTGATTTAATGTTGAGAAGCTGTTTTTATTTTAATTTGTCAGAGCTTATATCTCATGCCAGTCAGACTGGTTGGGAGTGAGGTTCACTTCTCCTTGACCCACAAATGCCTATCTTTTAAAAGTAGCCTTGTTTAATCCAATGTGTAGCCATGATTAAAAAACATGAGATTAGATGATTCTATTAGAACCATTAAACTAACTTTTGCAATTAGATTTAGTCTCCTCATTTGAGACCCAAGATCTATGTCTATTAGACACAGTAGTTCCAAGGCTATTGTTTATGAGAATAAACAATGATGTTTAAAGAGCCTCCCACTAGAAGCCCCTGGCTTTTCTGACCAAGCTAGATAGATGGAAATTGATGTGGGATTTCCCTCATAAGCAAAAGAATTGCTTTGAGCCTATGTCAGAGCAGGGTGGGGTGGAGCAGAGCTATGCAGGGAGGACTGGACTGAATGCTGGGAGAAAGAAGGGCGGAGTCAGAGAGAAGCCATGGAGCTACTGGAGACAGTAGCGGGGAACTTTACCCTGTAAGCCACAGCCACATGGCAATATACAGATTAATAGAAATGGGTTAAATTAATATAAGAGTTAGCCAATAAGAAGCTAGAGCTAACGGGCCAAGCAGTGACTTAAGTAATACAGCTTCTGTGTGATTATTTCAGGTCTAAGCTATCTGGGTGGCCCAGAACTAACACAAAGCTTCCTCGCAATAGGAAATGGCTTCCTCTTTTTCTTTCCTCAAAATTCATTTATTACACTGTTCCCATTGCTCAAGAACCCTGAATTGACCACTCGGGATCATGTAGCCAGAGGCTCACCAAGCCTTTGTAACCCACTGGTTTCACTTATTATTGACTTACCATCTGCCAAGACATTTTCTTTATTCTTTTCTATCATTTTTGAGATTATACTATAATTGCATCATTTTCACTTCTATTTCCTCATTTCAAATCGTTCTGTATACGCTTCCATGCTCTCTTACAAATTGATGGCACCATTTTCATTAATTTCTGCTACACACACATATGTGCGTGTGTATCCATTCCTAAATACATTAATACAAAATGATCTGTCAGTATTAGGTTATTGGTATGTATGTCTTCAAGACTGACTATTTGGTATTGCATAACCAACTGATGCGCTCTACTCAGAAGACTATTTCTCCATTCTCAACATCCCTTAATTGCCTGTAGTGTTTTTATGTTTGTTTGTTTGTTTGTTGTGTATGTGGGTGGGTGTGTGTAGAATTAAAGATCATGTGTTTTAATCCATTAATGTTAACATGTATTTTGTTTTTCTTCTTGTTCAGTACATGTTTAGGAAGTCACGTTGGTAAAACTTTAGACTGTATTCTCTGCAATCCCAAGGAAACACAATCTTATAGCAAGTGCCATTTCCCTCTGCTCTTGAAGTTTTCTGTTCCCTCTTCAGCAATATTCACTGACCCTTAGGTATGGAAGTTGAACTGTAGATATATCCATTGGGGCTGGGCTCCACAATTCTGAATTTTGATTGGCTGTGTTTTTTTTTTTTTTATAGTAGTATGTTACAGAGAGACGTTTCCTGATTAGGTGTGAGGAATATACTTAGACATGAGTATAAAGATAAATATTTGAAATGTAGTTAGGGATTATTTTAGTTTAGCAAAGTGCAGTTGTAGGCTTTGCTCTAGGATCCAAGACTTCACCACCTGGAAAGCCAATTGTGTTGCTGGGTAGCTTTCAGGTGCCAGTGATGGTTTCCCTCTTGGTGAGCAGGTCTTTCTTGAGTTCAATGAAAGAGTAATTGTTTACCATGTAAGCATGCATACTCTATTGCACCCTTAGTGTTATCATGCCACATTGTTTTGGTGGTGGTTCATAGGTAAAATTGTTGGTTGCTTCTGTCCTTTCCAAGTGTGTATGGCACTTTCTGGTACCATGAAAAAATAGTCCTCAAGGAAGAGGCTTCCAGGTTACTTCATGCTCAAGGATCTCTGGGTTCTTTTTCTGAAGAGCATGATGTCTTCAGCATTAGGGACTTATCTTTAACCTCTGGGGCAACCTAGGGCAATAGCAATAGCCAACAGTGTTCTGAGGTCTCTTTAACAAGCTTGACTAACAGCTCAGAAAAGCGCTTCTTGGGCCAGTGTGAAGTTTTTGTTTTAATGGTATTTGGCTCTTGGAAGAAATATTGGGAATCCAAATGAGAAATTTTTGTTTAACTACACATGTACATTTATACACCAGCTTATGAGTATTATGGTTATTTTACATAGATAGTTAATACTATGATTCGTTATGATTTTATTTTTATGTTTTTCATTTTTAGGATTTGTTTGTTTGTTTTTTCAAGACAGGGCTTCTCTGTAACTTTGGAGCCTATTCTGAAACTAGCTCTCGTAGACCGGGTTGGCTTCAAACTACAAAGATCTCTGCCTGCCTCTGCCTCCCAAGTGCTGGGATTAAAGGCAGGCCTCACCACTGCCCGGATTTGTAATGAAGCTTTTAAATGTCCTTACTGTTATTTTGCCTTCTCTTTTCTGTATTTATTTAACTTCCCTTCCCTAATTAAATCTCCTACTTGTTTTTTCATATCCTTCTTTGGATGTTTTGTATCTAGTTATTCCCTTCTCTATTGCTATCCTGACCCCAAAGAATGGTTTGGTTTTACTTTCCTAAATTCCACAGTTACTGAAGGATATGTATTCACATTAAAAATTCAAATCTAGGAATACCAGGTTAGAGACAATATGTGAGGCTTGTATTTATTGGTCTGAGTTACCTCATTCACTATGAACTTTTATAGTTCCTTACATGTGTCTAAAAATTTCTCCTTTTTTAAAAAATAGATTTTTTTGAGGTAGAGTTCTCTCAAACTCATTCTGTAGACCAGGTTGACTGGTCTCAAATTCAGACATCTGCAGGCCTCTGCATCCCAAGTTCTGGATTAAAGCTATTCACCATCATCACCCAGCTTATCTACAAATTTCATGATCTTACTTTTATTTGCAGCTGAATAGTATTCTCTAATATACATGTGCTACATTTTTATTATCAGTTCCTTGGTCGAAGAACATTTAGGTTATTTCCACTTCCTTGATATTATGAACAGCAGCAATGAGCATGGCCGAGTAAGTTTTTGTGGAGTAAACTGTCTAGTCTTTTGGGCCTATGTTAAGGACTGGTATAGCTGGCTCAAATCACAGGTTTATCTTTAGCTTTTTGAGAATTCACACCAATTTCTAAACTTGCTGCCCCAGGTTACAATCCCACCAACAGAAAATAATGGTTTCCTTTTCCTCATGTCTTCTCCATGATTTGTTGTCCATTGTTTTGTTGATCTTTGCCATTTTGACAGGGGCAAAATGAAATCTCAAAGTTGTTTGATTTGCATTTCTGTAACTGCTAGAGATGAATATTTTTGAGATATTTCTTTGCCATTTGTTCTTCTTTTGAGAATTTGCAGTTTAGCTCCCAAAGACATATTTTAAATTGGTCATTTATTTGTTTGCTTTTTAGAATTCTTTATATATTCTGGATAGTTATACTCTGACAGTTGTATACCTGGCAAAGGTCATCTTCCAGCTCTAGGTGTCCCCCTCACTTGGAGATTGTTCCTTTGGTTGTACAGAAGCTTATTAGTGGTATAAGTCCCACTTGTCAATTATTGACCTCAATTCTTGGGTAAATGAAGTTCTATTCACGCAATTATTTTCTATATCTATACCATGTAAGGTACTGCCAGGGATTTTTTTTAAGTGTGTGTTTGTGTATGTGTGTGTGTTTCTGTGTGTGTGAGTTATGCATGTGATTTCCAGTGCTCACAGAGGCCAGAAGAAGGTGTCAGATCCTCTGACTCCAGAGTGACAGGTTGTTGGTAGCTTCATGATATTATGGCATAGGTGCTGGGAACCAAACTGAGGTCTTCTGAAAGAGTAGCAAGTGTTCTTAACTACTGAGCCGTCTCTCCAGCTCACTGCATAGGCATTTAAGAAACATTATTGATTTTTAAACCAATACTTTTTCAGGAATGAGCTTAACAACAGATGAAGTGCTTACAGGAGGGATTCATTTCCCAGCCATCCAGCCCTTCTGCTTTCCTCTACACACTGTTCCTCAGGAGTGTCTTATGATTAAGCCTCAATGTTTTTAATTATTTTAATCACCATTGTATAAGATGTTTTGATTCTTTATCTTTTTACTAATTAATCATCTGAGAATCATTCTTCTGTGCACAGGTTGCTTCTTCGTCCTTTCTTATGTCATTTCCAGTTCTACTCTCCTACCAAAATATGTTTGATTTTCCTCAAATATTTGGTTATCCCACACAAGATTATCCACTGATTAATTCCATAATATGCCCACTTGGAATGTATTTCTGAGACACATTTGTGGAAGTGATGAGTCTGGTCCAGAAGATTCACCTGGGTAAGTTTGGAAGATATTGCAAATTGATGTCTACACAGCATCTGAGGATGCAGCACTCCATGTAACCACATCTAAAGAATAATTTGATCATTTCAGTTGAAGAAATGGGAATGACTTTAGGGGAAGTTATTTTGTCTTCTGTTTTAGATATTAATATTCAAAGTTATATTTTGTTTCTCTATGTTTGTATGTGTAAAGACAGACAGACAGACAGACAGACAGAGAGAAAGAGCATTAAGTGCATTTGCGTGTGCGTGAAAAAGCAAATGAAGACCTCTGACAAGTTTCCTCACTGCCATTCACCATGATATTATGAGACAGGCTCCATCACTGACCTGTAACTCAACAAGTAGGCTAGACTGGTTGGATAGTTAGGCCCAAGGCCCCTCTCTCTGTATCCCCAGTACTGAGATTACAAGTATACAATACTATGCCTCATTTTTCCAATGAATTTTAAGAACTGAACCCTGGCCCTAATGCTACCAGGCAAGCAGTTTACCGACTGTAGTATTTCCTCAGCCTCTTTGTTTTCCTCTTGTATTGATTCTCAAAATCACATTTATCAAACTTGTCACTCATCATTGTGATTATTTCTCTATGCACTAAAAGAACTAGTATGAGAGACAGCCTGGGAATCTGTCCAGTCATTGCCTTCTATTGACTCAGGGGACATCCCGTCATTCCATGCAAATGATTCTTCGGCATACTTCACAGGGCACTCCAATCCATGTTCTCTGTGCTTTCCTCACACATAGTTTCTGGGAGGCAAATACCTGCAGAGACACACAGCACTGTACAGCAAGTGTATTCAGAAATTATCTGCCAGCCCCCTGCCAAAAATTGATTTCTCTCCCTAAGTAATTGATCTTCAAATGAAGGTCATCAAACAGTCATAATAAAAGAGTTAGCATTTTAGAAGGTTTTGTGAATTTTATAATTCTCCCTCACACTGGGGAGCCAGATCCTTTCTCTGGTTCTGATGAAGTGCATTTAAACCCCAAGCCTTCTCAGAAATCAATGCATGCCAACCTGCAGCTTTCAGATGTGGAAGAAAGGCCGGCAGTCTAGAAACTACAAACAGTCCCACCATAGACAGTGGCTTCTAGAAATGAAGAGCCGGGTTTTGATGCAGTGCCAAGAGCGTCTCCCTCTCTGCATTTACTGCTTCAAGTGCTCAACTACGCAGTGACAGTTCCAAACTGAAACTAATAATTATCCTAAGAATTTAGTATTCATTAAAGGGGCATCATTCACTAGGAAGCAACTCCTCTTTTTCGTAATCATTTGCAGTGTGTGTGTGTGTGTGTGTGTGTGTGTGTGTGTGTGTGTGTGTAGGTGTATATGTGTTTGTGTGTGCACTCATACTCACGCATACATAGATACTACAATGCATGTGCAGAAACAACCTCAGATCTCAGATGTTTTTCCTTGATGTGGGATTCCCCTCTGTATGCTATGAATGTGTTTTATTACCATTGGTTATTAAAGAATCTTCTTTGGGCCTATGGCAGTGAAGAATAGAGCAAGGTAGGAATTCCAAGCTAAGACAGAGGAGAAAAAGAAGATGGAGTCAGAGAGATGCCATATAGCCTCTGAGGGTGACAGACGCCAGATGAAACCTTACTGGTAGGTCACATCCACATGACAATACACAGATTAAGAGAAATGGGTTAAATTGAGGTATAAGAATTAGTTAATAAAAAAACAGAGCTAGTAGGACAAGCAGTGTTTTGATTACTACAGTTTCTGTGTAATTATTTGGGGACTGGGCAGTCAGGAAACAAAACAAGCAGCCTCCACCTACAGGTCCTCACCCTCCATTTGAGATAGGGCTCTCTCTTTTTGTCACTGTGTGACTCACGGTAGCTGGTCCATGAGCTTCTAAGGTATTGTTTCACCATAAGATCACTGATGATAATACACGTTTTAGGCATAAGAAGGAAGAGTAAAGCTGGACCTGACCTGAAAGCTTTCTCCCTGGGAATTGGCTCTAATTACATCCAAAGTTATTAGGCAAGCTGCCAAGAGACAAAACCCAATCAAAAAGCTACCCAGCTCAAAGCCTGTGAAACACAATGAACAACTCACCAAGACACAGCCAAGTATATACACAGTGGCACTTATATCTCATGGACTGCTAACAGCCACCCAGTTGGTGTTAAGGCTCTCTCAATAAAGAGGAATCATACATAATACTACAAACCTCACCAGTTACCTGTGACTGGGGTCATAGATCTGAGAAGAAAATCTATTGCTGCCACATTCCTAAACAAGTATAATTCCCAACTACAGTCTAAATACTTATGCTTATATGCCCTGGTAGGTGTCGCACTCATACCTTCAATGAAGCTTACTTTTGCAGCAGACAATGACTGTTACAGAAACCCACAACCGGACAAACTACAGAGAACATATTAATGATTAGGTGTCAGCCCAAGTTCTTACATCTCCAATATAACCCTACACCTAAAGTTCTGGGAACAGTGTGGAAGACGTGGCAGAAAGATTTAAAGAGCCAGATGACCAGGGCATTTATTTTGAGATAGCATCTCCTATATATGAACTTTCTATATGTGACAGGGAAGCTGCACCCATGAAATCTCAACAATATGGTTGTCTAAACAAGATCTGAACAGTGACAGCATCATTTGGCTGCCAATGTGGAAGAGGAACTCCACACGACCTTACCATAAGTAAAAAGCTGAGAGACGGAGAATCAGGCTTCTCCAGTTACAAGTCACTTGATGGGTTAGACAATCCCAAGTGGCTAGCCAAAGCCACTTATACATATGAACGACATGAAATGAACTCAGAGGTTTCAGATATACATATACCATACATTACTATATTACATATCATATAATGTCATAAAATTGTATAATAATTAATTATTTATGTACATCATGTATAATAATAATAAATAAGATGTCATGAAGTTGAGAGGGAGTTGGGGAACATGGGAAGACTTGATAATATGGGATACAAATAATGTAAAGACATTATATAAGAAAAATTTTTAAATAATAAAACATTATTAAAAATAATAAAGTAAGATATGTTCTTCACAAACAAAAAACCCATTGTGATAACAGTTATACACTTTTGAATTCATCTTTCTAGTTGGGCGCTGGTGTCTAAACTCAGGTCCTCACTTTTGAATACCAAGATCTTCACCCACTGAATTTCACTTTATCCCTCAATTTTTTCTTTCATTTAACATCAAGCATGCACACTGACAGGATGACACATGAGAGATCATGTCTGCTAGGTTTGGTGTCAGATTGCATGACCTATATCCCCTCGAGAACTGAGACTTTGTCTGTACAGACAACAGGCTATCGACAGCTTGTAACATTCAACTGAGTAGCCCACTTAGCATTGAGATCCTTCTTGACTGTCACTCTTCCTCCCAAAGGCCTGGAGTAAAGAGTGGCTTCTGAGGGAAGAGATCAAAATAAGGTCCAGTAAGACTTTTCAATCTGCACACAACACTGAAGGGCTTTCCTACTCCCAAAGCTTCCCAGGAGACAGGATGGGCTCTTAGTGAGTACTCCAGCTTCAGCTGAGAGGATCAAGAGAAGGATGTCTGTTCTGCGGTTGTCAGTATGCCAATGAGTTTGGAGAGAAGGATGGAGCAGTGAGAGATGAGAAGTAAGAGGTCTCTGGAATCATGACCACAAAAAGAACTTTGTCCTTTGCTAATTGGGGAGCTGGTGCCAGTGACCAATTAGCCATTGTCTGTTTTAAAGTTTAAATAGATGTTTCTGGCTTCTGGATTTGCAATAGCATCCAAGAAGACAGGAGACAAAATGAAAACACCCAGAATGAAAATGATGGTGACTTAGAGTTGGGTAGCACTAGAAAAAACTACTAAGATTTCCTTACCACCACCACCTCATAAACACATGTACATACTCATTGACGTATAGTTGATTGCATATGATTACATGATTTGATGGTTTTGGAGATACATATATACAGATCATACTATCCTCTCCTCAAGTAAAACAATGGACATATCTATCAACTCACATTTTTTCACATCTTCCTTTTTATAGTTTAACAGTTTTTGTTCTCACTTTGGTTTTTTGCTTTCTAAATTTTTGTTAATAACAACACTGAACACAGAACTTTTTCAAACATTTTTAAGTGCAAAATACAGGTGTGTTAGCTACTGTCTTCACTGCTATTACAGCCACAACTTTAAAGGAAAGCAAGGATTAATTTTGTTCACATTTTGAGGGTACCATCCAATATGACAGAGAGAATAAGGTGGCAGAAGGGTTAATTGACTGGTCACATTGAATCCATAATCACAAAGGAGGAGATGGAACGCTGGTGCTCAGTTTGTTTTCTGTTTTGTTTAGCCCAGATACCAGCCTATGGGCTAGTATCACCCATTGTTGAGGTAGATGTCCCACCTCAATTGACCTAATCTAGAAACTTTCTTGTAGGTATGCCTTGAGTCTTGTCTCCAAAATGCTTCTAGATCCTACCAATTTTATAATTAATGTTAATTATCACCATAGTATCCTTAACTTTAATGTGCAGAACACTATACCATGACTTTCTAGAACTTAATGATTTTTCTATAGTAAATAGTTTTGAGGTTGAACCTTATGAATTTTTATAAATATAAAAGGAAGAAAAGAATGAGACTATCAGTGACAATTAAACCATGTGGTTCTGAGATATCAAAGGCTGAGAGTAGAGCAGGTTTGGGAAAAACAATATTTAATGTCCAGTGAGTTGAATTTATATTACTGCCAATTACAAATGACATGAAGGTTAAACAGGTGATGTAAATACTTAGTGTACAAAAGAGAACTTGCAATGTGTGTGTTTAGGAATGAGGGTAGAAAATATCAAATTAGGTGACAGAGTCAACTAACTTATAGACAAATCTACCCTGGGCCCATGACTGGGTAAAAGGGAAATCCAAATAATGACAGGTCTAGGTCAAACTGAAGAATGAAGGGACAAAATGATATGGGGGGGAATTAGGATGGGATGTGTCCCGCTTAGAAAACAGTCACAAGACAGTTAATAATAAGAAACATTATGACACTGCACTTTCCTCCCATTTGCTACATTCAATGAGTTATTTTAGTACTGAATTAACATTTATCTACTCTATTTATCTTCATACATTTTAATTATTTTGTCCATTATCTTGAACAATTAAAAGACACCTATTCATGGTAGTTATGGTCACAAATATTTGTGGAACAGACTATGTACAAATACTAGAATCATGTGACTGGTGTGTTGAGAGGCACTGTCCTTTACAGCACAATAGCAATCACTGAAGAGTAAAGTGTGCACTGAACTCAAAGGATGAGCTCAGTGGATGTAAATGGAATTGACTCTCAGGGTCCCGTGCAAGGCTAGCACCTAATAGCTCAGAAAAATTATGATTGAAAGCAAGGTAAACATAGAGCTGTTCAGGTGATATTACTAGGTTTATTCACTCACACCCAGGGGACAAGAGCCTCCTTTCTCTGTTTTATTCACTTTTACCTATTGTAGAAAAATTTATACATATGGCCAAGCTATGTGTGTAAGGATTGATTTAGAAAACCAGAAGAAAGGGCCTTAGGAGATTGCTCAATAGATAAAATGCTTGCTGAGCAAGCAAGAAGTCTGCGTTTGGATCTATAGCACTCAGTTAAAACGCTTGGTGTAGTGGCATGGGCCTGTGCTCTCACCCCTAAGAAGAGACAGCAAGAAAATCACAAAGTCTCCCAGACTATTAGAGTGCTCCAGGTTCCACGAGGGATAATGTCTCCAAAAATAAGTTGCAAGTATATAGAGGAACATACCTAATGACAACTTCTGCCTTATACATGCATTAACAACAGCATGTACAGTCACACACTCATGACATATATACACATACATACACTCACATGCTCATAACACACATGCACACGCATGCATGATCATGTGCATGTACAAAATAAATCAGAGTAGAAGCCTATGTCCTGAAACAGTATTGAATAAAGGGAAATTTGGCCAAACTATTTATGCAAGGAATGACAAGACAAAAGGCAGTGGGATGGGAGTGGAAGCCCTCAGTACTTACTGGCACGTCCTACTAATCCCATTCTCTAGTGCTTGGCTGCTTCTTGAAGCAGTTTTAGGTGCTGGAATTCCATGGATCAACATCTGTCAAAATATACTTTTCAAGTACTGTACTAAAATCATCAAGTATGTACATATATTCATGGCAGCTAAACATAATCATTATTTTGTATTCACTGAAATGGTTGTTTTGATGTTTTCCTATTCTTATAAAGGTTGGACTAAGGACGTTTGAAATCATGAGACAATCTTGACTGTTATTTGATGACACTTAGAAAGAATAGAATTTATTGATGTTTCACCTATAATATTGTTTATTCTCAATCGCCCTTAGCATCCACAGAACTATGAAATGCAGGAGGGAAATGTACAGCCACTCGTATTTCATTGGCAGATGTGTAACCCAGCATCACATCTGTTAATGCAAAACTGGATAGCATTGTACCGTTCTCCTGACTAAGCAGAGCTCACAGAGTCAACCTTTCCATCCACAGACATGTGCTCCTCCCTCTGTGTCATACAGAGTGTTTATTGACTCCACTAGATGCCAATTAGAGACACCTAATGTTGTCTTCTGTTCTTGAAACTCTGGGCTTGGAAAAACTGAAAACAGACTGGCTGTAACATTTATGCAGCACTTTGCTGCTGGGGCTTCACCCTCAGCCCTGAAAGTGGAATTAGGAGATGCTTAGTACCCTACAGAGATTGGCGATAGACTCCATTCTCTTACGGAGCACACCAAAGGAAATGATTCCATGTTCCTGCACTTTTACCCTGTAGTGGTTAGTTCTGATTGTTAAACTGATAGGACTTAGAGTCACCTAAAAGAAGAAACTCTGGGCATGCCGGTAAGGAAGTTTCTGGATTAGGTCAATTGAAGTGAGGTGAGAAGACCCACACTAATGTGTCTGAACCCAGACTGCAATGGACTGACAGCAGGTAGAGAGTGAAAAAGCAAAGCACCTGAGCCCCAGCACCTATCTCTGTCTCTGATCCTGACAGTGGATGCCATG
Organism: Arvicola amphibius; assembly: GCF_903992535.2. Classification (NCBI taxonomy): domain Eukaryota; kingdom Metazoa; phylum Chordata; class Mammalia; order Rodentia; family Cricetidae; genus Arvicola; species Arvicola amphibius. The sequence continues at coordinate 104,724,271 of NC_052058.2, read as the reverse complement.
TGAGCACCTGAGCCCCAGCACCTATCTCTGTCTCTGATCCTGACAGTGGATGCCATGTGAGCACCTGAGCCCAGCACCTATCTCTGTCTCTGATCCTGACAGTGGATGCCATGTGAGCACCTGAGCCCAGCACCTATCTCTGTCTCTGATCCTGACAGTGGATGCCATGTGAGCAGCTGAGCCCCAGAACCTATCTCTGTCTCTGATCCTGACAGTGGATGCCATGTGAGCAGCTGCCCAGCTCCTCTGCCACTATGCCAAATTCTTCCCATAACTGTGAACTAAAGGAAGATGCTTCTGTCCAATATTTGGTTAGTCCAGCAAGGCTAACCAAGACATCAGCCGAACTGTTGACTGTAGCTCTCCAGAAAGTGCTCCTGTTGCCTGGGGAAAGTTAGTTTTTACCATCTTCCCTGTCTTTTGGAAACCATGAGAGTTACAGCAGGTGACAGCTAGAGTTCAGATGTTAACCCACCAAAGGAATGGTTCTCAGATGGAGGAGAATCCTTTCTGGGCAAAGCCCACAGGACCAACCACTGACTCTGGAAACTGTTGCTCACAATAGCTAAAGCATCTATGGTGTCCTCCCAATGCCTGCATTGTAGTGTATGATCTTACAGGATGTGTACATATAATTATCTCATGGTTGCATCTCAATCTTATGGGCACATATATTTGGGGATGTTCAGGAAGATGACTTCTCTCTACACTAGTCTCCACAACAAGGCGAGGAACTTAGAAGCCCGTTTTCTATCCTTGGCTCACTGACAGAGCAATTTGACCAGACATGTGTCCTTCTGGACACATCACAGGAGACACTTTCATAGAGTGGAACTACAGGTGTCTGGAGTTGCTAGACCTAAGTCCTTCAAAGATTTGTGATAAATTAGGGCTGTATTCCAAGTGTTTGGTCTTATTATATCACAGTCCTTCAAGAGATCAACAGCACCTATGTTGCCCTAAGCTTCCTTTATCAGCACCTCCCTGCTCTGATTCAAAATAGTAATTAAGACTCTTTACTAGTTTTTGATGTAATATTTTACATTAGGTGGATTATTTTTGTCTAGGTCCTGAGATTCAGGTGATAAGAAAGGCTGTTAACTGACTATGTCAAGATCTTATTAATCATACCTAAGAAATGTAAAATAGTGCAGGTGTTCTTTGCCTTTCCTTAGATCTCTATGGTTATTTCTCTCCCTCTGTAGCCAATAGCAGTCCCTTTATGAGACGGCTGGGGTCTCCCCACAGCTGCAGCTGTAGCTGGCTACAATCTAGCTGATAAGTTCTGCTGTATATAGTCAAAGAATGCCTGTGTTCCCAAGAGTTTTCCCTGCACGCTTTTTATTACTAAAAAGTTGCTAATGAATGAAGGTATATATGCTTGGAATTTTGTAATGGTGATAAAAATGAGGAGATATACGTAGAAGAAATAAGATTGGAAGGATAAGAATGTAGAATGTAGAAAAATAAGAATGTTAGAATTGGACAGAAAATTAGAACTAACAAATTATAGACAATTAGGACAAGAGAATTAGAACTAAAGCAAAAGCCCTCAGATACTGTGTGAAGCTATTATAGAATTTTTCTTCTCCCCGCTCATAGGAGGTTTTTCTCTGGGGCTGAGAGCTGGTTCTTGGCCTTTCACCTGCCCTCTGTGGAAGGACCTTACTTTTGTCTATTTCCCCTTCTCCTTCTGGGACAAAGGTAAGCCACTTTTCAGATCACAATAAACTAGTGTGATGATATTTTGTTTGTGATCTAACAAATAAAGCTTGCCTGAAGATCGGAGTGCAGAGCTAAGCCACTAGTTAACTATAGAGACCAGGCAGTGGTGGCATACACTTTTAATCCCAGCACTCAGGAGGCAGAGTCAGAAGTATCTCTGGTAGTTCAAAGCCACCCTGGGCTATACAAGATTGAATCTGGTTAAAAGAGAGACAGGGCTCATTTGATCCCAGCACCTGGGATCACACACCTTTAATCCCAGCACTAGGGAGATAGAGACAGAAGGCATATGGCTGTGCAGAGAGAGGAAAGTAAGGCTGGAGGAGTCAGGAGCTCAGAGAATGCAGTCTGGGGAGTCAAGATCCTGCCGCCTTTGGTTTGAGCATTCTGAGAGGACCCTAGTGGCTGGCTACTCTTCTTCTCTGATTTTTCAGCTTTCACCCCCTAATATCTGACTCTGGGCTTTAATTTTAATAAGACTAATTAGGATTGTGTTACAATCTAGTGCAGAATTTACTATTCCCGAAGAAAGAAATTAAGACATCCGTGAAAATACATGCTAATTAGTTACTTCTCTTCCAATTTATAAAACATCCACGGCTAACAGATGCAGCAACCTGCACATTAGGAAAGCAAACTATTTGAAATGTAAAACTACCCTGGTGCCTGCCTTTCAAATAAGCCACCCCACAGCTCCCCTTACATACTTGTTCAAACCCATTGCAATGTAGAGTTTGTTGGTGACAGTCTGCCATCATTTTTAGTTCCCTGGCTGTCAGAACACTCTTTCTCTGCAGAGGAAACTTGCCCTCAAGGGTGTGGCATTTACAACTGTTCAATAGTGGTCATGTGTTGTTCAGCTATTTCCCTGAACTGAAATACTCCCTATTGTAGGAAGTCTCCTTAAGGTGCAGAAGATGCCTTGCCCAGCCTTGATGCAGGGGGAAAAGCTTGGACCTGCCTCAACTTAGTATGCCATGCTTTGTTGACTCCCATGGGAGGCCTGCCCCTTTCTGAACAGAAGGATTTGATGTGGGGGTAAACTGGAGGTGGGGAGAGGGAACAGGAAGAGCAGAGGAAAGAGAAACTGTGGTTTATGTGTAAAATAAATGAAAAAATAATAAAAATGATTCATGGGGTAAATTAAACCTTTGAAGCTCAATTCACAAATCTTTGGAAGCCACTGAAACTTACAAGACTCATTGAGTCCGCTTTGAAGTTTTAAAAACAGCAATAATTGCTAAGAAAAGGAAGCTCAGAGCTGGAGAGATGGCTCAGTGGTTAAGAGCATTGCCTGCTCTTCCAAAGGTCCTGAGTTCAATTCCCAGCAACCACATGGTGGCTCACAACCATCAGTAATGAGATCTTGTGCCCTCTTCTAGCCTGCAGACATACACAGAGACAGAATATTGTATACATAATCAATCAATCAATCAATCAATCAATCAATCAATCAATAAATTACTATAAAAAAAGAAAAGGAGGCTCTGACCTGCCAACCTGTCTGCAAATCACACAGAAAGCTCCAGGGATGAGGCCTTTGTGAGTTCTTACACATACAGATGTAAACTCTTTGATAATAAATATGCCCTTTGGTTACCAGTTTTCTTGTAACCAACCCTAATAAAACTCACTGCTTCAGTGTTCTAGACTTTGCTATCAGTGTGCTACACAGTGAGTTGATTATTGTTCATAGCTCCTCAAGAAAAGGTTGCCCAGCAGCATGAGTTTACACATATGACAGGATGTTCTAGTCCTGGATTCTTTTTCTTCTGTCAGGTGTGCACCCATACAGCTGCTTCTCTTCTGCACTGTTCTGAAAGTGACAAAATTCCTGCAAGGCTTTTAGGCACAGTCCGGAGCTAGAAAGAAGGAGAATAGCATGAATTCTAGTGGTCGTCTTGACTCAGGTCCATGTTACGACACCTATGCCAGTCTCTGCAACATTCTTTCTGGACTTCAAGGGCCATTGCTTCAAGCCAGCGCCTCCAGAGTGTTCATAGCCATTTCACCTCACACTTCATCCCCACCAATTCCTTGTTTTCGGAAAAATATCTATAGATCTGTACCATTATTGTCACGGTCTTCATTACATATGTTTCTGTGAGCACATGTGAGGATGCACATGTGCGTGGACATGTGTGCTCCCATGTACACACCCAGATAGAGGCTAGAGGATCATCTCTGCGATATTGCAGATGTTGTAACGCAGGTGACATCCATTTATTCTGATGCAGGGTCTCCTATGGGCCTGGAAGCCCAGACAGCCACAAGTTTCTGCATCCCTAACACTAACTGTAAGTGTAGGACACCACATCTGGCGTTTTTTATGTAGGTTCTGGGGGCTGAACTGAGGTTAGTGTGCTTAGGGTTGACAATCTTTCCAGATCCTGTCGAGCTCTTCTTGTGGTGTTTCCATATTTCTCTTTTCTAACTAATTTTACTATGTGTGTACAGTGTGTAGTATGTGTGTCAGTGTGGGCATACCCATGCCATAGTATGTATGGATGTCAGAGGACAAATCCATTGAATGGGATCCTATGACAGAACTCAGGATGTTAAGTTTACACAAGTACTTGATTGTCTAGCTGTTTCACTGGCCTAGGTTACTTTTTTCACCAAGTTATTATTATTGTTTACTTTGAAAATTAGAAGAGATTTAACTCAGATTCACCTTAACATCATAAACCCCTGGAGAATGGGAAATTCTGATGCCAGCTCAATGGCTCCACTAGCATCAGCACACATTTAAGATGAGCTCCTGTCTTTTGCATTAGCTCCAGCAGTCTGCTTGCTTTCCTGATTGTTCTCCTTCCCTTCACAACTTTCCTGCTGAGGACACCTCAGTACTGCACCCCTCTAAAGGTTGGGTACCTATTCCAGCCTCTTTTTCTCATCTCTGCCTCCCCTTTCCGGAGACTTGAAGCCTTGGCACTATATTGACTGCCCTTTTTTTGGAAAATGAACAAGCACCTTTACTCAAATATTTTATGGGTTTAATAACTTTACTCAGAATTTATGGCATTGTAAGGATGGGTCAATTCTTGGATTTGTGGTTTTCAATTTTTATGCTGCCTTTAATCAGGCCTGCAAACAATACTAATTTTTTTCTTTTCTCATAAGCAGAAATTTTTTTATCTATACCTAGAGCCTGAACCTCTATCCTAAAATGTGCTTATTTCATCATGATTATAACTATAGATGGAAAAATGAAGGGAAGCCCTTGGTATTACTCCTTCCTCTAGACTGATGCCCTCAGGGCACAGAGCAGAAGAGAGTTCAGAAAGGTGACCTGCTATCCGTAAGCTCTACCAACGATCAGTGGCAGATGCCCAAACTTTCACAACTTGCCCAAGGTCTTTATCCAGACCTCTATTCCTGCTCCTGTGAACCACTTTCCCCCTCACAGATGGCCCCACAAGGGTACCTTCTCTGCTCAGTATGCTGCTTAGCTTCTGTGAAGTTCAGTGCACTGTGGGGCAGTAGGGCTGGGGTCACTTACCCTTCCGCGGAATTCCTTCCAGCTGAGAGAGAGGGCGGGGGAGGAGGACTGCCCTGTGCAATGCATATATATACACGTGCCAAGTTGACATTAGGACATTAGGAATTTTTCTCCGCTAATTACTACCCTTATTCTCTGAGGCCAGATTCTCAGTTGACCCCAGAACTCACTAACCAGTCAGCTATATCCAGGAATATCCTGTTTCTGTGGTCCTCCATGTCCACCTAGCTTGTGTTCCTTCAATTAACAATTAAGGAAATATCCCAGAGATGTGACCATAGGCCAAGCTAATTGGACAATTCCTCGGTTGAGACCTTTTCAGATGACTCTAGGCTACATCAAATAAACTGTGTTGCCAGCTAAAATCATCCTCAAATCGTGAAAACGTGGAAGGAGGAAAAGGACTCCATGAAGCTGTGCTTTGACCCCTACACATGCACTGTAAAAGTCATATCTCTATCCCTCTCTCTTTCACATACAATACATTCACACACACACACACACACACACACACACACACACACAACTAGAAATTGAAAAAAAATATAACAAAGAACACCGTTAGCATGGGGGGGTGCCTTTTCTGCCCAATTATGTATGCATTTGCCCCACCCGAGGAATGAATTCCAAATGAATGCTCAAACTGTCTTTACCTCCTTAGAGCAGTACAACAATTAGAGACATTATCTCCTGTACAGATATAAAGTGATATCTGGAGAGATATAATCAGTATAACTACTGTAAGTCGCAGTCAAGGGAGGTGGAAACTTGAAAAAGAATTCATCTAGTGCAAGGCAGGGATCTTGCTTCTGTGGTAAGATATAAACTCAGCATTTTTTAAGTATCACATAAAATTCTGAAAGAAGCCTTGAGTGAGAGAGGCCATCATGCATCCAACTCTGGTCTTTCTCAGGAACGGCAGACATCATAATGCATGTATTCTGTCCTTGTGAGTTTACCCTCAGATATCTGTGTTTGGATGGGGAAATACAGAATCATATATAAATTATACATAGGAATCTGGGTGTGCAGTGCATGTGTGTAATCCCAGCCCCACACTGGCTGAGACGAGAGGGTATTGATTTCAAGGGCAACCTAAACTACACAATATGAACCAACCTCAGAAAGGCATCACTGATAAAGCAAGCCAGCAAACAATAATTCAGATTCTGCTTCCAAAATCTGCTGAAGTTATAGTGCACTACAGACACCAAGTTGTTGAAGGGTTTGACAAAGCAGTAATAGAAAAGTTTTTGCACCCCGATAAGTCTCCACTGACGCAGCAATCCAAATCAGGCAAAATCAAACCAAATTAGGAAAGGCCCAGGCTTAATGGATAAAATCCTCCTGGGTGATTTTCCAACCCTCCCACCCCAGCCCCCAAAAGAGACCAGCAAGAGAAACTGAAAACCCTCTTATCTGCTTTCTGGTGGGGCGGGGGGAGCAGTTTAAATACCCTGTGGAGGGAGCCATTATTTGAAGGGCTTTCTGAGACAAGGCAGGATTTGGAGAGAGATGGGGGAGGGATCCTGGGGTGGAGCTTCACCAGAGCATTCCATACTCTTTGGGTATATGGATACCAGGGGCTTGGGTGAAGCTTCCATCAGAACAGCAATGCCAAGCAAATATATCCATGAACTATAAGAAAAAGAGTATATTTTAAGAGTGTGGACAAGAGAACCAACTGACCATCATGCAAAGAAATATTTTCAAACAGCAATGAAACCTTATGCTAAATCACTGTACATATATTCATATATTTAAACACAACCACAGACATACATATATATATATATATATATATATATATATATATATATATATATATACACTTTAGCATCCAATGTAGTGATAATGGGAAAGAATTTGAAATTTTCTGGTAATGCTGAGCTTTCCCAGAATAGTTAAATTTTTTTGTCTTTCTCACTAATTTATTTAGAACTCAGACTTTTCTAGAATCTTGTTCATTTTCAATGAATGTATGCTTGTGTGTGTAAAGGTATATATGCACATGTTGGAGGTCAGCAAGTCAGAGGATATCTTGGTTATTATTCTTTTTTAATATTTATTTATTATGTATGCAATATTCTGATTATGTGTCTGCCTGCAGGCCAGAAGTGGGCACCAGACCCCATTACAGATGGTTGTCAGCCACCATGTGATTGCTGAAAATTGAACTCAGGACCTTTGGAAGAGCAGGCAATGCCCTTAAACTCTGAGCCATCTCTCCAGCCCTTGGTTATTTTTCTTCAGGCACCATCCAGCATGGGGGTACGTTTGCTTACTTGTGTAACATTTATTACTTGCTTGTTTGTTTGTTTATGTTGACTCAGTCTCTCTCACTGGCCAGCAGTTCTTCAAGTAAGCTAGGCTGGCCGGTTCACAAGTCCCAGAAATCCACAGCTCTTTCTCTACCCAGTACTGGAATTACAAGTGTGTACCACTGTATCCAGCTTTTTTTAAAAATGTTTTCTAAGGGCAAGTTTCCGATGCCTGTAAATAAGGCATGCAGTTTACTGCCACCACTGATGACTCACACCTTCTCCTTCTGATACAGTAAGAGCAAAGTTCCAGTCCTTTGAGCTAGATTTGAGTTAGAAGTAGTTAGGGGTTACTTCAAATACTTGTCCAGAGAACATTATGATATGCTAAACTGGGCTCCCCCATTATGAAAAGGGGAAAGGGGACCAGTTTGACTCTGGCTTGCAGGACAACTCTTACCACTATTTTATAATGGCTCAGAGTTGAGAGTGTGTGCTGCTCTTGTAGAGGACCTGAGCTCAGTTCCCAGTATCCATAATGGGCAGCTCACAACCGCCCTAGCTCTGGCTCCAGGTCATTAGATGCTCTGTTCGGGTTTCTGTGAGTATATGCACTCATGTATATGTACACACACACACACACACACACACACAAATAAATAACATAAATGTAAAAAGTATATATTCACAAAGAAGATAATGAGATGCCCTCCCACCTCTCACCTGCTCACACAGGGGTCCCCCCAGAGAAAATAACCTTCGTCCTCTTGGTTGGGGTATGATTCTCTGGGTATTTACTCACTGTGCTTGCATTCTAAACTATTTATTCTCAATTTAAACTTTCAGATGTAACTGTCCAGGCCGAGTCTCTAACTCTTACTGTTAGCCTGTTAATCCTTGAGGACCATTAAGAAACAGGAATTTCCCCCAGAAGTCTCAAGTTGGGAAAAGGAAGCGCCACAGATATCTGAGGAACATGTCTCTAGAAAGGGACCTCACACAGTTCTAACAACTTACCACACCACCAGACAGGATGGAGCCCAGACAATGATGCTTCAACCACGACATGAGAGGGACTGCTTAGATGTGAGACACCAATTTCACTTCAGGCCCTTGAAAGAGGGACTCACAGGGTTCACTGTTCTCTTTGTCTTTCTTCTTAATGTGGCCGTATTGAATTCCTCTCCTTTAATTTAGGTTTTGTAATTGACTTATTGAGGTCAGGTGTCCATGCGTGATTTGGGTCACAGGTTGTCACATGAAATTGAATCACAGTGTCTGTTTTAGTCTGTTAATACTGTAACCCACACCCTGGAATGAGAAAGGCTGTTTCTTACTCCACAGAAATCTGCCCTTCTGCAGGTATCCTAAGTCTCAAACTTGAACATGGTGGTGCATGTCTATTTATTCCAATATTTGGGAATTGGGCAGGAGAGTTCAAGTTTGAGGCCAGCTTTGTCTGTGTAGTAAAATCCTCTCTCAACACACAAAACAGCAAAGCAAGTTTGAGACACACATGGTTTCACTCTGAACACAAACTCTCTAATCAAGAACACTACTAACTTACTCATGCCATTTCTCACATGCAGATATTTCTCTTCATTTTACATCTTAGCTATCCCCACATAAGCAACTCGACTCTTAACTATGGTATCAAATAGTACCTTTCCTAAGTTGTGTTTGGTCTGTTCTTGTCTGTGTGTGTCACAGGTTTGTGCCATTCTGGCACATGTGTGCATTTCAGAGACCAAATTCAATGCTAGCCCTCACTTTTCTCCCTATCTGTGATAGGGTTTCTTGTTTGCCCATCTGTATACCAAGCCAGCTGGCCCACTGTCTTCTGGGGATCTTTCTGTCTCTGTCTTCTAACTCTCTGTAGAATGCTGGGATTATAGATGTGCTGTTGCACCAGATTTACATGGCTTCTTGGGATCCTAACTCTGGTATTCAGACTTCAAGACAAGTGCTCCATTTACTTAGACTCTTACCCAGCCTCCCCCTCTTTTTTGAGACAGGGTCCTACTATGTAATTCAAGTTGGCCTCAAACTCAAGATCCTATTGCAGTCTCCCAGAGTGTTGGGAATATTGGTGTATATAATCATATTTGTATCTTTTGGCTTTAAATAATTGTTTAAGATTTGTTTATTTATTTATTTTGTGTGTATTGATATATTACCAGCAAGACTGTAAGTGCGCATGGGCACGCCTGGGGCTCCTGGAGTCGAGAAGATGAGTGGTATCTCTACTATTGGAGTGACAGATACTTGTGTTCCATTATATCGGTGCTGGGAACCAAACTTGGTTCTTCAGAAGAAAACAACATGTAGTCTTAACCACTGAACCATCTCTCCTGCCCATCCTTGGATGCTTTTTATTCCCAGTTTATCCAGAGGAACTCCTTTAGGCCTCCCTAGCACTTTTCTTATGCTTTTTTCTTTTATGGAAACACTTGCTTTATCTATCAAAATCTTTCAACTGAATCCTTATTCTCTGAGAGGTATCACACACTTTCTTTATCCTCCCCACAAACCCCTGTGGCTTGTAATTTACATTTCTTTGAGGAAATGCTTTGCCAGGGGCCAATCCTCATAGGTATTTGAAGGAAGTATGATGAAAAAAGAGGAGACTTTAATCACCTTCCTGGAGTGTGGAAGGCTGAAGAAACTCATTTAAAGGAGATTGTAGATGGCGCAATGGGATGAGAACAAGAATTGAATGGGTTCAAAGAATTCTGGGTAAAAGGCAAGATATAACGAATAGTTCCTATGATGCTAGGTAGGTGAGCTCACAACTCAGCAGGAAGAGATAAAAACAAAACGCTGGAGCGCAAACTAAAAAGAAGGAGAGAGATGTAACATCTACAGTTTTGAAAGTATCTCTCCTCTATGGAATTTCTATCGTGAGGAAGGAACCTTCTAGATCTTATTTGTCTCATGCATATTCTGTTAAAAAAAAAGTAGAGCTGTGCTTTGGCTTTCAAAAATTACACACTAGCGGTTAGAGAAATGACTCTGCAGTTAAGGGTAGTTGCTGCTCTCCCACAAGTTCTGAGTTAGCTCTTAGTACACAAGTCCCATGGTTTACCCACAACTACCACAAACTTCACGGGATCTAATTCTCTCTTCCAGTCTGCCCAAGACCTCTCTCTCTCTCTCTCTCATTTTTATTAGGGATTTTATGACAGTGACGAAACACCATGACAGAACAATTTGAGGAGAAAACAGTTTATTTCCCTCACTGAAGGAAGTCAAGCATGGAATTTAAGCCAGGAACCTCAAGGCTGGCGATAATTCAGAGACCATGGAGGACTGCTGCTTATTGTCTTGCTCCCCATGGCTTGTGCAGCCTATTTTTGTTATACCATTCACCTACGGAGGCAAAGCCCTGCCCCCAAGTGAGCTAGACTCACTCACATCCATCATCAATAACAAAAGTATAGTAGATACTTGTCTACAGACAAATCTTACAGCAGCATTTTCTCAACTCGGGATCTCTCTCCTCAAATGACTCTAGCTCGTGTCAAGATAATATACATCTAGTCAATACAATGCTGTAAACCCAAAGTTGCATAACATTTGCCGAACAAAATTTCCACTAATATCTGTTTTTTATAGTCTTTCATGCAAACTTCTTTCCACACAAGATTTCACCATTGTGCAAATTGTATGTCGGTCCCTGTTGCAGTTCCCTTTGGCATCTCACTTAATTATCATCACAATCTTAGGAGATAAATATTTGTATAATGCTCATTCTAAACACAGAAAATTTGCTTCAGGCCCTGTAAGACACCATTAATAAACCGAGTAGTTGACGTAAAGGAATCTGCCTCAAGAGTTTTCTCTTTTAACTAGTAAATTTCTTCTTCTTACATATTATTGTTAGGGACTTGCTCTCTGAAAGCACAGGATTATCCTTCACAGATAGGGGTATGTGATCAGAGCTATCAGGGTCACAGCCTGAATCCTGGCAGTTCAAATAAACCAGGCTTGGCAACCATCCATAATAGGCTAGTTAAAGAGACTCACAATTGTGAAAAGCAGATAAGAAGAGCCACCTTTAGAAGAGAAATGAAGAGGTCCAGCGACCTCCCAAGCTCATCTTTGGGGTCCTGATGAGAGTCTTGGGTTTAAGTAGATGACTGGAACTGCATTTAGCTAATCAACTCTTGTCAAAGTGCCACCCATCTCCTTTGTCTATTTCCTGTTGCTCTGGCAAGGTGTTCTGACAAGTTTTCCTAACTGCGGAATCTCTTTCCAGAAGACAAGTTCTTCCTCTGGCTGGTACTAAGCTTCAGTCTTTTCCTTTTCTGAACATGAGACTCCTGGGGAAATTTCAGTTTTGTGAAGTTTATTTTTCTATAACTTGATAGCCAAAAGAGGGGTTCAAGGATCCATTTAGAGCATATTTATTTTTGCCCAGGAGGTGATACTATGTTAGAGTTTTTGATTTATCATATGTCTACACAGGTGCTTGAACAGACCTCACCAACCTTCAGTGGAAAAACAAGTTTACAGCCAGCAAATTGTTCAGCAGATCAGAGTGTTTTTTAGCACAAACTGACTGCCTGAGTTTGAGTTGGATCCAGAACTATGCACAACAGCTAGCTAGATGTGGTGGCATTTATCTATGACCCCGGCGTCTGGTATGGGAAAGAGAGAGAGAGAGAGAGAGAGAGAGAGAGAGAGAGAGAGAGAGAGAGAGAGAGAGAGAGAGAGAGAGACTGTAAGCTTCTGGGCAGGCAACTGGGAGCATGAAGAACAGCAAGAAAAGATGGATGGAGAGAATCCACTATAGAAATTGTTACTCTGATCTCCACATGTGTACCATGGCACCTGTGTGTGGGTGCATACAACCACAGAGGGGCACACTTGCATCAAAAAATATATGCATGTATACATACATAAACACAAACACACACATGCACAATACAGATACACACAGACAGAGACAGAGAGTGAAGAAGTTTTAAATCTTTATTTCTTTGTTTGTTTATGTGTATGGGTGTTCTGTCTAAAGTGTGTGTCTGTGTACCATGTCTGTATCTAGTGTCCTCAGAGGATAGAGGAGGGTCACTTCCCCTGTTACTTGAGATATTGATAGTTGGAAGCTGTCTTCTGGGTACTAAGAATAGAACCAAGATCCTCTTGAACAACAGCCAATGCTCACTTTGCAAGAAAATTTCCTAAATTTAAGTTATAAAAATAAGTACAATGTTTTAACCATAATCCTAAACACTTCATAAGTTTATAAAGCAAGGCTCCTCTGTGCTTTGTTGTGGATGCAGTACATGATGGTGGGAATTTCTCCCATAGGTTCCATGGGCTGGCTATGCATTATGTGGGGGTGGTGAACACTCCCATAGGCCTGCCCCATGGACTGAACTCTTCACCATGGCCTTTAACAGAGAAACATCACCCTCTTTCCTCATCCTGTGAAAACCTACTGCTTCCCAGCTTTCTCCCAGTGTTACATTCCCATCTCTTAAACCTGCAGACATTTAATCATATTCATGACTTGTTTGTTGCCTGTACCTATTCTCCTTATACTTACCTCTCATTTTCATTGTTGTGGCTGGTATGTCTGTGCTTAAATCTGAAGCCTGTGGCTGCTAGGGCTAGCTCTCAAGCTTTCTGTGCAAAGCGCTGCACATCCTCTAAGGGAAAAGGACTGATGAGGATGGGACCAACTCCATAACCATAGCCATAGCTGTAGGGCTAACTGTTATGGTTTAAATAAGGTGGTGCAGTTCCCCAAGAGGTGGTGTTGGGCCACAAGAAGCAGTCAGTCCCAGGTGGGGGGAGGCTAATCCCAGAAGGAGTTGCAGCCACAGGTAATCAGAGACCTGAGACTCACAGCCTGTGCTCGGTGGGTGAGAGACAGAGATAGATAGAAAAGCCATGAAGAGAGAGTTTGGGTATAGTTTACTCAGTGGGTTATGGAAGGGAAGGGGAAAGGGGAGATAGAGAGAAACAGAGAGAAGGTAAGAGGTGTGGGGGAGGAGAGGCAGCAACCACCTCTTCAGAGGGTCAGAGAGAGAGCTCACAGGAGGAAGACCCACTTTGCAGAGGGAGAAGTGGGGGTGGCAGTGGGCGGGACTTGTCCCTTAAAGGGACAGGGTACACAAGTGACAGACCAGGCCATCAGATCATAACATTCCCATCTCTTTCTTATAATAAAAAGACAGGAGGTCACAACAGGCACAACAGGTTAAAAGAATTGGGAAGGCAGATTTTCAAGACTGCTTACTGCTTATTTGTGTGCATTGTCCTGGGAGCACACCTGAGAAAGCTGGGTGCGGGTCACATCCTGGGTTAGCTGGTCTCAAACTTCCATCTGAATCCATATTTTAATTATTTTTATCTGGAAGACAGAAAATCTACAGAAGGGACCTTCTGATCCCTGTGACAGCTGGATTGTTGATGCTAGGGAAGCTGAGAGAACCAAGTTGGTGCTCACAGGGAAATTTTTTTCTTGCTTCATGATGAACACATTAAATTAATTTTACCAAAGACCAAAAAAATTTTTTAAAATAACTTATGAATGCACACTAGCACAAATGCATCATTGTTGAGAAGCAGCTTTTATTATATGGCTCTGTAATTTCCTTGTAAACTAGTTTTTATATTTTCCAACTAGTAGATACTATAAAAATCAACTTTCTAATAGTCTTGGCATGGAATTGCTATGATTGAGTCTGTTAGATAGGAAGATAGCATTGAGAGAGACTGGACAACACCTTTAATAACAGGACATAAAGAGCAGTAAATAGCTGATGTTTGACTCCAGGTAGTTCAATAGGTGTTGATAAACTCGGGATAGGACAAGTCAAATCAGTGCCAGAGACTTCCTTCCCAGGGACCATGGAAGAGAGCTGTTCCTCTGTCTCCTAGTTAACTTTGCAACTTTAGAAAAATGAAAATCCATGCTCGCATTCCTATTTCTTCATCTACTTATTGCAGTCTCAATTTGGGGTAAAATAAACTTTCCTGAAAATGCCAACCTAGGTGAGGTAGAGAGGAGGAGATAGCCTGAAAAAGAGGTAAGTAAGCTCTGTGCCACAGACGAAGTCACTGGGGCTCAGTTCACACCTTTTTTCAATGCCTCCTATCACAAAGACCCCCGTTACCCATCTGCTGGGCTGGAACACCCCAGGCATTCCCTCAGAAACGTCAAGTCTAACTGCTCTCCTGCGTTATCTTCCTTCTAGTCTTTGGTCTTGTTTTTACTTTCATAGTCTGATTTAGATAGAACATATTCTGTGTTTCTATCTATCACATGTTTCTTTCTATTTATCATCTGTCATCTATTCATCTATCTATCTCTATCATCTATGCATGCTTGCGCACACACATATGTGTAATACACATACACACACATACACACACACACACACACACACCTAGAACTAGACTGTTATGACTAGATTGTCTCCAATGTCCTTTCAGGCTCTCCCAACTCGGACCCCAGGAAGTCTCACTCTTTTCGGATCATGTAATCCTAGGCTTCCTAAAAAACAGCATCATGTCTTTAGGGTGAGATTATCTTGGTGCTAACCTATAGTTTCCCAAAGACCAAATTTTCCTTAGAAACAGGGCATTTCTCTTTGGTACAGTCTACACATTCGCTATCCATCAGAGTGATAGAAAAAATGGTCAATTACCAAAATAAAAGATTATCAAGATACTGAACATACCCACTTCAGGCTTTTATCTTTTCCCCTGAATCCTTCTCCTTACCCAAAGAGGAAATGTAAATCTTAATACAAATGTTTTCTCCTTCACCCTATGCTTTTGAAATCTTTGCCTTACTCCATCTCTCCTCTATTTCTCTTTTTATATACATAGATCACATCCATCAGGAAGATAGGCTTGGAAGGAGTAATTCAGTAGGCCAGAGAGGAGACACATCTGTCCTTTATTTAAGGTACAAAAGAGGCTGATGAATGTAGAGGCAATGCACCATTGATGCCAAAGTTCCCAGCACACGCTGAGTGATTCTCTCTCCCAAGGTCTGACTCCATATCCCCTCCTGAACATGAAATCCTGACCCTGACTTTTGTGTGTGTGTGTGTGTGTGTGTGTGTGTGTGTGTGTGTCCAGATATAAAGGCCAGAGGTCAAAAATGGGCCTCCTTCTCTATCATATCCACCTTAGTATTTGAGACAGTGTTTCTCACTAAATCTGAAGTTCACCAATTCATCTAAATTGACTGGCCAAGAGAGCCTCCTGTTCTTCATCCCCAGTGCTGGATTTCAAGCCTATGACCACATCTAGCTTTTTATGTTGGTGTTGGGAATTTAATTCTGGTCCTCATGATAACACAGCAAATATTTTACCAATTAACCCATCTCTCCAGTCCCTTCATATTCTTGGTCCTCTTACATAGCCAGGTTGATAGAAGAGTTATATTGCTGAGTGGTATGACTCCTGGATATAAAAATTCCTCTCATTTGTATTAAGACACTCTCTATACTTTCAGGCTAGGTATTGGTTTGCGTCTATGGAATTCTCATCTTGAGTATCCTTGTCCTCTTAGAATCAAGTCAAGAATCTTGGAGACAGTCTAAGGTGATTTGTGAGATCACTATCTTGCAAAAAACACTGCCTTTCATTGGACCTTCAGACATCAGCTGCACCTCTGGTCAGGAGTTCATACCCACCACTGCATATGTATGAACTTCCTTCTCTGCACTGTGACATACAAGAGCCATGAATGCATAAGCAAGAGAAACAAGTACACTAAAGGTTTGTGACCCTGTAGCTAATGCCATATTCATGCCGCCAGAGTCTTCTTTACAGACCAGAGTTGCACAGGAGATTTCAATTACACAGAAAGGTCATTGCAAAAATAATTGCTGGCTTAGAATGTTTGTCAATATGAGATTTTCACCAAGCTTCTCAAACAAGATCAGACCTGCTCCACTCCATGGCCACTGACATATATACATACAGAAGTACAGGGGTTACTGCCCTTGTTCCTAACTTTGCCTTAGTAAAACTCTCAAGGTGTACATCTTACATTTTTACTACTCCAGCCCTTTGTACTCCTGCCTGCCTCTTTGCTATTTGGCTACAGTGAAACGTCTCAGATCAATCAGAGTGTTTATAAACTAACCATCAAGCTTGCGAAAAACTAGAATGCACTAACTAATCAGTGTTCTGACTCTGGACACATGCAAGGACAAATACAATTACTACCTGTGTATGAGCTAAGATTTAAGAGATTTTGTTTGTCAAGTGTCAAATATGAAAGTTTATTTGTCTTTCTACATGTGTCATGAAAAATAAATTAGCTGAACGGAATCATGAGACTGATGTTGGAGCTAGAGAGGTGGTTTAGTGGTTAAGAGGACTTGCTGATCTTGCAGAGAACCCAGGTTTGGCATGGAAACTCATAGCATCTATAACTCGATTTTGAGGAAACGTATACCCTTTTCTGGTCTTTGTAGAGAATAAGAATCCATTTATGCACATATATACACTCATGAAAACAATGAAACAAAAGTTAAAATAAATATTTTTCAAACTCGAAAAATATTAAATTTATTTATAGAACTTCACATCTAGGAAGTTGTAACAGAAGTATGCCAATGTCCTGTTTTGTGTTTATCTTTAATATAGTAAACCTCTAGATCAGAATTACTTTTTGACTGCCTAAAATTTCACCATTTGAATAAAACAAGAGGACAGTAAAATCGTGTGTCAAGAAGCAGAAAAAAAAGTGTCCTGAAAACATTGAAACTTTTTTACTAAATATTGGAACTGATTACCCAATGCTAGAATCAGAAAGCATTTCTACCAAATCCTATTCATACTTATTGGGAAACAAACAAAAATAAAAAGACAAAAAAAGGTAGCCTTTATTCTATTCCTAGTATCCACAAATGGAAAGACAGGTTAGCCAGTGAAGTACTTATTGTATGAGCTGAGGCTGAATCTCCATCATCTATGTGAAAAGCCAAGTGTGCTGTGACCATAATGAGGAGAGTGGGGGAGATCCCTGAATCATGGGTGCCAGTCAGGCTAGCCAATAGGTAAGCCCAAGGTTCATCTAATGCTGACTCAATATAATAAGGGAGAGAACAATCAAAGAAGACATTTCTTTGGTGTGAGAGACTGCTAATTTTTTCCTGACTGCTCAGCCCTGAAATAATCACACAGAAACTGTATTAATTAAATCACTGCTTGGCCTATAGCTCTAACTTCTTATCGACTAGCTCTTACATTTCAGTTTAACCCATTTCTAGTACTCTGTGTATCACCATGAGGCTGTGGCTTACCGGGTAAAGTTCTGGAGTCTGTGTCCAAAGGGACTACATGGCTTCTCATTAACTCCTCCTTTCTTTCTCCCAGCATTCAGTTTTGTCCCTCCCCCCCAGCTCTATTCTACCTTATCAGGCCAAGACAGTTTCTTTATTAACCAATGCTATTAAGCATACAGAGGGGAATCCACATCATTTTTTTGGTCTCCACACTCATTTGCACACATGTATGCACCCACACACATGTTCATATGCATGAATACATACACAAATACAGACATGCTAAGTTAAATTTTGTTTATATTTTTCTAGAATGAACACATGCCATTCTGTAAACTGAATATTTCCCAAAAATCCAATAGGAAACTAATCTTTCTTGCGTCATTTTGCAAGGTAATTAACATTCAAAATAAAAATTCTCATTTTTTCCTCCATCACTAGCTCAATACTGACTTTCTCCTGCCTCTTCATGGCAGGGATCAGAACTGAGATAAAGCACCATCAGGATCAAAAGAAGCAACAGAGGAGATGGAACCTCCCACCCCCATCCACCCACAGGACAGATTAGTGAGAGAACCTGGTCCTCAAATACCAGAGAAGGAGAGCTCTGTGCATGTAAATGTCCTGAGGGAATGGTCAGGTGTCTCAAGGCCCACAGAACTTTAGCCTTGGACTTTCCCTATCTCTCAGGCCCCACTTGTCTTCCTCTTTATTAATAAGCTGTTTTCATTTGTTTTGAATGTAACCCTTTGTTCTGGGACCTGGCAATTCCAGCAGGTGCCCTGGGAAGTCCATTACACATCTTCGCTACCCAGTTGCATGGTAAGCCAGCTCCTGCAGCTTTTTCTCCGAGGAGCAGATAGGAGTGAATGTAGAAGATGTAGAAGGTATGAGAATTCCAGAGTGACTGTTCACTTAGCCCTGGCTCAACTGACACCCTTCAGGGTTGAGTCCCTTTTCCCTTAAGCCAAAACAATGATTTGTTTCACAGTTTATCTCATTATACATTATGGAACATTCCTGAATACTGAGAAGACTTAATGTGACATCAGACA
The DNA here is from genome assembly GCF_903992535.2 of Arvicola amphibius. NCBI lineage: Eukaryota > Metazoa > Chordata > Mammalia > Rodentia > Cricetidae > Arvicola > Arvicola amphibius. The sequence goes on along the minus strand of NC_052058.2, from coordinate 104,705,466 downwards.
CATTTCATCAGTGCATAAGTGCAAAATGTGACCAGCCATCATATCTTCCCTGTCATGCCATGCTGTATCTCCTGGAACTTCAAAGCAAACCCTTATTTCCTGGTGTGATTTGAATAAGAATGGGCCCCAGAGGCTTCCATATTTGAATGCTTAGTCACCAGGGAGTGGAAGTTCAATAGAATCAGGATTAGGTGGTATAGCTTTGTAGAGATAGGTGTGTCTGGCCTGGTTGGAGCCCTCTCCAGTCTCTCTCTCTCTCTCTCTCTCTCTCTCTCTCTCTCTCTCTCTCTCTCTCTCTCTCTCTCTCTCTCTCTCTCTCTCCCTCTCTCTCTCTTTTATCCTCCATGGGCACCAGCACTCAAGTGTACACACTGCACAGACAGACACACATAATTAAAGATTAAAGTTAAAACAACAAAAAACTAGAGCAGGATCTAGAGACAAAGTTCTGTTAGGTGCTTGCCTAGCATGCATGAAGACTTGGGTTCATCACCAACACCATATAAATTGGTGTGGTGGTGTATAGCTATAGGTCTGTACTTTGGAGGAAGAGGCAGAAAGATGTGGAGTTCAAAACTGACCTCAACTATATAATACGAAGCCTACCTGGGCTCCATGAGACTCAGTATCTAAGATAAACTAAAGCCCTGCAATAAGTGCTATTAAACAAGTAGGAAAGTGGGGAGACACACATCCATACTGTGTGGAGAATGTGTGGCTGTTTTCTGTCTCAGATTAAACACCTATCAATACTCAAATCCATGAACTATATATTTCTACACAGTGGTGTAGAAATCTCAGTGCAAGACACAGACATGAATGTGAAGTGGCAAAGGTTGTGGCAGGGTTGTCAGGATCCTCCTCTATAGTTCTATGTCTAGAGGAAAACAAGCCAGCATTGACATTCATAAGGGAAGGAGTTGTGAGAAGTTAACATTTCTGCATCATGGAAGATTGGGTAACTATTTAAAGAACAGATTGCTATACTGCTTAGAAGGAAATAGCGAAAGGGAGGTATTGGCTCTAGACTGATGAAACAATGAATATCCGAAATTCCTATTTCCAACCTTTGCTTTATTGCTGTTATCAGTGAAATTATATGGGCACTTCCACAAGACTCTATCTTCAGACTACTGTGGCAGTGTGCTTAACTTGAATCTGAATTTTGTCTGTTTTCCCCATGGGGATATATGACAACACCTGTAGATATTTGTGATTACTACAACTTGGGAGAAGGGTGCTAGCATGGTGGACTTTAGGAATTCAGAACCAAAGAAAAGGTTATCTGCTTCATTGCTCCACAGTGCTGAATTAGCTGAACATTCCTGAACTCAAGAATGAATGTGATATAAGTGAAATATTAAAATGATGTATGTACAATGAGAAAAGAAAAATAGGCATACAGTCTCTTAAAAAGACACCAGTGACATGTACACACTCACTCACATTTACCTCACAAACAAACCCAGTATTAATGAAATAAGTAACATTAGTCTGGGCAAGCATTTGCTGTAGACTAAAATAAGCTGAAACATGAGATTGCATACTGATTTTGAACTGTTCTCGTCTGAATTTTTTCAGTTTATTTTATTTTTGTTGCTGTTGTTGTTGATTTCTTTTGCAGGTGGGGGATCGATATTTTTGTTCCTGTGTTTGTTTTCAGTTTGGTTAGTTTGGTTTGGTTTAGTATAATTTTTTTGAGACAGTAGGATGTCAAATCAGCTAACCTAGGGTAGTGTATATGGAGCTTGACATGACTTTGTATTTCTGATTTTCCTGCCTTTTCCTCCAGAGTGCTGGCATTACAATTGTGAGCCACTATGTCTATACAGTGCTGGATATTAACCTTCAGACTAGGCCAATACTATACCAACTGAGCTATATCCTCAGCCCTTTATTTTCTTCACGGAATGGAATGGTGAGGGGAAACGAACTCTTCATTCTCTCATTATTGTGTAGAAAACTAACTGTTTGTACACATTTTGTCATTTGCCATCTCAATGCACTGGAAATCCCTAAAGCAAAGACTAGCCACCTGCTTTGAGCTTACTAGTTAATAAGTATGTTCATTAACAAGAAAAAGTATTAAAAATTTAGGGAATATAGTAACTGGGTAAGAATGCTTTAGGTGTCTTGTCATTCATTCATCAAATTCAAGCTAGTTATGCAGTGTGCCATGTTACCAGTGACACAGAGGAAAATGAACATAATACCATCTCTCCTTGGAAATCTTTAGCAAAATGCAAACATTTATACAATCTGAAGAGAAACTATATATATATATATATATATATATATATATGTATATATATATATTCATATAACTGTTGTAGAATATTACTTAAAGATGTGTTACATTTGTTTAAGCTTGAACTATTTGTTCAAGATGCATTAAAGATGTGTTGTATTCTTTTATGTTGCATTTGTTTAGCTCTGTGAAGCTGTGTTAATTCACCTGCCCCAAACAACTGGTTGGTCTAATAAAGAGCTGAACAACAAATAGGTAGGCAGAAGATGCATAGGTGGGGCTGACAGGCAGAGAAGATAAATAGGACAAAAAGAGAGAGAGGAGCAAGAAAAAGAGGAGAGGGGGATGCCGGGGGCCAGCCTCACAGTCAGACATGGAATAAGAAGGAGAGAAAAGATATACAGAAACAGAGAAAGTTAAAAGCCGAGAAGTCAAGGGTAGTTGGGATAATTTAAATTAAAAAAAAAAAAAAAGCTTGCTAGAAACAAGCCAAGCTAAGGCAGGCCATTTATAAGTAATGATAAATCTCTGTGTGATTCTTTGATAGCTCAGTGTTGGCCCCCAATGAGAAAAGAGTTTAAAAAGAGAAAGAAAGAAGGAAAGAAGGCGCATATAGCATCATCCATCCTCTCATGAGGTAGGTGGTACATACTTAAGGAGGTAGGACAGACATTCTGTATAAAACGTGTGAGAACTGCTTTAGGAACTTGTGTGTGGTCATGAAGATGTGTGAGAGGGAGAAGGGATTGTTGACCACTTGGTAGCACCAAGAATCACACAGGAGACAAGCCTCTGTGCATCTCTATAAAGGATCATCCAAAGGATGTTAACTAAGATTGGAAGGCCCACCCTGCCTGCGGGCAGCACCAACACATGGGCTGGGCTTCTGAAGTACAAAAAGGAGTAAGGGAGCTGAGCACCAGCATTCTGTTTCTTGCTTATGGATACACTGTGATAGTTACTGCAAACTCCTGCTGCCATGACTTCCACCAAGATGGACTGCACCTTCAAACTGTGAGTTAAAATAAACCCTCCCTTTAAAAATGTTCGCCTTGGGTATTTCTTCACAACAGCGAGAAAAGCAGCTGAGATAAGAGAGAAAAATGTGTGCTCTTTCCAGGGAAAGAGGCATTGGATTGTCCAAGGGAAGATGAGTAACATCAAATGTCTTTGAGTCCTGAAATTAGAGGTCGAGCTAGAATTACACAAGGAAGGTTGAATTGGTCAGATGTGCAAGTTGCAGGAGAAGGATTTGTGATGCTCCCTGGTGTTAGCCACATAACCAGAGACTCTGGGGGATAAGGCGTAAGACACAAATGAGCCATGTATCCTGAGACTCTCAGGGCGTAAGGTAAAATGGCTGAGATGCTGACCCATGTTTATAAGAAAATGGTTCTTATTCTCAGACAGGATCATAGACGTAACAGAAAAACGACAGGCTACTCTCCAAACCCCTCACTTGCTTCATGAACAGCTTCAGCAATTACCTTATAGGATTTTTCACTGCTAATACTGAAACCAGTCGTGGAGCAGAGAGCGGTAGCACTATCCCAGTATTTCCTGGTCTGTGGTCGGCATTCGGACTGTGAGACAGATCTTGCCCTAATTTGAGGGATCTCTGACCCCTTATGCCACCTTTGGGCTTAAACAGAAGTGTGTTTAAAGTTGTTTCTACTTTCACATTGCTCAAAGTTAAATGTTCTTAAAGCTTAGAAGACAATGCCTCCTATTAGAGTTCCTTGGTGTACTGAGTGTTTTGAACAGAGGAAGTTGCGAAACGGCTGACTCCAGAGATTTTTCCGATCTCTGGCCATCCTGTCCTCTAACTCCTCTAAAGTGAGGAAGATGAACCACAGGACTCTTCCTCAAGAGGGTCATAGAAAAGAGAACTTCATCGACCCAAAGGAAGGCACAGCCTGGAAAGCTTTGTATCCTCCTTTTCACGGGAAAACCGCCACTGCAGAAAGGTCCTGGTGCATCGTGTGGGAGGAGGGATCACTAACTGGATAGTTGAACAGAGTCTGAAGAGCTCTCTCCTTAGTCTGCTGCTGCATGTGAAACCCTGCCGGCAGGAATGAGGGTATTCTAGAAATATATGTGGACCCTTTGACTAGCAGGTTATTGAGGCAATGGTCACTAAAAAATTGGGGAAATGAAATGGGTGAAGCCCTGGTACCAGATGCAGGAGGAGCCGGTGTCCTGGAAAATTTTTTCACAGTTCTGGCAACTTATCAGACAGACTTCCTTTCAGAGAACAGTCCTAACAAAGATGATGGGCAGGACCACATCCCAGAGAGGGATTAGGAATTCTTAGCTGTGTGCTCCTCTGACTCTCAACTTAAATCCAGACCTTGTGCCATTATCCCACCATAACTTAGGGGGGATCACTGTACCTCTCTTTCCATCTCCCCAGGGTAGCCATGTTAGATCAGTATTCTTTTTTTGTTCTTTTCCCTGTGACTTATTCTTTTAATTGGCTTACTGAGGACAGATGGCCAAGCTTGGCTTGATCAGGTTGTCAGGATCCAGGCTCTGACTACAGGGTTATATCTCACTATTTCACATTTCTATGTGCCTGACTGTACTTCACTGAAGCTAAAGGCATCAAAATCAGCTCCTTTCCGAAGGAGTTTTTGAAATCTTTCATGTCACATAAATCTGTATTAAATAAATAAATAAAACTGTCCCTAGACAACCTGTCTTGATCTTTATGAAGGAGGGGGAAAAGTTTGTCTGCTTCTACCACACTAAATTGGCTCATCTACCTAGCACTAGAGGCCTGTCTGGTTTTTATTTTTCTTCCTCCAGCACTGTCATAGTAGTCATTTCAACCCCATCAATTGCCCCATCCTGCTACTGAGGACCAGGGACACTTAAGTCCTGTGTCACCAATGATATATTAAAGCAAACAATCCAGTTGATTCCACTTTGAGTCACATGTGTGTATTCTAATATCGACTATTTTTTTTCTGGGTTGTGAGTTGCCACACTTTGGATCTTGAATGCCCCCAGAAGCTCTCTATTTATAGATTTTTGTCAGTACTTTGGCTCTTTGGGGATGTGGTAGAGCTTTGAAGAGTATGGGACTAGTAGACAGTCTTTGGTGTCAGGGTATGTCCATGAAGAGAACAAGAAAATTCAGCACCCACTTCCCCTCTCATCATGTCATGAGCTCAATTGTTTTGTTGTTGTTGTTGTTGTTTTCAGGCGTCCCCATCATAATGTGTTGCTTCACTACTGGCCCCCAAATAAAGGTGACATGGGTCATGTATTAAACCCTCCAAAAATATGAGTTGAAATAAGACCTTTTTTATTTCTAATGTGTATGGTGTACATGTGTGCATACTTTTTTGTATGTGAGCACTTATATAAGCATGAGGATGCATGTGTATGTGAAGGCCAAGGCTGATGTCAGGAACCATCCTCTGACCTTCTTCCTCCTGTGCCACATCAGCCTCCGGAGTGGAGAATCAACAGGGAGTTGGACAGACCTCACCGAATAATTGGGAGACCTGTGAGGCCAGCTGGAAGAGAGGCGAGCACTCTATTGAGATGCTGCACAATGATCAGCATTTTGCAAAGACATTTTGAAGCCTTGAGAACCTTTAGATTCAAAATAAATAAGTACAGTAAAATAAAAATGTCACCCTGTGAAAGCTGACAGTATTTATAAAGAGAGAAGTGGAGCAGCCCCAGAAGGGGTGTCATAAGTTGTCTTTCTCCTCAATCCAAAGTAACCCTGAGGCAGCTACGTGGAGTCCTTTGAAAACTGCAGGGGCGCATGTTTACAGAGCTCACTCTCAAGCCCAAATTATACATATGCTGTAAGAAAGCTTTCCTCTAATGACAGAGAGATATCAGCACCAAAACAGAAATCAAAACCAATCCGCATGCTTGCTTATTCCACTCAGGTCGTCTGTGAACACATCCATTGACTTCCCAGTAAATTTCCTCTAATATTAAAATGGCTCTGTGAATACGAACACTCTCTATGTAAGCATGAAGTCCTAGGTTCAAATACCTAAGTAATAAACTGGCACGGTCGTGCCTGTGCTTGCCATCCCTGCACTGAATGGGCAAGAAAAAGAATATCTCTTCTGAGCTGCAGTGGTAGGTTCAACTGAAAACCCAGTCTCCAAAAGTGTGGTAGAGAGTAACAAACAAATACACTCAATGACCTTCTCTACCCTACACATGTGTATTATGAGTCTATGCAATCACACATGTCTGTACAACACACAGACACACACCACAAACAGCAGATATTGTGTATGTTGTCACAAATAAAATTATATATTGTCAAAGTAAAAGAATTCCCCAAACAATGCCATATGTATTTACTATAAATAGATCGCAACACTTTCTAACAACAGCTGCTTAAACACTAGATTATACAACAACAAATAGATGCTTGGATAGTTGGGTATATGCCTACATAGGTGGTTTGAAAACTTTTAATATCGTTGGTGACATTATGGATGAAATTTGTTTTTTAAAATTCCTTTAGCATTGTGAGTAGTGAGCATATATGGATAAAACCAGAAACACAAAAATAAGTTAATTTTAAAAATCAAAATGGAAATCCCAGGCTCAGATCAGGATAAGCCTGGCATGATCAAGTCAAGGCCCCCTAAGTATATTATCCACATGAAAATAATTCGCACAGCGTGTGCCTCTGTGTGTCTTCTCAGCTACAGCCATGAATCTGCTCAGCTTTGCACCTGCAACCAAAGACAAAATATGAGCCTCTCAGATGGAGGCAGAAACAAGATCCTATAAATCCAGGAAAGATGGCTGTTCTGCCGAGCATTGGCAAAATGCTTTCCAACTTGAACTACATGTTTCCTTCCACCTAACACCAGGAAACTGCAGGTTGAGTAGTAAAAAAAAAAAAAACGAGGGATGAGATGCACCGAAATACTACTTCTCAGAGATGAAGATGAAGGGGCAAAATACTTTGCCTCCAACTCCAGGTCTTCCCCTCTGAATGTTCTGTAAACACGGCATCAGTAGCCTAGTCCTTCTTGTGACTCCAATACTTGGAAAATGGACACCTCAGCTATCTACAAATAAATCATCCACCCACTGTATTCCTGAGACTGCAGTTACTGAGAAAATTTGTTAAGTCGTCTAAGCTCCACTGGCATTAAATAGAAAATGACTGTTGTTTATCCGCAGGGAGAATCTTGGTGCCATAGACAAGCCATTACCAATTTAAGGCTGTGATAGGTTAATCTTCATTGTCAACTTAACAAAATTTAGGATCCCCAAGAAAACAAACCACCTGGGATATCCATGAAGGGATTTTCTGGATTGTGTTAATTAAGAAGACCTGCTACTGTGGGTGGAATTGTTCCTTAGGGTGGGGTACCAGAATGATGAAAAGGAAACAGAAAATGAGCCCAGCATCAATGTGCATCTTTCTCTTCATCCTCACTATGGATGTAAAGGGATCAGCTGTCTTAAGCTGGATCCTGCTATCCATATGCCATCCCTGCAATGATAGAATTACTGTAACTGAAAAAAAATGTCAGACAAAATTTGCCCTTCCTTCTTGAAGTTGCTTTGGTCACAGCAGTGTAAAAAGTAGCTCATACAATTGGACAGAAGGAAGGGTCTAGAGGTGAAATCTTCCCTGTCCCTACTACCTCCATTATACCTTCTGTCTACACCATAGCTTCACTGCACTTTAAATTGCTCTTTGGGAGCTAAGCTTCCTGGAGTGTTTGCAAGAATTTATAACAAGGCTATAGAGACACAAGGAGAATATTCCAGGCAGTATCACAGGTAAATTCTTGATAAATGGCATAGCTTTGAAGGTTATGATAACAGAGTGAAGTCTTTCTTTTTACTTTTCTTTAGTAGAACAGACAGAAATAAATGCACCTAGAGGACAGTGAAGAAACAGGTAGGGACATAGATGCTGAATGTGGAGTCTCTGGGAGCTTATGCCAAGAAAATACAACCTTAAAACTAAGGAGGAGCTTGGCTGGTATAGTGTTGGTATAGCATGGTACAGTGTTCAATTCAGTCTTTAGCTCTACACAAACCCAGAGTTTGTGTCATACTTCTACCCCAGAATTCAGGAAGTGAAAACAGAGGAATCAAAAATTAGACATAATGAGATCCAGGTCATCCTGGCTTATATGTGACCTCTTAAAAAAAGAAAACAAGAAAGAAAAAGGGGGAAGGAATGGAAGGAAAGGGGGAGAGAAGTTGGGAAGGAGGGATGGAAGGAAGGAAAGAGTGAAGAATGGAGGGAGGGAAGGAAGAAGGAAAGAGGGGGAAGAGAGGGAGAGAGAGGGAGGGAAAGAGACAGGGAGAGAGGAAGAAAGAGAGGAAGGGAAGGTAGAAGGGAAGAATGGAGGGAGGGAAGGAAAGAGCAACTCGGAAGCTTGCTTTTTTTCAACTATTGCTGCTTCAAACTTTTGTCAGCAGACTTCTCTTGTCCCAATGCCAACTTAGTACCAAATTAACTTAAAATATATGCATTAGGCTTTGAGAAGAGAACTTGCTGTCTTGGTAGAGAAGATTCTAGAAATTTTGCTATTACTTATCATAATATATTTAATGACCACCTGCCTAAAATAGTAACTTCAAGGAATTTTTCAGTCGGGACTGATTGGCGATTACGAGTATAGTAATGGAATTTGATCACCTCCTAGACTATTTGTGCTATAAATCAAATGAGTAAGTTGGAGTGACTATCACATATCAATAATAACACAGGGTTAATTGAAAAACAACGGCAAATGATCTTTGCAAAGTAACATGTGCACACTGATTTTCGGCCCATGCAGGACCCAAGTTCTATTCATTCAGTCATTTTAACAGGACTTATGACAAGCACCCAAAGTACTAAATTCATGCTCACCAGCAAAACTCACTTTTACTCCAATTTCATATATACCCAGTACATCTCTTACTTTAAGTGCTATACTTTATAGTTCACATATATTTGATGTTTTCAAGGACAAAGAAGCTGTTGCTTTGGAAGAAATATACAGTAACCCCTGTTTCAATGCCAAGTTTATGCTATACTTAGCTAAATACTTCCTACTCAGCTTTTGGAGTGGTTGGATTGTCTAAAGGTTCTTCATCCTTTTTTTGCCCCAAGCGGCTTCTTGCTTTCCTTTCCCAGTCATATCTCTATCTAACAATATACCTGGGATCTTCCTTGCAGTTCTGAATGGGTATCTTACTCCCTGCACCCTAGAAAACCATCACCTAATTTTATAATTTTATGATCTAATACTATACTGTTCTCAACACTCTCCTGCTCCTTCTCCTTTAACCCCCGTACCCCTCGTGTGTGTGTGTGTGTGTGTGTGTGTGTGTGTGTGTGTGTATGATGTGTGCAAATGTGCATATGGAAGGCAGTGGTCAAGCTTGGATGATAGTCCCTGTTCACCTTGGTTTTTTAAGCAGGTCTCTCACTGGCCTAGAACTTGCAATGTAGGCCAGTGAGCTGCTGCAGGGTCAGTCTGTTTGTCTCCTCTTCCCACCATCAGGACTGTAAGCATGCAGCACTGGAACCTGATCTTTTTAGCGCTTCTGGAGACTAACTCAGATCCTCATGCTTTCCAGGAAAGTATTTCATCAACCTAGCTGTCGGCCAGGCCCCACTCTCACTGTTGAAAGCTTCTCTGTCCCCAGTAGCCTTTAAAGGAGAAAAAACATCGTGTTCAATTGAGTCTAGAACCTCAGATAATGCCCTCGTTTTAACACAGGTAAATAGAATGAATTTACTTGGGACTGTCCCAGGGTCACATGAAGAATTCATTTTAGTATAAGAGTAATAAAAATAGAGAAACTGACAGTTAAGCTCTATAAGAAGGCTGTGCTGAGGTTTGAACATGTGGAGTCAGACATGGGTCCGAATGTCTGTCATTTTAGTACTAGAAATACAGAGGCAGAAGGATCATATATTTGAGGATTCTAACTCCCCAAAGCAATCATAAACTGAGATAGAACATTTAGCAGAAAACTAATGTTAAATTAAATTCTACCAAAGGGACACAATCTTACATAACAGCAGTCTTATAAAAGGAGAGGTGGGGTTCACCTTTTCAAAAGTTGGTTTTCCAGACTTAATAAAATGAAGAAAGTAAGTTGATCATCCATATTTATCTCTCTGCCTCCTGACTGGACACACTGTGAGCAGCTGCCTCCCGCTCCTGCTCCTGCTGTCATGGCTTCCTATGCATGGTGTACTATATCATAGAACTATGGAACAAAATAAAATTCTACACTATTAAGTTGCTTTTGTTGGGTATTTTGTCATAGCAACAACAACAAAATTAGCTAGTATGAATGTCCAAGAAATACAGAGGTAATATCTAAGAAACAATAAAAGTTGGATAGTTCTCATCAGAGATGGAGGCCTGTACATCTGAAGGGACTCCAGTAGAAGGTTCGCATTTGTTGTCGGAGTAATAGTGTAGTCACTGGTTGTTGAATACACAATAGAGAAAGGCTCCACTTTATTTGCAGATAATTCTTACCTGTTTCATATTCTTTAACAAAATAGATATACTCATTCCTTTTATATAAATAATTAAGTCTTGGATGAATATTTGACACTACAGGGCATAGAGCATCTCTAATTTGTTTTTGTTTTTTTAAGCGTTAATGATATTCCCATTTTGTAATAATCAGCGCTGAGGACATTAATTCACATCAATATATAATATAATATAAAGCAACAGAAGTACAGAAGGACCTTTTCAGAAATTGTTGGAATAACTGTCTACTTTTAATATTCATTTAAAAAAAAACAATGAAAAAGACCAGCAAGATGACTTAGTGAGTCAAGGAGCTTGCTGCCAAGGTTAGTTTGAAACTCTGGGACCCACAAGGTGGAAACAGAAATTGGGTTCCTGCAAATTGTCCTCTAACCTTCATATAACACATGGAAGAAACAACCACGAAACAACACTGTTTTGAGAGTTCACAGTAATCTGTATTTGAATCCAGGACCATCAGTATCAGAAGTCTAATATAAGACTGGCCAGACAGACAAACTTCTCTCCTCCTCTCTTAGCTATTTGTCTATTGCTGTGAAGACACATCATGACTAATGTAACTTATAAAGCAAGGCATGTGATTGGAGGCTTGTTTATGCTTTCTGCGAATGAGTTTACGACCATCACAGTAAGGAGCATTGTTTGAGCTGAGAGCTTACATCTGATGCACAAATGGGAGGCAGAGAGAGAGAGAGAGAGAGAGAGAGAGAGACAGAGACAGAGACAGAGACAGAGACAGAGAGCAACTAAGGACCAAGAATTTAAATATATGAGTGTAAGGGCTCATCTCATTCAATCCACCACATCTTGGGAACTTAACTGTGGAGGGAGACTGGCTACTCATTCTGTAGCTCTGGAGTCAAGCTCTTTGAAGACGCTTGACACCGACCTTGAAATCATTCCCAATCTTTCTTAATGAAAGCTTCCCTAAATCCCACAAGGCCTTTGCCATCCTTCTAATAGGTACATTGTTTGAAAAGATCTAAAAATATAAAGTTCTTTTAAAAAAAGCTTTCTGAAAGAGCCATTAGGGAAATTGATGAAGCCTGTTTTCTTTTCTCACTCCCTCTAAGGGCTCATTAAGGGAGGAGTCTGTAGAGTAAAGGGGAGAGTGGATGAAGGCAGGGAGGGAGGCTATAATGGGAAGTTATGGTTCTAGCCAACCATGACCTTTCTTTCAGAAGGGATGGAGAGCTGAAATTTATTATTAATAAGAAAGAGTGACTTTACCCACTGTCCAGGAAGTACCATACACATGTATATTTTTTTCTCAGTAGGCACAGACATTTATTTATTTATTTTACTTCCTGACCTAGGAAACACAGTTACACAGTCGTATGTGCGCACAGACATTCATGCATGTGTGTATATACAAGCACTACATACATCTCTACCTAGGTTCTTTTACAGAGATCTCAAGGTGCATCTTTGACCAAGGTCCTAAGAAACACTTTATCAGTAGATTTTACCTGATGGTGGGAAGAGAGACACATAGTTCCAATGAGCCCCTCAGAAGGTTCTTGTATATAGATTCATTTACTCAGTCTTCATATTAACTACATTAGAAATTCAAATCCCTTGCAGATGAAGACTGCCTGGAACAGACACCCTGTGTAAGTTAGCCCTCCATTCCCATTGTAAAGTAAGAAGCCCATGTTGGGCCTAGAAAGATGGCTCAGTAAGCTGAACACTTGCTGTGCAGCCGAGAGTACCTTAGTTCAAATGGCCAATACCCACACAAAAGCTGAGCATGGATGTCCTAATGCCTGAAGGCCCAGCACTGGGAATGAATATAGGAAAGAGCTCACTGGACATTTAGTCTAGTCAAAATACAAGGTTTGTGTTCAAAAGAGATTCTTCCTCAAAAAAGAAGTGGGGAGCCCACAAAGTGGCTCAGAGGGTAATAGCTATTGCGGTACATGCCTGACAGCCTGAGTTTGGTCTTGAGATCCCATGGTGAAAGAATAGAACCAATTCTTGAATACTGTCCTCTAGTCGTCAAACGTATACCTTGGCATGTATCTCTCATATCTCTCTCTCCCTACCCCCCCCCCACACACACACATACTCACACAGTTTTTGACTAATATAGAAAATATCCTCAATATCTTCTAGCTGAGGTTTAATGTCCCCGGGGCATCAGATGGACCTGTGGAACAGAACAGAGCCAGCCCTGCCTTGATGGATGGATGTTCTGTTTTCTCTCCCCAGAGCTCCTCTTGTCTTTTATATCTGATCCGTTCCAATGGAAAACTGACTGGGGAAAAACAGGACATTGTGTATTGGTTACAGAGTCTTTAGACCTTGGGGTTCAGAGAATAGTAGGGCACAGCCCCTGGCTTTAGGAGGAGGCTAGGAATCACTGCTCACTCCACTATAGACCAGAAAGGTCTTCAGCCCTCTCTTAACTTTGCGCGTAGCTTCCGCTCTCCATCTATGAACTTGGAAAAATATTTATCTTTCCCATACTACTTCAAAGGCTCCTGTGAAATTCAAATCTGAACATAGACATGGATTCTTATATTCAGCTAAAATAGACTTAGCAGATGTTTTTCAGCACCAGTCAGTCTCTTATTCCTGCTTTAACTCCTCAGTCAACAGTTCCCTCTGAAATACTGATTCTCCTCTACTGTGTATCTGTAGCAGACGCCAGGCTCTAAACACAAACAATCAATCACATTTACTCAGCATCACCAACCATCATCAATTATGCTTGTATTCCACGTATAATCAAAAAGCCTAAATCAGCAAGTGCAAACAGCCGCGCTCTTGCATGTGGTCATTGGGACACACAGTTATCCATGCATGTAGTCATTGGGACACGCAGCTGATCCTTACATGTGGTCAAGGGGACACACAGCTGATCCTTACATGTGATCATTAGGACATGCAGCTGGTAATTACATGGTCATGGAGACACACAGCTGACCCTTGCATGTGGTCACTGGGACACATAGTTGATCCTTACATGTCATAGGGACATACAGCCGATCTTTCCATGTGGTCACTGGGACACACAGTCGATCCTTACATGTGGTCATAGGGACACACCTGATCCTTGCATGTGGTCATAGGGACACACAGCTGATCCTTGCATGTGGTCATAGGGACACACAGCTGATCCTTGCATGTGGTCTTTGGGTCACGCAGCCAATATCTGACCAACACTGACCCTCTTCCTCTTTCACAAGACCTGTTTTTCAAGTCTACATGAGAGGTTTCCCACACAGTCATTTTGCCAGTGTTATATTTATACATAAGTCAGTGGGTTTATTTTTTAATCCCCAAAGCAGTAAAGCATTTGATACTTCATTTAAAAAACAAAGTGCAGGTCAAGGGCCAGCATTTCCAGTCTCAATTTAGCCTAACTTCTTTTTCATAACTCAAACAGACTTATCCTGTTTTGTTTTGTTTTCCTTTCTGGTAACCTCTTAAGCCTGTTTAAATAGTGGGTGGCTTAAATTTTCTATGCTTTAATTTTCAACTAATTTTGTTTGAGCCTTCTGGTAATTCAGCTTGTTATGTAAAATAGTCAATAAGAGTCTCAGCACATCTGGTTTGATATGAATTTGTAGCATAGGGATTGGTTATATGTGCCAAAGGAAATGAAAACTGAATGAATTCTGGCTGTTAGGTTGGCAGGTAATAATCGTGTTAGAAATTAGGGTAGAAGGGAGGTGAGATGGGTCAGCATGTAAAGTGCTAGCTAAATAAACCTGGAGACCCAAATTCCATCCTCTGAACCGACAAAAAAGAACCAATTCACCAGACTTGTTTTCTTACATCCACACTTACACTGCAGTGTGTACTTTTACACGCACACACATACTCTCTCTCTAAATAAAATTAAATTTATAAAAGTAATCATAGCAAAGACTGAAGATGAAGCTTGTCCACCAGACTGCTTGCCTAGTATGCATGCTGTTGTTCAATTTTGATCCCCAGTATTTCAACAACTGGGTTTGGTGAACAACTATGATCCCAGCACTTTAAAGGTGGAAGGAGGAGGATCAAAAATTAAATGTCATCCTTTGCCACATAGCAAATTTGAAGTCAGCCTAATATACACAGGCCATGTTAAAAAACAAACAAACTATCAAGTTTAGACATACCAATTAAAATCAAATTGTTAAGTAAATTTTTAAGAAGTCAACCCAATTGCATATTGTCTAAGAAACTTAATTTTGGGTTATAGATAAGACCTAGTCAGTAGACTGCTTGACTAGCATTCACAAAACTCTGAGTTCAATTCCTAGTGTTATTATACAAAGCAGATATTGTGGTGCACACCTATAATCTCAGCTCTCGGGAGGCAGAAGCAGAAGGATCAGAAGTTACATATCATTGTTGACTACATAATGAGTTCAAGGATAGTCTGAGATACATACGACACTTTTGCAAAATTAAACTAATAAATATTTTTAAAATGAAAAGAAATCAGATGAGAGTCTATTGGGGACATGGTTGGAGTTCAGGGTAAGTGGCCAAGGCTCCCTTTAGGATAGTACACAACAAATCACGTTTGTCAATACATAACCAAGGATAACTTTTTGAAAAATGGACGGCCATTTGATGGCCAGGAGTGCTTGCTTTGGAAGCTTAGGCAGCTTAGTTTTTGAAGAACTGAGGCCAGCAGTGGGCGCTTGTATCTCTCCCACAGAGGGTAGAAAGAAGTACCTCCTGAGAGTTTTCTGGTCAACAAGTCTAGCCAAGATCATGAGCTTCCAGTTCAGTGAAAGTTGGAGAACCATAGAGAAAGGTGTGTATCCACATGGGCTGTGCACCCAGTTACTCCCATGCATATTCTATACACACATACATCACAAGTACCAAATACAAAACTGCCAAAACACAAATGAACACACACACACACACACACACACACACACACACACACACACGCACACACACACACGCGCGCGCGTGCGCGTCTTTTGGTTTGGCACCCCTGGGAGACTCTTCAAGCATGAAAGAGAAGTTCAGGTAGGCCTTGCCTTTCTCCCTGGAAATGAGCTGGTTTGTGTAATGGCCTCCTGAAGAGCTGTACACTGTGAAGACCACAGCAGTGTTCTCACGGTCCTTGTTCCTGGCAGCACGGTGTCTTGTGACTTGAAATATCAGAGCAGTGTTCCCTAACTGTCAACTTCTTAGAGATTGCTTGGCTGCTTAGTTATGGGTTGTGTGCTCAGCTTCAGCAGGCCTAGGTGACACTTTCACTGCTGTCCTAGCAAGATCCTGGTTAAGTTACAAAGGAGACTGCTAAAGTGATGGAGGACCAGGAAAGCAGTAAGCACCAGGGACCACACTATCTGGCTGCTGAAGATGCTCGTGCTTTGCTTTTCTCCATTATACCCAATTCTTTGCTAAAGACTGGAGCAACACTATCGATTAGATTTTTTGTCCTTCAGTAGTGAGGTATCTACTTTGCCTTTCCAGCCCCCCAAAGCAAGCATGCCTTCCTGCTGAGTCTGCAGTTTCTGACATCAAAAGTCTGTAGCTGTTCTCTCAAGGATGACCAGACACCTTGCTTTACAACATGATCCAGTCAATGGATAGGCAACAGCTGGAGCTAAAACCCAATACCAGGGAGGGCACAGATTTCAAGTCCGATGTAAAAATCTAAGGGTAGAAGCAATGCCTTGCTGGACAGAAAAGTTAAATAAGAAAGGCAGTGAGATTAACATATGAAAGAAACCAAGAATAGAGTAAGATTTAAAACCCTAGGCCCAGTAATAAGTTTTGAAGCTTTGGTTACTGGGAATCCATCACAGATGTAATAAGCCAATCAAGCCGAATTAATAAAGCCATGTTTAATGTGAGCAAAGCACTCCTGGGTACTAGAAGTGTATCACATGGCAAATATGGCTACCAGGTCTTAAGTAGTTTATAGGCGTGGTCTTGAACAGGATGGAAGGGCTGACTCTTGGTGGGCTTTCTCAGAGGCAGAGTTTGAAGAGGGCAGCTCCAGGGGAGGGGCCACCACTTTAGTGCATTGAGGGTGGGGATTGGAGAGGGCCCCTCCAGGAGTGATGCTGCTCAGGATGCTGAGGGAGGGATCTAAAATGGTGCTCCGAGCTGGACATTCCAAACATCTCAGACTTTTGGGGTATATATGGAGGCCGGTAGGGCTTTCACCTAAACACCTAGTATTACAAGCAAAGGACAGAGCCAGTGTAAGAAAATCACTGGTGTGCAGTGCAGAACATGTTGGGGACTATGTAAATGACTCATAAAGGAACAGGATTCTCATGATCCAGAAGCAGTGAGGTTCTCCAGCCCCCTTCCACCCAGGAAGGTGTTTGTTACTATACTCTTTATTTCTACCACAGTTCTTTGTTCTGGAAAATCTAAACTCTCAGAGGGAACCTGCAGACTCTAATTACCTTTAGTAATACAATATGGATTTGCTTCCAGTAAGTGCGGGTGATTTCCATGTGTAGAGCTTCACTGTGGATTGAGTCTAATCCCTGGTGTGATGATATGTGGAGGTGGGGACTTTTGTGGCAGTTGGGATTGGATTAAGTTACAAAGATGGATTAGTTTTCTAGTAATGATGTCAAAGACATGTTTGCACTGACCTTCCTTTTTGTTCTCTCTCCCTCTGTCTTATCTTATAATTTTCTCTCCCTCCATTTCCTGTTCCAAGCAGGCCGCAAGCTAAGGACATAGGGAAACACAAGTAGAAACTGGGTGGTTATAAATATCTCCATCCTGTGACACCATGGGCTTAGGCCTGAGTCTTCTATCATCTAGAACCACACACACACACACACACACACACACACACACACTCACACACAGTTGAATGCTAAAGCTAACCAGGACACCAAATAACTATTCTATATTAATTCTGTCTATAAAGTTTTCAGAAGTTCACATGGTTCTAAAGTATCAACTTAGTAAATGCTTCATGGTCCTCCTACCAGGTCACATAGTGGTTGTTCTGTTAAAAGAAAGGCCCCAATTTCTGACTCCGAAGAGATACTAGGAAAATAAGCCTAAAGACGTAAAAGGGAGATTTGTAAATTGCTGGCCATTCTCATGAATGTGGCCAGCAATAATTAGGCCAGATTTAAACAATCATCTGAAAACTAAAAAGATATGGCATGTATGACATGTTTGGTAGCTCCTCGGATTTTCTGGGAAAGTTGGCCTTATAGATTCACAAAGTCATTGACATCTTCCCATATACTTCAAGTTAGCTTTAGATTACTTAAAATATGTCATATATCTAAATGGCATGTAAATAAGTATTGGCTACTCTTACTCCTTAAGGAATTATGACAATAAATATTAGTGCATGCTGAGTACTCACACAAATCTTATTTTTGAGATAGATTTTTATCTACCTTTGGTGGAATCCAGATAGTACAATAAGGGACGCAAACATTAAAAGCATGGTTTTCCTTTCTAAAATATCATGGTTAGCCGGGCGGTGGTGGCGCACGCCTTTAATCCCAGTAGCCTGGTCTACAAGAGCTAGTTCCAGGACAGGTTCTAGAAACTACAGGGAAACCCTGTCTCGAAAAACAAACAAAAAAAAAATAAAATAAAATATCATGGTTAGTAAGAAAGTGATTAGTGAACTATTGCCTCACCAAGGGCAGGAGTTCTGTACTCCATCCCTGAGTAGCGCCACACAAAATGTTAGTCCACAATAAATGGGGGATTGTGAATTAAATGAATAATGAGTAAATTAATGACCAAGGTCATCTTTAAGAAATACTTAGTGACCAGATGCCTTTTCTCCTAGGTGATTTGAGGTCATGTCAAGCTAACAATCAATATTGGTCCTGATCAATTGTTTCCAATTAGTTCTTGAACTGTAACATGAACCATGTTATTCAATACTCCCACTTAAGCCAGCTTTCTACCATCTCAAGTCAGCTGAGAATGAGTGGAGACCACGAATGAGCCTGAGACCTCTCTCCAGGCCCCTGATGACCCGCCCGCCAGTATTTGGGGCAGAGTTTTCTCAAGATCTGCCCATTTGGTGTTGTACTTTTCCAAGTCACCCTTTGGAGTTGGAGTTGTGTGCTTTTTTTTCTCTTCCAGATGTCAGTACAATGCCATCATTTTAGAGAAGCTGTTCTTGGCCCTCCAGTCTGGGTCAGATGCTAAAAATTTGAACGCTCTATTTACAAAGTACTTCTCTTTTGTAGTATAGTAATTATAATTACTTACCATTCCAATAACTTGCTAAATTATTTTCTTAATCATTCTCACTAATAGAACATGCAATTTATAGAAATCAGAGCCTTTGTATATCCTGATCACAGAGCATCCTTCTGGCAAAAGTAGAATGTGTCCTGATGAGGATGATGATGGAGATGGTAACCCAGATATATTTGAATTTTGAAGCCCAAAACTTGCCTTGGCAGTTATTTTAATTTTGTTTTCAATAATCTGTACTTTTTCAACACATTTAACTGGAAACTGTGATCTAATGTATTATTGTTCTATAGAAACAGATAGTAGTTAAAAAATTGTAAATTATGTTTCTTTTTCTTTTCTAAATGGAACACCTGTCTTGATGGCCATGCATTTCACTAACTGTTGCTCCTGACCTTGGGATGGCTAGAGGAAACTACTTTCTGTACAAGGTAGCCTCCTTAGTACCCATTGGCCTCTGCTCTAAATTCCTGAAACATGAACTCCTATCATGCTACACCCTCCCCAGAATGGTATAATTGCTATGAGATAATTAACCCTTGCCTTGACTTCTACAAAACCCACCTATCACTGCTCCATACAGGGGGTGAGACACCTTTTATTGCTGTGTACAGGGGAGAGAGAAATCTCCTCAGGTAGCTAAGGGGAGTGTAGAGATTTCCCACTCTGTTGAAAATTTCACAGAAATAAGATAATTGTGGTCTCCAACTTTAAAACCCTTCCTTTAGCCCCTTCTAGGTGGCATGCCTTCGATTTGGCTTTAAGGCTGTTATCATACCAGCAATTTTTAATAAATTCAGCTAATTAAAATTTCAGTTTAGCTTTGATTTTTTTCCAATGGTCTGGAACTTCGTAACAACCTCAGAGGATGGGTTAGAGATTTCAATGGCTGATGCCATGGGGAAACTGCCTCTTCATCTATTGGAAGCCTCGGCACAAGAATTTGCAAGACAGATCTGTCTGTTTTTAAGAAATCACCATTTGAAAATGTGTTGTGCTTGAAAGCACAGATTTATATGCATATGTCCCCAGAGAATCTGCTGGTGTGCATACAGCTCCTAGCCCACTTGAGTCAGTTCCTGAAAGTGGTGCTGAGCCTATGCTCCCTGTTCTCCATATGCAAATAAGTGATCTGGTGGTCTAGGAGCAAGGACAGCAACAAAAATAAGTCTCCTGACCATTCATGAAAAGGAGAAAGGGAGCTTCCAAGGCACGACAGAACCTGGTGTTTTGTTAACTTCTTCGGGATAGGAGTTCAACCTAGATAGGTAGCCTAGATAGTTTGCCAGCAAGGACAAACTAAAGTATACTTTTATTAAAATCGGGTAAGACTACTAGCTTCATCAGACATGCTTAAGGATCATACATGAGGGATTACTTATAGGGGCATATGACACATCACAACAGATACATCACTGCAGAGTTTCACCCTACCATGTACGATGAATACCTCATGGAAACAGTCACTCAACCCTGCTTTCAATTAACCATCTACTCTCTTTTAATCTTCAAAAAATCACCTGCAGCAGAGAAAGCAGGTTGGGGGAAAGTCTTAGTGAGGGTCTGCTGAATTAAATCCACCTACTAGGGAGTGTCAATAGCTCCATTACTATCACCACAGACCAGGCTTCCTCTGTATTGTTCTCTAGTTTCCATGACTACAGGGGGCACAGTCCAAGACAGCCTCTTCTGACCTGAGAAAAAAGCTCCACACAACCGCTGGTAGAAAACAATCCATGGTATTTTTAGTCTAATGTCATGCAGGTTAGTTGGGGGAGGAATCAGTAAGTGGGGACTTGCACCTTTAGGAAAGCAAAGATCAAATGTTTAGTTAGAATACTAAGAGCAAACCCGGGATTCAATTCCAGGGAAGACAAGCTGAGCAATGGGAAGATGAGATTCAAACCAGCAATTGAGAGGCAGGGTGTATTTCACCAAGTTCACTAGTTTAAAGTCTTCGAAATTCTGTCACCCTCACTCTGTGTTAGCTTGTTCCTGTTATAAGAATACTATGCCTTCCCTGTGAAAATATAAAACTTCACACTTAATAGATATAAAAAAGCTCTTTAATATGGCTTGGATCAGCCTGTGGCTGATGCCTAAGGAGGATCAGTCACGACAGAAAATGTTGTAACACACACACACACACACACACACACACACACACACGTACCTTAATCCAGATCAGAGGCATTTTTGTCTCATGCATCTCTTAAGTATTGTAATTAAAATGAGACTTTGACTCTCAGGATATCCTACATATCAAATATTTACATTACTATTTATAGCAGTAGAAAGGTTACAGTAATGGAGTGGTAACAAAAATAATTTTGTGGTTGGGGGTCACCACAACATGAGGAACTGTATTAAAGGATCACAACATTAGGAAGGTTGAGAACATTTGCCCGGTGCTTATATCGCCTCCATATGCTGTCATCTTAAATCCTTCTCAGGCTCCTGCTCTAGGTTTCACTGTGAACAGTTTAAACAGAGACAGGAGACTGCAAGTCTAGCCACTTGCACAGAGCTGGGATTTACATAACAAAAGTATTCCCGGAATCTTTCCTAAGCACACAAATGTTGTTCTTTTCAATAATTGTTACTAGGGTCGTCTTGCCCACCTGGTAGAATTATGCTTTCTTTGATAAAAGTATGGGAGGCGGGGAAATCAATGGTAGTTGTGACCCAGCGCTGCCCTCATGGGCTTGGAGGCATATCCTTAGACTTAGATCATATTAGATGGGTTAGACGTCAGGGTTGTCTCCTCTTACTGTGGCTTGGAGCCTAACTGAAGGTCAATTGTGGTGAATAAGCATTAGCAGAAAATTCCTCAGCAACTCTAAACTTCAATTAAGGCACAAACTTCTCTTCTGGACAGTTGCTAACAAGCCCAGTTAGTGTCCAGGCTTATTGAAAGTACTATTCTACTTTGGGTAAGTTAATATTTACAAAGCAAGTTGATGAGTAAATTCTTCATAGCATCAATTATATTACTTCAAGTTTCTTCTGCATCATTTAGACACCAAATCACATTGACAATGAAGGGCTCTAAACCTACAGATGCACAGATGCAGAAGACAGGAACCTGGTATAAAAGACATCAGAAGAGCCAAAGACACATCCATTCATTCACTCATTCATACATTCATTCTTTATTTGGATGTGTGTATGTGTGGCTGTACTTACCTGTGTGTGCAAATGTGAAGAGTTGCCAGAACCTTGGATTCTTCTTTTGCCTTCACCTTAATTTTTGAGACAGGCTCTTCCACTGAGCCTGGATCTTGCTAATTCAGTTATGCTACCTGGCCAGTCAGCTTCAAGAATCCTTTGCTTGCCTGTCCCCACGGCTGTGGTTACAGGTGCATACTGCTACACTTCCTTAAAAAATGGAAATTAGGGATAGAAACCAGAGTCATCATACTTGTGAACCAAGCACTTTGTCCACTGTGGTGTTTTTCAGCATTCATATTTATTTATTTATTCATTCATTCAGTGTAGTAAATATTGCATGCAAAACTTACTAATATGCCATAACAAAACACTACAGACTGAATTGCTTAACCCATGGAAGTTTCTTGCATTTCTAGAGGAGAGAATTGTGGGTCAAAGTTTCCAACAACTAAGCCAATGTTGAGGCTCATTCCTTGGTCTGTCAGTAGCTGCTTTATAGATTTGTCCTCTTGACATTTTTCCCTCTTCTTCCTTACTTGTATCTTTACCTAATAATCTTTAAGCTTAAAGGATCTGTAACCAAATATAGTCTCTTAGAGAGGGAGGACTTCAATATGTAAATGTGAGTTATAGGACACACAGTCTATAACATTCCACACCAGTGAAAATTTCCCTCATGTGTTATCTGTGATGGGCATCTTCCCCTCGACACCCTGCAGTAGACCTTTAGCATGGATCCACAAATCAATCAATCAACTGAAGTATTATGAACCAATTTAGAGAGAAGTTACAAGTGTCTGAGGCTGGGGAGATGGATCAGTCAGTGAAGTGGTTGCTTCTTTAGCATGAAGACCTGACTTCTATCATCTTCCCTCAAAAAGTCAAGTATGGCAGCATGTCCTATAATCCCAGCACTGGGGAGAAGATGGCCAGGATTCCTGGGCTTTTACCCAGCCAATCTAGCTGAATTAGTAAGTTTTATCTTTAGTGATAGACCACATCTTAAAAGTGAGGTGGAATCAATTGAAGAGTGGCACCAGACATTGGCCTCTGGCTCCCAAACACCCATGCACACACACACACATGCATGTTCACATGCCTATCCAGAAGCATGTATATACAAACACACACATACAGGGAGACTGGAAAGAGGGAGACCATATAGGGACAATATGCTACTAAGAACTGGGAAAGTTAGGACATGATCAGGAGCTCCTGAGATAGCTTTGCAGCATGCTTATAACAAATGGGACATGAATGGATGCCCTGCCTGTTTTTAACAAAATGGTATAAGAGGGAGTACCAGAAAAAATGAAGAATAGTCAGCCAGTTAATCTGCGTGGTATAAAAAGATGATAAGAATAATAAAATAGAGATCATTTTTCCTAATAATACAAAGATTGAATTTCAGTAGGCTAGCCAATAGCAGCTCACTAGGCATAAAGAGTTAGTGATTCCTTTTAGATGTAAGAGTCTGCTGTGGAAACACAGGTGTGATGGAAAAGGACGGAATGGATAGGACAATTTTAGCCCACATTGTGTAATAGTTTAAGAGGTTGATCGATACTATACTTTATTTGGCAAATACAGCTGTCCAATTTTTGGAGATTATATACTGCCTCTGCAAGGAAAATAGAGATTCACTGGCTATCAAGCACATGCATGGTGCAGTCCATCATCTGAGCAAAGGAGTTGTCCTTGTAAAGCATGATGCCTACTTCCTTAATGACTAAGGCACAGATCAGACTGGAAACAAGGGTGTTCTTAAGCGCAACACCGTCTTCAAGGAGTGCACAAAAAGCTAAAGCAACTTATGCCTTTTTCCTTTAAAAATATTTTAGTTACATTTATTTACTCAATTATTTATTATGTAAATGCAGCATATATGCCTCTCTCTCTCTCTCTCTCTCTCTGTGTGTGTGTGTGTGTGTGTGTGTGTGTAGAGGTCAGAGGACACACTCAGGATTTGGTTTTCTCTTTCCGTCCTGTTGTTCCCAGATGATTCAGGTCATCAGTCTTGGCTGCTGGTGCCTTTACCTCCTGAACCATCTTGCCAACTCATTTCTTCATCATTTTTGTCCTTTATTTTTAATTAGCATATACTATTTATAGAAACTAGCTTTTACTTCATTTTCATGCTTGTATACTGCATTGTATCATGTTCTCTTCCACCCCTGCTAATCTCTTTATCCCTTTCTATTTTCCAGCTAGTTCCCTAATGCTTTCATGCTCCCCAGTCTGATCCAGTGAGTTACATTAGGGCTGTTTACGGGATAGCTGCACTTCCAGGATTTTGAGTAACCATACCATAGCACAGAACAACTCCCTGTCTGCCCCCACACCTCCAAGCCACTATATGGTGCCTGTCAGTCCTTGGATAGACATAGGAAGTTGTAAATCCCTTCCCCTCCAGGGTAAGGTGTTGGTGAACGCTATGTTGGGAATGTTCCCTGCAGTGGGCACAGCTCTCATGGGTTTGTAACTATAGTCACCTCATTGGCTCCCTGGTTCCCTTTGGAGAGCCAGCTTCAGAATCTGCTAAGAAGCCACTGTTGCCCCAAGCAAGGCATGCAGTCAAGTCCTGCAGCCTGCAGAGGCTGGGAGATGGAAGCATGATTACTTGCAAGTTACCTGTAAACTCCTGAATGTGGCTCTTCCACCGGCCTGCATCTGTCTCCTCACCTGGCCTGCAGCTTTCATGACCCTCTTCTCCTGCATCGGGATCCAGCAGTCCCTCTGTCTAGCAGTAGAAATGACCCTCCTTCACTACACTTCTTCCCTGAGCCTGATGAGTTTTGCTCTGGAATCTGGATGGAGGCAGGCAATATCAGGATGACAGCAACATGGAACTCTAATGGACTTGTGCTATTTGCTTGCCCTTAGCAATGTAAGACACCCAACTGCACTGAAGTAGATGGTAACTATGACTTATAGGTCCCCAGCAACCGTTTGTAACTCTCTATTTGTCATACACACTGTGAACCATATTCCAGAACTGGAGGGCCAATTTATCCTTGATTTCTAGGTACATGTATTTCTAGGTACATGTATTTCTAGGTACAGCAAGCAGTGTCTGATGAATCATTCTTTGGGGGAAGTTCCCTATGTGCCATCTTATGCCTATACATGACATGTACAATAACCAGTGCTGTCAATTTGATGTAGCCTAGAATCACCTGAAAGGTGGGCCTATAAGCCCTCCTGGGAAGATAATCTTGATTATATAAATTGAGGGGGAAGACCTGAGAAGAGTGGGTGGAACCATTTCTTACCGGGGATCTAGCTCCTGCTAATGGACCCACAAAACAACGCAGTAGGCTGTAAGCAGGAACCTTGAACCAGTATCACTCTGGCCTTGCTGTTCTCTACATCAAATCTACTCTGTATCTTGTACCTTTGCTTCTGACTAAGAACCTTCATGACTTTACTGTTTGTGAATTTCTCCAGTTCTTTGAATAGGATGCCACAAACCTGGAAACACCACCATCTTTCTGAGATAAGACATGACTACTTTTGAGACAGCATCACTATGGGGCCTGTGGAATGTTACATTCTCTCCACGAAGGAGGGGTAGAGAGGAGCACTGGACCCTCACTAGAGCATAGGCCCACTACTGCCATCCATTAGTATGAAAAATTGCCCTAACTGCATTTAAATGAGTACATAGGTTTGGGACTAGTAGGAAAAGGTGGTTCCATCCATGTGTTGATGGGAGAGACAGCATCTATACCAGGCATAGGTTCTCCAATGTGGCTACTTTAGAAGCACACATATCCCTTTGAACAACATCTCCCCCATACTCTGTAAATATACTGGGTTGCTTTTATTGTCAATTTGACACAACCAGGTTGGTAATTAAGTAAGGAGTATCAGTTGAGTGATTATCTGGATCGAATTTGTCTGAAGGAGGGCTTAGCCCGCTGTAGGTGGTATCAAACCAGGGCAAATTATTCTAGACTGTAGAAGAAAGTTCATGACCCACAGAGAGTGAGCCAGGAAGCTTCTTTCTCCAAGGTTTCTGCTTCAAGCCTAACCTTGAGTCCCTGCCATGGCTTCCCTAGATTATGGACTATGTCCTTTTCGATGAAATAAATTCTTCATTGCCCAGTTTTCATATGTTTGTGTGTACGTCTGGTTTGTTTGTTTTGCTGATGGTATTTATTACAGCTACAGAAACAAAACAGGAACAATAAGTAAACTCAACAAACTTATTTGCTTCCTAGGTTGAGCAGATGTTGTTCACATCTCCCCAAAAGAATAAAATTCCACAGCACACCAGCAGAGATAGAGAACCCTGGTACCTAATTTACCCCACCTCACCTGTTTTCAAGGCCTCTTTCCACCTATTCTCCTCCAAAAGTTCAGCAGGTTCGAAATGCCTACCCTTCTAGGGGCTTCCTTGGTGCAACTATTGTTTATCAGATTTATTTTCCTTCCTCCCTATTGATTGTTTCCCTGATTGCTGAAATTTGTTTGCTCATTGTTACTGGTTGAAGCCAGTGCAATAGAGAACTGGTGTACTCCCATTTCCATTTTTTCATCCAAAGAATTGAAATGTGTCTGGTCTCAGCTGTCTCAATTTTAGGAGAGAACTGGAATTATTCTTAATTATGGATCTACATATGATTTTAAAAAGACAAAGTGTTAAGTACCAGTGTGACACAGAGACTTCTTCCCAAATATTCTGTGCATCTTCCAACTTCCCAGACTCCTTTGGACTTCAGTTGGTGCCATCAAAGAATTTCCAGCACTCAAACCCAAGTGTCAGAAAGTGTTGGTTTGGAACAGGGTGGTTAAAGGGCATCTCATCCATGAGTCTTCCCCTTCACGGGAGTTTCGTGATAACCAGAATCATATGTGACAGTAAATATTGGTTGTAAACATGTCGGGGTATAGAATTAACAATAACAACAAAGTTTCTGTGAAGGATTTTCTAGACTGGGTTGAGATGAGATGATACATGCCAACTGTGGGAGGCACTCTTCCATGCGCTGGCATCCTGAGCTGAATGTAAAGCAGACAGCCGGTGGTTAGGTACCAGCTTTCCTCTTTCTTTGTTTCTTGACTAGATGCCGTGAGACCAGCAGCCTCATGTTCTAGCTGCCATGTCTTCCCTGCTATGGAAAGAAGCTACCCTGAACTGGAAAGAAGCTCTTGCTTCCTTAAATTGCTGTGATCAGGCTTTTTACCTGAACACACGGACAGTCACTTACACACTCTGTCCATATGGCCATGCATTAAGAGGGAAGATGCCTTCTGTGCTCTAACTGCAGTCTGAAAAACAGATTGTTGTGCTTAAATTTGAGATTTTGGAAGCTTATAGCATGAACAATTTGTGTTCAGTCTTTAAACTAATTAGACTAGCATCACAAAATGAGTTGCCACTGTGTAAAGTATAGGAGAGAAGAACATATGTACAATTATGTGTGGCTGGCCTAGAATAGTGCTTCCTGATGAGGGGAGGAGTTAGATATTAAGAGTTGGGATGATGGAAACCCATATTCTCCAGTGCAGAATACTGAAACTATTTATATGAAGGTTAAGCCTTTGTTCAGTGATCAAATAGCTTAAAGGAAGATCTGGAGAAGTCAGAACATGCAAAGAGGAAGTGAGAGAATAGAAGTTGGAAGGGGGGGCTTTTCCAATTTATGAACACTGAATTTTTCTGTAAAGTTATACAAAGTAAGGAGGGTTTATAAAAATCTTGAGGCACTATGTGCGGTTCAGCAAAACCCCAGTTAGGTAAAGCCACTCAGTTTAATGGTCTGATTGAGTTCCATCCTTGTTCTAGGCATTTTCTTACATAAGTTGTTTTTCATGGGTAGAAGATGAGGAGACAGAAGATCATAGTGTTATCTACGAGTCTACTTCCCAGTAATCCATGCCCAACAACAACAACTAACTCTGATCTGTAGCAGTAGCAAAGGCTCCTAGCACAGCCTGTCTTTAATGGAAAGGACACCCCGTCTCCTTCAGCTCTGTTCACGTTTCAGGCTGATGGTATATGTATATGGAGTTGACTGTGAGAGATAGCATTAGTTTTACTTTTACTTATTTGTAAGATCAAGATCTTTGTTCCAAAGGGACTAATTGCAGTTTCTATAAGACTACCATGTTCTTTGCCTTGGAAATAGGTGCTGTATTGATGGGACTTCTGAGTGTCGTCTCAAGGTATTGAAGACACTTCCATGAGGTGCTATGACAACAGAGAGGCAAGGGAAGTAAGGATGCACGTAATTGGACCAGGTTAGATGTTTGGTGACGGAAGGGTAAGGGTGACAAAAAAACGCCGCTCTCCACCACTAATATCCTGCATTGCCCTTGGCAGCAGAAGCTGAGCTGACAACCCTCCTATTGACACCTGCCTCTTACATGGCTGCTAAGCAGTTGTGCAGGTGTGTCCCCTGTTCTGGATCTATTTCCCCTACTGCTGCAAGACTGTTTCTGTTTGTTCTATGTGGCAAAGTAAGAGAAACTTCAGCATGCAAATATGTCTTAGTGAATTTGATTAAAAAATAAATACGATGTTAAATCACCTGTATTTCAAGGATATTTTTCTTCTATTTTCCCTACTTTTGTTTTCTTTCCCTTTTATATGTATATGTATTTGCATGTTTATGGGCTCTGGAATGTATATGAGGGTGGGTACGCATGTATACATACACATATGTGGATGCCTGAGGTCTGTTGTAGGGTGTTTTGTTTAATGCCTTTCCACCCAATATATTAAGAGAGAAGAATCTGGAACTCGCCATTGTGGCTAGTATGGCTAATCATCCTTCTCAAGTGGCTTCGTGTCTCTGTCTCCAAAAAGATAGGGTGACAAGAGGACTGCTGTCCCCATGTGGCTCTGACATGAGTTCTGGGAGTTGAAATTTACATCTCAACATGTGTCTGCCGAATGCTTTCCCACGCAGCCATCTCCACAGCCTGTCAAGAACAGTTTTCTGTTGTGAGTAGCTAAAGTTGACTTTCTTGATCAATTTCAAGGAAAATAAACAGCACTAATATTCCAATTCATCAAACAGCATTTTCTATGATATTGACAGAAGTAGACAAGCACATGTGTAGAATAACAAAATGAGGATGAACCATCAAAGCAAGGGAAGGAGCAGGTGTCTATATCAGCTTTTAACATCTTTTTTATTTTCATTGCTGAGTTTACATGAGCCAAACACAGCTCCAAAGCTTGGCAGCACCCACAACACCCAAGAAATGTGTTTGGAATATATTAATCTAATATGCAATGTGATATATTACCTACAAATTCTCTTTTCTTTTCAGTTGACTACAAATTCTTTTGCTGGGTAGTGATGGCACAACCATTAATTCCAGCCCTTGGGAGGCAGATACAGGTAGATTTCTGAGTATGATACCAGCCTGGAAAATAAAACAAGTTCCAGGACAGCCAGGGCTACACAGAGTAACCCTATCTCAAAAATAAAGAAATAAACAAACAAACAAAAATTTACAATTCTCTCATTTACTTATTTCTTATAGTTGATCACTATCCTGAAAAAGGCTGAGAGAAAGATCAAACAATATCAAAATGACTTTGTCAGATGGAAAATAAACCAATTTCTGAAACGATCTGCCTTTGTCATCTAATCAAACTCCCATGGCTGGAACTGATGTCTCCACACAGGAGCCATGGCCTCTGCCCAACACACCACACACTGTCCACCTGTGCATGCAACTCACCTACTTACAGCTATCAGTCTGAAATCTGAGAGAGGAAACGTCTTTATCAACAACAACATAACCCAGAAGCTGGAGTGATGGCTTAATCACTAAAGTGCTTTTCTTCACATGAGGATAGGAGGTGGACCCCCAGAACACGTGTGAGAAAATGAGACATGGTGACCCTCACTTTTACTCCACTGCTGCAGAGGCAGAGACAGGTGAGGCCCTGGGGCACCCTGCTCTGCACGCCACAGTGTACGTGGAGAACCCCGGGACACCGAGAGTCCTCAAAAGACAGGGAATGTTCCATCATGTTGTGAATAAGGATGCATCTAGGTTCAAATCGAAGTGATAGTAGCAGAGGACTAACTGGCTGGTTATAAGAAAATAAATAGGCTTTCCTGATTATTTCATTCCACTTTAAAAAAATGTCTAAGATTTGCCCACAGCAAGGTGTAAGGTACCTGACAAATGAAACCCATGTTGCTTCTGAATTTGCCACACACACATGTATACAAGTAACTTAAAGGGATATACTAGTTGAGAGAAGGGAGAGAAAGAGCAGGCAAAAGGAGAGCAAAGAAAGGGAAGGAAAGGGGAGACAGAGACAGAGACAGAGACAGAGAGAACTGCAGAAGATATCTTCAGTTCTGGTCTTTAGTTCTATGGAATATTACAGAGCATTCCAAACATTACAGTCAGGAAATGTTTCATCATGTTGTGAACACAGATTCATCCCAGTCCACATTGAATGACAGTAAGAGTGATATAAATATAAATAGGCTTTCCAATTATTTCAATCCACTGCAAAAATGTCTAAGAGCTGCCCACAGCAGTTAGCTTCAAATGCTTTCAAATCTTGCAAGCGTTGGCTCTGTTTTGGCCTCTAATAATCTCCATGTTCCTTTCTAGTATCTCCCTCTCACTTACTCTCTTCCCACACAGTAGGTACAATATTTCTTCTTGTTCTTAGGATACCACATCCAACCTAATCCTTCACCTGGTCTACCTTTCCACTGCTATCGAAGAAAGGTGAGCACTCGACTGTGCTGCAGCCTGTGGCAGTTGGTGTTAATTGTTAAGTTGATGAAATCCAGCATCATCTGAGAGATGGGACTCTGGACATGCTTCTAGGGGATCTTCTTGATTTTGTTATTTGCTGTCTGGAGGCTGATGGTGGTTTACATAGGAACAGCTGCCATAGGCTCATATACTTGAATACTTGATCATTAGACATTTGAGCTACTATTTGAGGAATTAGGATCTGTGGCCTTGTTGGAGGAAGTGTGTCACTAGGATGGGCTTTGTAGTTTCAAAAGCTCAAGCCAGGCCCAGTGTCTCTCACTTCCTGTTGCCTAGAGATCCAGATGTAGGACTCTGAACTACTTCTCCAGCACAATGTCTGCCTGCACGCCTCCACGCCTTCCACCATGATGACAACTGACTAAGCCTCTGACACTGTAAGCAAGTTCCAGTTAAATGCTTCCCTTTGTAAGAGCTGCCATGGTCATGATGTCTCTTCACAGCAATAGAAGACTGACGAAAACAGGGTTCATCTTAATTGTGTCCTGGACCATTTCCTGGACTGGGCATCCTGGACTGTTTAAAATGGAAAGTGAGCAGAGCATCCATCTCTGTACTTCCTGACTACAGATGTGATATGAGCAGCTCCTGTCAGCTCCTGTTGTCTAGACATCCCCACTGTGATGGACAGTAACCTGGAACCATGAGCCAAAATATGCCCTTCTTTCTATAGCTGCCAGCGTCAGAGAATCTTATTGTAGCAGGAGAAAAGGAAACAAAGACAAATCTGCACAGCATTTCTGAGAGACCTATCCCAACCCCTTAATATATACCTAACTCCAGTGCAAGCATTTCTGTGAAAAACTACCTGGTTGCATTGATTTCGTTACACTGACATTGTTTAAATACTTTCTTGTTATTTTGTTTATTGTTACTGTGCTTAGGAATTGTGCCCAAAGCCTTGCTCCTGGGGAATCAGTAGTGTTCAAATATGTATAATAAGATATTATTAAAAGTGTTTTGAATGGATATACTGATATAATAGCAAATTATCCGTCTTTCCTACAAAAATCAGCTGAGAACAAGGAGAGCATCACCATCAGGATGAGGATGATATAGCCCACTCTTTTCATTGTTGAATTGCTATCATATGTATGTGTTTGTTTGTGTTTGTAATTTATGTATAAACCCATTTACAGGTATATATTCATGGGTACATTTGTTAAATCCATCCAGAGTGTTAAAGCCCCACTGTTAAGCACACAGAGATGCCTTCTGTGCCTACTGCCTGCAGGAACCTCAGTAGAACAAAAGCAGCTGTTTATGATAATACACACACACACACACATACACACACACACACACACTTAGTAATTGTGTCCAAAAGCCTTGTGCATGTGTTAGTTATCACCAAAAGACTCTATAAGGGCATCTATGTCTTCTTTACCTTGAGAGCTACACCATTGTTCACAAAGCCTCAGACATGGCAAAGATCCAAGATCTGCCTTAGTTTAAAAATATAATTGACTGAGCAAAAAATAGAATTATGTGACAATAATTTTCACAGGTACCCTTCAGATAATTTGTGAACATTATCTTTCTACAAAGCCCTATTGCTCTTATTCTTTTAGTTATTTAAAGCCTATTAACTTTTTTCTAAATTATGCATTAAATTTTTTATTACTATTATTCCCCAATATATTCAGAAAGTACCTTTCAAAAGACTTCAGGGTAATTTGTTTTTTTTTTTAATATAAGATTAGAAGTTCCTCTATTTGGATTAGCCATAGATAGCAAGATATCAGGATGGCATACAGACAGGGACATATTTAGCAGCAAGTGTAGTTCAAGAAGTGATGCTTGCTAAGCATGGAGTATAGGGAGGGAAAAAATGAAAGGCCTTCTTATATAACACAGGGTGGGTATTTCTAAGCATAAGACATTTTTTAAAAAAAAAAGCTATGTTGGCCTAAACCATATGATTTCCCTGCCTCACCTTTCTGATTACTGAGATGAAAGACAGGGCTAGCACAGCTAGTAGCTTTAGAAAATGATTATTTGCTAAGTGAGATATTGACTTTATTTTAATGGTGAGATTTTAGAGTAATGAAGTTAATTTTAATAACACAATTATTTCTAAGAGGGAACTGGGAAGATAACTTGGAAGAGGAAGGGCTTGCCAGGCAAGCATGGCAACCTGAGTTGATCCAGAGGACTCATGGCATAGGAGGTCCTTCTGTTTATGTGCTGCTTTCCTTGGTTAATGAATAAAGAAACTGCTTTGGCCTTTAGATAGGCAGAACTTAGGTAGGCAGGGAAAACAGAACTGAATTCTGGGAGGAAGAAAACAGAGTCAGAGGAGATGCCATGGATCCTCTGCCTGAGAAGGATACCGGCTAGAATTTTATCCTGGAAGCCACTGGCACGTAGTAATACACAGATTAATGGAGATGGGTTAAATTAATATGTAAAAGTTAGCCAATAAGAAGTTAGAGCTAATTGGCCAAGCAGTGTTTTAATTAATATAGTTTCTGTGTGGTTATTTTGGGGCTAAGCTAGCTGGGCAGCTGGGATGAACAAGTGGGCCCTCCTTGCAACAGATTCAAGTTAAAAACTGAGGGCTGCTTATGTGCCTTTGATTTCAGTGCTGGGAGTCAGAAGAAAGAAGGATCCCTAGGGCTCTCTGGCTAGTGAGTTTAGGAGAACCAGCAATGCAAGCACAGTGCGAAACACTATCTCAAAAGTAAGAGCAATTTTGACTGATGAAGACTTTCTACAATGACTTCTGGCCTGGACACACATGTAGCCACACTTTCATGAATCTTTACACACATCTACCCGTAGAAATATGTGAATACACACACACACACACACACACACACACACACACACACACACACTGAATTAAGTCAGTTAACTTTCTTTAGCCATCATCAAAATCCCCAAAGGAGTAAAATGAAAGAAGGAACTATTCATTGCAGCTTGTGGTTTCAGAGATCCCTGTCAGTTGTGTGCCGGCTCCATTTCCTTGGGCCCTAGTTGAAGCTGACCATACTGGTGCCCAGGAACATGTATAGGAGGCTGGCCACCTCAAGGCAGATAGGAAGCAGGGGAAAGAAAGGGACCAAGAATTGGACATATGTTCAGTGATCTGCTTTCCTCTGAAAAGGCCCTGCATTTTAAACTTTTTACCCCCTTTCAAAGTAGTATCACTAAATGAAAACTCTGCCTTTGACCAGTGGGCACGTGAGGGACACAGCACATTTGGATTAACAGAATTCACCAGCACCTTGAAAGAAAATTTCTAAAAATTAAACTACACATATTTATTTGTATATGTGTGGAAGGAGTGACACCCATATGTCATCAGAGGATTGATGGAGGAGTGTCTATGTGTTACTTTCATTATTAATAAAGATACTGCCTTGGCCCTTTAAGAGACAGAAAATTAGGTAGGCAGAGTAGACAGAACAGAATTGTGGGAACAAGGAAGCAGAGTTGGGGAGACGCTTCAGGCAGTCGCCATAGTGAGTCTCCATGCTTCTCCTCTCCGAGATGGACGCAGGTTAAAATCTCTCCTGGTAAGCCACACCTCGTGGTGCTACACAGATTACTAAATATGGGTTAAAGAAAGATGTGAGAATTAGCCAATAAGAGGCTGAAACTATGGGCCAGGCAGTGTTCTAAAAGAATACAGTTTCCGTGTAATTATTTTGGGTAAAGCTAGCCGGGTGGCGGGACACAGCCCGCCGCTTCCTTCTACAGAGGATAACTTGCAAGAGTTGGTTTTCTTTCTTTTACTATGTGTTCCAGGAATTGAACTCTGGTGGTCAAGCTTGGGGGCAAGTGCCTAGAATCTCCCGAGTTATTCACTGCCCTGAAATAATTCTTTTAATATCTAACTAAAGATTATTTGAGAATTCAGAATAAAACAAGTGAAACATTTGTCTTACTTACTACTTACTCAAATCAGTGTGTTAGATCTGCCATGCCTCATTGCTGCATCTTAAAAACTGTAGAGAATTTTCTTCAGAGGAGATCTCCAAAATCTCTGTGATGGGTGTGACCTAAAGTTTTTCACTTGATTAAATATGACAAATAGTTTTCTAAGCTGTGAAAGTTGCTGGCAAGTTCAAAGAAGACACAGAATTAAGGGGATCCTCAGTCTTGAATTATTGTAATAATATTTCAAACATTTAAGCCCATATTATTTCTCGATGCACTATCTTTGTCTCTTTTCACAATTTCACTCTTCCTTTGATTAATATTTTTACACAATAAAACTTGTCAAATAGATTGCCTCTATGATTTGCTAACAGATAAATTAAATTTAGATTTATGCAAAATCATAGGATTCACTGATTTCATTCTCCCATGATTCAGAATATGAATTTATCTAATTAGGAAATAGGAGCTACATGAAAATATTCTTCCCAGGAGAAAAGAGATTCCTGTATGTAATCAGAGATTTCAGAAATTAAATTTGGGAATATTTAAGTGTTCATATTTTAATTTTGTTCAATACTGCCCATGCTTTTCTTGGAATGCTTTTTAATATGTTCATTTTTTGCTTTATTTTTCAATAATTGTAATTTTCCAAAACAAAAAAACTACAGCCTTTTTCTGGCTCAACATTTTCTGGGTAATTTGAAAGAAATAATTTTTTGAGGAGGTTTGAAGATACTGGGAAACATTCCCAATTTAAGACTGAATGCTAAGATAAAATTATGTAAACCACCCAAAAAAAGGAACTTATGCAAACTATATATACATTCTTCATACTGATGCATGCCTGCAAATGTGTTGTAGCTTCCATTGATAACCTACACTGTCCACCCTACCATTGTGCTTGGTCCTTAAGGATTGACAGGTTTAATGGAGACCATCCTTATCATTATAACTAATAGTGCCTTGTTCTTAATGCCAATATTTAGGTTAATTTTTTTTCTAAATGACTTTAAAGCAGTATATTATATTTCAACACGGAAAAACATGGCAGGCAAGGAAGAAGAGTTCAGAGGATGACATTGTTGTGGTCCCCACATGTGGATAGCCCACGGGCATCCAAGGGAGACAAATTCTGAGTTTTGGACTATCAATTTACATTACCTATATTTGCTCTCTAAAAAGGATATTGTGATGGGAACTTTGGCCTATCTGTTAAAGGATCGTTTCAAATTATACAAGGCCAAATTTCTAGGTGACACCTCCTGTGTGTCTATGGGTCAGCAGAGAAGAAATGAGAAGTCTTGCCATCGCGGCACTTGAGGCTCTCTCACAGCCATGCATAAGTAGAACAGAGAAGATCTTGAATGTCACCAGCAGGTATCTTTGGCCTCCAGAATTACGAATGCTTATAATAACTATCATTTGCGGGGGGGGGCTTATGTACTGTAGGCTGATCTCAAACTTGCTATGTAGCCAAGGATAGCCTTTTACTCATAATCCTTCTGTATTTATTTCCCAAATGCTGGGGCTACAGGAATGGCCCACCACTCTGCTTTGGAGATGCTAAGGATGGAAACCAGGGCTCTGTGGAAGGTAGATAAGGACTCTACTGACTTAGTTACATCCCTAGCCCATAGCTCTAAAAATTGCTCTCTATAGTTTCCAAATGAAGAATATAATTATTTTTACACATATAAAATAAATGTGCAATTGCTTATACTTAAAAGATTAATAATGTCCAGTATTTGTAACAACAAGAGTAAGTGTTTATGTGCTTTACTGGTTAAAAAAAAGTTTAAAACATGTATAAATATGTATGGTTACATTTTTAAAAAATTTGTAGAATTGATAAAATTAAAAGGGGAAAAAACCACCAAATGTTAATAGTAATCACAGTTAGTGGTGATAGACAGAAAATGAGAATGCTTATTTTCTCTTATCAAATTTTCAATAATGTATACAAGCACAAATAATTTTCAGAACCTTTAGCAGAAAGAAAAAAACACCAGGAAAGAAAAAAAAAAAAAACATTCACAATGATTTACAATTTTTTTTGGTTTTGTGTTGTCTATCACTCAGAACCTAAGAGACTGGCATCATGACAGTCTCTTTACCAAAACCAGCTGAGAATCCCTTCTCCTAAATGAATGAACAGGAGTGCTTTTTAGACTTTTCTTTTATCTGCATTTGTTGAATATTATGGATCTTGGAATACTCAATATGCAAAGGAGGTATTTGGAGAATGGGAATGGAGTCTGAACATAAATCCGTTCATGTTTTTATGTGCGATTGAAAGACTATTCCACTTAACATCTTAGTGTCTATATTTGACTCTTATTTAAGTTAATATAGACTTTTCCTCTCCTTTCCCCACCCTCCACTACCAGTCTAAGTGTGTGTGTGTGTGTGTGCATGTGTGTATGTGTATACATGTGTGTACATGTGTGGGCACGTGTGTGCATGCACATAGAGGTGAGAGGTCAGTGTCAGACATTGTCTCCATCACTCTCGACCTATTTATCTGGTCTTGGAAATGGCTGACTGTGCTAAATGTAGCCCCAGGAGTTTTCTTGGCTATGTCTCCTTGGCACTGGGGTTGTGGGCTTACATATTTTAAACATGGGTTCTAAGGCTCAAACTCAGGACTTCATACTTGTAGTGCAATAATATTGCTGAATGAGCTGTCTGCTCAGCTCATATGTGGAGTCCTGTATGGTAGTTCTCCAAATGTTTTGGAGCCTGGAGCGTTTCAGACTGTCAGATCCGTGATGCTCAGTTTGAGTAGTCTGATTTCTACGCAAACACTTCAGGAAAAGCCTGGAATGACTTTCAAGGGTATGGAGACTGCGGCTCACTGTGGCTAGTGAGTGGTAGAGAGAACTGAATGTATTGTTTTTTAAACTTCTGTCTGGATACCATCACTAGACGATCAGTACATGCCTGTTAAGTCAGTTCTGGATAGTGAAGCAGTCAGCATTGCAACTGCTGTGAGAAACACTGTGACCAAAGCAACTTGGGGAGGAAGAGTTTGTTTGACTTAAACTTGCACATCACAATTCCTCACCACAGGCAGTCAGGTCAGGAACTCAAACACAGCAGGAACACAGAGGCAGGAGCTGATGCAGAGGCCATGGAGAAATGCTGCTCACTTTGCTCCTCGTGACTTTCTCAGCCTGCTTTCTTATAGACCCTAGGACCACCAGACAAGGTTAGCACTAGACACCGTGGGCTGAGCCTTCCCACATCAATCACCAATTAAGAAATTGCTCTACAGGCTTGCCCACAGCCCAGTCTTATAGAGGCTTTTTTTCTCATTTGAGTTTTCCTTCTCTCCATGAACCCTAGCTGATGTCAAGTTGACATAAAACTAGCTAGCACAGATGGGGCAGTTCCCCTTTTATAGAAAAAGAAACTGGGATAAAGACTGACCAGTGCCTATTAAATGAGAACATTCACTGTAGGCCCTCAGTAAACACGATGAACACTTGTGAAGGAGAATCGAGAGCGAGTCCCCAAGTCCTGCTTCAAATAGCCCCAAGGCTTCATTAGCACCAGAATACCATTTTTCTGAAGGTGATGTTTCATTCCTGAGATCCATGTGTAGAGTATATTGGGACCATAGATCTTTGATAACAGCTTTGCAGTCGAGGTGTAGACTGAACTGATTTCCCTTTCCTCTGGCAGATGAAGGTGGAAGGTAATAGCAGTGATAACTTATCTAGTCATTCCGAGCTCTGTGAACTGGGGAAAGTGCACTAAGCAGCTCGATGCCATTTGAATATGGCATTCTGTTAGCTGTTTGGCTTCAAGGACTAGAACACCGGAAGAAGGCACATTAAGTTGAACATGATCAGAAGTTTGTCTTCAGAGTGGGTATTCTAAGGGAGACTGAGGATTCTTCCAACCAGGACTCTGCTTTCCACAAGAATCCAAGAGAGCACTGAGGAAGGCATTACTAGAATTCTCTGTAATTAGACTTCAAAAATGTATAGAAACTTTCTGAAAAACCCAGGGATGTTTTTTATGCTAGTAGAGAAAATATAGACTTTGTTTCTTTTAGAATTTTTGAATGATAAATAGAGACTGGAGAGATGGCTCAGTTGGTAAAGTCCTTGTCTTGAAAGCATGGGGACATGAGTTGGGTACCCAGAACCCATGGAAAGAAAAAAAGCTGAGCACAAAAGTGTGCGCTTGTAATTCCAGTAATGGCAAGGGAGAGAGTGACAGGTGACAGATTCCTGGGCCTCACTGCTCCTACAGTCTGGTCCACTGGGCATCCTCCAGGCCAATGAGAATCTCAGGTTTACAAACGAAACCAGAGGAATGACCTCCAAGGTTGCTGTTGGCCTGTAGGTGTGAGTGTGCTTGCAAGTGTTTCCCCCCCACACACACACACAGACTTCTACACATATAAACAAACACATACATTCAAACACACCACATACACAATGAAGTTTTTCTTTGTTCCATTCTACACAGACTCAAGGTTGGTGTTAGAAATCATCCCGAATTTCTCTTCCACCTTATTCGCTGAGGCAGAATCTCTCACTCAAACCCAGATGTTACTGGTATGGGTCATCCTGCTAGCCAGCTTGTTCAGTGGATCCCCTGAGTCCGCCTTCTGAGGCTGGAAATACACAGCTGCCCACGTGGCATTTACAGCAGTTTGGTGTGTCCACACTGAGAAACCTATCCAGCCTCACTGAGCATGTCAAGTAAATCAGAGGGAAAAAATACACTCATCTTATTGGTCATAAAAAAATCATTTATAAAAAAATTACATACATTGGAGGAACATCTCAAAGGCTTTATTACTGTCTAAGAGAGTATGAATACTTTATAATGTTATTATGGCTTTTTAAGGCAGAAAAATAATCAACAGTGTTACCCCACTGAGAAGAACAATAACAACTCCTAGTAATCCATGACCATTGGTTCAAGAGTGGCGTGGCTGCAATGGGAGTGACCAACAACTTTCTGATTGAATTTAAATCTTCTCCACAAGACATAGTCAAAGTGTTTCACTGTTAACTGGGACAAGCACTCATGAGTAAATAGGTCTTAGATCCAGAAGGAGAACCTAGTAACATTATCCTATTCAATAGACTTAACATTAAACTGTGCACTAAGTCCTTGTCTTATACCCATAGATTAGATCTCTCCATCTTCATCAGAGAAGCTTCTTTTTGTATTAGATAACAACTAGCAGAGACCCACAACTGATTAGAGTTCAGATAATAAGAGACTGCGAAGTGTTCAGCCCTAAATCAGACATTTGTATTATACTACCTCCTCACTTCTCCCAGGGCTCAGAGATCACCACAGAAATATTGTCTGAACCAGAGGTAGTGGGTGACTGCAGCAAAAGAATGTTTTATGGGTACAACGTAGATGTCATACACATGAACTCACAGTTTCTGCATGTGTAAGGTTTGCACAAGATCACCTGAACAAATCTCAGCTTCTACAGGAGACTTGGTGGCAAAATCACACCACTAGCTAAGGAACTCTTGCATATTGATGGCTGCTTAAAGTGAAAGAATCACTTTCCTTTTGGGATGCAGGTCTTCTGGAGGCGACTCATGCTCTAGGAGATGTCCTTAAACCTATGCTCATAGGGATAACATTATTTGGCTTCAGTGAGGGGTTTTTGTTTGTTTGTTTTTATTTTTGATTTTTTTAGCACATAATATTTTGAGGTCAAAGTGGTAAAGGTAATGTGCATGAGTTGGAAGAGAGACAATAGGGATAAAGTTGATCAAAACGTATGCATATATGAAATTCTCAATTGATTTTTTTCAAAGGAACAAAACTGCAATTTCAGCCTATACCAAAAAGGCAGTGTTGCAGCATGCAGACTGAATGTGTCCAAATTCTAGGCATGCACTGATAGGGCTTTCTCCTTTCTTCATCTCTCTCTCAAATGGGGATGGCACATCTATTGCATGGGATCTTAGTAACATTGAAAAATGTACATCCTGCAGACATTGTCTTGTTCACCAGTGGAAGATCCTGTACGGGTTATAGGTTAGATAGGATGTGTTTTGCTATTTTATACTTCTCACATAACTAAATGTAGCATTTTGTATCCAATCAATAGTACTCTAACATTATAAGAACTGATGAGGAGTTTGTGTTCATAAACTTTTAGCTTTCCATAGCCCTTAAACATATTCTTGTAGCTGGTCATGACTTTTGTCCATGTGAAACAAATTCTCTCTCTATTATCAGCACTTTATAGACTATAAGAATGCTCACATGTTCATTCATCTAATTGATTCTTAGCAATATTTTGTCTTCCTATTTTATTAAAAAAACAATCATTTTTTAATCAATTTAGTGCCTGTTAACTTTGGTTCCCTTACAGAAATGTAAATTTTTGTGAAATAATTTCAGAAGATGATAAAGAAACCAAAATAACTTATACAAGCTTAAAGACTGGAAAACCAAGGTCAAATACAACACAACAGACACAGTGTCAACAGGGAATATTGTTTTCAGAAGATGGACCACTGTTGTCACTAGACACCTAGCCAGTCACAATGACCCTGTGTTGGCGGATTCAAGAAAGTGTTATGGTTAACTGGAAAACTAAATTGGAAATACCTCATGTTGTAATTTAGAACAAGCAGCGTGTGAGAGAATTACACCATGCAACAGAGTTCATGTGGAGGGGACTTTATTCGGGTAAAGGGAACATAAAAAGAGGGAAGGGAAGGGAGCAGGGGATGGGGAGCTTGGCCTCTAGGGATAGGAGCAGTAGAAGAGAAGAGAGAGGCAGAGATAGAAGGAGGGAAGAAAGGGAGAAGAGATGGGAGGTGGGCAGGGCTGTTTTAAAAGGGAACTTAGTGAATGTGCCACAGGGAACATTCTAGTGGCGACAGCTGAGGACAGAGCCTATCAGAACCCCAAGGGAAAGCCAGTGCAAATGTCTGAAAACACCCCAAATCTTATGACTTTGTAGAAGAAGATCCTAAGAAGACATCCAGACAGAATTATTTTCTATCCTAGACTTGGCAAATAAGAGTGATTCATTTATTTGTTTTCCAAGGAATATTTGTTGAATGTGTATTTTCTAGGCCATGTTCTTATCTTTGATGGCATGCTGCTCTAGCAGATACAACATCTACTGTCCTACAGTCTACATCCAGAAGAGGGAGTATGGACAAGATGGTACAGATTTATAACTTATTTCAGAGGAGGTTTAGATTGACAGCTCCTATACTAGGCACTGGTTTAATTCCTAGAGATAGAATGAATGGAGACAAAAGGTCTGCCTGCATGGCAATTTTGTTCTTTTTTTGCAAATTGACTTTAAATTTGCATATATGTTTATAAATATCCTGTGTGTTATATGTGTGCTTGCATGTGCATGTATACTCATATGCATGCACGTGAATATAGAGGTCAAAGTTA
This sequence comes from Arvicola amphibius, assembly GCF_903992535.2. Lineage (NCBI taxonomy): Eukaryota > Metazoa > Chordata > Mammalia > Rodentia > Cricetidae > Arvicola > Arvicola amphibius. Next base: position 104,663,280 of record NC_052058.2, on the reverse strand, counting down.
TTGTCAAATGTCTGCCTCACTTGGTGTCTACATTATTTGTTGGCACCTGGTCTCTTGGTGAACCTGGAGCTCATCAGTGCAGAGATGCTGTCTGGTCAGCAAACCCAGGGTTCTTCTTGTCTCCCCAGTGCTAGTATTGCAGTACTGAAACAAGGCAGTTGTAGTTTTCTTTTAGATGTTTGTTTTGTGAGATAGAGGCTCACATAGCCAAGACAGAGCTCTTATTTGCTCTATAGCTTACTGTGACCTTATGCCCCTGATCCTCTTGCTTCTATAAGCCAAAGTGCTGGGATTAGAAGTCAGCCTTCATGCTCAGTTCAGGAGGTTCTGGGAATGGCACATAAAGTTTCATGCTAAGTAAACACTCTACCAAGTGAACTACATATCCAGCCCTAATTGTTTTTAATTAAACTATTTTTTCAAAGTCCATGAGACCTCAACCCTATACAAAGACCTACTGGCAACTGAGTAAATCTGGGAGTGGGAACAGTGGTCCCCCAGGGAAGAGCACACCAACTGGCTGTCCAGAGTCAGACTGTTAGTCCTGAAAACAACATACATGTAACATTATACAAACTTAATTGATTATATATATAAAGCATACATATATATACATATATATTCAATAATAATTGATGAGAAAAGAGGCCGTAAATTTGAAGGAAAGGATGGAGGGATATATGGGATTTTTTGGAAGGAAGAAAGAAGAAAGGAAAATATTATAATTAAACTATAATCTAAAATATAAACAATAAAAATAAATTAAAATATGTTTTTTCAAATTAGTGTTACTAATGTAACATGTAAAATCTGAGTATACCTTGTAACATGCAAATAGGACAGAGACACTAGATGAAACACTGAGAACTGTGAATCAATAGACCTTATCCCAGGTTCTGCCTTAGAAGGGTTCCCTTGTAAACCTGTGATAAATCAGAAGATAGAGTCAAAATGATGATTAGACCTATTTATGAGTGGTTCAATGAGCAGACACACTGACTACTCGTTGGGTAGAATTAAATCTTGTTAACATTGGATCCTTGTTCAGGTTTTCATTTGTTTTTAAGGCTTAAAAGCACAGGGCAATGGTGGCTCATGGTATTAATCCCAACACTCAGGAGGCAGAGGCAGGCTGATCTCTGAGTTTAAGGCCAGCTTGTCTACAGACCAAGTTCCAGGACAGCCAATGATGCATAGAGAAACCCCATCTTTAAAAAACAAATCAAGGAAACAAAGCAAACAAAAAAAAAAATCAGTGAGGCAGTGGTCACCACAAAGAATTCAGGGACAAAGCAGAGGATTAGAAAGTAAGACAGAGACTGGGTAACACAGAACTTTGCAGGAAGTTTCTAACTCTTGAGACTCACCATCATCCACACCAGTCCCCTCCAATGAGAATCCTTCTCTGCCCCCTACAGGGTGCAGCTGTAAGAAGGCAAAGACCCTCAGCTTAGTTTGTCTTCTACTGCACCGGGACAAGGGTGGTACCCAACAGGCAAACATGCGGAGGCTGTTATTTCACTGCCCATGTTGTGGGGTAGGGATCTCCAGTGAGGATGCTGCTTGCTGCTGTAGCCTTCCATGTGCACAGGAACTGGACAGGAATGCTTTCCTGGTGAGAATGCCTTGTGTCCTGAGAGTGGATGAAGCTTCCACCCCTCATAGTTAGCTATGCTCTCTGTGTGTTGCTGACCTTGAAACTTGTTCTCAGCACCGTAAAAGTTAATGCAGAATTTCTTCTGCATTAAAGTCTCACCAAGAACCTGTGACCTGGATTAATTACATGCCGCCCCAATGACATCTAACCGAGTATTTTTGATGAACCTCAAGCTTTCATGGGGCTCATTGGGTCTGTTAAGGGAACAACTGTGTAGAAGAAAGACACCAGATATCTCCGGGGAGAGCAATAAGATGGAGGAAGCAGTCAAACTGGTACACTAAGAGAAGAGAATTGGTTTGGGGGCCTTGTCACCGTGAGTGCACTGGGGGCATGAGCAGAGCATGATGAGAAGTGGAGAAGCTGAAACTCAACTGCAGTTTAGCGTGTAGCGTCTTCTGTCAGGAATCCTCGGGAGATTTGAAGAGCACTACTACAAAACAGTGGTGCCAGCTCTTTCAGACATCCAAATTGCCAGAAAACATCCTAGCATGCCAACATGGGAGAGGGGCCTGATGCAGGCTTGTAAGCAGGAAGTTTACACACAGAACCTGTGCTGATGTAAAGTGGTGCAATTTTCCAAGTAATCCCAGGCGCCAGGGAATTTAAGCCTAACCTCTCCAGCGGAAATGTGAAGTCATTCCTGTTCACAAAGCTGAGCCTGGGCTGGACAGAGTAAACAGGCTGGCCCTGAGAAGGCTTGAATCTGTGGGGAAAGAGGGAGATGGTGCTGAGGGAAAGGCCAATGAGATCAAGAGCCAGGAAGACCTAAGATGAATCCCAGAACCACCAATTAGATACCTTTAGGACTCAGGGGAAATCATATGACCTCTGTGGTTTGGTTTTCCCATAAGTAAAAATGGAGATTAAAAATAACCAATCTAGAGAGCTACCATCGATACTTAAGGCTATCTATTGAAAGCTCCAGCAAATTGGTGTGCAATCAGTAAATAATTAGCATTGCCATAACACACAATTAATAATATAACTATGCATAATATATAGATACATAGATGTGTACATAATTGTATACATGTGTTCAAATGTATACACAGATACTCATGTGTGCATTGGAATGTGGTGTTGTGGGATTCCCCTCTGTACATTATGAATATGTTTTATTACCATTGGTTAATAAAGAAGCTGTTTTGGCCTATGGCAGGGCAGAATATACACATACTGGAAGAGATACAGAAAGATAGTAGGCAGAGTCAGGGGACTCCATGTAGCTGCCGAAGGAGATAGACACTGGAAACTTATTGGTAGGCAACAGCCTCATGGTGATACATAGATTAATAGAAATTGGTTAACTTAAGATGTAAGAGCTAGCTAGGAATACACCTAAGCTATTGGTCAAATTATGTTATAATTAATATAGTTTTTGTGAGATTATTTTGGCCAGGGCAGGCAGGAAATGTAAGCACAGTCTCTGCTTACAATGTGGAGGTTAGTAGACCACCTTGGATGTCATTTTTGGGGCACCAACCTTCTTGGATTTTTTGAGATGGAATTTGCACCCAGAAAGAAACTTTATCAAATAGTCTGGCCAGTAAGCCCCAGTGAAACTCATATCTTCAAATCCACAGAGCTGAGATCTGGCTTTTATTAATAATATATATATTAGATTCTTCTCTCATAAAATACATCCTGCCAACAGTTTCCCCTTCCTCTACTCCTCACAGCCTCCCCCACCCCCACCACCTCCCCTCTTCCCTAGATCCACTCCTCTGCTGTATCCTATTAGAAAAGAACAGGGCTCCAAGAGATAACAACCAAACACAACAAATCAAAATACAGTTAAGCAGGATCTCTTACACTGAACCTGGAAAAAGCAACCTAACAGGAGGCAAAAAGTCCCAAGAGCAACAAATGAGTTAGAGACGCATACTCTTGTAATAAGAGTCCCACAAAAACACCAAGCTAATGGCCATCACATATACTTAGAGAGGATCTGGCCTTCTAAAAAGCAGATTTATTTTTAGCTTTAGTTGTATGTTTATGTGTATGTGTGTATGTATATATGTTTGCAGGTCTCTGTACGTATGTAAAGTATTTATGTGTATATGTATGTATGTATGTGTGTATGTATGTATGTGTCTCTATGTGTATTTGCCACTTGTGTGTGGAAATCTACAGAGACCAGAAGAGACTGTTGGTTCCTCTGCAGTGGGATTAAAGGCAGTTGTGAGGGGCTCAAAATGAGTGCTGGGAACCTAACTCAATCCCCTGTAATAGCAGCATATTGTCTTATCTGCTGAGGCTCTTTCCAGCATCCCTAGCTTTTTAACATGGGTTCTGGGAATTAAATTCAAGTGTGCATGTGTACCAACCGAGTCATCTCCCCAGGCAGTAATTTCAAAAAATTCTTCTAAATGTAATGATATGGGATTGAATGGAGTTTAGTAGAGATTGAACTCATTGTATTCCATAAGGTTGTAGAAATGGGACATGTGTTCCACAAACTGCATACTGGCATTGCACTAGATGGGCACCTGGGGACGAGAAATCCAGAAAGTTAGATGCAATGCGGTTAGCACATGGAGGCTGGCTAGCAGTTTTGTACATTTCTACAGGATCTCCTCTCCTACTGTTTAGTGTATGTTTTATATAGCATACAGTCAATTTCATTCCAGAAGAAAACTTTATGAACACTGAGCTTATCATGTGCCCCACATATTTCCATGAGTGCTAAACCGAGCTTCCAAAAAGACCATAACTGATAAAAGTAATTATTCTAAAACTCTTGTGAAACTGTACTACTTGAATAGTATCAATAAAGGAAGACTGCAGCTTGGGGTGTCAATATAACACAAAATCAGTGGCGGTCCCTGGTGGCAAAGGAAAGCAAAACCATACTTCTGGATTTGCAGTAGTACTCCATGGCTAACATAATGAAATAACAGCTAGTATTGAGAATCCATGATCCCCATGTCGTCTCACTTCTTGAGAATATGGAGTCATTTAGCCAGCCAGTGTAGCCTGCATGCAGAGTTCCAGGCTTGGAAGAAACATCATCACAATAAAAAACAGGAATATGATATCTGAGGTTGTCCTCTGGCCACTGCATACATGTTCACATATGTGTATGCATGGCCACATATACATGTGGACCTAAGATAATCTAACTAATTGGGGAGCTCAAGATCCCAGTGGGAGATCATATCTTTAATAAAAAGCTGGAAAGCATCCAACATTAACCTCTAGCCTCCACACATATACTTAAATATGCGTGTGAACTCACACACATATGTATTCCCAGAAACTAGCAGACATGACAGGAGCATGGGACACCAAATGGCATGCATGGAATTGAGCTCAACATTTGACAATCCATCTCATAAGTTCTGTAACATTGTCTGATTCCTGTTCATTCACCTGCCAAGGTGATGTCACTGGGATGGTGTACGCCATGGTGGAAAGTTTTGACTCTAGGAAGTCACCTTGAGTGCCCACAGTCACTCCATCTTGAGTGCCCATAGTCACTCCATCTTTGCTTCCTCATTCCACCTCAGGGAAACTGGTCTTTCGGAGCCTCAGATTTCCTAACTGCAGAATGGGAAATAGTCTTACAGAGTCTGCTCTTCAAATTCCAATTAATCTGTATCTGATGTATGCCAAATATAGGTCAGGCATCCTAACATGCTGTCAGGAGTGGTACAAAGAATGAATGAAAGAAACATTACCTTCTGCAGAAGTTTTTAATTTAATTAATATTTTAATTGGATGCATGATTAAATAAAAAATTCCAGCCGTGACCAGTTCTGTAGAGGTGAACAATCGTGTGTGTGTGTGTGTGTCTATGTGTGTGTGTGTGTGTGTGTGTGCCTGGTGTCTCTCTGTGTGTATGTATTTGTGTGCTCTTGAGTATGTGTATACATGAGGAGGTTACAGGGCAGCCTCAGGTGTCCTTCCTCAAGAACCACCCACTTCATTCTTTGAGAAAGAGTCTCTAGTAGACTTTAGCTCACTAAGCAGGCTAGCAAGCCATGGGAACTGCCTGTCTCTGCTTCCCCAGTGTTGGCATTTGTTAAATGTGGTCGAACACTCCTGACTTTGCAAGTGGATTCTGGGAATCTAACTCAGGTCCTAATGTTTGTGTAGCAACTTCATTACTCACGGAGCCACCTCCAAGTCTATGTGATGAGTCTTTTCATTGAGAGCAATAGCCATGATTGCTGATTCCAAAGATGAATGAGATAACTCTGGGCAGTTATATCATGTTATCTCATCCATTGTTTACCGAACACCAGAACTGCAGGATCCTCCATTATTCCCATTTTAGAATTATTTTTATGAACGTTTACTAATCTAGACTTTAAATTCAAGGTGTACATCTGCTACACCAGAAGGGTGGACTACAAATACAAGTTCATCTTATTTCAAAGCCTTTTGCTTTACCACCAGTAATGTGTTTTGAACTTATGAGGCTTGTTTGAATTCTCTACATAAGTTTCATGGAAGCTTTAAGACAGCTCTGAGTTTCTTAGGACCCACAATGTCCTGAGCCTATTTCATGCAACCACAGGAGACTGCTGATTCATCATCTGAGGAGAAAGAAGAGAGGATGGGAAGACTGGGTTCAAACTGTGTCAGTGTTACCAGCCTGCAGCTGACTATGAAACCACACTGCAAGGGGAGGAAGGTCTGTGTTCCTGTGTTCCTCCTGACAGGGAGGCCCTGCTGTTTGACTTTAGCCTGGGAGGTAGGGCTGTGAGAGAAGAAGCCTTTTACTTTCTTCTTTAAAAGGTTGCTCCGGCTTCCGTACTGATCAGAAACAACCTTGCAACCATTCTGGGAAGCCACCACAGAAAAGCCAGGTGAGGCTCAATTCTTATTCTTACCTAATTGGTCTCAAGAGAATATGAATTTGGCAAGCATCCTCAATTAGCTGGCCTTTCCTTGAGGAAAAGTAACACTAGCCACATACCAACAAGAGTCCTTTAAATATCTCTGTGTACAAAACAAAATGAAAAGTGATTTTTGAGAAAAAAGTTGCTTTAAACTTTATATAAGAACATATTTTTACTATTACTTTGGCCATGTTCAATGATACATTTCACAGAATGGTAGCTGAGAATGATATTCTTGTAAAACGTCTTAGTGTTACCAGAAGCACAAGGGTTAAGGGTTTAGGAAATAAAAATAAACATTGAATAAATTTGAAATAATTTATTTAACGCACATATGTTTCTTTTCATGAACTCTTCCCTATTAATCTTCTAACTCATAGCTCTGAAGATCGATTGTAGGCGCTGCAGTAGACAAGCGTAGCCATTTCACTGTTTCCCTGCTTGATCCTTCTGCAGGGCTTCCTGACCTCAGCTGACCTGAAAACGCTGAAAGGATGCTTTTTTGAATGTCACTGTGGAGCCTGTCATCTCCACACAGTGCTAAAGTCACACAGGAGTTCAATGAATATGCTTTTAGTGATTAATCCAATGTATTTCATGTCTAGTGTTAGAATCAAATTGCTGGTCTAAAAGCCACTTTCAGTATTTCCTTATTCTAGAGTTTCAGTTAGATAAAGAGCTTAATGACTAGCCACAAAATGGGCATGGCAAGGTCTAGACAAAGGTAGTGAGAGGCCAGGTCGCAACAAGAGTCTCTCTTTATATCAAGCAGTTGCTCTGTGGTGAAGGGGTTTTCTGTTTGATTTCTTAATATTTAGTTATTATGTTATTTTAAATACTTAACTTTTCAAATAATTAAGAATGTTTTAATTTATGCTAATTGCACACAATACTGGCTTTTATATGACACTTTCACTCATGAACATAATGTATTTCAAACATATTCATCCTATAACTCTCTCATCCCTGTCCCATTCCCAAGTTCTCCCAAGTATATTATCATAATCATTTTAAGCATATATAGTTTACTAGTGTTAGATATGATAACATTGGTGTGAAACAAAGAAAATAGTCTTTCACTTTGTCTCCTCATCATTTTTTCCTTCTCCCCCCTTCCCCAACCCTCCCCATCTTTGTCATGCTAGGATCATATGAGGACTCACACATGCTAGGCAAGAACTCTACGAAGCTGTGATTGTATGAGGGCCCACATGACAGCATCCTATGAGGAGGGTTCACATGTGCAAAGGCAAACACTCTACCGCTGAGTCACATCCTTAGGCCTATGGGATCTTTTTTTAACTTATTTATTCAGGGAGCTGAATAAGAGAAGGGAGTTTACCAGAGGCAAAGCATTCTCAAAGGGTTGGCATCTCTGGGGGTAGCCAGTTAGCCAGTTAGCCAGTGAGCTATCAAAGAAGAACAGCTGAACACAATGGGGACATCAGCCAGAATCCAATATTTTTCTTTTTTGTGCTATGATCATTCTTATCACCAAAACTTTGGAAAATTTACTCTAAACAAGCAACCTATGCAAGGTGTAGAGAATTTCCAACAGTGCCCAGAGAGACAGTGGCTTGAACATGTGAAACAAACTGGGAAGTTAGGGTCAAAATTACAGTAGGAAATATCTTATATTTACAAAAAAGCATTTCATTTTCACTAAAATAGGACATGAAAATTTAAACTGTACATTTGGGTATTTATAAAGAAAAATGCTAATGGACTTTATATGCATGGGATGATGTTTAATACACATTTTTATTTGTTAAGAAATAAGTAATATTTATTTAAAGGGAGGAGCGGCAGTGAAAGAAATAGTGCACATGAAGGTGGGAAGAGAAAATGATAGGTCAGTCCCTAAGTCCATCAGATTCCACTTGTATGGTTAGCATCACACAAGCCTATTATCTTAGCTAGGGTTCCTATTGCTTTAAAGATGCCATGACCACAGCAATTCTTAAAAAGGAAAACATTTGATTGGAGTGGCTTACAGTTTCAGAAGTTTAGTACATTATCTTCATGGTGGGGCATGATGGCATGCAGCCATACATGGTGCTGGAGAAGAAGCTGAGAGTTCTACATTTTGATCCATAAGTAGCAGAAGGAGAGACTAAGATCCAAACTGGGAGAAGCTTGAGCATACGAGATCTCAAAGCCCACCAGCATAATGACACACTTCATCGGAAAAAGTCACAACTACTACAAAAAAGCCACACTTCTTAAACCATGGCACTCCCTGTAGGCCAAGCATTCAAACACATGAGTCTCTAGATGCCATCCCTATTCAAACCACCATACCCACCAAAGTCAGAATCTTGAATATTCTCTCCAACCTGTTGGGTCATTATCACCTCCAATTGAAATGTTTCCATAAAAGCCTTAGGAATGTTCTGACACTTCTGAAATTCACAAGCCCCTCCCCAAAGTTAAATAAACAGAACAATTGCTAGGGTGACAAAACTCCAAGACTGAGCTGTGCAGCAGGAAGCTGTCAGGATGCATCTTTTCTGAGTCACCACTCATGCTGGGTGGGTTATTTAGTGATGCACTCGTTTGTGAGTTAGCCATGTTCCTGTAATACTCCTCACTCATACCCCTGAAAGAAAAACTGATTATCTCACTGGTTCATTAAGTTCAAACTGTTTTTTTTTTTTATGTTACTGGTGCCACATCTGAGGTAAGTAGATGGTTGTTCATATCTCCTCAGGAAATACCACAAGCTTGCTTACTCTCTCTACCCAATACATGGCCAACTGTAATAGATTTTATACAATATATGAACAACACTTTTAGAATACAATATATAGATTTGCAAGCATCAACTCTTAACTTAGTTCTAACTAAGGCAATGGGGAGTTCATTTCTCTTGCATTCAATATGAAGAGAGAATTAAATGTGCCTACTCTGTAGGGCTGTTGATAAGTATTAAATGATGGTCCATGACTCTTATGCAGTGTCTAGAACTTCATTTGTAGTCAATGATTATTTTTTATGACTATTTTTATTACATGAAGTAAAAGTAGATGGAACATTTAACTAGTAACTTTTTTTTCTGGTACACATTGGAACCGGATTCCAGACAGGAAACCATGGTACTTCCTTGTCAAGCAAGTGACTGGTATCTTTCTAGTCTATGAAAGACTATCCAAGACTTGGCCATCCATGCAAAAACCAACACATTTCTTATGGTCTTGTGAGAAGGAAACTGGCAACAGGCATTCAGAGACAGGGTCAGAGGGAAAGAGGTGGCATGCTTATAGAACGGCTGAACCTTAAATCACCACTAGGGTTTAACTATCACCTATCAATGGGAACATTTCATGCTAGAATAGCTTACTCAAGACTCAGGGCTGAAAAGAAATTTACAAGACTCATGAAATAAATAAATGTTGCAAGGCTCAGGAACTCCTGAAATTTACAGGGTTCACAACGCCCCTCTCCAAGGTTATGTAAGCAGTGGACAGCTGCCGAAAAGGAGCTTCTCTGAGCAGCACTGGTGTCGGCAAGTCATGCAGAGAGCCACAGGGTTTCAACTTCTACAAATCATTGCTCTGAGTGGGATGGGCTTTGCAGTGATATAGTTTCCATTGAGTCATCCCTGCTCCTATAACTGACATCAGTAAATATAGCAAGATTTTTAATTGGTTTTAATAATAAAAACCTGGAGTCAGATATGGGAGGGGGGCTGAAAGAACAGAGAATTAAGCAATGAACCACTAGTTCTTATCTCTTCAAAATCCTCAGACCAAATGGGGTACTCTGTCTCTACAAGTCCTCACACTGGACACCTTGAGCTCCTGTCTCCTCCCGCCTTACATTCCTCTCTCCACCCAGCCGTATCTCTTCCTGTTTCTACCTCTCTAGTGTTGGAAATAAAGCTGTGTGACTCTCAAGAACTGAGATTAAAGGTGTGAGCCACCACCTCCTGGCTCTGTTTCTGTCTTAGACTGGATCAATTTTGTGTAGCCCAGGGTGGCCTTGAACTAACAGATTTATCTGCCTGTCTCCTGAGTGCTGAGATTAAAGGGATTAAAGGTGTGTGCTACCACTACCTGGCCTCTATGGCTAACTAGTGGCTCAGTCCACACTCTGATCTTTAGGCAAGCTTTATTTGTTATATCACAAATAAAATATCACCCCAAATAAACTTGTTGGTTCCCTAAGCAAGACATGGGTAGAATCATTTCTGCGATCTTTTGTCTGGGGTAAATAGCCATTTGTTCATGTCTTGCCAGGAAAAGTCAGACAACTAATGAAAATTAGACATTGGGTCTGATATTTAAAGTTCTAATAATTTACAGAAAATGTGGAGATCATTGCCTTATCTAGAGTGTCTTAGTTTTTTTTAATGGGCAGATCCATGAATATATGATCAACTACTAGGCTGTTAAGATTCTTTCATTTCCATATAAAACTGACTATAATGAATAACTAGTCATAGGTAAATGTTTTCAAAAATCTGTTTGTATTTTATCATTGTAGGAGCAACAGCCTCATGAATTACCACATTTTTATAGTATTTTCCTTTTGAAAATAATTTGTGATTCTCTTGGTAGATATTAATTAAACGATATGAATCTGCTTGTACCTTATTATGAGCTTGATACTTTCTGTGTTTCTCCTTAAATGTAGCATTGGGCCTATTTGCTTTAGGAACTTAAATATTCTGGGCAACTTTGATGTTATTCCATCAAACTTAATGATTAGCTAATCTATATTTATGAAGTTTGCCATTTGGGCCCTAAAATTTCCTTCAACTTTTGTACTTATAACCATATTTGGTGCAGATTCCATGCTAGGACAAAAGTAATTGGGCAGCTTAACACAGAGACAACAGCATTCATTTTCTAAGATGAGATGGCAGCAAGGTAACAAGTCAAAGTCGAATAGACCTGCATCTTGATAGAAGTCCTCCCTGTGAAGCAAGAGTGTGACAATGGCAGTCCTTTGGAAACTGGGTTGAAACACAGTGCCACATTGTTAATTGTTTGATATTTGCTCCCCAGACCTAAACTGGGTCCTGACTTTTAAAGGTAAATAGCCCCTTTTTCTTCCAATAGAGCTAGTGTGTGCGTGCGTGTGTGTGTCTGTGTGTGTGTGTGGTGTGTGGTATGTGTGTGTGTGTGTGTGTGTGTGTGTGTGTGTTTGCTCATATTCTCATGTTTATGTGTGTATGAATACTTGTAAATACCTGTGTTTAAATTTCAGAAGAACTCTTTGGGTATCATTCCCATTGTATCTACATTGTGTTTTGTAATACGGTTTCTCACTGGTATCTAACTCTCCCCCTGTGAAAGACCTACTTGTCAATAAGCTCCCAGGATCCTCCTGTTTCCAACTCCACAAAACGAGGCTTGTAAGCATAACCCATCACATCAGGCTTATATATGCTGGTTTTGGAACTCAAACTCAGGACTTCACTCTTGCATGGCAAACATTATACTGACTGAGCTATCTTTCCAGCCCCCAAAGCTAACCATGTTAACAGGTGAATGAACATAACTAATGAACTAAGGATATGCTTGATAATGGCAATTATAATAATAATGAAACGAATGCCTGACTGAATATTTCTTGTCATATAATGCACTGTTTACATAACAAACATTTAGTAGCTAGAAGCTGACAAGTATTGTATGTATCCTCTCATTTACATAAACAAGTAGATATGAAGGTTTTGTAGTAACACTGGAGAGCATAGACTTTTTGTTTCTATTACCTCTTAGTTTTGAACATAAAGGAAGTGTAGTATCGGTATCTACAGTAACCAAATACGACCTTGGATTCCTGACTGCTTAGTCCCTACACTCTGAGTGTTGGGAATTCTCTTACATACTATGACAGCTCATTTTATAGTGATGGGATTCAAACCCAAGACTTTCCACATGTTAGGCAAATACTGTCTTAACTGAGCTACAGCTGCTGTCTCAGAATTGCTTTGAGTCTGCCTAATACTCCACTGCATTTCCCCAGGAGACAACTCATTTGTTTGTCTCTTTTAATATGTAAGTAATGAGAAATAAACACCCCAAACCATATTTTTGTGGAGCATCACAGAGAAGAAGAACACTAGAAGATGACTTTCTCCTGAATATGAGTTTGGAGGGAGCTCATGACATGTTTAATACCAGAGTCAGACTTTGTTAAACTTTGTTGTGGAAAAATAGTTTTGTTCTGATTCTAATAAAATTCTTTATATCTTGCAAGTTTGGGCACAATGTCTTCTCTTTGGATTGGACCCTACATCCGAGCATGTGTAAATTATAATAGATTCATACTATTTCCAATCAGAGGCATAATACTTAAAAAAATCAAGACATGTGTTTACACAAATGCTAGCTGGAATATGGGGTGATCCACTGTTTAGTGGGTAAATTGAATTCATCAATACATCCTTTAAGTTGGAATCAGAGATAAAATCTTACCTTGTTCTGCATAAGTGTCTTTGTTCTCAAATCACTTCATAGAGAGGACAGGCTGGACATGGTCCAGCATGGGCTATTAGTCTTTTTTATTTCTTTCCAATGTTCTCTACAGTTTTTAACTTAAGAGCTGTACTCTATTTTACACTCATTGCTTCAAAATTCATGTATAAATCCTTACTTAAAAAATTATTGCTGTGGAACAATGGTCTTGTAGCCTATAAAGGTTTGTCACTTGTACTGGCTTAATAAAATGCTGATTAGCCAGCAGCCAGGCATGAAGTATAGACAGAGCAACCAGAAGAGGAGAATTCTGGGAAGAGAAAAAGCTCAGTCTGCAGTCATCACCCAGACCAAGAAGAAGCAAGATGAGAATGCCTCAATGATAAAAGTTACCAAGCCACGTGGCTAACACAGACAAGAATTATGGGCTAATTTAAGATGTAAGAATTAGTTAATCAGAAAGTCTGAGTTACTAGGCCTTCCAGTTTATAATTGATGTGGGCCTTTACATGTTTCTTTGGGACTGAACAGCTGCAGTACTTGGCAGAACTGAAATCTCTGTCAACAAATTATTTCCTATATCTTTAGGTTTTGGGAGTCTTAAAATATTTCCTGAGAGTGGGGAGATGACCCACCATGCAACAAAGCTTGCTAAACATGCAGTAAGACCTGAATCCAATTTCTCAGTGTCGTTTTAAAAATCTGGGTGTACCCAATATGTACCTGTAACCCTGTGTTTTGGGGATACAGATACTGGGGTTTGTTGCCTATCAGCCTACCTCAAGATTCAGTAAAGAAACCTGGTCTCAAGGAATGAGGTGGGTAGTAATAAAATAGGGCACCCAATGTCTTACTCTGGCTTCTGTAGTTGTGCACACAGTACAATGACATACACACCCACCACGCACACACTCACACACAATCATATAATCATTTAAAACAACAACTATGAAATCCTTCCCAGGAGGATTTCATATAAAGTAGACTTGGGTTTCTCTGATCAAAGATGCTAAGCTTATTTTTGGGAGACTGTGTAGCACAGAAAGTTGCAAAACGAGCAACAGCAGAGACACAGCACCACCTCCGGCCAGCAGACAGTATAGCGCGATGGACAAGAGACACAAAGTCGTCCTGGGTCATATGAGCAGCCCTCATAAAGAGAGTCCTGCAGCCCAGATACTGCAAGACTGGAGACCTCAGTAGCAGTCACTGGAGAAGCAGCTAATAACAGGCTTCACACAAGCTGTGATAGTCTGGAGCTCCAGAAGAAATTTGCAATTTGAAGGAATTCAAGAGCCCAGAGGCAAGAATAGAACATCAGCCCATGAACCAAGCCAGTTTCTGCCTGATGTCATCATAGAAATAATAATACAAGGAAGGCAGTGTGTTGGGAAGCAAGGCTTCCATTAGAGCAGGTATAATGGATTGCTGTGAGGATGATATAAAAGTAGCATTAGAAATTGAAATAGGCAATGCTATGTGGAAAGGAGGAACTGATAGCCAAGAGAGCTTAGAGATCGTACAGTTTTGTAAATAATAAGGAAGAATCTAGACACATGCTGGAAATGAGTGTGTGTGCGTGTGCGTGTGTGTGATTTGAAATAGGAATTGAGATAAAATTGGGGACATCCAGAATCAATGAGTAAAATCTACTTTTAACCAGGTAATAGGAAAGGGACTGGTGGCAAAAGTACCTGTCATTCAAGCCTGACAACCTGTGTTCAGATCCCTAGCACCCATATTACAAGTGAGAGAAGTTAGGACAGCAGTACACACATCTATAGTCTTGTGCTCCCAGGAGAAGATGGGAATCAGAGACAGGAAAATCTTAAAATCTCATCAGTCAGCTGGCCTTGAAAAAGTAGTGGTGAGCTACCAGAGACCCTGTCCCAGAGAAGCTACTAGGTAAAGACTGTTGTAGGAGGCCATTTGCTTTGTTCCCAGCCACTTAGCCCCAAAATAATCACACAGAAAGTATATTAATTAAATCACTGCTTGGCCTATTAGCTCTAGCTTCTTATTGGCTGACTCTCACATCTTAATTTAACCCAGTTCTATTAACCTGTGTATAGCCATGTGGCTGTGGCTTACCGGGTAAAGTTCTGGCATCTGTCTCCAGCAGGGCTACATGGATTCTCTCTGACTCCACCTTCTCTCTCCCAGCATTCAGTTTAGTATTCCCCATCTAGCTAAGTTCTGCCCTATCAATAGGCCAAAGCAATTTTTCTTTATTAATTAACCAATTGTATTCACAGCAGACAGAGTGGAATCCCACATCAAAAGACTGACTCTCATGACTACCAAGGTTATGTCAAACCTCATGTGCTCTGTGGCAGGCTCATGCACAAACTCACACACACACACACACACACACACACCATATACATCATATACACACAGCATCTCACACATAGTTTAAAAGTCCACTAGGAGTGTCAAAAAGAGGATGAAGTGATTTAAGGCCATACTAGTAGTGCACACACTTTGGTAATAAGATTTACAGCCTGATCTTGTAAGAAATTTGAGAAATACATACAAAGGTAGTACTTTTTCTTTCATTTCTCATTCATTTCAAGTTTCTGCTTTACCATTCCCTGCATCATTTGAACCTAAAATGACCTTGGACAGTAGGAAAATCTAGTACTATTTTAGTACTATAAATGAAACAATAGGAATAAAGGATCAATACTCACTTAATACCTACTATGTTGCTGGCATTGCAACTTATCTGATAATACAAGATTTTTCTTTTTGGCTGGAAAATTCAAATGACTATGTTAAGGCTATGTTAAGACTATATTAGCAAGTGCCTGAGTGGAAAAAAATACGACTCTATGTTAGTACTTCCCTTTCAAGAACAAAATCAGGAGGAAAGATTCCAGGTGAAGTTATTACAGAACTGAATAGTCTTTGGTGTCATTTTCTAAATTTATCTTTATAATAGTGACATTAATAATAACAATAAAATAGTGCATTCATGTTGATTTAATAAATCTCAGCCGACTCCTTTATATAGAGTATGCATGAGTTAACATTCTGTAACAATACATCTGACTGAAACAGCTTAAAGGAAGAATGGTTCATTTGGGCTTATACTTCCAGGGTGTGGTCCATTCTAGTGTTGAAGGTATAGCAATGTGAGCATTAAGCAGCTGAAAACAATGTGTACACACCCAGAAAGCAGTAAGTTTGGATGAAATCTGGTGGACATCTTGCTTTCTCATTTTCATTAAGTCAGGGTCCCAGCCCATGGCATGGAATCAAGAACATTTAAAGTGGGTCTTTCTAAATTACCCAGGTCTAGATGCTTCCTCACAGACCAACCCAGACATTTGTCTCTTAGGTGTCTGTAGATCTTGTCAAGTTGACTATCAATGTTAACCATCAGTAGGGTATAACTTAATCATTCCAACATTCCTCTAAGCTGTGTATTTCTATGTAATTTTACAGACAAGGAAACAGGCTTAGACACCTGAAGCAGATAACTAACACACTCAGGCAAAGAATGCCCAAAATACTCTACTAAAATTTAACTTACTTAAAATTGAACTTACTGACACCTTCTATTACTCGTGCAAAGGTAAAGTAGTGTTACATTACTCTGACTCCAAATTGCTAAAATGAAGCATTCTCTCCCCTTTTTCTTCCTGCCTTCCTCTGAAGACATAGGGGAGAGAGCAGATGGCTCCGTGTTTTTTTTTTTTTCTGTAAGCACATTCAGGGTGCATGTCTGGGGTGAATGCATGTATATAAACATACTAGTTCCTATAAAAGACCATTTCAATCTACTTTCATAACATAGTTAAAAGTAGAGCTGAGTGCCAGAAAAAAGTACCTCTTTCATAAGCCAAAGCAATCCATCTTATCTGAACTAAAGAAAATAAATGAAAACTGGAAGTCTAGATCAGGGATTGGGAAAACTAAAAATATCTCAGAAATAAGCTTCTTGGCTGCTTAATTTTTGATGATAGCTATCAATAGTGAAGTCTCAAGTGTGGAAGATACAAAAATGTCTATGTAGCAGGTACACACATTCAAAACTACAAGACAGAAATGTCTCAAGTAGAAAACTGTTTCTCAAAATGAAAGTATAAAATGATTTAGAAACAAAGTTTAAAATAAAAGATTTGTTCTTTGTGTATGGTGTGTGTGTGTGTGTGTTTGTGTGTGTGTGTGTGTACAAGTGACAGCTGTGTGCATGTATGTGATCAGGTGAATATGTGTGTATGGGTGTGTCAAGGTGATTGTGTGCAAAAAACTGTGTGCAGGTGACAGATGTGCAAATGTGTGTATGAAGGTGAATATATGGCATGCGTGTGTGAAGGTGACTGTGTGCATTTGTGTGTACAGGTGACCTTGTGTGTAGGGGATAACATGTGCATGTGTGTGGAAGCCAAAAATTGTTCTCTACATTGTTTTATGGGAAGAAGTAAACCACAAATCTTAAGCTCACTCTTTCAGCTAGGCAAGTTTCAGAGATACACCTGTCTTCATTTTCTCAGAACTGGGATTGTATAAAATTGCTGTACCTGGTACTTCATCAATCCATCCATCCATCCATCCATCCATCCATCCATCATTCCATCCATCCATCCATCCAACTGCCCATCCATCCACTCATCTATTTATTCATTCCTTTTTATATGGGTGTTTGAGAATCACCATTAGGTTCTCAGTCTTAAAAGGGAAGAACTTTGTCACCTGAATCATCTCTAAAGCTTCAGTTCAGTTCCTAAAGCTGTGTATCCTTTGACTCCAAAACTTATTTAAAAAACCAAAACGAAATGTTCAACATCCTTAGTCATCAGAGAACTGCAAATCAAAACAACTCTGAGATTTCATCTTACACCTGTAAGAATGGCCAAGAACAAAAACACTTATTACAACTTATGCTTGAGAGGTTGTGAGGTAAAGGGAACACTCCTGCATTGTGGGAATGCAAGTTGATAAAATCCCTTTGGATGTCAGTGTGGCGATTTCTCAGAAAATTAGAAAACAACCTTCCTGAAGACCTAGCAATACCACTTTTGGGTATATATCCAAAGGATGCTCAATTGTGCCAGAAGGTCATGTGCTTAACTATGTTCATAGCAGCATTGTTTGTCATAGCCAGAACCTGGAAACAACCTAAATGCCCCTCGTCCGAAGAACAGATAAGGAAAATGTGGTACATTTACACAAAGGAGTACTACACAGCAAAAAAAAAAAAAAAAAAAAAAAAAAAAAGCGGCATCTTGAATTTTGCAGGCAAATGGGAGCTAGAAAACATCATTTTGAGTGAGGTAACCCAAACCCAGAAAGACAATTATCACATGTATTCACACATAAGTGGCTTTTAAACATAAAGCAAAGAAAACCAACCCACAAATCTTAGAGAAACAAGACAACAATGAGGAGTGTAAGAGTGACATAAATAGATCTAATCTCCATAGGAAGTAGAAAAAGACAAGATCTCCTGAGTAAATTAGGAGCATGAGGACTTTGGGAGAGGGTTGAAGGGGAGGGGAGAAAAAGAGAAAAATGTAGAGCTCAATAAAAATCAATAAACAAAACCAACACCTATCTTCAGGTGGATCCTTGTTATAGCTTTCTGAGTGTGTCAAGCAAATTCTGTATGTCTTGAATGCAGTTAAATAATGTATTTCCTAAGCCCTATGTTTACCATGTACTGTAGTTAATCTTGGGGTTCAAGTTGATACTTGGGAAGAGATAATATCAACTGAGGAACTGACTCCATCAGGGTGGCATGTGACTGTCTGTGGATCATTTTCTTAACTGACAATTGATATGGAAGGGCATTACCTACTCTGAGTACTATCATACCCTGATCAAATGGGCCTGGGATCTATAAGAAAAATGGCTGAGCAGGAGCTGGATATAGCAAGCCAGTAAGCAGCCTTTATCCGTGGTCTTTCCTTCATTTCATGCCTCCAGGCTCCAGCCTTGGCTTCCATAGCCTCCTTCAAATATAGACAGACTCCTGAAAGCCAAATAAGGCCTTTCTTTGCCTGAATGTGTTTTGACCAGTATGTTATCATAGAAACAGAAAGTAAACCAGCATAGTATGTTACACCTTTGTCTCTGACCTTCTTCCCGGTCTCTCATAAATGACATCCACAAGTCTTTGACCATGATATTAGACCTGGATAGGTGTCTCTCATCCTTAATTTGCTTTCCAGAAGGCCACATGTGTCCTTTCTTTCAATATGTCTTAATTCTCTTGTGAAGTCTATTACCTTTCTGCTCTAATTTTAACTTGTGTTCTCCTGTTAAATGTGCATGGAAATATTACTTCCTCCAGAATTTTATCCTGGTTCATTCAATTTATTCCTGTTTCCATCTTCTTCATACTTTCCTTGGAAGTGATTTCCAAATTTTCTGGGATGATAGCACTCAGTAATTACGGATGGACTGTAGCACAGGTGGCAGACCATTTGTCATGGGAATGGAATCTCTGTCGATCCTGCAGAATCCTCTATTAGCTTTTAAAACTGAGAGAATTGATGATTGTCTGAAAATAACCCATCTCTGCCTCCATCCAGCAGCAAGGGGTTGTTATCATAGCATCAAGGATTGTAAGCTGGGATCTAAATCTAGATTTAAAAAATGTGCTAAGTATACATGTATTCTAATAGTGAGAGAGTTGAGGTGGAGGGAAAGGAGTCTGCCCTTTTCATATGATCATTGATATAACAATTGGAAAAGGAATATAATATTTCAGGTTGACATGCTTTTTTCAGTCTTGCTGATTTGCTCATAAAACATAAACAACTTCCATGAATTTACAAACATAATAGTTTCCAAATAAACACTCAACTAGCATTCCTGTCCCCTCCTTTAAAACTTAGACAATCCAGATGTGCTTGGAGCATGGTGTTCCCAGGTATCTGGGAAATCAGACATGTGATATTTAATCCTCTTGTTGATTTGGCTAGATCTAGAATCTAGGAGACAAACCTCCCACTATGTGTCTGGAGGCGTTTCTAGATTGGGTTAATTGGGATGGGAAGAATTACCCCAAATGTGGGTGGCACTACCCCATTGGATGGATGAACTGGGCAATAGAGTTCATCCCTTTCTACTTCCTCACTGTAGACACAGTGTGAAGAGTCTACTCATGATTCTCTTTCCATGCTTTTCCCACCACAAAGGACCACCATTAAGCCACAGCAAACTTTTTCTTTCTTAAGTTGTCTTTGTCAGATATTTCCTTGCAGTAACAAGAAAAGTAAATACTACAGAAGAGGCATGCTCATCTGGGCATGATATTCACGGGAGATATAAACCTATAAGCTGGAACTTGTCATTTTTATGTAGCGGCACTATAACATCGCTGCCAGATGATCTAATACCTGATTTTAAATGTTATTTAGACGTAGGTTATATATAACTCAAGGTCATTTGTCAGCATGAGAACTCTTCTGCTTCTTGTCCTGGTCTGTCCTTGGCACCACCTCTAGACAGGGTCTGAGTATACACGATTTGTCTCCTCAATGATGTGTAGGTTTCAAGCTGTGACAGGTGACTCAGCAGATAATCTGCTTACCATAAAGGTACAAGGATTGTTGTTTGGATCTCAAAAACACACATTAAAACAAAACAAAAACAGAATGGATATGGTGACCTTTTTATTCCCAGTGTACCAGAGGTAGAGACACCAAACCAAGCTGGCCAGTCAAGTTAGCTACAATGGTGAACTCTGGAGACAAAGACAGACCCCACCTCAGTGTATAAGGTAGGGTGATAAAAGAAGAGCCTGTGTCAAGAGCCTTAGCCTAGAACATGCACCTCTACATGTTACATGCAACATCAACCACACACAGGTGAATTTGCACACACACACACACACCAATGTCTGGATTTACAATGGACTCAGGTGTTTTTCTTGTTCTCACCGCTCTTTGACTTGATGCTTTGGCCTGTTTAAATAGAGGAAACCATGAGACGAGACCTTTTCTTGTTATCTGCATTTTCAAAGATACTTTCATTTCTTTTGCTGTGCATGCTGTCAGTTTGGGCAGTGACTGGAATAAACAGGTATCCTCCAGCCAGGTTCAATTTTGCAACCATCTCATCCTCTTGCATCCACAGCTCCCTTTTGTTCAGCTTACGTTTTCTTTCTGGGTCAGTGTGCAGAAACCTTCCTCTCTTATCATATTCTGCACTCAGAGGACAAGCAAGAAAAATCCCTCTCACAGGTGCTTATCTTGGCCTCTATTTCCTGTTGACTGAGCAGGGAGAGCAGCCCGAAGCTCCTATCATTCACTGTGAGCTCTACAGGGACATCAGCAGGACCCTGTGTCTTATCTTAAGCTCAACTAGCAGATAAATGGACCAGGGTACTCCAAAGTTGCAATTCAGGGAGATCCCCCCAAAAGAAGCTGGGCTCAGTTCACAGGGTCCTTCTTGATGACAGCAGGGGACCCAGGGACTCTGCAGGATGCCTTCTCTAGAAATCTTTTATTTTGTGTCTTTTGAAGGATTACCCCCAAAGCCAGGTATCCACAGTAGTGATTTAATCTTTCTTATGTTTTCACTTAAAAACACTAGGAATTGAGCCAGAAAGAGTGGCTAAAACAATGTTCAAGTTCAAGGTCTTTGTTTCCATTTCATTCCTTTCAATCATCACCTGCAGGATGTGGGCCTCTCTCTCCCGGCCCCTTGGCTTTCAAGGACTTTGCTCTGTGCTCTTTCTGGATCATTTCCCTGATATGATGATCACTTTCTAGGATTTGGTAGACAGTGATTGTACTTGCACCTATCCTCTTTGATGCAACCCTCTTCACTTCTCCATTCCAGCTGTTACATGAGATTTATTTTTCTTCTGTGTACAGCATTGCCATACCATTATGGAGTAGACAATGCCAAGTAATTATGACAACAGATGTGATTGCCAGACCTATAGTTACGGATCTACTGGCACTCCCTCAGTAAAGGAGAAGATGCCAACCACAGGACCCTTCTTGTGACTCCTGCCTTTCCCCAGCAGCAAATGATTCTGAGAGTTGCTGGAGGAGTCACGAAGTGAAACATTGACAAAAAGGAGCACTTCATTTTGCTACTTCTTGGAGGTCAACCTCCATGATGGTATGGGGTTTACTGTGAGGATGCTGGCTGGGGCCCACCCAGGAACCTGTAAGTGTGTGTGTGTGTGTGTGTGTGTGTGTGTGTGTGTGTGTGTGTGTATGCTGTAAGTGTGTATGTGTGTGTATGTGTATACTGTATAAAAAAGCATCTGCAAGCTGGAGGCCAATATCATGTGCTTGCTTGATGACTGATTGTTCTCCACTTTATTTTTGGGACATGGTCTTTTACTGAATATGGAGTTTGTTGACTCCACTAGAGTGTAGGTCAATAGACTTCAGAGATCCAGAGATTTTCTTATAACTGTCTCTCAGCCCTGGGGTTACAGGTGCATGTCATCGTGCCCAGCTTTAATGTGTGTGCCTGGAGTCTAAACTCAAAGCCCGCATGTGACCCATCTCCATTGCCTTATTAATGTCATCCTTTTGACAGTAGGTAACTACCTAGTTACCACTGTGGTGATTGGATGCAAGCATGCACCATGTAAAGATCAATTGGTTCTACTTGACATACCTACCACGTCATATATTCATGGTAAAATAATTTACAATCCATCTCTTCTGGCCACTTGGATGTATGCTGTATTATTGTTAACTTCAGTTTCCCTCAAGTGCACTAGGTCACCAGAACTTGCTACTTTAGGGTACAGTTATACCTATTGATCTGTATCTAATCTTCTCACCCTGGTTCTCCCTAGCCTCTGTTAAGCGCTCTACTTCTCTACATGTATAGGAGGCTCTTAATGCCCTCCACATGCAGAAATCATGCAGTAGTTGTCTTTATATATCTGACTCATTTCTCATAGTACAATGTCTTCCAAGTTTATTCCTGTTGTCCCCCAGTCCAATTGTGGCATTGCCCAGGCTTCACAACTGCTTGGAGAATATGGTGTCCCTATGAGCTTTGGAATAGAATCCTTAATCTCTACTTAACACATCTTTCAAACCATATCTATAAAATAAAGATAAAAATAGAGATTATTTTGGGGGCTGGGATGAGAGCTCAGTCAGAAAATTTCTTCCCACACAAACAACCTGAGTTTATTCCCAGACCCACGTAAAAAATCTAATGTGGTACATTTTTGAAGCTAACTACTAGGAATGTTGGAGTTGGCAGATCCATGGGGCTCACTGGTCAGCCTCCTTGGTGAGGGTCTGTATCACTAACCAGCATGGATGGAAGGGCACCTGAGTAGACTTGTGACCTACAAATTAGTAGGCATGTACACACATGAACATAGACCCTCACAGTCATGTGAACATAACACAGATATGTACACACTAATTCATATGTCCACATACAAAGACACACATGGACACATTGATAAATAGATGTTTATTTCTTGCACTTAATTTCATAGTATCTGTATCAGTAGTAGTAAGCATGGTCAGTCATAAAGTTTATAAACTTTTTACTCATACTCATAGTGAGTCATAGAAGGCAGAATAGATTTTAAAAAATCACAACGGTTGGCTTTAATAACACTGATAATTCCATCCACTTCTTCTGGGATAGTCCCTAAGCCTTACAAACATTCAGAGCCAGGGAAAGTGGGGAGTATGAAGAGACACCTAGGAATTATATAGCCATTGCATTTTTCATCTCACGGCAGCTTAACTTAGCTGCACATGATCTGTGAAAGACTGAGCCCGCAACATCCTGTCACAGAGGAAGAGTTTACCCGGCCCTTCCACCTATTAGGCTGCAAAGGCAGTTCATCGTTGGAGGGTGTGGGAAAGACATTTTCTTCAGTGGAGTAGCGACTGGCAAGGTTCCCGTGCTCTTGTAATAACCTCTCATTCATGTTCCTGTAAGTAGCCATAATGATACTCATTGGCCATTCACTAAAAAATAAAATATGTGAAAGTCTTAGTGTGACCATTTGGGACATGAAAGGGATTCAGCAGAAGTGGGAAGGGCGATAAAAGATAATAGGGCTATGAATAATGATCAAAACATATCACATAAATTTATGAAAAATCAAAGCCCTGTAGATGGAAGTTCTGTCCTGCTTGGACCGGCAGTCATTCAGTCCCAAAGAAACACATAGAGGCTTATATTAATTATAAATTGGTTGGCCTCTTAGCTCAGGCTTATTATTAACTAGTTCTTATAACTTAACCCATAATTCTTATCTATGTTTAGCCATGTGGCTTGGTACCTTTTTTTAGTAAGACATCCTCATCTTGCTTCCTTTGCATCTGGATGACGACTACATCTGCCTTTCCTCTTCCCAGAATTCTCCTAGTCTGGTTTCCCTGCCTTAATTCCTGTCTGACTACTGGTCAGTCAGCATTTTACTGAAGCTTGGTACCTTTTTTTAGTAAGGCATCCTCATCTTGCTTCCTTTGCTTCTGGATGATGACTACATCTGCCTTTCCTCTTCCCAGAATTCTCCTAGTCTGGTTTCCCTGCCTTAATTCCTGTCTGACTACTGGTCAGTCAGCATTTTACTGAAGCTTGGTACCTTTTTTTAGTAAGGCATCCTCATCTTGCTTCCTTTGCTTCTGGATGACGACTACATCTGCCTTTTCTCTTCCCAGAATTCTCCTAGTCTGGTTTCCCTGCCTTAATTCCTGTCTGACTACTGGTCAGTCAGCATTTTACTGAAGCTTGGTACCTTTTTTTAGTAAGGCATCCTCATCTTGCTTCCTTTGCTTCTGGATGATGACTACATCTGCCTTTCCTCTTCCCAGAATTCTCCTAGTCTGGTTTCCCTGCCTTAATTCCTGTCTGACTACTGGTCAGTCAGCATTTTACTGAAGCTTGGTACCTTTTTTTAGTAAGGCATCCTCATCTTGCTTCCTTTGCTTCTGGATGACGACTACATCTGCCTTTTCTCTTCCCAGAATTCTCCTAGTCTGGTTTCCCTGCCTTAATTCCTGTCTGACTACTGGTCAATCAGCATTTTACTGAAGCAATATGAGTGACAAATCTTTATAGTATACAAGAACATTATCTTAAAGCAAAACCCCAAGTCCAACCACTCACATATACATAAGTAACTATATATGTGTAATCACATATGTATGTGTATTATAAGCATGTGTGTATGCATATGTCCCTGTTGAACATATGTGTGTAAAGGCCAGAGGAGGAAGTCAAGTGTCCTGTTTTATCATTCTGTACCTTATTTCATTAAGTCAGGATCTCTCACTACTGAGTCTGAGACTAGGATGGGAGTGAGCCAGACCCAGCTATCCTCCTGTTTCTATTATCAACAGCTATGTGTGGCCATATCCAGATTTTGTCAGTGCCGGGATTTGAACTCAGATACTCATGGCTATGCAACACACCCTCTAGCCTGCTGAGCTAGCTTCCAAGCTGTGCATGCAACTTTATGTTCTTCCACACAAGAGTTTGGACATCATAAACAAGTCATTTTCTTTGATTGTTCCAAAGGGTGGGGTAGTACATGGCTACAAACATGTTCTTAGCTTTACCAGTATATATCTGTCCAAAGACAGAGAACATAGACTAGTGTGGGAGTCACATCCCAAGGCCCTTTATGAATTGTCAGGAGCTTACCTTATTAAGTGTATTTCATGCTGTTGGAACCCTGCTCTGAAGAGTTGATCTCTGTCTTCACAAAGGTAGCAAGTTTTCATCCATATGTATACCTCTCCCTCCATTGCACAGAGCTCAGAGGACTGCTCTCTCTCTCTCTCTCTCTCTTTCTCTCTCTCTCTCTCTGTGTGTGTGTGTGTGTGTGTGTGTGTGTGAGTCAGTTTTTCTAGCTGCATATTTTAAAGTATGAGAAATGAGGTTATGCTCTTTTCCCTCTGCTCCTGGGCTTTCTACTTTTTCTTTTTGAAAACAGTTTGCTTGCAAGCAACATTTTCCCTCAAATTCTCCCAAGCTGTGATAATCTTATATACAGAACATTTTATATTTATCAAAAGCTACATATTAGAAAAAATACATTCTTCCCTAGATACTCATGCTGTATAAACAATGTAAGTCTTTGTCCTAGAAAAATGACACAAATTTTATTTATTATTGTATCAGAATTCTTTCCCCTAACTTAATCAAAATTGATAAATAAGTAAAGAAATAGACACCGAACCCCTGAAGTTGACATATCTGATCATCTTATGAAATGTGGATATTTATCCCTCACAATTAAATGGCACAGAGCAGAAGGGTTATGTCCCACAGAACCAAGGTAGTTTTAGTACGTCTTACACCACTCCTGGGGTTGTTGGCCATAGAAGATGGTTTTCTGGAATTTTTTGCCTATAAGGAGAATTCCTTTTGATGTGGGAATTAATCTTCATGGCCCCAAAGGTGAGGATTTGGATATTTTGGCTTTAAAATGTCCTTACTATAAATTTTAGTCAATTCTTCCCCCAGTGCTCTATGGAATACTCATTCTCTTCAGGGCTTAGTTTCCCCCCTTTCGAAATATGCTTCTGGGATAGTGTGCTGGTTCATCTTTGCTGGCAGCTAAGAGATATGCCTCTGGGTAAGTCTGTGAAGGTACTTCCCGGAAGGACCAACAGAGGAGGCAATACCCTTTCTTCAGAGTAACTCAGAGTACAGCAACTCTATGGAAACCAAAATATAAGGAGACCCAGGAAAAAGCTGCAGTGTCTGCCACTTTGACTTCACTGGCTGAAGGCATGTGCATCCACCTTTTGATGCTGAAGCTGCTGCCGCCCTCCTCTGGCATGAGAATCTATCTTCTTCAGAGTTCAGTGATGACCAGGGACTCTCCAGCAGTCCTCTGTACTTCAGCAGCACGTCGAAACTGCTGTACCTTCCAGCCTTGCAGACTGGAGAGATCCTTGATTCTCAACTGTGCCAGCCTGCAGATGGGCATTGTTAAATTACACAACTGGTAACAGGTAAGGTAATCTAGTGAATTCCTGTGTCCTCGGTATTTCCTCCTTCAGCTCTGTTCCTCTGGAGAACCTTAGCTAATGCAGATGGCAGGTGAGCATTAACTACCGCTCACACTTCCAGTGCTGCATGCATCTTCCATGCAGGAACAGAGGATATTTTAAAATTATGGATCTTAAAATAGAGTTTCATTATAAAACATTGGAGAGAGACATCAAATAACGCCTGCCTTCTAATGATAATGAGGATAGTAAATAATATTAAAGCTTTCACAGCATGTTAAATAAACATGCATCTATCGTCTCTGTGTAATAAATCCGTATTATGCTTAAAGCAGCAAAAGTGTATGCAGTTTCTAGTCCATGAGTCTGTGTTTGTGTAAAACCAAACAAGATGCATTCTCTTCACCATCCTGAGATAGCACAAAGCCACGCTTGTCAGATGCATCCTAATTGGCTAGTGGGTCTGAGTTTTACGGCTTCACTTCATCTGGCCACGAAGACCCAGACATTAATATGCAGGAGGGGAAAGGGGGACATAAACTTCACAGTGCAGGAGTTAAAGGGAGAAGAGCAAGACATCAGTCAAGGGCGACAGGACCACCGCCTGTCAAAAGAAGGTTTCAGGAAGAATTCTCCTCTTCGGCTAAGGTGTCTAAGGGACAACAACTCGTCCTACATGGGGTGCACGCCTGGAAAGCTCTTGACAAATGTACTAAAGAAAATGAGATTTTATGCATCACAGTGCCATGCATAAATCATTCTAAGGGCTGGCCAACATTTTTATATATAGAAGCTGAAATTTAACTTCTACCGGAGTCCCAGGCCTTCAACACGAGATGGAGACTTCTGAGATATTCAGCCTTGGAGTGCTTAGCTGATTCTCATTCTCTCCAATCTGAAACAACTACTATTGGACTACCCAACTGCTATCTTTGAAGCCAATCTAATAAATCCTCTTATAATACACGCTCCTTAGGAGGCTATGAACCTCTACGATGGGATAGGTAGGAATAGAATAATCCCAGTTTAAGGTCTTTAAGGTTTTCTGGCCCAGCAGTAATCATGGAGTCACCACTTCTTTGAGACTTTTTTCCTCTAGCACTATTCTCCATTTCTCTGAAGCATGGACTCTTTCCCTGTGAATTCTCCGAGTCTCACCATACCTTATAGAACATAATGAGCAGAGAGCTGGGGACCCCATTCTTAATCTAGCCAACAAATAAGTCAGTTATGCCATGCTTGCCAACAGAGACAGAGACATCCTTGCTAGAGAAGCAGTATAGAGACACTTTTAAATCAATGGAAAAGGAATGGAGAGGAAGTCACCAAGTAGGACACTTTAAACACAAATAAAAACCCGAACACTGCTAGAGTTGGTGGTCTCACCAGCTCTGCCAGGGAAGTCTCTGAGGCTTGTGAATAAAGTTTACTTTGACTCTGCTGCTGTTCCTTTAGTCATCCTGTTCTTTAGCTGATGACAACAAGAAATCTATCAACTAGCTGTTATCAATTCTATCAATTCTGTTCCTCTAGGAAACCCTGATCTTACAGGAGAAATTAAGTAACTTGCTCAAAATCCTATAGTTAGAAATGGCTGGAGCATGACTGAGGCCCAGACTGAGGACTCAGACATGAACTGTGTGTTGGGATTGCTGAGAAAGTCAGCCACTTAGCACATACTGGAGTTTGGCTGTTTGTATCATGGTGGCAGTGATCCAAAACCTCCTAGAAAGAAGCATTTTTTCCTATACTTATGGATAAAAATTCTCATGCTGCAAATGTAGAAGTGGAGGCCCATTAATTTTGCATAGTCCAGCCAGGGCTGCTGGAGCAGAAAAGAGGTCCCAGGCTCCCAAACTAGCCCTTTAGCACCTAGAAAAGCCGGGTTGTGCACACACCCTACACACTCCAGTGTCCTGGACAGCTTCCTTTCCCATGAGCTAGTTACATAGATGGTGTTATAAAACCTTGCCAGAAGGCTTCCTATTCTCTCTTCATCAATTTGCAATCATTTTTCTAAGTCATGTCACCCTTTGTGCCTTCATTCTTTTCTCTTACAATGCTTCCAGAAGACAGCAGGTAAAGAGTCTTGTGCAGTGACAAGTTCCTGGTTTCGAAGAATGATGGCAATTGATTCGTACTGAAAAGACACTGTTCAGTGACAATTTAGGCCACAGATCACAACAGGTGATGATTCCTCCATTAATGAAGCCAGTGAGTGAGCCAGAACTACCATCATAACAGTGCGCAGGCGGCCATCCACCAGACTTTAATACCAGCAGAAGGTAGAAAGCACTGAGAAGCTGCACTTCAAAGACACTATTCTCGCCGAGAGATTCCATATGCCAAGGCTGAGCATAGCTTCATCATGCACCTTCCTGTGCCTAAGAGATATGGAGATGGACGTGTTTTTATAAAACTGTGTGGGGTGCTATAAGGTGTTTATTAGTCTTTATGCAAAATCTACTCTTCCCCAAAAAGTAAAGTTGCATGGCCCTGACTAAAAGTCCTGAAGAGAAAAGGTCTCCATTGAAGCGACACCACTGATGGGTGAGAAGAGTCATCTGATATTGTTGTCCTGAGAGAAATAAGGATATTCTAGAGTCACGTATGTTCTTTGATTATCAGACTTTTGAATGATGGAGCCCAAATCATTGCAATTTCCCATGAAACTCCATTTTGGTACAGGGAAAAGGCTGGAACATTAGTGACATCCACAGGGAAGCTTATCACAGGAATAGATTTCACATAGTTCTACATCTTGTCAGACTACAGGGCGGGAGAAACCAAACCCCATACAAGAATGGATTAGTGATAAGTGGGACCACATTTTGATCATGAGTAGCTATGCAAACTATGTGCCCTGTTTTTAAACCTAAACCCCATCTCAGAACCTAAAGATAGATTTTTGGGGGTACCTTTTCCCAGTGTGATCACGTTGAATAAATCTCTTCTTCCTTGGTAAACAGTAGAAAAGGAATACTGAGACCCATGGCTGCACAGGGTACAGTGAAGGAGTGACAGCTGAATTCTTTACCCTACTCTGGCCTAAATAAGAGATTTAACACCCCTCCAAGGCTGAGGGCATGTTGCTGAGGATACATCAGAAAGAATGTAAGAGTCAGAAAGACAGGGAGATGACTGTAAAATGTCATTTTACAGACAAGACAGCAACTCCAATCATGAACTCAGCAGTTGTACATGTTTGTACTGGATCTTCAAAAGTATGGGTCCATCAAAACTCATGGATGGAGAAGTTGCCCAAAGGACCCCTCCCCACACTGCTGAATTATAACCTACTTAAAGATTCAGGGAGCCGAGAAATCCTTGGCCTTTAGTTATATATACACAGATGACCCTAACAGGCTCCAGTGGACATTGCTAATCCAACAGTCACATAGAATGTTCTGGTTAAAGTAAACGAGTCAGAAAACAATACCAAAATTTATGAACTGGGGAGAGAAACTGGTAGATTATGGGGAAATTCATAGGGATGGCATAAAAGATGGTTAGGGAGAGAATAATCGTAATGCAATAATAGAAATTGCGGTACAATAAAGTATACAGATAAAATTCTACAGGCACACAGGTAGTCTTTATTGTGGCTGTTGCTCTGTCTCTGAGATTAGACAAACTCAAATGCATATATTGTTGAAGATCAGATTTGACAAAGCTCATGCTTCACATGGTAGGAGCGTGAGGATTAGAATTATTAGGCAAAAGGAACAAAGATACAAAAGACAGAAACATAGGACAGCATCTGTGGGGGACACTCAGGGAATACTGAATCCCACTCATTTATCCTTCACACGTTTATATACTTCCCTCCAAAAGGGGAGCAGGGAGACAAAAGACTTCATTAACACGACACAAGGAAGAGACACGAATTCTCTGACCTTTAGTTCTGCTGGAGCAGATCTACTTCAACCTCAAAATACTAATTAACCACATCCTAGGCCAGAATCTCTTGTTTGTAGTCACTCTTGTTGTTAACAGCTTGGAGGGAACAAAATAAGCTCAAACTCTCTGACCTTCAGGCAAGGTGGAATGGGCTCACATCTGTATGTGCCCCGACTATATATACATACAATAATATCTATATATGTCTTTTTTCAATGACCTGAAACATATTTTATTTGAGAATTTGACTAGAATTACAGAGACTGAGAAATAAATTGGTAAAGACAATTATTTTTGCTTTCTACTAATCACTTACTTATGTGTTGTCTAGTCTTATGTCAAAATGACACAGCTAGAATCATATGAGAGACGGGGACCCTAATTGAGGAAATGCCTCCAAAAATCTGTTTCTAAGCAAGCTTGCAGGGCATTTTTTTTTTTAAATTAGTGCTTGATGGGGAGAGCTCAGTCCATTTGGGAGGGGCCAGCCCTGTACAGGTGGTCCTGGGTTCTATAAGACAGCAGGATGAGCAAGCCATAGGGAATAAGTCTGTAAGCAGCACCCCTTTGTGGATAATGAGTGATGGAGGAATATCTATGTGTTACTTTCATTATTAATAAAGATACTGCCTTGGCCCTTTAATAGGACAGAAAATTAGATAGGCGGAGTAGACAGAATAGAATTGTGGGAAAGAGAGGGGAGACGCTTCAGGCAGTCGCCATAGTGAGTCTCCATGCTTCTCCTCTCCGAGATGGACGCAGGTTAAGATCTCTCCTGGTAAGCCACACCTCGTGGTGCTACACAGATTACTAAATATGGGTTAAAGGAAGATGTGAGAATTAGCCAATAAGAGGCTGAAACTATGGGCCAGGCAGTGTTTTAAAAGAATACAGTTTCCGTCTAATTATTTTGGGTAAAGCTAGCCGGGTGACAGGACACAGCCCCGCTGCTTCCTTCTACAAATGAGCACTAATGAAACTTTTGCTTTTTTAAATTGTAGGTGGGTGTGTGACTCTTGGAAGGTAATCATGCAGTCCTCTTTGCTATACTATTGAATTTTATCTAGTTAATTCCTTTCATTTTTGCTTTGTAATAGTGAATTTACTATCCCACACCTCTCTGGAGTTTTTGCATAACAACCAGAGAGTAAACATCGGTGTTTCTCACAGTGTATAACTGCTCCAGTGTGAACACTTGCTTTGGAACACACTTCAAATTCTTTCAATGTTGAAAGGTGAGAGAAGGCATCCTATGTTGAAGACAGTCAGTAGCTGACAATAGTGTCCTCTTGGATTTACCCAGTTCCTTTGCCTAATTCAGCTTTGTAACTGATGGATGCCAGCATTCATAATCACTATTTCCCAAATAATATCACCAAGCTAAGGATTACTATTTTCACATGCCCATCTCTTTGCTCATTTTAAAGAGCATATTCCACAAGCAATAGAAAATTTGCTAATCCTTTTAAGTTGTTTGATGGGTATAAATTAATGAGGACTTGTCTCTTCTTTCCCTAAGCAACTAGAGGCTACTTTTCCTACTTTAGCTCATTCATCATTCATACCCCAAATCTGTAGCCACCCAGCAGAGTGGTCATATGATCCTCATTGCTATAAGTACTTTTTCATGCTAGGCTATTTACATGGGTCACTTTCCCACATTTTGCTCTTCCATGGATATTGTGGTATATGAGGACAGGCTTAATGAGCTATGGGGAAAAGATAATCCCTAGCAAATGCATCAATTGAACAGCTTTAAAGCCAAATTTATAATGATGTCAAAGTCATTTTGGAAAAGATTTTAGTTATATCACTGAGAAATGAGGCAGCCAGGGCAAATACTCAGGAAATTTTTATCAGGCATTTGCTTTGAGGGATACAAAATAGAGAGATGGAAACAAAAATCAACTTGTTCAATTTCTTGGGCAAGAATTGTCCACCTAGTAACATTGGGAGAGATTGTAATAAAATGTCAGAAGTAAAGTGTCAACCCTAAGAGGAGACCCGACAGGAAAAGGAGCACACAGGTGTAAGAGGATAGGCCTACTTTAAGTAGTTGAATGCGGAGAAGGATGGCTTACTGCATTTGAACTGGATCTATAAGGACAAAGTTCCTACTGATGGAGATGAGTGTTGTATATGGCAACTGATGCTGAGTTCCAGTGATGGTGCTACTGTGAGCAAGAACTGGAAAAGGGAGGAGAAAGATGATGCAATACAGTTTTACAGACACAAGAACGTCAGGCCTGGTGCCCTAGAGGATGTGAAATGTTCTCATGTTGGGTGAGTCGGTGTGTAAGCAAATGCGTGTGTGTGTGTGTGTGTGTGTGTGTGTGTGTGTGTGTGAAGGTGTGTGTGCAGAGACCAATGATGGGCTGCACTTCTTAAGTGCAGTTTCACTGACATAGCTTTGCTGTGTACATTGGACTTGCTGGTCCATGGACAGTAACCTGGCTTCTGAATAACAGGTCTAAGTTATAGGAGATTCACAGAACAAGACAATAGGTACCAAAATGAGTTAGATTCTTGAGTTGTCAAAGCAAATTCCTTCTAATTAGCTGATTTATATCACCAAGAATATTTCATAATTTTGGGGATCAGAACTTCACAAATTAAAGTGGTATATGGCTCTATGTTCTCTGCAAATCTCAGAGGAGTGTTTTCCCTTCTTTCCTCCCGGCTTTGGCTGTCTCCTGC
Organism: Arvicola amphibius; assembly: GCF_903992535.2. Classification (NCBI taxonomy): domain Eukaryota; kingdom Metazoa; phylum Chordata; class Mammalia; order Rodentia; family Cricetidae; genus Arvicola; species Arvicola amphibius. The sequence goes on along the minus strand of NC_052058.2, from coordinate 104,629,820 downwards.
CATCAGAAAATGTTCCTTGTAAACACATCCCGCCAGTCCCTGGACTCTTTTTATCTATGACTCACTTTACATTCATTTGTCCTAATACCTTGTAGGTGTGTGTCTGTATAGCAGCATGTGTGACGGTCAGAGATTGTCCTTGGCCATGATTCTTTAAGAGCTGTCTACCTTGACGTTATTTGTTGAGACAAGGCTCATTCACTCTTCTGTTAGGAATTCACTGTCTATGCTAAGCTGAGTGACATTGAGCTGTAGGGGTCCACCTGTTTCTGCATCCACATCGCCAGGATTACACACACCAAAAGAAAGAATCATTTACTTGTCTTCTGAGACTAGAACTTAGGGCTTCAAGCAGTTACCTATACAGCCATCTCTGCAGTCCAACCTCTACTCTTAATAAGGATACCAGTCACCGGGGTAGAGGCTCTTTTAGTTCCACAGAGAGTTCACATGAAGATTAGTTATACCATCAAATACCTGGTTTACAAACAGGCCACATTTTGAGATTCTGCGGTCTATGGGAAAACATTTCAACTCATCTCAACGAGCTTATTTATGCACAATTTTATAAATGAATGACAACAATAAAATTATGATTTAACCTTACAGCATCTACTTCTAATTCCACTGAGGGGAAGAGTGTAGTTATTATTATTTTTCCATGTATGTGTGTGTGTCTGTGTGTTTTTATGTATACATACATGCAAGCATGTGTGTGCATGTACATTCCCTGGTGTGAGTGTGGAAGTGAGAAGACAACCTTAAGATCTTAACCTTCTATGCTGTTTATAACAGGGTCCCCCTGTTTCAGCCTAAGTATGCCAGACTAACTAGCCATTTAACTTCTCTGCCCATCATTGTGAAGTTACAGCTGCTTACTTAGGTTCCAGGTTTCAAACTTAGTACATCCAATTTATGTGTGAAGTACTTTACCTGCATTGCTATCTCCCTAGCCCATTGCCCCTGGGCTCTTACATTTAAGTAAAATTTTATTTCATGAGGCAATTTTGTCTTTAAATATACAACACAGAAATGCTTTAGAAATTAGGGTTTCCAAGAGTATAGCATTATATCTAACTCTAACAGCAAGCAAATTTTCAAAGTCCGGAATCTTACACCACCCTGGGTAGCACATGAACAGTTTTAACTATGAATAGCAAATTTATTTAGCTAAAAGTTTAAATTTTGAAAAATGAGCAATAATTTCTCAAATTACTGCAATGATGAGGACCACTGAACCTCAACTAATACCATCAAATGCTCTCTAGTCATGTGCATTCAAAGAGAACTGCTTCCTTCATTTATTTCCTTTGCTTGCTGTACTTTGATAACATTTAAAGGGCATTGATCACATAACCTATTATCAAGTCTTTGTATACATATGCCCGTGTGTGTGCGCATGTGGGGGCCAAAGTCAATGGAGGGTGTCTTCCTCAATAGTCTACATTAGTTTTTGAGATGAAGTGTCATGCTGCACCTGGTGCTCACTAACCATTGATAACTAGATGGCTTGGCTAGTAAGCACCATAAACCCTTGGGTTTCCGCCTACCCATTGCTTGGCTCACAAGCACAGGTCCCAGTTCCTAGCTTTTTTTATATTTATTTGCTGGGGATTCAAATTCAGGTCCTCATTTCTGTGCAATAAATATTTTGATGAAGGAGCTATCTGTCTATCCCTTTAAAACTATTTGTTGTTTTTATGATGACAAATGGCTTTCAATTAATAGTTATGTCAGAAGAATAGGTACTTGCATGATATTTTCATCAGAAAAAAAACACCAACCAGTAATGTTATTCAGACAAATCTTTAAAGTCTTCAATGCAAGTACTTTGTTCTCACCAAATTGATGACATTTTTGATAACTTCTAGGCAGTTAAAGGGAGTCTTGTGTATTTCTCACTAGTCAACCCCTGTGATTTATCATAATACTAACTTAGCTGCTTTTTATTGAAAAATGATATATCATTAATTTTTCAAAGCCAGCATTTATCATTGCATAACTTCTGTGAGTTTGGATTGGATGGTGCATGTATGTCTAAGACATAGCCTGAAAGGCTCAAATAGATTAAGTAGGCTTGAAAATGTATATGCCAATAACAGACATGGTCAACAACAGAATGCAGATTCCTTATTTCAAATCCCAAATAATTGTTTTTCTACCTGTCTGAAGACATTGTTTCTGGTCTCAGAAAATAGTGGTGATTTTATATTTGGGGACTTCATATGTCTAAGATCTTTGTTGAGTCCATATTATTCTTCTCTCCCAAAGCCAGAGTCTGTTACTTCCTTGAGTTCTCCTTTTGGGGTGGGGGTGGGGATAATCTGTCTCTTGGCAATGTCCCTGGTGTTTCTGAGTAATAGTAATATTGTATTGTTTATATAGAAATCTCGACTAGAAAGTGTCCAAATTTTCTGGGAGGAGTTTAGAGAATTTTAATCGGGAAACTGAGGCTGTAGTGGGTAGAGTCCTTGCCCAGCATACACTAAACTCTGTGTTCAGTCCCAGCAATGTACAAGGTTGACATGATAGTACATGCCTAAAATACCAACATTCTGAATGACAGATCCAGAAGGTCAGAATTTCAAGGTCAACTAAAACTATATAGCAAGTTCAAGGGCAACTTGATGTTATTATTTATAAATATATAGTGGCTGGGGACTAATTCCACAAGGGGCAGCGATCCCAAGAGGAGTGGCAGTGGGTCACCCGAGGCCTCAGCAGGTCTCCTTGGTGAGTGGGAAACCATGGTGGGTGAGAGACAGAGAGATACGCCATGCAGAGAGAGTTTGGGTATAGAGTTTATTTAGAGTTATTTAGTGGGTTATGGAGAGGAAAGAGAAGGGGAAGCGGGAGAAGGAAAGCCAGGGAGGAATAAGGGAATGGGGCAGTAGTTACTGCTTCAGAAGAGGGATGGGAAGAGAGAAAGCCGGGCTGGAGAGGAGGCAGGAGATCTGCTTGCATGGAAGCTGGAGTGGGAGGTGGGGGGTTGGGAGTGGGACAGGGTACCCAGGTGACAGGGAAGGTCACCAAAATGATAACACTTGGAAGATAGAAACCTTTATTTTATAGTAGTAATAATAATTATTATTTTATGGTTTAATCTAAGCAGTGAAACTAATTGCAAAACAAGCTCATGTTGCTGGTAACTGTTATGCCCAAATCTGCAAAGTTCCCCAAAAGCCAAAAAGGAGACTGAATTCTGTATGTAAAAGCAAAGAGCCTTTATTTTATGCAAGTTTGCAAACTTGGTCTCTCCGCATGTCCAATGTATTGGAATAAACGAAAAAGCTCTGAACTCAATTAGAGTAGGGTTTTTATAGTAGTAAAGGTGGGAGTGAGGGGTTTCTGAGGTTCGGGAGCCCTGATTGGCTGACATTTGTCTAGGAAAGTCCTGCTGGGTGTGTGCTGGCAGGTGATCCTGTCTCCAACGGTTGGAACATTAGGCATTTCCTTTGCATGGTCTGTTCTTAGGTGGTGCTCAGGTAATCTCAGGTTGTGGTTCTTCCTGCAACCAGGTATTGCTTCATGGTAAACTACTGAGACCCAGGCCTCTTGTTAAATTTATCGATGGCTGAGTCCTACTCTGGCAAGTGATAATGGTTGCAAGTAAAGAACTTCCTTTGGGAGGTGTGTTTATATTTAGCTTAACATGTGGGCTCCTACAGTAACCAGTCAAAAATGAGCATTTTGACTTTTTGAACAGCTCCTTCACTTATTCAAAAATGAGTGTGCAATACCTCTGCTCTTTCTGCTATTAACTACCTCACTTGGCTCATATATGATTCTTGGATCCTATACCTCCAAGTGAGATGCTTAACAGGACAGCCTGGCTTCAGGCAAGTCCCCAGCTGTTATTTAAACCTATACTGGGATGCTTTTTCTGGGAACCAACTTAAACAAAAATGCCACTGGCTTACAATCTGCCCTTAAATTCCTGGCCCACCAGGTGGTTTTATTCCGCTTGCATCTGCTAGCAGATTACTTAGTAACTTGTGTCCATCCCCACAGTAGGAGGGGATTTCTCCACCCTGAAGCAGTCTGGGGGAGTGGGGGTTCTGTATAGTGACAATGGAGGAGCCCTTCTCATAGAACCAAATGCTCATGTTTCTTAGTCTCTAGAGTCTGAAACGCCACTCTTCTCTGAAATGATGCCCAGGGATGTGACAGCATTAATGAGTCTGGACTTGGAAACAGGTTCTTTATGCACAGGTGCAGGGGGACAGGATCAACTTTGGGTGTCATTTCTCAGGCATTGTCTGCCTTGTTGATTCAGCTGGAGCTCTCACTGACCTGGGATTCACAAAGGAGGCTAACAGGGAGCCCCAGGGATCCACCTGTCTTTACCCCCAGTGCTGTGATTACCTGGAAGCACCACCACAGCAGGGCTTTTGGTGTGGTTCTGAGAATCTAGCAGGGATCCTTCTGCTTGCAAAGCCAGCACTCCACCGACTGCAATATAAGCAGTGGGAATCTGAAGGTGCTCTAAGCATTTTACATTTAAGAGAAGAGAGGTGGCTTTGGTGATTCAAACAGGTTATTATTATACAAATTTATAAATATTGCTGATTTGAGTACTTCCTCGCGTAAGGGACCCTGTGTCTCTATATAGAGCAGCCCAATGAGTTGGACGTAGGTTTTATAAATGTCTGGCTCAGAGTGGAGAAGTTCTGCTCAGAATGATCTGATTACCAAATAGCAGGGTTCAAACTCCGATCTGTCTGAATCTAGAGCTCAGACGAGAGTTAAGCTAAACACTTTTAAATTAAAATGATTCAAACGAAACAGTGTAATCCTGCTCCAGTCTCAGGGAGCAATCTGCCTCCCCATCTTATCTAAATCCACAGGACAGTCACAGGTTAGAGACACACTTCATCTACTGTTAGATAAACAAAGACAGCTCAAGCTGAAAGACAATGAACTCAGAGTCCGTCCTTCATCCTTATTAGCATCCCTTCTGTCAAACGCCCTAATAAGTGGTACCTAGTAATTTCTAAAACATGCTCATTTATTATCTATTCCCCCTTTTCTTGTTTAAATCAGGAAGCCATACAAATCACTGAACAAGAGAACAATGAACAGGTCCTTTATATGTTCCTTCACCTGGGGTAAGACAATTTAGAGACAGGAAAAAGGTTATGACTCTTTTCAAGAACTGGGATTGGCACATTTTATTCTGGGACAAGGCAGCTGGGTGTCTGGATTTGTGGGCAGGCACTGTGTTGTGGGAGGGCAGAGGTGTTAAGACTGGCTATCACTTCTTCAAGTCTCAACCCTGCTCTTCATCATGGACCTGGGCTTGTGCAGCACATCAGGAACTTCCTGCCTGGTTTTTCCTTTTTTCTCTTCCCTTTCGGGAAGTAGTAGGGTTTGCACCCACATTCTTCTACATCGCAGTTTAGTTCTCTACAGCTGAGCTATAGCCCCACTCTCTATTGACTCATCTTTACATGGGCACCATCTCTTCTGTGTTCTGAAATGAGTTTATGAAAACAACACAAATATCACTCAAGAAAGACAGATACTACCTATTGTGTCTAACAGGCTTGAAGTAAAGAAATAGGGGAGGGGGAAATAGCCAATCAAAAACAAATAAACAAGGCCTACTTGCATGTTGGGGTGGTAGTTCATTTGGTAAAGTTCTTGCCTTGCTTGCATAAGGACCTAAATTCAATTCTTAGAGTCCATTAACAACAACCACAATAACAAAAAGAGAGGATATTAGTGGTGTGTACTTACAAAGGCAGATTTCTGGGGCTTATTCCAAGTTAGCCTAACTTTGTGATTAGCAGGCCAATGAGAGAAGCTGTCTCAAAAAAGTTAAGATGGACATTATCTCAGAAACTATTGTGAGGTGTCCTCTGCCCACGTCACCCCCCATGCACCAGCAAACAGGCATGCACCTGCAATTGCAGAGACTGAAATAAAACACTTGTAAACCCATCACATAGTGTCTGTGCATCAAAGACAGGACAGCCAAAATACATACTTATTAATGGACACTTCATCTGCACAGGAATTAGTTCAGGGACTTCTCATGTCCTTTACTTGTTGCTGTAGTTTTAAGGTGGAACTTCCTCTAAATGATCATGTGTTTAGACACTGGGAACTGAACTGGTGATGCTGTTAGGAAAGATTGTGGACCCTTCAGAGGTGAAACCTTGTGGGAGGAAGTCTTTGCTGTTTCCCATCGCAGTGGCACTGGGTTTTGGTAATACAATCTTTCAGTAATTTGACACAATTTACCTATTTATGTTACTGCAAAATTAAAATTATAATGCAATGTATTCAACATTTTCTAGATCTTTTAGTAATGATTAAAAAGTCACAAAATTAAATGATTAAAATTTATAGTTCAGGATAAGTAAAGTATAGCACATAAAGAGTCATGTTTATATGTATATGTAAAGCACACACTGATTTAAATGTATTGTATACGTGTAAATAAATTTAAATCTATAAACACAAGTGCTGTAAATTCGGTGTTCTGGCAGTCTACCTTTAAGCGACTCAGCAGCATCAGCTTATGTCATCGCATTCCTACTGTTGTTAGGAGTTGCACATTTCCACCCTGGAGCACGTGCATCCTGTAAAGGGGGCCTGCCGTCACAGATATCTCCCTTGCTCCATGTCCTATTTTTGTCTCTGTCTCCTGCTCTCTCTCTCTCTCTCTCTCTCTCTCTCTCTCTCTCTCTCTCTCTCTCTCTCTCTCTCTCTCTCTCTCTCATGTTCCAACTCTGAGATGGCCATTTGCTCTCTAAGCACTCAATAAACCTCTTCCATTAGATCTCTTGCTTGGCATGATCTGTTAGCAGCAAACCTGAGACCCAATCTGTCAAGGTACCATTAGCTGGCTTATTCTAACAACAAATACATTTAATTTATATGCATGCATATAAATGAGTGCATCTTTGACTAATGATGTATATGTCTATTTTCAAATACATAGAAATGTCAGTGTGTGTGTGTGTGTGTGTGTGTGTGTGTGTGTGTGTGTACACTATGTGTATTAAGAGAATCTAGCAACTCTGGCTTAAATACTAAAGTCACATTCTGAAAGTAGCATTTTTTTCATTCACATCTGTACATTTAAATAAAGCTATCTTGAAGACTTCAGGTTCCAGAAAAAATGGTTTCTAAGCATTCACATCAATTTTGCAAGTTTAAAGAACTCAAAATTTTTAAGTGACTTTATTTTTAAAATCTTTTCACAATGTCACTTGAAGTAAGATTTTGCATTTACTTCCTTGATAATTTGACTTTTGCATTACACAGAACTGACAAAGCCATTTATTGAGTTGTCATCTAATTGTTTCAGAAATCATTAAGTGACAAATCCATCTAAAAAAGAGAACACTGACAAGCTGACACATTATGTGGGACAAAGGACGTGCACGAAAGATGCCTGAGCTGCGACTAGAATTCCCGTCAGGGAAGGAAAAGCAGAACACTAGGGCTCGTTGATCAAGCTGCCTTTTCCTGGGCCAGTCTAGGAGAGAGGCCACCCTGCACTGAGCTTGGCAGTGTTTGGTGTCCACCTAGGAGTCCCTGGAGGTGCAGTCACTTGCACATGCACACCTGCACCAGCATACAACCTTAGTATTTCCAGATGTGGGGAACGCCATCTCAGTGAGAAGGGCACTTAGACACTGGCCCTAAGGAGAGCTGGTTTGTCAAACATGAATACACTATTTTCTCTTCACTAAGGAGACTCTTTTGCTATGTGCAGTTAGTCTTCTGCACACGTGCAAACCCAGAACATGTGCAGGTACATGTTTCTTTGCATGTGTGCAGAGTCTAGAGAAGGATATCAGATATTCTGCTCTGTCATTCTTCACCTTATTCCTTTGAGATGGGGTTTCTGATTGAACCTGGAGCTACGTTAGCAGCCAGCAAGTTCAGCTATTCTCCTATCTCTACCTTGCACAGCTCTGGGGTTACAAATGTGTGTGGCAGCATCTGGCAGTTTGCATGTTTGCTGGTATTTGACCTCAGATATTAGTGCTGATGCAGCAAGTGCTCTTGCTCATCTTAACTCGCATAGCCTGTACGTTTTCCTTCTTTATTCCTCACAAACATACAGGACTCACATGCAATGTCTGAAATAACAGCACATTCCAGAAGCAGCTACATTAAGGGAAGCCTGTGGAAGTTCCACGCACTGGAGAATATTCAATCACTGGCTCCATATGTTGGGATCTGTGAACCCCCAGATCCTGAATTTCTTGTAAACAACTTGTTTTCCCTTGACCTGAGTGCCTATAGTTGCTCTGAGCACGAGACCCTCAAGAGTTCCTGACGGCAAGGGAATGGTTTCTGGTGCGTTTAGCTAGGGCATGGCTATCCTTATATAAGCTGCACCTGGAAACAATAAAGGGGGGCATTCTTGGGGTATTCTGGCATCAAGGATGGCTTGTGTCTCTGTCTGTGAGTCTCTGTGTGTTTCAATCTCCAGCCCCTTGCTCAGTTCATGAACTGTGTGGTGGCGCATAGAGCGCAGACGGGCGTGGTGCACCGCATCCATATCTACCTGAGGTAGACCCACAGCCTGCATAGATGCTAAAACAACATGTTGATGTGTGTAACCAAGCCTTCTTGGACCTTGTCCCTTCCACATACTCAGTTTTTCAGTTCATTAATAGAAGTCTGGCCCTCTGTCATTGTAACTTGTCACAAAGGAAGAAAGATGACACAAAAATGTAGCCAAATTATTACAAAGGCAAAATTGCTTCCAGGGAAAACTTACCATGTCAATTGATCTATTGACAAGCCTGAAGTACATATCTCACACCTTCATACAGCTCCTCATGGTTCCCCTTTCCATCTCACAGAGGACGGCCATATCCTACTTTTAAACAACTTTATTGTCTTATATATGCTTATATCCTAAATTATACACAAATAAGACAAGAAATGAGGAACCCAAGATTCTTTGATAACTCCAGCAAAATTCTAAGGGCCTTTTTAAAAATTTAATTTTAGTTTTTAGTGTGTGACTGTTTGCTTTGTGTGTGTGTGTGTGTGTGTGTGTGTGTGTGTGTTTGCTTTGTGTGTGTGCTTGTTTGCTTTGTGTGCGTGTAAATGAGTGTGATGCCTTCAGAGGCCATAGGTATTGGATCTGCTGGAGCTGGAGATACAGGTGTTTGTGGTCCACCACACATGCATGCTGGGAGCTGAACTGAATTCAGGTCTCTGGAAGACAGGAGTACATGCTCTTATCTGAGCAATCTCCTCATCCCTGGGGACTTTTATGTAATACCTTTGAAGGAAAAAAATCACTACTACCTTCATCTCTAGGCTGTAGCTCACTTTCTGAAACAATCTCAGGTTATATAGTGAAATAATTATTTCAAGGCAAGTTGGAGATGCCCGACACATGTTGTAGCCCCCTTTGGAATTTCCCTGTGATTCAGAAGGGCACTGCACACATCTGCAGATTCTCAGACCAGGGGAGGATTTTCACCATGTGCAGCATTGTAGCTGGTCATAGACATGAAACACATCAACTCTGAACACCCCCTTATTTGGCTGGCTCTGTTGGTCCGCTTTTATTATTGCCCTGCATCATCACCTTTGCATTATGGCCCTTTGTTTGCAGCCCACACTGAGGCTATCACAGCAAAGCCCTCCTTAACAGCAATAGTGTCTTGTGGTTTTTACATCGCATTTCTCTCCTTAATACTGACTGCTATTGTGATAATGAGCTTAGTAATCTCATTGAAGATGAATTTCCTTTGAACTCCTTTTCTTTTTTAAAAGCTGGAGAGAGTCTTTGTTTCCAGGAGCCCTTTCCAGGCCTGGAAGCTTTCCATTTGAGTACAAGCCAAGAAGACACCTGGGGCATCAGACTTTGGCCTCGGAGTCCTTTTCTTTAGGCGTCAGCAACTCCCCCAGGCTCTTCCTACAGCTCCTCTGTCTGCTACAAGGCCTCTGAGCTAATTGTCTTTAATGAGCTTGCTGGGCAACTCTGCCCATAACCCAAGGAGAGCTTACCTTTCCCACTGAGCTTTCAGTTTACTCGAAAAGTGCTGATATCTTATGCTTCTTCTTTCTTTTGTGTACAAAATGGAAATTAAAGAAATTGAGAGCTGGCGTCCACTGGGCTCCTCTACCAAGAGGATGCCCTTTACCTGACTTAATAACAGTTGTGGTTTTTACACTTAGCTCTGACCAAAGCTCATCAAGTGCAAGGATCCACTTAAGACACTGGGCTTTACAAAGGGAGATCGCAACCAGCTGCTAACAATCGCTTGATATTGTTTTAGAAATGTAAATTCTTAACCCAACTCTGACCTATCAGGTCAGATGTTCTACAAGCAGAGCTCAGCACACTGTGCCTTAACAAGCCCTGTGGGACATTTTGAGGCATGATCATTTTTTGAAACTACCTTTTACGGGTCGTATGAGGTCAGCATCCCCATTACACTCGCTTTTCAAGGGAGGAAGCTAAGCCTCCTAGGGATTTAGTTATCTATCAGAGCCACAGATTATTTTAAACTTCAAAGCAGAGGCAAAATATAGAAGAAAACAACAGCTTAAAGATGAAACATTAATTGCACATGTAGTAGTCAAAAGCTCAGTACTGGGGCTCAGATGGTAAAGTATGCTTGGTATGCAAAATGAGTATCTGAGTCCAAGCCCAGAGTCCAGTGAGAAGTAGGGTGTGGGTGTGTGCACTGGGTAGGTAGAGAAAAGTGGATTTCTGAGGTCTGCTGGTCAGCCAGCAGAGCCAGATTCAAGAGATCCAGACTTCTGAGAAAACAGGTCTCCAAAAATACCTGGAGGAAAGACATCTAAATTTGAGGTCTGTCCACTACATGCATGCACACATATGTGCATACTATACCAGCACACACACAGACACATGTAAAAAAAAAGAGAGAGAGAGAAAGGAAAAAAGGAAGAAAGAAAAACTCAGTAATAAAAAGACAACTGAAAATAACTCCCTCTCTCAGACACTACACTTAATACAACTCAATAAATTTGAAGAAGGAAAAACTATTATAAATTGAAATACTAATTCTGATCTATTCTAAGGAGAAAGTTTTCAAAACCTAATTGGTTTATATATACTGAAAATACAATTAGGAGCCTAACATCCTGGGAAACATGGAGTACTCTGACAAGAAGATTAATTTCATAGCAGTAGATTTAGAAGAATTAATTTTAAACAGATCAACCAAGTCCGTTTATATGAACTGCTGGGGCCTGTCCTACTAGAGAGAAGACAAGGGTAGGGACTGCAGTTATCTGCTCCTTCATGGGGAGTGTCCATGTGAATATTAATCCTGAAGACTGCGTGTCGACTCCCTGTCTGTGGAATGTGTTTAAGTGCCACCTGTGTAAATGTGGGGAAGCATTAGCTTCCTGAAGAGACTAGACCCCTCGCAGGGAAGAGCCCTGAAACATCACAGTAATTTCTCACATTAAATAAGGAAACAGATGGGCATCTGCCAGGAAGTTTTAAGACTGAGTATGAAGCAGAGGACTAGAGCGAAGCCTGCTGAAGCTGGAGCAAGCAGCAGCTGTTGGTTTGGCTACTTGTACCCTCTTTCCTTTTCAGCAGTGTCCCTTCAGCCTTAGGAGCATCTCAGGTCAGCAAAAAGCATAGGCAGCCACTAGGGTGTCTCAAGGAGAGCAAACACCGAGCTTCAGAAGTCTATCCTTGGTAAAGCTAGATCCACGTGAAGACAGGACTTCATTCCCATGGACTGCCTTCCCACAAGCAAGGCAAGCTGTAAGACAAAGTGTCTGAGCGGGAAGTGTGGAGGAATGGATCCTAGGGGTCAGGAAGCAGGTACATCTATATCTGCAAAGCAGCTGGCAAGGATGTGCTCAGGGAGATCAAATTACATTTTTGTTCAGTGGCACAGCTGGGACCCAGCCTGCTGCATGGCGGTGACTGATTTGTGTATTCATGGTCCCTGTTAAATTGACAGTCTGAGTGTACACCATTCTTCACTGACTTCTTAAAAAAATTAAAACAAGAATGAAAAGCACAGCCTGTATTAGTTCTTTGGGAATTTTATTGAAACAAATATTCATGTATATGTATTTACGTATTCATTGTGTTTACTAATTATTTGAGAATTTCATAGAATGTGTCTTGATTACATTTACCTCCAGCATTGTCCCAACTCCTCCCAGATCCATTCCTACCACTAACCCCCCCACACACATTTTTATTTTTCTTGTTCTTTTTAGAGGAGACCACCTTACAGCAGGTGTCCTGGTTCTTTGGCTCTTAATAACATGTTTACCATTTCATCTGCAATGTTCCTTGAACCTTAGGCATTATTGGGTTATATTACAATTGTATTAATTGGGGCAGGCATACTATGGTAAGGTGATCTACATTTTGACCAGTCACTGGTTCAAAAAGAAGAAAAAGAAGAAGTTGTTGTAGTGATGAGCAGTGGGCAGGCCTGCTTTTTGTCCTGATCGGCCTACGCATGGCTAGCTTTACACCAAAATAACAACACACAAACTGTATTCATTTAAATACTGCCTGGCCCATTAGTTCCAGCCTCTTATTGGCTAATTCTCACATCTTAATTAACCCATTTCTAATAATCTGTGTAGCACCATAAAGTGGTGGCTTACCAGGAAGATTCTAACCTGTGTCCATCTCGGAGAGGAAAGCTATGGCGTCTTCCTCACTATCTTCTTTCTCCCAGAATTTTGTTCTGTCTTCCCTGCCTACCTATGTTCTGACCTATCAGGCCAAGCAGTTTTCTTTATTAATTAACCAATGAAAGCAACAGATAGATAGAAGACCCTCCTACATCAAGTTGTTTCTTTGATGAGGGGTAAGCACTGCACTTATCTGTGGGTATTCAGAATGCAGTCAGAGATTGTACTGGGTTAGGAAAGTGACTGTAGGCTGTTTTCCTATTGGCTCCATGGTCTCTCCAGCCTTGAGTAGTTGGCTAGCTTGTCAGTAGCAGACACGAATCCCTTCCTATTGAGCAGGCCTTAAGTAGAAGTGCAGGTAGCTGTTGATTAGTCCCAGGATATGAATAGCACTCTCACACCTTTAGGGAAAGCTCCATCATTGTTGCATATGCAGGCATTAGAATTGAGGAGGGATATTGATCATTTCTCTTCCATGCCAGCCTTCATGGTTCCTTTCAACACTGTTAGAGTTAATCATCAGGAAGGAGGCTTCCAGCTAAGATCCAGAATGATTCCTTTAAGTCCTGGGTCCACAGTGTGTGGTATCGTCAACAGGAGGGCTAGACTTTGTTTTTCTAGTACCAAGGACAAGAGCAATAGCCTATATTGTTTGGAGGTCTCTTAGACTCCCCTGACTAACAACTCAAAAGTTTTCCCATGTCTGACTACACTGAGACTTTTGTTAGGTAGATAATGGATTTTGTATGTGTGTGTGGGGGGGGGCGAAGGATTACACTGTCTTTCCAAGTAGCATAACTTAAATTAATACACACAAACATATGCTTATGTAATTTTAAATAAACATAAAATAATATAAGTCCTTAGGGTCTTTTCAAACACCTTTAGTGTTATTTATTCCTCATCCTCTTTGACTTTTAAATAAAGTTCAATTCAAAAGTTAATACCCATAGTTTGCACTTCTATGTATACATGTGTGAGAAAACAAATTACAAAAAATAGCTTTAAAATCCTGGCAGTTGCCAAGCATCGTAGCCCATTCCTTTAATCCTAGCACTCTGGAGGCTGAGGCAGCCAATCACAGTGAGCTCACTGTCAGCCAGGTCTACACGATAAGTTCCAGACCACAAAATGCCCTGCAAATGTCTTTGATGGTATGCTATTTTGTCTAGTCCTTTACTTTATTTTAAAAGCGTTAAAGAAAGAAGTGTGGCAATGATGCAAGTAAGAGAGCTTGCTAGACAAGCATGATGCTCTAAGAATGAACCCCTTGAACTCCAATTAAAATAAATACCTGAGGTTGACAGTGTGCCTACCTGTAGCCCCAGGACTCCCAGAATCAGTGATCAGGAAGAAGGATCACTGAGGCTTGCTGGCTGGCAGCCTAGTTCCAGTTTCACTGAGAGGACTTGTTCCAGGGGACTAAGTAAGAAAGTGGCAGAGCAGAGTACACAACACCTGCCTTTATTTCCTAAATAAACAGATGTGTGTAGCACATGTACACAGTCAAATAAGAGCATGGGCCATGTTATAGAGGAGTTATGTTCTTGTCTCAAATAAACACATACATCCACTCAAATAAGAGCCTGGGCCATGTTACAGAGCAGTTATGTTCTTGTCTCGAATACACACATACATCCACTCAAATAAGAGCCTGGGCCATGTTACACAGGAGCCATGTTTTAGTCTCTTAATGGTTGTGGACATCCAGGAGAGGAAGAGACTGCATCTTTAAATCTCTGTTCATGTATCTAGCCTTGTGCTAGGCATATAATGAGAGCTTAAAAGATATATGTTGATAGTAATGAGCTTCTTTCTCTTAAATTGTTTTCTGAAATTGGTAGGCTTAAAATAGTATATCAAACAATGATCAATACTCACGGCATGCCAGGCAAAATTGGCAGAATAAATGTGTGTAAATCAAGAAGATAGGAGAGCATCTCCCAGAAAATTTGGGAGCTGCTCAAGGATGAAATTGGGGAACTGATGACTGAAATGTGCAATCTGTTGTTTCAATTGACCTCGGGGTAAGGAGAGTGCTGGGTAACCAGTGAAAACCTTTTATGAGCAAACAGACTCCAGAATGCTATACTAACCGCAGAGCAATACACCACACAGGCTGAGGGATCCCACTGTTAAGTACTTGATAGCTCACATGTTTTATAAAAGGCTGCGTGGTCTTAGGAAAAGTGAAATGCAAAATGAATCTGGAGAAACTGCAAGATAGTTGGAGGAAAGTAAAAGCTAGTGGATCCGTTGATTTTTCTGGTTGTTGTTACAAGATAGCTGACAGGAAGCAACTTAAAGGAAAATAATTTACTCTGGTTTATAGTTTGAGGGAATATAATTCCTCACAGGTACATGGCTGCAGGAACAACAGCCTGTTCTTCACATTGTAGCTGCCATCATGATGCAGAGTGGGAAGCAATTAAGCATTTCTGTGTTCATTACACATCTTCCCACAAAACCCGGAAATACTCCATAGTGGGTTTCTTCAAGGAGGATGGAGATTCCATTGTGATTTAGCTCAGTATTTTGTTCTGAAATCTTGGTGGAAGCTGTTTCATCTCCTTCATCCTCAGGTCCTAACTACCAATGCTTAGGCTACTGTATTACTTAGGGCCTTATGAGTTTCAACATCATTGAGAGGTAGAGTTGACTCTGTAAACTGCTTCTGTCTCCTGATAAAGCCCTGCTCCCTTGACCTTTTGAAATTTCAATTTATTCTATATATTGAAGCAACCAAATAGGCTTTAATAAAATGTAAAATGACATGTTCCTACTATTAGCAGAGTGCCCAGTTGCATGGAGTTCTGGCTGAAGAATATCTGCCACACAAAAGTGTGTGTTGTTCTGGGGTAAGATACCCGCAGGAAGCCACTTTGATCTCTTGGAGGCTGTCCTCTGAGTTTAGATTATCAGCTGCATAGGTATGGCCTTGCAGCCTTGCAAAATTCCTTGTTTTCTCACAGACATGACTCTTCAAGTTTCTCTTTTTCCTCAGGAACCTTTTTCATGGCCTTCGCATCTTTCAAGAGTCTTTATGTTATCACATAAAAAATGGTGAGAGCTCTATCCTCTTAGAAAAACTGACCTGTATCAAATGAAGGGTATCCCTTCATAGAGGACAGACTGGATGGAGTTCAGGAAGATGTGCGTAGATAGGAGGAGCTATAGTCTGCTGGATCCGAACAAAAGAAGCTGCCAAGAGCAAATACTTGCCTGAAATTTGCACCTGAAAGTTGCTTCTTGGAGCGTTATTTTCAAAAGACCAGTGGAACAAATTATCACAAAGAGGCACAGGCATTGGCAATGTAAGAAGGGCATTTGAAAGTGAAAGCAAGTGATTGGGAGGAAGAGAAGATGTAAACACCAGAACTCATAGCAGTTGACCAGTTTCTTGTTTTGTGCTTTCTTAGTGAACACATGGTGTCATCAAAGACTTTAGGTGGCTAGGACATTTCCCAGTAGGAAAGACATGGGTTGGTTCAAAGAGACAGGTTTTATAAGTTTTTGATGTGTGTGTGTGAAAGCAGGCTGCAAAGTCTTACCGTGCCTCAGTAAAGACCTAAGTGCTGAGCTGGGGAGATGGCTCAGCAGGTAAAGGTTCTTTCCTCTAGTCTAATGACCTGGGGTCTATCCCTGCAACACACAGCATGAAAGAGAAAAGACTTCTGCAGCTTGTCATCAACTTTTCCATACACCCCACCAACACACACAAAGGAAATCACACTGGCTCAGGCTACTGTTAGAGTTAGAATCTGAATCTTTACATTCCTCTAAAATGTCTACAAACTCAAACTAGGGAGACTTCAGATGCACTAGGATTCTGAAAATTGTTGCAAGTCTGTCCCTGAGACACCTTCACGCCTGATCATTTAGTGGCCAGGAGCTCAGCTTGTTAATAAATTGCTAGGCATTGATAAGTGGCTGCTCAGTGGCCTCATTCACGAATGTTCCACTCAGTGTCAGAGCAGAAACTCTACAAATTGGATTTTTAGTCCACGGAGATTTTCTCCTGTCTATTGCAAAGGTGTCTTTTAAAGGATCTTATCCTGAAGTGAACTTGAAATAAAAGAATTCTCTTGGGTAAATTGATGTCCTGAACTGAGTGTGCTGTTTGTATTGTGTAGAAATTAACCCGATTTGGGAAATAACCAGGCTAACTAAAGAATAAAACAATTATATTCTTATTTATTATAAGGGGAAAACTCATGGAACAGGAACAAGAAGTCCAAACTCAGCTGTACCCCCTTGGGAATCACAGAGAGTGAGCACCTTGGCCAAGCACCCCTTTTACTCCAGAAAGCCACGCTTTAACTTGGATCCACCTCTTAAAGATAATTGCCTAACAAGGTTTTCCCACCAGTATTGCTTGAAATACATTTTTTTAAAAAAACATTATAAACTGAAGCATATCCAACTTCAAGACTCTGCAAATAGCCACATGAGGCTGAGGATTTAACTGTTAGGAAGGAACTTGCCTAGCATGTCTCAGGACATGAGTTCTATCCCCAGCAACACACACACACACAAATCAGAGTGTTGAAGAGATGACTCAGCATGGACCATGGTTGCTCTACAAGCATGAGAACCAGAGTTTGAATTCCAGGAATTTACTGCAAAAGCTCAGTGGTGTGGCATTCTGTGTGTAATCCCAGTGCTCAAGAGGTAAAGACTGGTGCTCATTAGAGCAAACTGGCTAGCTAGTCAGAATTTAAAGATGAGCTTGGAGTTCAGTGAGAGATCCTGCCTTCATGTATGAGGGAGAATGATAATGAAGTTGTTCTCAATACCATCCATGGGATTCTATACATAATAGTACACATGTACATACATGGGAATATTAACAAAATTTCAACACATGTGAGTCAACATTCATGTCAGTAGGCATGTACACATATTCATGCATGTCATATACATACAAAAAGAAGAAATCCTTAATAGATGTTCTAAATCAGCATCCTTGAAGTTGATATTTATTGTTGATGGGTTTACATATTGGAGTAATATGGGAAGTTAAATGAGCTATTCAGACAGTTTTATTAAAAAATTTCTCTTGTTTTGTCCATTTCATTCTCTGAAGCTATGATCCTAAAGTGAAATTAAAAAAAAAATAAACAAAGGAGAAAAACAAAGACATCTACTGTATGTATATATGTGTGTGCTTGCATGCATATTTATGCTTGTGTGTTGAGAAATCAACACTGCGTACCTTCCTTAGTCTCTCTACACATTTTTTTTGAGTTAGATTTTCTAACTAAACCTGAAACTCACCAATTTGGCTAGACTATCTGGCCAGCAAGCCCGAGAGATCACTCATCTCTCACTTCACAAGGTTAAAAGTATGTGTTACTATGCACATTTTTCTTTTTTTAAATATATATATATATATATATATATATATATATATATATATTCACTCGCTGTGCCATTTCTCCTGCCCAAGGCAGTCGAGTGAACCACAGCATATTTTGATGCAAGTTCCCATATTAGCTGAAAAGGAGACTGCGCATATTTTGTGAAATGTTTGTAAAACACCAGTTTGACAGACTTTCCTCGACCATTTCAGAGTTTAGACACTATTTGCCTCACACAGGTACAGTTAGGTATAGTTGATGATTTCTTACTTTTATATTTAGCATTGTGTGAATTAAACAGTGGGGTTTAATATTATTCTTCCAGAGTAAGTCTGACAAGGTTCACATTTCAAGTGAGAAAGGAAAAGAAAAAAAAAAACTGTGAAAATAAAAAAGAAAGAAAGGAGAAACAGACCATAATTTTGCAACCAAGAATATTAAGAAGTAAAACTTAATTTTGATTAATGACGCTAACGGTGCCTGGACAGTGTTGGGCTGTTGAGGATGATGGGGTATGGTGGCAACAATCTTGCCTCTCCACACTGCAGATCTAAGAGCCAGGGTGATTCCAGAGTTCTTTTACTAAACACCCAAAATTAGCCCAGTGTGTCAAGGCTTAGTTCTCCATGGAGGCAGAAGAGAGAGGTGCTTGCCTTGAAAGAAATTAGAAGCACTTGAAACTCAAGTGAGCCAACACCTCAAGCAAGGCTAAGAGCCCTGCACAAGCTGTTCCCAGACACAGAGAGATGCCAGCCTTGAAAGCATCCTGATGCCCAGGGAGGCTGAGAGAAGGCCGCTTACGATCTGAAGAAAATGAAACTTGGATCTTTTTTACAGATGGAAACAAAATGACTCAAAACTGCAACTTCGTCTGAAAACAACCTGTTTTGATTGAAAACCCCAAGAAAATAAATAATCCCACATCTATCTTCCCCTTGAAAGTCAACATAAAAATTTGAAATAGTTCCCCAGATAGAAGGACTGCTTATTCCTCACTCCAAACCCAACAGCAAACTGAGCACAAATCTGCAAAAATTGATGTAAACTTCAATATTGAGAAAGAAAATAGAAGAGCCTCCGAAGAGAATTTTGAAAACGAAAAGCCTTGCCCTTTGAGAATATTGCAACTGATATCATAAGCAACCCACTGATGTTCAATATTCTGTTTAGTAACTAATCAGAATGCTCACTTTATCCCAAGCCTCAATTAGAGACCCAGATAGTAGAATAGGCAACAAATACTAATGCAGGCAAAACACATTCTTTTCAACAAGGTTGGGCTAAGACTGGAGGATGGAGTAACTGAAGTCATGGCTGCAGACAAGGAGGTTCTGTGAGGGCAGGAACACCTTTGCTGTTACTATGTCTTCACATTTAATGGCTTACCATCACATCTACCTGGTTTTTTGCGGGTTCTGGGGAACTTAACTACACCCTTTGATGGTAAGCACTGTGCCTACCAAACCATCTTCCTAAGCCTCAAACTCCAGCCTCTAGAGACAGGTAACATAACCTATCCAGGTAGCATAACCCTGTGTCTCTTTCCCTGCTTTCTTTTCCTAATGATTTTCGGACAAGCTTTTGTTGACATGAAGGTCACACAGTGTGGGCTGCAGCAGGAAAGAAAGCTCTGTTTTGTAAGTTAGAGCAGATGTGTTACTCCCAAACTGATAATTACTCACAGTGCCAGGATAAATCTAAACTTTGCCATGTTTTCCTATATTTGAATTTTTTTAGAACCTTGAATGGTGACTGTTCAACACAATGAGACAAAAGTACAGATTCCTCAGACAAAATTCCACACTTAGCAACCTTGAACAAGTGACAGTTCAGTTATTTCAGCAAGTTATAGAAAGTGTCTGATACATTTAAACAAACAAGTAGATAAAACCCTTTACCGATATGATGGTGAATGTTAATTGTCGATTTGACAGAATCCAGAGCCAGCTGAGAGATGAGCCTCTGAGCACGTCTGTAGGGAACTATCTTGATGGTGCGAATTGCATAGGAATGTCTTCCCACTGTGGGTGGCAGCATTCCCTGGCTAGAAGCCTGAACTGTACTGTAGTGGAGAAAGTGAGCCAAGGACCAGCAAAGCCTTTGTTTCTCCTTCTGGTTATGGCTGCCACATGACCAGGCCCCTCAAGCTCCTGGTACCATGACTTACATCCCTGCCATGATGGATAGTAAATTTGAACCGTAAGTCAAACAAGCCCTTTCTCAGTTTCATTGCTGTCATTGGTGCATTTTCCCCACAGCACCATGAAGAAAGGAGACAGCCAATGGCACAGTCTTACTGATACTCAGATTGTGTCAGCGTGTTTTCCTAGTCTTATAGATGACAACAGATTCTGTCAAAAAGCTCTTGAAAATCACAAGAAGGGGAGGAGTGCACTGAACTCTCTCCAGCTGACACTGATTTCCCTTGGGAGAGAGTTGCACTGGAACCAGGCCTAGACGCGGTTTCATTATTTCTGAATGGGTACAGGACAGTGATCAAGCCTCCACAGTCTGGATACAGCAAGCTGCCAGAAACACTAGTTAGTATTAGCACATTTCATCTTTATGCACTAGAAGACGAAAGTATTTCCTACCCATATGCTGTCTTCTTGCTTGTACTGTTGCCAGTTGTGCCCTGTGTCGCTGAACATCAGGCGATAGCTTGTCACCCAGTCAGAGCTCCCGTATCTTCCCTGCGTGGCCACTGCTGTAATCTCCACTCTGTTGCCCAGGTCCATCTGGAGCCACTGTTGGGCATTGGAGTCTGCTGGGGACCAACCACCAGTTCCTGGAATAGCATAAAAGAGAGACTGGTAATGATGCCTTAGAAAGCCTCCATTTTGTATGTTAAAGATCAATGAAAGCGTGTTCAACTAAAGCACCACTGTTCCCTGCCTCTGAACTTAAACTCCTAGTTCTTTCAGACCCCGATTCCTCTCCTGCAGCTCAGGGCTCCAGGTTCACTGCAGATGCAGTGTTTGTGGTGTCTCCTCCCTTCTTCCGTTCCCCTCTCAAGTCTTTCTTTCCTCTGAATTTTTCCTAGGAAACTACCAGGGGACCCGTGCTTCAGGTCTCAGAAGGCTTTGATTGGCCCTTTCATGACATCATTTACTCAACCTTTATTTTTCACGAAGAGAATGCTGGGTGAAATGGAAAGAAGGGTTCATTGAAAGCTAGCGAGGAAGACGACAGAAGCTGCATCAGAGGCACAGGGGATAGGCTCTCTTAGGAGGTGTGCAGGAAGGCCTTTCAAAGACGGAGACAGTGAAGCTGAATCCTCAGGCCGGGATACCATGTCTGGAAAGGCTGGGAAGTAGACAGGCAGTCACTGGTGCATAGGGAACAGAGGATGAAACGGTACAAATGCAATCTCAGCACATGAGGAAGTATGGCACATTTCACATGTGGCCCCCAGCACCAAGACATACAGGGACTTTTCAACAGCTGTGTGGCTCCCAGACTATTCATGACATTTGGACTTTGTAGATTACAAATATTCATTCTCATGGAACTGGAAGACTCGGCTTAAGTTTTTGCTTCCATCTCAGGTAGGAAAAATAAATCAATATAAACTTTGACTGAATGCTGAATTCTCAAGTTCTCTGGAACCCGGGGTGAGGAGCATCACAGAGTCTCATGAGATGGGCAAGTAAAGGGTGAAAAATCAACAGTTTTGCTCACAACATGAGGTGAGAGGCCTACTTGTAGTGCGAAGCGGCAGGGCTGCGTTCCCGCCGCCCAGTCACCGGCTAACTTTACACCCGAAATAATTACACGGAAACTGTATTCTTTTAAAACACTGCCTGGCCCATTATCTGTAGCCTCTTATAGGCTAATTCTCACATCTTCCTTTAACCCATATTTAGTAATCTGGGTAGCACCACGAGGTGTGCCTTACCAGGAGAGATCTTAACCTGCGTCCATCTCGGAGAGGAGTGGCATGGAGACTCCTATGGCGACTGCCTGAAGCGTCTCCCCCACTCTACTTCCTTGTTCCCACCATTCTGTTCTGTCTACTCCACCTACCTAATTTTTCTGTTCTCTTAAAGGGCCAAGGCAGTTTTCTTTATTAATTAACCAATGAAAGAAACATAGACAGATAACTCTCCTCCATCACCTACTGATCTTAAAGGAATGAGCAACAGATTCAACTTTTCCTTCAGCTTACGTGCTCATCCCATGATGCTCTAGCTTCTTTTCCACTTAGTGAAAAAGCATTCACTCACACTGCGGTTGAAAATTTGGGGACTTTCTGTATCCTAATGCCCACTGCACAGGACTATGTGTGTCAAAATCTGTAGACACTGGAGCTGGGGAAGTATGGCAGAGCCCCTGCTGATCTTAAGACATATGTAGACTGTGAGGACTGTATTCAGCATTACATAGTCTTTAATAGTCTTGTTTGATAAACTTCTTTTTATTTCTTATTGTTAATAAGAATTTTATTTTTATTATTAAATTTATTTATTCTATTTATTATTATCAAAATTTTATTTCTTCTTCTTAATAATAAAAAAATTCAATGTGAGTTCGAGGCCAGCCTGGTCTACAAGAGTTAGTTCCAGGACAGGCTCCAAAGCCACAGAGAAACCCCGTCTTGAAAAATCAAAAAAAAAAAAATAATAAAATTCAAAGCAGGAAAGAAGAAAGGCATGTGATTGTCATCTACTCTGAAATGTGTTCTGAGCGTTGGGTATGACACCAAGAAGATAGGTCCTGAGGTACACTGATACTTCCCCCTTTCTGTAGCAAGAGGGCTGACTGTGTGTGTGTGGGGGGAGGTAATGTGGGGTAACTGCATTCTCTAACTTTCCATATTGTCACGACTATAGCCATAAGACCAAGTTCTCCAGAATGAAAGCTGTAAGTGAATTTCCAACTTCCCTGTCTCTTGCTTTCACCTTCCCATGACAGACACAGTGAACAAGGTTTAGATATTGCTGGAACCATAGTTTCTGGCTAGTTAAATAAAGGTTGATTTGCACGTTTGTGGTTTTTCATATAGCATTTAATTTAGGTATATCTATTGAATAAAGTTATAATAAATGATATATGGGGAAATATAAAAGTGTAAAACTATACACAGAAATTTAAGAGTGGGCAGAATAATGTGGGACTTTGACCCTTTTGAATGGTGCTTACTAATTTGGAATAAAAATCCTCAAGTCTTCATAATTTGCTTTTCATTGCTGACAATCCCCAACTTAACTTTTTTTATCATATTTTACTTTTTCATTTTTACAAATATTTACGTGTAAGATAAAGTTACATTAAAATAGAAGAAAGTAGGTCTATGGCGATGGCTCAACAAGTAAAGGACTTGCAGTGCAAGACCTGAGGTTGGATCCCAGTACTCAGGTAAATCCTAGGCAGGTGTGCTGGCTTAATTGCAATCTCAGTGCATAGGAAGTAGAGACAAAAGGTTCTGCAAGCAAACAGGCAAACTAGACTAGCAGGGTCCGTGAGCACTTGGTTTAGGTGAGAGTTACTGCATCTGTATAAAAGGTAGAGAGAGTAACTGAACAAGATACCCAAGCAACAGAGCCTTGGTATTCAACTTGCACACCTGTATAGATAAACATGTATCTTCCCACACACATGCAGACACACATACACACATTCAAGCATACCATGCATACACATGAAAAAGAAAATGTAGCAATAAGTATGTACCTTTGTAAAAACCAATCAATTAAATAAATCAAAGTCAAAAGTGAAAGTACAGGGTGTTTGGCTTAAGATGACTTCTTCAAACATTTCTGAAGAAAACCACATTTTCCTTTGATTTAGAGTAGGAATGGGGAGAAAACCCCACCTCAGTTTCTTTTTTTTTTATTTAAAAAATTTCCATCTCCTCCCCTCTTCCTCCCCATTCCCTCCCCTCCCCTCTCCCCATACCCTTCCTCCCTCCCTTTTCAGGCCAAGGAGCCATCGGGGTTCCCTACTCTATGTTGAGACCAAGGTCCTCCCAACTCCCCCCAGGTCCAGGAAGGTGATCAACCAAGCTGAGACGGCACCCACAGAGCTGAAAATGAGCCAGAGTGGAGCAGCTACGGTGGGCATTCATACAGATGAAGTTAGGCATGTTCTGAACCTTCCAGTCGCAGCTTGAACACTTAGCATGAAGGATCACTTCCTGACTGATAATTGCCCAGTCTTTCTCCCTAGCACTGAAGATGCCCCTCCACACACATTACAGCTAATAGGCAGACCCTCAGAGCTCCTGTGGTTGTCCCAGCAAACGCTTTCTTTGATAGCCAAACAGTAAATGTGTCTCAGAATGAAGTGGGTGACCTGAAAAAGTGGATAGGCTTTCTAAGGCAAACTGTGTGCTCACCAATTCCCGGTTCTGAATTACATCAAAATTGGGTGAGCATGAAGTCAGGTGTCAACTGCGGCAACGTTGTCCTTAGCACAGCTGGTGACTCTGATTTCTGAATATGAGGGCTGTTGTCAGTCCTGCAATCTACATTTAGAAGCACTTAAAAGAAATTTCAATTTCAAGCAAGTTTACAAACCTTTATTTATTACTTATTTGGTTTTTTTTTTTTTTGGTGTGTGTGTGTGTGTGTGTGTGTGTGTGTGTTTGCCCATCTTTGAATACATGTGTACTAAGGTATTCATGTGAAAGTTCAGGACAATTTTTGTGATTTGGTTTTCTTCTTCCATCATGTGGCTCTCCAAGGACTTACGTCAGACTGTTAGCCTTAAAAGTAGGCGCCTTTAGCTGATGATCCATCTTTTAACTTGAAAGAGAAAAAAATTATTTCACCATAAATATGTACAATATTCATAACTCAGCCATACTTTCCCAAACATAAAACCAGGGATGATCTTAAGACTATCTCTGATTTCATTTCTAACAACCTATAAGCCTCACCCACTGCATACTGGACTATTGACATGTTATATATGATATATGTATATGTGTATACATATAGGTATACACATACATGCATGCACATATGCATACACACATATACATATACATACACACACACATACACACGCGCGTTCATATTAGACCAATCTCATATAGCCCAGGCTGATTTCAAACTCCTTACATAGCTGAGGATGACCTTGAATGACTGATTCTCTTGCTTACACTGCCTGAGTGTTGGGATCGCTGGTGTAATGTTGGGAATCTAACCAGGGCTTAGAGCGTATTAGCTAATTACCATTTCAGCAATATCTGTGTCCCACCCCTACACTGATAACTTAAGGTTCTGCTTTTGTTTTTGTTGTTTTGTTTTTCAGAAAATGTGGTGCAACTAGATGTTAGTGCAGAAAGTAGAGGTTGAGTTCAGTACCCTGATCTGCTTCCAAGGCTAGGTTAGAGGACCTTCTCCCAACTGTACTCAGCCACAGCGCCAGGGGACTCGGGCTGCTTCTCCACCCTCGTGTGGCCTATAACTGACTAAGCAGGGGACTCCCGTGCTGCCATCCAGTGTCCAGCCCCAGAGTTCTTTACTCCCAAGCCCCAGCAGTCACCCTTCTCTAGCTCATCAGCCTGCTCCCACCTGAACCGTTAATCACACTTCACCCTCTCCCCACTGTCCCTCTGGGTTTTCATGGAAATCAGCAACCGTATTTCATTTGAAATATAATTTGCTACATTAGTGTGAACATGTGTGCATGTATGTGTGTGCGGTAGGTGGGTGTTTCCCATGGTGCCCATTTGTGGGTCAGCGGACAGCTTGTGGGAACTGACTCTATCTATCCTTCCATCATGTAGAGCACAGAGACGGAACTCAGGCCCTGAGGCTTGGCAGCAGGTGTTATACCTGCTATGCTATCCTGTGATGGTTTGAAAGAAAATGGCCTTCATAGAAAGTCGGACAAATAGGCAGTGTGGCCCTGTTGGTGGAGGTGTGACCTTGTTAGAAGAAGTATGCCACTGTGAGGGTGGGCTTTGAGGTCTTCATTGTTTGAGCTATTCTGTTGCCTGTGGATCAAGATGTAGAACTCTCAGTTCTGTCTCCAGCACCATGTCTGTCTGCCCACTGACATGTTCTGTCATGACAATGGACTAAACCTCTAAAACTGTAAGCCAGCTCCAATTAATTGTTTTTCTGAAACAACATCTCTTTACTGTGAAATCATACTTTTTACTTATGAATTTAATCTACATGAGATTATTTATTATTTTTAATTAAGATGTTAAAATGAGTCCTCTTCAATGTAGACTCATTTTCATTTTATGAAGTAACATTTTAAAGAGTTAAAACTGTAAATAAATAATAGAGATTATTTGTTATCAAAAAAAGGAGTTCCTGTGGTCATGGTGTCTCTTCATGGCAAAAGAAACCCTAACCAAGGCATATCCCCAAGCTCCTAGAAATGCTATTTTAATTTTTGTGCGTCGGGGAATATTATCGTTCCTTAGAGCTGGTCTAGTGGATATAACTAGAGACTTTAACTCAGTTCTTCTGTCTTCAGGTTTATGCCTTGTGGTTTTAACAGTGACTAAAATCAGAAGCAAGTATAAAAGACTCGCCTATAGAATCATAATCAAACATTAAATAAGACAAAGAAGCTGTGTCTGTGCACCCTTGTAAGTCTTTGCTTCAGCTTCCAGTGTCACAGTGCTGATTGCCACCTTGAATGCAGGACACAGGCCGCGAGAGAGACTGGGTGGGATGCAGAACAATAACTCCCTCCGTTTCTGCCTATTTCCGTTTCCACCTCAGAAATGGAAAAAAGAATTGATGGACGCCCGCCACACCTTTGAAACGGCACAGCATGGATTCTTTTCAGAGATGCTGAATAGCACATAGTCCAAAATAGACTCCATCTGTACAAGATCAGCTGCAATAATCAGTTAGGACATACAATACTTTTACACCTAATATGTTTTAAGCACACAGTTTGGCTTATTTTGCTTCATTTTGTGTGTGTATGGTGCATTTCTATGTTCGCGTATGTGCCTGTATGTGTTTGTATGCTTAAGTACATGTGTGAAAGTCAGAAGCCAGTGTTTAGTGTCTTCCCGTATTGCTCTTTATATTATTTTTGAGACATACTCTCTCCCTGTACCTGGATTCCTAGTTAGCTTCAATTTGACACAGCCTAGAATCATCTAGGCTCTCAGTCAATTGAGAGGTTGCTCAGATAAGCCCATATGCAGTTATCTTGATTATTAATTGAGTTGGAGGGCCAGATCCACTGTGGGCAATCCCCTTACCTGGACAGGTGATCCTGGATTTGATAAGAAACCACAAAGTTGAGGCTTGTAATTAAACCAGCATGGGCTATGATTTCTGCCTTCAGTTTCCTGTTTGAGTGCCTTCCCTGACTTCCCTCAAAGACAGAAGTGATTTGGAAGTGTAAGCCAAAAGAAACCTCAACAGAGTAACTTTGATCAGAGTGTTTTTTACCATAGCAACAGAAAGCAATCTCAAACACTGTAGCTCACCAATTCGACTACATTAGCCAAGTGAAAGCCAAATATAGCTTTTCTCCACCTTGCCATTGCTGGGATCGCAGACATGCACATTCATGCCCGGCTCTTACAGGGTGCCAAGAATCCTAACCCAAGGCTTGGTGCTTCCACAATAAGCACTCTACCAACTGAACTATCCCACCAGCTCTTGACCATTGCTTAATCCCTACAACAAATTTCACAAGAGACGTGTTTCCCAGACTTGTGTCTTCCCACACATCACACAAATCCCTATAAACAACAAACGTTTTCCCTTGAATGCACCAGGAACTAGGAGGGTGGATGGGTTGCAGCCTAAGTTATGATACATGTGTTAGCCCTGTAGCCACGATACAAAACTGTTTCCTGGACAAGTCCACTTAATGCGTCAAGCACAGTAATAAGTATAAACAGAAGCCTTGGGCTGGTAAGATGGCTCACTCGGTAAAACACTTGCCTTGCAAACATGAACACCTGTGTTCAAGCCCCTGCACCCATATTAAAATGCAGAGAAAGTGGTGCACAGCTGCAGTCCCAGACGGCGAGGAGGAGACAGGTATATCACCAAGGCTCACTCGCAGGCCAGCTTGGTAAGCTTCAAGTCATTGAGAAAGCCTGTCTCCAAAAAAACAAACAAAAACAAACAAACAAAAAAAAAAACCAAGCAGGTGGAGTCTGAAGAATAACTCCTGAAGTTGTCCTTTGACGTCCACATCAACATGTGTACATTACACATGAGAGTTTCTTCTCTGAACATTTAATACTGAGCCATGCTTCTACGAGTAATAAAATTATGCTCACATGTGTCTAAGTAATAAAATTATACCTCACATTCAGAAGGGCATCCACTCTTCACTTTAGATTAGTCTCATCCCCATGAAAGAGGCTTTGGAGTGAGCAAAGACCCTTAAGTCTGCGACAACATTAGATGTAACATACACACGCTCCTGTGCTACCGGACAGGTGTGGGATGACAGGATGCTACAGCTGACAGTCACCCATGGGCAACACTTCCGGTTTAAGGGATAACAAAGCTCTAGAGGTAAGCCAAATAGAAACTTCACCAAATACCCAATGTGTTGTCTTAAAAGACACATATCCTATAGGGTCAGGTTGGAAAGTGGCCCACTCAGTGGACCTTTCGGAGGACTCAAGGTGGGTTCCTAACACCTCCGTCAGGCAGCTCACCACTAATCCAGGTCCTGGGTATCTGACGCCCTGTTTTGGCCTCTACAGATAGGGGGCACATATGCACACAGACACAAGCAAAGACATATATACAGAAATAAAACTGTAGATTAAAATTAGAATAAAGCTATAGATTAAAATTTTTTTAAAAAAAAATGTGTAAGGAATCCTAGGACGGGTCTGTTTGAGACCCATCCCAAAATTTGCAAAGAGAAGCAAGGGGGTTTAGTCCCAGGGGACTCATGGAAAGAGGGACACCTTTATCTGAATTGGATCCAGTTGTAGTCAAGGGCTGTTGGCCACTAGAGCAATGTTGGGAGAATGGTTTGGGATATGTTCATTTAGGTGTCCTGGAGATCAGCTACGAGACAAAGACTTCAGAGCACATCATTCGTCTGTAAATAATACTAGGAGAGCTGAGAAGGTAAAGGAAATGTGGGAAAGGCAGCCTGTGGTAGGTACCCCGTAAAGCCCGGCGTCTGTGAGTAAATGAGAGGTTAGTTGCTGTCACAGGAGGTGACTAAGGGATGCATGATGGTGGACAGAGTCAGAGGCCTCATCATGCAAAGAGGAAAAGATGTCGCCTCAGTGTGGGAAGCTTTCCTGTGGGACATTCTTTGCCTCTGAGGATTTCCTAGCAGGTCGGTTGTCTCTCAGCTGTGAGAGCTGACTGTCTGCCAGAAGTAAGTACTATTGTCTTAGCCTGAGTTACTATGGTGGTGATCAAAAACCATGGCCAAACCCAACTTGGATGGGAAAGGGTTTATATCACTCAGTTTCTTATAACTCTCCATCTTCAAAAGCAGTGAGGGCTGGGACTCAAGCAGAGCAGGAACCTGGGGGCAGGAGCTGATGCAGAGGTCGTGGGTGAGATCTGCTTATTGGCTTGCTCTCCACGACTTGCTCAGCTTGCTTTCTTATGGAGCCCAGGAACACGAGCATAGAGGTGACACACCCACAGTGAGCTGGGCTGCCCACATCAATTATCAATTAGAAAATTGTCCTACATGCTTGCTTACAGTCCAATCATCTATGGACTCATTTTCTCATGTAGTGATGAGGTGCAGGCAGGCCTGCTTTTCATCCTGCCCGGCTCCCAGCCACTGGCTAGCTTATGCCCCGAAATAACAACACACAAATTGTATTCTTTTAAATACTGCCTGGCCCATTATTTTCAGCTCCTTACTCACATCTTGACTAACCCATATCGAATAATCTGTGTAACACCACAAAGTGGTGTCTTACCAGGAAAGATTCAGCATGTCTGACCTGGCGGCTGGCTTCATCGCATCTATCTCCCTGAGCAGAGGCATGGCAGTCTGCCTCACTTAGGAGAGGCGTGGCAATTGTCTGAGCCATCTACCTCACTTCCTTCTTCCTGTTCTGTCTACTCCACCCACCTATGTTCTAACCTATTAGGCCAAGCAGTTTTCTTTATTAATTAACCAATGAAATCAACAGATTGATAGAAGACCCGCCTCCATCATTCTCACTTGAGGCTCACTCCCCTCCGAAGACTCTAGCTTGTATCAGGTTAACATAAAATTAGCCAGCACAACTGTTCATAGACTTGTTCAGTCTAAAAAGAAGTCTGCTTGCTTCCTGCACATCTCAGGCCATTGTGGAATAATATAACTTCCACAATGTAGCACTGGCTGTCTCACTGCATAACTGATTTTATGGAGCCCTTTGTGATCTAGATCTTCCTCCTGCCATGCGTGTTTCTTCTAGCTCCTCCATCCTTACCCCACTACATTTCTCGGGAAGGACCCTCACCAATCTCTTCCACATGCGCTCCTTTTAGGAAGGGATGTTGTCATGGTTTCTACCATTCTGGCTTTGTGACTAAATAGTGCAGTGGTGAAGTGTGAGAGTCGTGGACACACGCCGCCTCCATGAGCCTGTGTGGATGCCGCTGCTCACCTGCGCCTGTTTGTGAACTATGGAAGCGCTTGTGGTTCAGGCAGTGTGGCTATGGCATCCTTCAATAAATAGTTTCCGTAAAGTTTGAAGTGTGTCCCCCAGTGAACAGTTAGGTGCCAATCAGGCCATGCCCACATGCAGAAGTTTGGAAGAAAAGGGCAAGAGCTACACATAGAGCCTGTCTGTGAATCTGTAGTCTTTAACAGACTCTCCAGGTATCAGGATTCAGGCGCTTAAGAGGCATTCAAATTTAAGTCTCACTTTCTTCAGGGCATTTACAGGGTTCAGCTGCTGGACCTGGGGACATCAGAGGACAGAGAGTGTAATGAGCACCTTTATGGATGTGCCCATCTTTCCCACACCCTCAGACTTGTATGTTCTCTCCCTATCATGCAGGACCCCTCACATCTTGCTGCCTAGGAGTCAGGGACAGTCTGGCTGCAGGTTATGTTGTGAAATATGCATCAGCCTCACAGCAGGACACACCCTCCTTCCTCTGAAACCTGGAAGAAGGAGGCCTAGTCTGCCATGTGAGCGGGAAGTCTCTCAGAGCTCCGCCACGCTGCTGTCTATCTACAGTATTAATGCCTCTCCTAGGAAATGTATTACCCCAAAGGGCGGTCTGTCTCAGTGCCCCCCATGCCAAACCAAGGTTTTTCATCTTTGGAAGAGTGAAGCCATTAAGGCTGTGGTAGACAGGGAATGTCTGCCTGTCTATTTCACAGGTCAGAAGTTACATGTGACATGATGAAGCCATTAGGAATTCACGGAGGTTCAAAAGATTCCCAGTTTAGTTCTAAGTAAGAAAGCCTCGTATTTGCCCACTTTGACCCAGAATTGCTTCATACGCACATAAACAGCCAATCATGGATAGAAATGTGAGGGGAGCTCATGCATACAAAAGTACAAAGACTGATTAACAGCTCAGTATGATACTGGACACCTAAATTTAAATGAAATAAAACTGACTAGACTTCCTTGATGAAACCAGCTATATCTCAATGCTCAATCTCTCTCTCTCTCTGTTTCACTTTCTCTCTGCCTCATCCCCCCTCTCTCTGCCCCCCGCGCCGTGTGTGTGTGTGTGTGTGTGTGTGTGTGTGTGTGTTTACAGGCACCCATACACATACCTGTATGGAGATCAGTTGTCAGGCTTGCCCATCATTTCTCAGGAACTGTCCCCCTTGCTTTGGGAACAGGGTCTCTCATTGGTTTGTCTAGGCTGGGGAGCCTGTAAATTCAAGGGTTTCTTCTGTCCCCACCTCCTCAGTTCTAGGATTACCTTTCTGTTCTGACATACTCAGTTTTTTATTATGCTCTGGGAACAAAATATGGTCTCAAGCTTGAAAAGCAAACACTTTATCAAGTAATCCATCTCCCCGCCACAATACACGGTTGCTTTATATAGTGACTGACTACTGTCCTGTATGACACAATCTGCCATTTCTGACTTTGCAGAAGTTTCTATCAAGCACAGTTGCTCTAGAATTTTTCTCATTTAATGAGTGCTTAGCTCCATTTTAATTTGGTAATTCACTATACTAACTGGTATCCCCTTCTCAGGCCTAAAGAACTTTTCGTGGATTTAATGAATTATTTATAAATTATTTTATTTATTTATAATTATTGAGTTCCATCCATAAGTAAAATCCTGTAGAAGATTTAACAACACAGTAAGACAGCATTCCTGGTTTGGTGCAGGTATAAGAAAAGTGATTTTTTTCCTTTAATATACTTGGGAGGAAGGAGGAGATGTGAAACCTTAGTCATTTGAATGATGAGTCTTGTTGACATTATACTTAAACCTGTAGCCCATTACCAACAATTTTTTATATGCTGGTGCACGGTACATTAAATAGTTTTATTTGTGTAATTTCTTTTATCAGCCAGTAAGGAAGGTAAGTCTGTTTTCTTTGTTTTTGTTTTTGTTTTGTTTTTTTTTTAGTTAAATGGGTTACATTTTACTTCTAGGACTTGGGACAAATAATCCACACCCCTCCTATGTAAATACTATGATGAAGACTTGGACGATAGCTCAGTCATTGGAGAACTTGCTGTACAAGCATGATTAGTTGATTTTGATTCCCAGAATGCTCATTTAAAATGCAGGGAGTAATGATGCGAAGTTATAACCCCAGAACTGGGAAGGTGGAGACAGGAAAATTTTCAGGGTTTTTCTTGCCAGGCAAATTGGTAAGTTCCAGTACAGTGAGAGACCCTGTCTTAATAAATAAGGAGGATGGTCCCTGAGGAATGATACCCAAGATTGCTTTATGGCCTCCAAATGCATTTGTACACACTTGCCTGGTCATACAAGTGTATATATGCACACACACACACATATACACACACACACACACACACACACACACACACACTGACAAAAACACAATGCTAGCAAGATGTATTAACTTTCTTTCATGCCTAGAGAGCACTGCTGTATTTAAATGAACATGGGTGGATTTATTAACTTCAGAACGCTGCTGTCAGGAAGATGACAAGACCCTACTGGTCTGTCTCTTTGCACAGGCCTGGCTGCGTTGAAGATTTTGTTTATATAGGGAAATATATTTTAAATTCACACTGGAAAAACATTTCCACACATATAATAACATCAATAAATATTGCGCAAACAGTGCTAAGGTATAGCTGAGCTTAGAGTGTATGCTTATCATGCACGCTTGAAATCATAAGTTTATGTCCCTGAATGAACACACACACACACACACACACACACACACACACGATGGGGGAAGGAGGACACATACACACATACATATATGATAACGTCACAGAAGCATTGCTCGCTATAACAAACATTAGGTTACATCTGTGAGATATTTTGGCGCAGTCATGGAACTAACATTAATACCAGGTGCCGTGTGTTCTCCTGAGGAGGGAAGTAAGGCTCTCTTCGCACTTCATGGCATTTTAAGAGGCTCAGGACGGTCTCTGTTTTCTGATAGTAACAAATAGTCAATTATCAACCACTAGACAAACAAAAGTGTTTAACAATTTTTCCCTTTTGTACTTTACATCACCCCATTTAAGTTAAAAGCTATCAACTGGTAAACATAGGCACTGCATTTATGGATATGAAAGGAAATGAACATGAGAAGAGGAAATGGCTTGGCCAATTTCTGTAAGTTTGATTTAGACTATTCTTCTCGTTTGTTTGTTAGTTGTTGAGGCAGGATCGCTAGCTGAACTGCCTGTATTGCTGAGGATAACCTAGAACTTCTGCTCCTCTAGCTTCCACCTCAACTCTGTGTGTTAGAAATCCAGACACAGTGCCACACCTCGTTTACCCAGTGCTGAGAAATGAACCCTGGCCTTTTTGCATGTTACAGCAATCTACCAATAGAACTGCACGCCTATCCCTGAACCTGTTTTTACACATTAAATCCAGATCATGCAGCCTCAAGCAGTCTATATGGTAGCCTGGAGCTGTCATTAAGCAAGCAGACATGGTGGCACTACCATTATAGGGTCCTTGGTGTTCTTACCTAACATCTGAGGCTAATCACACTGAAGAACTTTGCCTCCCAATTTTTTTTTCTAGCTTCATCTCCTCATAATCAAATGATTCAAAATAAAAAGTAAGTTGCCCAAAGAAGGTAGTGTATACATATGTGTGTATGGTATGGTGTGGTGTGGTACTGTGTGTGTTTGGTGTGCAATGTGTGTGGTATGGTCTGGTGTATGTGCCATGTCTGGTGTGTGTGTGTGTGTGTGTGTGTGTGTGTTTGTGTGTGTATGTGTGTATGTAGTATGTATGTGGGTGTGTATTCTGTGTTGTCTTGTGTTGTATATGTTGTGTGGTAAATGAGAATGTGCTGTGTTGTGTGTGTGTGTAGTTGTATTCTGTGCCAAATTAAAAAGTCAAGAGCTAGCCGGGCGGTGGTGGCGCACGCCTTTAATCCCAGCACTCGGGAGGCAGAGGCAGGCGGATCTCTGTGAGTTCGAGACCAGCCTGGTCTACAAGAGCTAGTTCCAGGACAGGCTCCAAAGCTACAGAGAAACCCTGTCTCGAAAAACCAAAAAAAAAAAAAAAAAGTCAAGAGCTTGAAACATTTTCACTCATTCATGAACTTTGGAAGCTGACCATACACTGATATAAAGGAACCAAATTCTCCGTGTAAACAAAATTGTCATGACAGAGGTATACAATCTGAACTTCTAAATGCAAAGATTTCAAAGTAAAGAAAAAGACTTAAAATTTCAAGGGATACTGTTAAACATAATTATTTGGAACTCTGTTTTATAGGGAAGAAAGCCATGAACATTTTTCCTCTTATGGGTATAAAACCACTTTGATTATTTGTGTTTAATCACACAAGATAACTTAAATTCTCTCCCTGATCTAGATCACATCTGGCAGTTTGATGCTTGGCCAGAAGTGGCTAAATTTCCTGTTCTCAGTGCTTGTGAAAGCCCATCTAACTTAATCCCCCAACTCTGAAGCTTTCTTACCACAAAACACATGACATGTGACACACAGAGATCCTCCCTAAGCTGTAATTACACGGAGTGACTTGGCCGCCTAAGTTAATGGCCACTGACCTCTGCTTAGTGCACTTCCCAGGCCTTTTCAAGAGTGATTAGTGCTCTTTCTTGCTTTTCATTTCCCTTGTATGAGATGAGATGAAGGTTAGAGGGGCCTTGGAAGTAAAAGAACAAAATCCATTCAGCAAATCCCCTCCAGTGATGAGCTAGCAATACTGGACAATCCTTAGCTACTGGGCTGGCTTGCCAGAACTTGATTTACTCAACAGCTCTATTAGTTGTGCCATTTTTATTTAATTTTATTTTTATGTTTGAAAAATTAGTTTATCCCTGATGGAACTCATTACATTTGTATTGTTTGGGATTGGAACACAGGCTTCCTGGGTTCTCCCTCTCACTTTGGACAAACCATTGTTTCTGCTGGTACATAGTCACATGCTGTGTACTTTCTCCCTTTGTGTGACACTTGAGAATATTCAACTCTGCTCTTAAACATTGGAAATAAAATATTTTATTCATGTTCAGTGCATGATGGATTTTATGTGGTTTACAAAGGATTCAAATACTTTAAAAGATACCCAAGACATGCAAGAAAAGTCCTTCCTTCACGAAAAATGGAGCAGCAGGTCGGAGAGCAAGAATATGTCTTGTTGAAAAGACATTTCCTCTGAATTAAAATAACTTTCTTGAATGCAAGGAAAAGGCTTAGGAGACTCAACAAGTAAATAAAACTCAAAAGTCCCATGCAGTCTTGGAAACCTACAATACTTGCAAGGCCTCTCTTAGATGTGATACCAACTGTATCATTTGCAAAGAGGAGACTCTGGGTTCAGTTGAGCTGCTGCGGGATCCAGCTGGGCTTTTTAAATCGTCACTGCTAATGAGTCATCCATGTTCCTGTAAGTGGCTTTCACCGACAGACCTGCCACTAACCCCAGTAAACTTGTGGTTCATTAAGTTAGACCGGAGTGGACTCCTTCCTTGGGATGTTATTAGTGCACTGTCTGTAGTGAACAAATGTTTTTCATATCTTCTCAGGAAATTTCAGTCACCACCCCTGAGATTCAACAGACCTTCAGGATGGGATTTCATTTATGGGAATGAGATCTTTTCTAACTTGGATTCCATCTTCAGGAAAATAATGGGACATTCTCTAACGTTTGCATGGAAAGCAAACACATGGATGGCACAACACAGGAGGAATCTGTTAACTACTGTGATAGGAACAGGAGTGAATGAATAGACTGTGAAGAAAAGCTAAACAAATCTCAGAAATCTCAAGGAAGAACAGTGTGTCCTTCAGTAACATCAGCGCTCATTTGTGACGCACCCACTTCATGATTATCCAGTCTTACAGATCAAGTCAATTGTCTCTGCAGATGAAAAGTCTTTCTGTTTGCTAACTGATTAGATTTAGCTACCAGGAAACTATGTGTTAGCTTATGAACACATAGTTCATAAGCTGTAGAGTTTGGTTCTCCCCTAAGATGCGATGATAGTTAATTACAAGTGCTAACCTGACTTGGTTAAGGGACCCCCAGTTGAAAACATTGTGTCTGTGAAGATGTCTCTGGTAGAGACTGGCGTTTCAGTCTCTTAGTGGGACAGATCAATTCTCATTCACGTGAGGAGACACCAAGCAGTCCACTTGCCCCTCCTTTGGGCACAAGACACCTGTCTTCTGTTCTTAGCCCAGAGGCTTTCAGGCTCAATCTTTGGGCTTGGAGAGTTTTGGGGGCAGTTACCCATTCTCAAGTTTCAGCTCAAGAGTTACTCCATCAGCCTCTCTGTTCTCGGAGCTCTGGGTCACAGGGATGCATCAGTTTCCCTGGTTCTCTAAAAATAACCTAACTGTTTATTGTGTCCTTTCCCATATATAGCTGTATGCACCTGTATACATACTATATATATATATGTATATATATATATATACATACTGTACATACTGTCTCTCTAGAAAATTTTAATAAATACAGACTTTTGCTTCTTTTCAATCTACTTGCAATTGTTTTGTGACATTTCACTTTTCCTTCAGTTCTTCAAACGACTTTGCACTTCTGGAACAACTTTTCTGTCTTCTAGCTTCTCTTGTCAATAAATTGAATATTCCTTTATGTGCTCGTTTGTACGAGACTTCTGACTTTAACAGACTAAACATCATACTCTAACATCTAATCTAAGCATGATTTATTGCTTAGCAATTTTACGCTATGTACTTTGAAATAAAAAAAAAGAAAAACTGCATGTGTATCTTATTCCTTAGCCTGCAAGAGCTAAAATCCAGTTTAGAGACAGATGGCTATGTTTTAGTGTGTCTGTTTGTACATATGCAAGTGTCAGCCCTGGTGCATGGATATTTAGAAGGACAGTGACTGTGTATTGGGTGAGTCATGAGGGGAAGAAATGAATGTGACTAACTCAAACAGGCTGCCAAAATGTATGCTACTATGGGAAACACGGTATTAGGAGGACTGGGGAATGCATCTCAGTTGGTCCAGTGCTTGTTCAGGGCTTGATGCCCAGCACTGTTTAATTTCAGAATGGCCATACAGGCCTGCAACCATAGAACTGAGGGGACAGAGGCAGGGGATTCGGACCTTCAGGGTCATTTTCATCTGAAAAATGAGTTCCAGGCCAGCCTGAACTAAATACCGGTGGAAAAACAACAGAAGAATAAATCCTGAGGCTGCAATGGCAGTGTGGAGACTTATTAATCACAATCTGCTATTGTTCACGAAAAGTCCAATAAGGCAGTAAAGCAGATACCAACACATGCACTCACACAAAGGGAGTATGGGAAGAGAAGGCTGTATCAGTGAACTCGACAGTGCTAAACATTTCACAACATACACATATGTAAAATTATCACACTATGTAGTTTAATGTATATAATTAATTTGTTCCTTATGCTTCAATAACACCATGGGGGAAAATAATTGCACTAATAAGAATAATGCACATCTACTTCTCTGTTCATTACTGAAGTTATGAGGCTCTGCTGGACAGAGATATGGGGAGTGTGTCCCTGGATGACAGTGACGATGGAGGAAGAGATAGATTGGTGAATTCCTGCCATGACCATGGCATTCCTCCCTGTGTTGAAGCTCTGGCACCTTGAGAATGGGGATAAAGGTGATTGCTCTGTGGAGGGTGGTTGGTGTACTGAGAGGAGAAGCAGCCAGACCTTCTGCTTCTGCTTCTCTGTCTCCTAGCATGCTGTTCTTGTGATTTTTTTTTTTACAGTTCTGTGTTACATAAGCTTGTAACAAGACTGAAATCCTAGATAGACATCCCAGTACTAAGGTAAAAAGTACTTGATTCCTTTGTGGCTATCAGAATATCCAACATTTCATACCTATTGTAGTATTTGCTTTGGGGAGCTTATTTGATCTCTGTCCATTCATAAAATAAAAGGGGAGGTTTAAAGATTCCAGTAGAAAGGGGATGATCATGCTCTTATTTCTTTGGGCCTTGTTAGTTTATAAATAAGACACAAATCTAGTCTAGGAAGAAAAAAATAAATCATCACTTTCTTGCAATTTTCAAAATCAATTAATGCTACATGGTTTCTTTCTAGCTTGCTAAACTTTATACTTGCCTATTCATTCACAGGAAAAAAAATGTTCTTCACAATGTTACCATCTTTTCACATTTTATACTAATAAAATCATAACATATGTACATATATCCCCTATGTAGAATATATTTGCATATACTCCTATTCATTACTTTATTCACTCATCTGTGCATACAGTTTAGACTCTGAATTCTTGGGTGTTGTGCTTACATTCCCAATGCAAACTATTTTATTTTATTTTACATTCCAACCACAGTTCTACTCCTACCCCTATTCCCGCCCCCTTACTTCCCTTCCAGCCTACTGCCCATCCACTCTGCCAAAAAACCTAATTTTAAAAGTATCTGTTTTTATTATTTTTGATTTGTGTGTATGTGTGCATGTGGATATCTGCATGTAAGTGGAAGGCCTGTGGAGGCCAGAAGAGGGCATCATAGCTACTGAAGCCGGAGTTGTGAGCCACCCATTATGACAGCTGGGCACCAAACTCAGCTCCCCAGGAAGAGCAAGCAAGCACTTTTAATCAGTAAGCCATCTTTCCAGCCCCTTCACCATGTTCTTTTGTTCTTTTGAGTCAGGGTCTCTCACTAAACCAGGAACACACTGGTTTGATTGATTAGATGGCCAGCATGGCCCAGGGATTCTCCTGACTCCATGTACTCCTCACAAGGCTTGGGTTAATGTGTACACTACCAGGTCTGGAATTTGATATTGCTGGTGGACTCAGGTCCTCATGATGTGAAGCAAGTACTCAGACAACTGAGTCAATTCCTCAACCCATTAACTCTTTATAAATCATATCCCTACCTGCCCAGGCCAATCATACATTAAGCGTCTAGAATAATCCCTAACACATAAGAGGTACTCTTAGTCACAGAAGCATTGGCTGGTCATTAATTGGTCCCACATCTTTAGCTTGTAACTCCGGTTGCACTTTAAAATCTCCTGGAAACCTTCTGTGCATTCATTTGATCAATAACCATACAAAACATCTGGGCTATGGGTTAGACAATGTCACTGGCAAAGGTGCCCAGGTGGTTCAGACAGAGGAGAGCCAGGGTGCCAATTTCCCTAGAGCCTGGCTTCGCCCATCCCTAAGGGAAGATGTGGCCCTGTCAATGGAGAGTGCTGCCTGTCTGTTGCTCACTCTGTTCTCTCCATTCCAGCTTCATGACTGAAACTTCTGCTTAGTCTCCTCAGTTTAGAGTCTAACCAAAGGAGACAAGACTTCAGTCTCCCCTCACACACATGGTCTGAAGTAGAGGTGCCCAGGATCCTCACTCAGCCAGAAAATGACAGGTGTAATTAATCATTACAGAGACATTCTCTCCAGTCAATATCTGTTTCCTAGAGAGGTAATTGACCTCCAATGGACCTGTTCTTTTCCAGAAGTGAATGAGGTGTTCCTAGACAGTGCTGACCTGGTACAGCCCTGTTAGAGTAGAGATGAGGCTAACTGTCTTCGAAGTACTTCTAGAGACTGTATTAAAATGTCTCAATCTGTGTTTCTTCCTGATATGAAAATGGGGTCTCCTTATTTGACTCCCAGATTTCTGTTCTACGGTGGCAAAGCTTTTCTCAACATGGGTTTATAGCCCAGTTTTCCAGTTAATACTGCAAGGCATCATTCAGAGATGCCGAAGATATAAATGCAATCTTCACAAGTGGCTTGTTGATACTAATAGAACACCACAGTATCATAGCTGGCATGTGAGTGCTGACTGGTTAGGTTCCAAGCCATTCTTCTTCCTGGCCCATCCCTCTCCCAGCTTTGCTAAAGAATCAAGCTGCTATTACAGCAGCAGTGAGCATGAATTCTGGATTCGTTTGAGTTTGGTTTAAAATTAAGTGTTTTCCTCCTTTCCCTGCTCTGTGATATCAGGTAAACTATTCCTTTTCCATGAAGTTCAGCAACACTATTTGGTGGGAAAAGGTTATAATTAATACTACATGATAGTTTTGCTATAGGCTAATATGATAATGTACATAAAATAATTAATAAAGTTCTCTACTTATCATATTAGTCCAAGACCAGTATTAGAACAGGCAATGAATGAAGGAATGCTTTGTTTTTCCTTTTGATTAGTACAGGACATTGCCATCCACAAGGGTTTCAGAATCTTCTGCATAACACCCACAGATGTTTAAGTCTTTGGTATAAAATGACTAAATAGTGATTCTCTGTAACATCTAATATATTGTAAATGCAAATGAATAGCTGCTGTACAGTTTTGTTTAGGGAAAAATGACAAGAAAACATTCATATTCAGTATATAGGCAAATTTTCTATTGTTTCCACCCAATAAATAGGGAGAACCATCTGTAGTTTTAGATGGCTTTTTCAAATAATTTCTGTCTCTTTTTGGTTGTTGGTAACCATTATAATTGCATGCTTGTAACACATAGCATGAAATAAACTACAATAGTATAAACAGATCTATAAATCAGAACTGATGGAGATTCAAAATCATAAAGTGTTAACAAATTAGATCCATCAAGGGTTAAAATATTAATAATTAGATAACCAACTAAAATGTATTCCAGAATGTAAGGAACATCAAAATAGAAACATGTAAGATAGTCTGCCTAATACACAGACAATTAAGAGGAGTTGGAGTGAATGAGAAAAGGCCAATGGATAAGCTGCACTTACATACAAATTTCTA
The DNA here is from genome assembly GCF_903992535.2 of Arvicola amphibius. Taxonomy (NCBI): domain Eukaryota; kingdom Metazoa; phylum Chordata; class Mammalia; order Rodentia; family Cricetidae; genus Arvicola; species Arvicola amphibius. The sequence continues at coordinate 104,588,546 of NC_052058.2, read as the reverse complement.
TATAAATTTGTGTGTATGGTGAGTGTGTATTTGAATATATGTTGGTGTACATATACTTGTTTATGTGTAAGAAAGCCCAAAGTTGACATCTGTAATGCCTTAGTTAGTTTTAACCATCAACCTGACATTGACATAGCCTTGAGTCACCTAAGAAATGATTCTTGAGTGATTGACCATATAATGTCTGAGAAAGTGACGGAGCAAAGGAATATCACATAGGGGAAGAATGATCACACTGGCCCTGGAACCCACACACCAGTTCTCTCTCTCCAGTTCTCTCTTCCTAGTTCTCTCTCTCCAGTTCTCTCTCTCCAGTTCTTTCTCTCTTCAGTTCTCTCTCTCTCCAGTTCTCTCTCTCTCTCCAATTCTCTGTCTCTTTCTCTCTTTCTCTCTGACTCTGGCATGTCTCAGGAGACCGTCTTGATTGTCAGTAGATATACACTGTGGACAGCATCATCTACTAGACAAGTAGTCCTAGACTATATTAAAAGCTTTCTAGGCAAGAACTTGCAAGCGAATCATCAAGCATCATTCTGTCCCTCTGCAGTTTCTGCTGTACTTCCTTGGTGGTGAGTGAGATCTTCTGTCAGAGGTAATAAAGGCCTACCTTTAGATTCCTGCTTTAATTCCTGCCCAGGCCTCCTTCAGGGATGAACTATAATCTGGAAGCTTGAATAACCTCTTCTTCTCTAAGCTTGCTTTTGGTCCGACTTTTTTATCACAGGAATAGAAAAGGAACAGTAGCAGGTCTTCCTCGCTGCTCTCTATCTCACAGGCTGGAGCAAGCTCTATTGTCAACCAGGAACTCCCCATTTAACTTGTCTTGCTAGCCAGCTTTGCTCTAGGCATGGCCTGTCTTTAATTTGTGAATACTATGACTGCATTCAGGCAGCTGCCATACCCTCCTGATGTTTACATGGGTTCTGAGGATCTGAACTTTTGTCCTAATGCTTGGGAGGTAAGTGCTTTAACCACTGAGCCATCTCCCATCACCCATCAGCCCTGGCATTCAACTATTTTTAAACCAAGAACAATTTTATAATAATAATCAGATTTTAGAATTTTATAAGCTAAGGTCTTTAAAAAAAGAAATTACCTAGTTCTCTATATCAATTTCTATATATCACAAAATCATTATCAAAATATGATTAAAAATAGTTAAATATCCAACATCATATTGATTAAGTTCAATTTTCATTAGCTATAAGTTAAGTGTAACTGCTTTATTTTTACCAGACCAAGTAATAACCCACAGAACCCTCTATATGGCAATGTTACAAATTATTTATTTTCTTACCTTTAATTCAGCACATTTAATATGTACTTTAAAACAGTACTATTAATCTCACAATAGAACTAAATGTATTGAAATATTTTAAAAACATTCAATTGACTTATCATGAGCATGTTTGTGGCCATTTATGCTGACATATGAAGTGTATATAATAAAACAAATATTTTTAAAAATATAATCTTCTTCTCCAATACTTCTTATGATGACAAAAAAAGGAATTCACAGGGTTGTGGATGGCTCAGTCAATAAAGTGCTTACATACAAGCATGAGGACCTGAGTTCGATACCACAGATCCATTTTAAAAATAATAGGCATGGTGGTGCATGTTTGTAATCAGGCAGAAGCAGAAATCCAGGCAGCCTAACCTTCAAGCTTCAGTCCAGTGAGACACCTTTGCTTATAAAAGAGTAGATGGCATGTGAGAAACTTCACCCAAGGTTGTCTTCTGTCCCTCCCCTAGCACATACTGAGTACATGTATGACTGCTTATATACTCATATGTTGTCTGTACGCACACGTACATGCACACATGAGAATCTACAAGAAGAATTCTACAGGATGTCATGGCTATGTGCTTACATGAGAGAGTACTTTCCTGACATGTGTTCCAGGGTTAGCACCTCCAGAAAACAAAACAAAACCCAAAGATTCCTTGGTGGATCTTTGGATTGGAGAAACATGATTCAGTATGCATTAACTCTATTATATGATGAGAAGCATTTTTTTTTATAGATTTAACCTCGCAGATTTCCTTCTGGACTGTGACTTTGGATGTGACCCCTGAATAGATAGACACAGTATCTCCTCTCTCCTTAGTACTCATTATGTCCTCATTTAACACATGGATTTAGGGCGGAGTCACTATACTTACCCATTCTCCAATTCAATTGAGCTGGGCTGGAACTTCCAGTGAGATCCGAGGAGCTCGAGAAAGCCATTGGTGAGAGGAAGGACCCCAATGGGTCATCACAGTTGTCTGAAAAGATAGGGAGAGGAGAAGAGGTCAGATTCTATTGGCAAGACAAATAGGACATTTTATTAGCCATCTGTGCTGGAAAGGGTTGGGGAATATTCTGCAGTGTGTGTTATTGTGGTTGTTTCTCATAGCATTCAAATATGGTATGAATTCCTTTCATGGATGGAGGAAATGAAGGCTGGACGGGTTCAAGTTCACAACTCTAGAGAGTAGTATAACTCAGCAAAACACTCAGGAAGATTTCTTTGAGTCAAAAGCCCAGCTCCCTATGCTTAACAGCTGAGCATTCATGAAAAGCCTCTCACAACATGTGTGTGTTTAGTCCATAAGGGAGACTCTCACAGGAGGGTGTTGTTTATTCTCCCATCTCGTCCTCCAAGGACCCTTGCAATAAATGTGTTCATTCCAACAGGATAATTTTGAATTTCTTTCTACAGTTTATAGGTGAGCCAGTCAGAAATGTGCTACTTACCTAATACCTCACTTGAGATACAAGAAGAAAAAGAGTAGTCACAGATGTCACACAATCTGGAGGTGGATAGTGACTTCAATAGCTAACTTCCTAGTCTTCCCTTCTGAGATACTATCTAAGGCTGCTTTAAAAATACTAAACAAGCATGGGTCCATTGGACCAATGAGACCACATGACATGTCTTGACAACATGGTTATGTCTTTTCAAGTTCACACTAATACATAGTCACTGGATTTCACATGGAGGGACTTGGTCTTCACACACCACACACCACATGCATAATTGATTTGGATATTTGTGCTCACCAAAACTAGCATTGAGATTTAATTACCATGCAACCAAACTAAGAGGCAGGATCTTTAAGTGGTGATTAAGCCATAAGGGCTCCACCCTCCTTGTGAATTTAGTGTTTCAGAACTGCAGCTTCTCAGCCTCTTTCCTTCTGTTACTTAGTGACTCAGTGATTTGGCGTTGCTACATACTGATATCTCCATATGAGACTTCTCAAATTTCAGAAATGAACAGTTACAAACTGTTCTTAATGAGGGATCCTGTCTTGGGTATTTGTTACAGTAGCACAAGACAGGTTAGGGAACTTAGTCATTGACGTAAGTAGTGATGCATTTTTCTGAATCTTCCACTAGATGGTCCATGTTTTCATAGGTCCTTAGCAAGGACTCTACTGCATAATAGAACTCAAGTAAATGTGTGTAGAAAAAGTGGGATGGTGAATGATACTGGCAGGGACCAAAGAAAGGACCAATCAATCAACCAATTAGCTAACCTCACAAAGCCCACATTCTTTTCCCATTTTTCCATTTTGAACACAATTGATTCTCTGGGACATTGAAAAATGACTTCACAAAATCTAGACAGACCTTACTCAAAACAGATTTAAAATGTGCCACTCAAGGTAAATTTCCTGGTGTGCAGGCTCTTGGGAGGAACTGATCTGACATTTTAAAAGAACATTTACATAGGATCATGCTTGTTTATCCAGCCAATTCTTACAAAGCTGCGTTTCAGATAATTGCAGGAAAAAAGTAATTGGAAACGTGAGGATTAAATTCTTGTTTGTTAAGTGTGTTTGCAAATCACCTGGTAAACTGTGTTTCAGGTTTCTCCAAATGCAAATGCTTCAACATTGTTTGACAAGAATGGAGCAGAGGCATATCTTAACTGAAGAGGAAAACATCAGAAACAGCAATGCAGCTTGGTGGCTCTGGGGCAAGGGGTATACAGCTGGAGAACATGGGGTATGTGGCTGCTTTACTCAAACACAGGCTGGAAATGCATTAACTCCCACAGAGCACTTGCTCGATCTCTCTTACATATCTTACACATGTGTACACACACACACACACACACACACACATACAAGGCAGAAATTACATTTGATTATGACCTTTTGTCATCAAGAGATATAAGAACATCAGATACAACCGGAAGCATAGCTCAATTTGCGAAGTGTTTGCTATGCAACCTTAAGGACCTGAGTCAACCACCCATGTGAAAACCTGAGTGCTGAACTACCTTCTTTTAACATCAGCACTGGGGAGGGAAAGACAAGTGAATCTTTGGGGATTGCATGCCATCTAGAACAGCTTATTTTGTGAGCTCCAGTCCAGTGAGAGACCCTATCTTACAAGAGAAGGTTCACAGTATCACGAGAAATGATACTGGGTTCATCTCTGGCTTCCACAGACACACAGACATGTATCAGAATACATAGGCACCTGCACTCTAGGACATGGGCACACACGCACAGATACAGGCACAGGGAAGCTCACATAGTGCAGTTGTCCCTATTGTGGCTAGATAACTTTTCTATGTGTCATGGATGTCCTTTACAAACACTGTGTGCTCCCAGCTCTGGTCATTCCCTAAGCCTTCCTTATCAAATTTTACAGTAGAATGAACCCTTTATTTTTCTACAAATTCACATTTTGCATTCTAAGGGAGTTGACTATACTCTTTTTAAAAATCTGAAGTTAGTTCAAGCCACACATCACTTAGAGAACAGCCCTGGAGCTTCATTTCTCTCCTTTTCACAGTTGCCCCTGTGTACACATGGAAATTGTTAAAATGCCGACAGTGTGGAAACAGACTTGTGACCTAATCGTTTAAATTTAAGTCATCGCATGCATTTTAAGATTCTATTCGTGCCTGTCCTCACATGGGCACTGGGGAAAGTTCTGAGCAACCGGAGCCATACCCTGCAGGTTGCTCACAGACCATTCACAAGCATAAGCGTTAAACAGATGGACGGGGAAATAGCTTAGAGCACATTCACTAAGGTTTAGCACAACTCAAAATCCTTCATACTTGTTCAGCCTTCTGTACTCCCCCAACAACAGCTTTAGAAGGAGCTAAACCTCAGGAGCCCATTGCCCTCATAGCAGTAATAGCTGGGCTTTCCACTCCCTATTCCCACCTCTCTCCTTTCTGAGGACAATTTTTCCATGTTGGGCATTAACAAATCCTTAGTCAAGAGTCAGGTTCATTGAGGACTTTTAAGTGTCTTGTCCTCACAGAACTGGTATACTTAAAGAAGGGGGTCTAAAGAACCCATCTGAATTGAGATCTCCCATCTCAAAACAATGATAAAAATAGATAAATTCCAAACCAGAAAGACAGATCATCCTGACTTCCACTTAGCATAATGAGTGGATTCCCTGTAGAGTCTCCATGGTAACCATGGAGACTCTGATGTAGGATTCCCCTATGAATATATTTTATTACCAATGGTTAATAAAGAACCTGCTTCAGCCTATAGCAAAGCAGAACATAGTCAAGCTGGAAAAGATATATAGAGAGAGTAGGCGAAGTCAAGGAGGCACCATGTAGCTATTGAAGGAGACTGACATCAGCCACCAGTCAAAACCTTACCAATGGGCCACAGCCTTGTGGCAATACACAGATTTTAAAAAGATGGGTTAATTTAAGATGTAAGAGTTAGCTAAAAATATACCTAAGCTATTGGCCAGTGTTGTAATTAATATAGTTTCTGCGTTATTATTGGTGTATGGGTGGCCAAGAAACAAATGAGCAGTCTCTGTCTATAGCTTAATAACCCTGGCAGAGAATAGACTTGACCTTTAAAGCTTGGAGGTTCCAATTCATGGATGTGTTTCTTCTCCTGCCACAGTATCTGAATACAGTCTAGGTCAGTGGAGTTGTGATTTCATGTCTGCCAAGCAAGTAGACATCTGTATGATATCCACCCACAACTCTTTGATGGAAAACCAGGAGGAAGAAAAGCCTTAGAATGAAGTGCACATGAGAGCAGGCAGCAGCAGGAGCTTCTGGGATACCCGCTGCCATCCAGGAGGATGGAGACTAAGATTCCTAGGATCTTGCTGCTGTGCTCTGAATCCCTTCAAAGAACTGGTGCTGCAAAAGGTTCTTCTATGCTAAGGTCTCACTATGAGCCAAGGACACAAAAGAAAGGTGGAAGAGAAGAGTGTGGACCTTCATGAGAAAAAGATCACCGGGTATGTTCAACACACCGCTGGGCATCTTGGTAGAGGCTGGTTTGACTTCACACCCAACACATGCATGGGAAGGAAGGAAAGGAGATGCCATCTGCTCCATCACTCCTACAGGCTTCTACCACATTGTCTTTCAAATTTAGGCTTCTCTTCTTCCTCAGTCTCCTACAGTGCTCTCACAAGTTGTGGGTCTGTGGTGTGTGTGTGTGCGTGAGTGAATGTGTGTGTGTGTTTAGAAAGTAAAAGAGTGAAGAAACCTTGTCTGGAGGGACTTTTTGTTTGTGAAACTGTGTCTATGTAGCCCATAGTGTGTCTCCACCTGCAATTCTTTTGCCTCAAAACAACAAGGGTACCAGGTTTTCTTGTATAAAAGGAAGTGATTTCAGTTTTGAAAAAAATTCTTGAGGAGCTATGCTGATTAATCTCAGTTGTCAACTTGGCTGAATTTAGAATCAACTGAGTGGACTCTCTTGGAACAAGTATTAGGGATTTTCTTGATTGGGTTAGTTGAAATGGGAAAGATCACTGGGAATGTGGGCAGAGCCTTCTGGAAGAACCTAGAAAGAAGAGAGTACAATGGAAAGGCTTTTTTTTTTTAAATAGGGTTTTTCTTTTTTTTTTTCATTCTCATGGTTTATTTCTTTTTATATTTAAAAATTTCCATCTCCTTCCCTCCTCCTCCCCCTCCCTCTGCTCCTCCTCCCCCTTCCCGCCCCTCCTTCTCCCCCTTCCCTCCCCTACCCTGCACCCATACCTCCCCTCCCTCCCTCTCAAGGCCAAGGAGCCATCAGGGTTCCCCACTCTATGCTAAGTCCAAGGTCCTCCCAACTCCCCCCAGGTCCAGGAAGGTGATCGACCAAGCTAAGAAGGCTCCCACAGAGCCCGTCCATGCAGAAGAATCAGAGCCCAGTGCCAATGTCCTTTGCTTTTCAGTCAGCCCCCGCTGTTGGCCACATTCAGAGAGACGGGTTTGCTTTTGCTTCTTTTTTTTTAACTGTCCTTACCATTTTACCCATGGGTTCATCTACCCATGTCAAGACTTCTACTCTGTTGCTGCTGCTGACCGATGCCATCCTTCATTGACATCATAGCTCAGATTCTTTGGTTATCTAGTATGGACTAAAGACCAACAGTTCTCCAGGAATCCTTCAGGTTGTCAGCATCAGATCAGGGAAGTGGAAGCATACAGCTTCCTTTACCAGATGGGGGTGCCAAAGCCTTCAACTTCTATTCTGAGCAGCTACCAGTTCTCAGCTTCTCCAGTGTGAAAAAGGCCACTGGCAGTTATCTAGACTGGCATGTAAATCAATCTAATAAATCCTGCTTCAATATATGTGCATTCTGCATTCAGTTCCTACAGAGTGCACTGAGCAGGACAGGGAGTAAACATCGGGTTACTTATACCCACTTCCAATGCATTATTCTGAGATAGACCACGAGCTTCCTTGGAAATTGTAAAACAGATATCACTAAATGCACAGTGCACTGTTTCCAGAATAATGTCCCCTTCCTGTGACATTCATTGCAAATTCAATTAAACTTTAAACCCTAATTAAAGTTGGTATGATTATGTTTCTTTAGCCAATGACCATCATTTCAGCAATTAATCATCTTTTCTTTTTGTTTTTAAACTTGATTCTATATTTATTTAGGTACATGTGTGTGCAGTGGAGTTGTGTGCACATGTGGGTGGGTTCTGTGGAGGCCAGAGCAGGTCCCTGATACATTAGATACAGGCTGCTGTGAGTTGCCCGACTTGAGTGCTGGGAACTGGACTCAGGTCCTCTGCAAGAACAGTAACACTCTTTACTGCTGAGCCACCTGTCCAGATTCTGTTGTTTTCTTTTATAACTTAAAAAAGAAATGCTAGCTATACTCCATAGCTACTTAAATAAAAACCCCAAGCATGTCTGGTGGGACTAAAAGCTCATCTGCTTTTATAGCTCAGAAGCTGTTGAATCAACCTTTGATCTATCTACAAATAACATATTCTAATATTCAAAGATTATTGGGGGTCTGGATGGCAGTGGCACATGCCTTTAATCCCAGCCCTTGGAAGGCAGAGGCAGGTGAATCTCTACGAGTTTGAAGCCAGCCTGGTCTACAAGAGCTAGTTCCAGGACAGGCTCCAAAGCTACAGAGAAACCCTGTCTTGAAAAACAAAAACAAAAATTAAGATTATTGGGTCTATGGAACCTGACAAACACCTGAATTTCCTTTATAAATGAGGAAATTTGGGCCAAAATAGATGACAAAATCCATCTAGGACTATTACTGGACTGGCTTGGACCAAGACATAGGTATATCACTGTGCCCTGGTGACCTCTGACCTCTGGTAGATTCCACTTCTGGATGAGGCAGGCTACAATTATTTACATTATTCATAACAGTTTATTTAATGTGCCTTGTGTTTTCAATGATAACTGTCTCCAGAAGATCACGTGCTTGAACACTTGACGATGGTGGTGGTGGTGGTGGTGGTGGTGGTGGTGGTGGTGGTGGTGGTGGTGGTGGTGGTGATGTGTGGAAGCCTGAGGAACATGCATCTGGTGGAGTTTCCTTGGAAGAAATGCATCCCTGGGGGCACATCTCGAGGTGTTGTAGCTCATCCACCTTCAGCCAGAGTCTCCCGACAGCGGATACAATGTATTTTGTCACAATGATGAATAACATAACTAAGACAATAAATAGCATTTATTAACATATCTTATTGCTAAATAGAAGTTGTTTCTTGCCTGTGGAAACCTTTGAGAAATAACAGTTTACAGTTTTTCACAATTGTTTATATCTTCATTGGACCCTGATTTCTCCCTTCATTTTCTGACCCTTCCACCTCCCAGGGGAGGGAGGACAAAGGACAGATGTACAGGTAAGAAGAGAAAAATCAGAAGAAATTCATGTGTTTGTTTCTGGGTATCAGCATGGTAGCCCAAGAAGGTTGCCACTAACACTGCAGGGTGGGGGTGACTGCTTCTTCAGACACGAGCACCACATTCCAGGGGAGCAGCACACAGGGAAGGTGGACTAAATCCCACATTACCACAGCATCTTAGAAGTTACTGCTCAGTGTTTAAGATCCTGCTGCTTTAAGTAACATTTTTTTTGTTGCCAGCATATATTTTTATTCATTATTATTAAAATACCAATAGAGTTACAGATGGTACTGAAGTGAAATTGTGTGTATCATCTTGATTACTACAGTAAATTGTCTGCATATGGGGATTTGGAGCTAAAGAGATTCACTTGCATTTATCGGCAAGATAAAATCCCTCTTAGCATTAAACATGTAATGACCTACTTTGTTTAAAGTATGAACTCTGTGGCATGTCTTTACGGGTACTTAGAGGCCATAACTCAGGATTCTACCTTCCCTTACTTTTCCCGTTGTTACCTGTAATTTCACTTAGCAAACAACGATAATAAATACATGGTTTTGCTCCTAAATCTGACCCTGTCTCCTTTCTTTACTATAAAACCCAATGACAGATGACTTCATTACGAGCAGACCGATGACGACAGTTCTCTAAAGAGCAGCATGGAGAACCTCACCTTCTGTGCCCAGCCCTCCTTCTCCACATTACTACAACTGCTTTTGCATCATGTTCTGGACAGTCAGAGCCAGACTGCTGCCTACAGGAAGACACTGGACTCCGACAGAGACCTGAGGTCAACCATCAGGTCTTCCATTTTAATCAAAAGTGCTGGGGTGTGTCCCAGCGGTAGAGCAGTTGCTTAGCAGGCATAACACCCCTGAGAGTTCAATTCCTACAACCAACTCCAGTCATTGTATTGATGTGGGAGAGTCTTCTGTTTGAGTTGATTTCATTGGCTAATAAAGAAACTGCCTGGCCCATTTGATAGACCGCCCCTTAGGTGGGTGGAGTAGACAGAACAGGAAGAGGAAGTGAGGTAGAAGGATCAGTAAGATGCCACACCTCTCCTAAGTTAGGCAGACTGCCGTGCCTCTCCTGAGAGAGATGCCAGATGCGATGAAGCTCCAGCCCAAGATGGACACACGCTAGAATCTACCTGGTAAGGCACCACTTTGTGGTGCTACACAGATTATTAGATATGGGTTAGTCAAGATGTGAATAAGAGCCTGAAAATAATGGGCCAGGCAGTGTTTAAAAGAATACAGTTTCCGTGTAATTATTTCAGGTATAAAGCTAACCATGCAGGAGGCAGGCGGCCAGGAGTGGGGCAGCGGGATCTGCCCACAGCTCCTCACTACATTGTATTAAAAAAAAGTTTGAAAATTTGTGCTTAGGAACCATTGTATGTAAAACTGAAACAATTCACAGAGAGTCTGGATTATGTATTTTATTGTGTTTTCTTTGAAATTTTTGACTGTAAAGGAGCTAAGTACAGAGAGACATTTCATTATATGGGCTGCCAGTCTAGACCAGAATGGACATTTTAATGGTATGACTTCAGGATTTGGATCTAAGAACATGATGCTTTGGAAAAGAGTTTCTTCTTTTGTTTTCACAGAGGACGAGACTCTGTGGATTGCTTCTATCCCAATATGGTATGATAGACCACGCCCTCCTAAAAGGTTGCTGTGAACATCTTCAAAAAATTACTTCACTCAACTGCCAACTGAGAGGAACCTAGCACACAGGTTATACCATGAAAGACCTAAATAACAACGCCCCCACTCAGCAGGAAGCAGTTTGGAGAGAAATAACTGCGCCCACATTCCCAAATACTGTTTATAAATGTTCTTTTACATTTAAAGGGGGATATGATATAGAGATGAATAATTTGCAATGGTATGGATTTTAAGGTCAATTTGTTATATGTATATGTATTTCTGATCTTGATTAAGCTATTTTGATTGTGTAGTTCATTTTAAAAACTGTAATGTATAATTAGGAAATATAGGTTGTTAATGGATAATCATTGATAATAGTTAAGCTTGTAGTCATGTTATTAGATTTTCTAGATATGTAGAGATATATTTCAGTTAGATAGACATTCTTCATATCTTTCAAAGACTGCAGAATATGGCATTTAATGTTTTTAATAACTTAGGGTTTTTCATGACAATGAGACACGTCTGCTCCTGGCAGCACCAATCTACTTCGAGAGGAAGATGGGCATCGAAGAGGCTACTTATGGAGTTTGTTAGCCATTTGGGCAAGAAACTGCTCTTGGCTGGACTGTTCCATAAACTGGACACAAAGAACCCGCAGAGAGAGGACTGCTGAACTTGCCTAAAGGTGAGATGGTCTCTCAGGGTTCCTGATTCGTGAAGGAGTCTGCGAGACGTTCTGCAGGACACAGCAGAAAGTGACTGAACTGTCTTTGGAATTTTTCTGCTTCATGGAAATGTCTGCTGGATACTGTGGGCCTGAAGCCCGAAGATGGATGCCCCAACGGTACAGAGGAACTTTGGGTGACTGTCCAGGCAGCGAGTTGTCTCTGTCATTTCTAGAGTTTTATAAGTTACTTATTTCTTGTTTACTTAGGTAGCATTGTATCCTTCTGGAGTCTTTGATGGAGTTGAAGAATAAATAGATAGTTATAGCTTTCCTTAGTTATGATAAAAGATAAAATAGATTTAAATATTGTAACTGTAATGCTTGCTTGATAACTGTTTTGTTATATGTAATTTTGCTATGTTAAAGTTGAAGCCTTTCTTTTTTGTTTAAACAGAAAAAGGGGAAATGATGGAGGAGAGTTATCTGTCTATGTTTCTTTCATTGGTTAATTAATAAAGAAAACTGCCTTGGCCCTTTAAGAACAGAAAATTAGGTAGGTGGAGTAGACAGAACAGAATTGTGGGAACAAGGAAGTAGAGTTGGAGAGACGCTTCAGGCATTCGCCATAGTGAGTCTCCATGCTGCTCCTCTCCGAGATGGACGCAGGTTAAGATCTCTCCTGGTAAGCCACACCTCGTGGTGCTACCCAGATAACTAAATATGGGTTAAAGCAAGATATGAGAATTAGCCAATAAGAGGCTGAAACTATGGGCCAGGCAGTGTTTTAAAAGAATACAGTTTCCGTGTAATTATTTTGGGTAAAGCTAGCCGGGTGGCGGGTGGCGGGACACAGCCCCTCCGTTTCACACTACACAGCGGGATCTGCCCACAGCTCCTCACTACATTGTATTAAAAAAAAGTTTGAAAATTTGTGCTTAGGAACCATTGTATGTAAAACTGAAAAAACGTGGCCTGAGATCCAGAGCCCTACACCCTCTTCCTGAGAACTGTACACACTCGATCACTTTCTGTTTCTCTGCTGTAGGGTCTTTGGCTGTAAAAAAGTGAATTACTCCTGTCTTTCATTCCATCAGGCTTTGGAAAGAGTGAAAGTTAGGTATGAGGAATACTGCAAAAGTGCTAGAGATGAACACAAAACCTCACATTGAACTGTGACACTTGTTGGTGACAGACTAATGTGTCCACAATGGAGTGCAGACACCTTAGCCCATCAAGGTGCAAACAAGAGGGCATCGTGGAGCATTTAGGCTTTTAAGGCAATCCCACCCTAGATGGTGGAGAAAACTGGTTAGTAACATTCCTCCCAAAGTGGCTCCTGGGGCTGCATCTCACTTAGATCCAGGAAGCAGAAGGGCACAGCCAGGAGCTCAATGTTTTGAGAGACTGCTAGAGTAGCTCTGTCTGGGCTCTGCAGTGCTGCAGCTCTCTGTCTGGGGTCTGTAGTTCTGCAGCTCTCTATCTGGGGTCTGCAGTGCTGCAGCTCTCTGTCTGGAGTCTGCAGTGCTGCAGCTCTCTGGGCTCTGCAGTGCTGCAGCTTTCTGTCTGGAGTCTGCAGTGCTGCAGCTCCCTGTCTGGGGTGGGCAGTGCCACAGCTCTCTAGGGTTAACAACAGAGGAGTTCCCAGGCTACTGGGTCAGTTTTCTGTCTGGTAGAGGGAACAACAAGGAGGAGCCTCTGGGTGGTCAAGAGTAGATTTCTGAGATGTTGAGAATAACAGTAGGAACAGCACAGAGAAGACTATTACGAGGGTGAGGAATTGTCAATGACAACCATGCGTATACAGGCTGGTCTTTTCTTCCTTCCTTCCTTCTTTCTTTCTTTCTTTCTTTCTTTCTTTCTTTCTTTCTTTCTTTCTTTCTTTCTTTTTTCATGTGTGTGTGAACTTTCAGTGTAGGTCAATGTGAGTCTCTCTCCATTGTTTGTCTTGAACCTGCTTCTCAATACTAAGATGGTTACTGTGCCTGGTGGACCTTGTGTAAATGTAGCTCTATCTTTCTCAGATTTTACATAGGTATAGCACAATCTTAGGCATAAATTGTTTTCATATCAGAGTGTAACCTCAGTCTAGCTATGCTTTCATATTGCTGTTGGCTTTTATTTAATTTTTTATTCTTTGGATGTTCTATGCCATTGTACAATGAATATTATTGAATATTATTATACCCATCTACCATTGCCTCCCCCTACTCCCTTGAACTCTACATGATCACCCTCCCAGTTTCATTCTTATTTTCCCTTTGGTTTTGTTGTTGATAACCCCCAGTCTAATTACTGCTCCCCCATGTACATGGGTTTGGTAACATCCACTGGGGCAAAAGCATTATCCCCAAATGAGAGTGATGTTCCCACCCTTAGAAACCAGCAACTGACAGTAGCTCCTCCAATAGGGATGGATCCTTGGGGCCACCCCAACCCTTTGCTGGAATTTTGACTGATTTGATCTTGTACAGGTCTAGTATAGATAGACACAGCTGCAGAGAGATGATGTATATGACAGTCATGTCCTGAGTCCTTTTGTTGGTTTTGACTCTTGTTTTCATTCCAAGGTAAGAAATATTTTGCTCCCTTTAAACAGCTATACTTCATTGTTTTCCATTTCTGTCCTTCAAACTAACTTATCAATGGCTTGATTAAACTCAACAAAAGTTCCTTGCATACTTCCTTCAGAATGTTTTCCTAGGTGCGATGCTAGAGGCTGAAGTAATCAAATATTACTGATGCACACGTAAGGAGCAATTGTCATTGTCTTCACTATGTAAGCTAACTGTGACCCCACTAGGCTTCACTGGAGAGTTTCTAACACATGGTCACAAAGGCAGTCCTGATTAATGTCAGAGTGTCACAAAGCAAAAAGACACAGATGTGAGAAAAGGACCTTTATGGATGAGAGGGGTGACAGGAATGGGTGTGAAATACAAGTGGAGATGGGAGTAAACAGAATGCAGCGTGTGTGTGTATGTGTGTGTGTGTATGTGTGCATGCCCATGTGCCAGAGGACAGATGTAATCAGCTAAAATTATCATGTTAATTAAAACCTGGCAACAAGCATACTACAAATTTGTTAAGCTGGCAGGAGATTTAACTTGGATAGCAAGGGGTATGATGGTTGGTAACCCTACCCTCAGTTCATAGAGGCTGACACAGTCATCTATGTATAGCTTAGATAAATAATAGCAATAAGCCTTGTGGTAAAAATTTTGGAGGTCTCTCTCTGAAACAAGGTTTATTGTTAGTAGGGCAGAGAACTCTAAAGCACTAGCTGAGTGTTTAACTCCTATACCTTCATTCCACCATGATTGATCCAGTTATGTGTATCTCACTCTGGTTGCTTCTCCCAGTCCTGGTATTCATAGGAGACACCCTTTAGCTTGAACATTAGCTGTTCTAGCATGCATAATTGAAGAACCATAAGAGACTGATAGAATCTCTTCAGTTCAGCAATTGCAAAGCTAAGTGTGGGCAGCCGAGGGTCATGGTACACGAAGAAGAGATGGTACTAACAGATGACAGTGCTGTTGGACACCTGACATTCATCCTGTTCAGAATTAGACTAAAGGCAGCAGAAAACAGGGTGTACATTCCCCGGGCTCTCCTTGCCTCCTCCACACTCTACTTTAGAGGAGCCACAAAGAAGCTACATCAACACTCCTCTTTTCCACCGTTTTGTCTTGTCCTTTGTATTTCTCCTTCTTTAAGTTTATAATTTTATTGCATTTTAATTTTAGTTTTTAAAAAGCTTTACAAAACATTATACTTCTCATTTGTGTAGTTCCGTTGTGTACTTAGTTTCTTTATCTGGCAATCAGTTTACTTCTCTTTCTCTACTATTCCTTTCTGCTCCACAAAATTCTAACCCGTTGTTCTGTTTTTTTTTTCATTTACTTAATCCTGTTATTCATTCCTTTGTTTTCCCTCTTACATTTATTTAATACTTTCTCTCTTTTTTGTTTTTTTTGCTTGCTTTTTTTGTTGTTTTTCTCTTTCTCTGTTTCTTTCCTTTTCTCTTTCTTTCTTTTTTTCTTTTTCTCTTTTTTGAAGCAGAGTTTCTCTGTGTAACAGATCTGGCTGTCCTGGAACTCTGTTTTGTAGACAAGGTTGACCTGGAACTCACAGAGATCCACCTGCCTCTGCCTCTCAAGTGCTGGGATTAAAGGTTTGTGCCACCACTGCCCAGCCCATTTACTATTTTCATGTTAAAGTCCAATACAACATTTTAATTTCACAATATACAATTGAAACAACTTTGCCATTTTCTGCTCTATTGTACCTGCTGGTAAATTTTCTGAGTTTTAGTTTATTTATTTATTTTTTGTAGTTCTAGAGCGTGTTTCATTTGGTGGTAATGCTGTCAGTTTGTGTTTTCTATTCTGCTTGGCACTGGGTACAGAATATCTAAGAAAAAGCTGATCACTAAGAAAATCCTCAAATTAAACAAGAAGAGCTATCTGTCTGTCCAAAACCAGGAACCAACACAGCATCACATGTAATATGACAAAGCAAGGCAGAAATAAACACTCAAGATGTCATGCTTTTTCAGGTACAGTCCAAAGGTAATGAAAGGGCAGTGAACTTAAAACCCACGTCCTAAAGCACCAGTGACTTAAAGAGAAAACGTGCCAATGAATCAAGAAGAGAAATCAACCCAGAACATACATATAAGAGTCAACAATGCAGAAGAGAAAGAGAAGAAACTAAAAACAAACATGCATGTTGAAAGTGGAAAAAAAACCCTCAATGAATCATAAAAGAAAAATAGTAGAAAACATTACAAATAGGCATGACAAAGCAGAAGGGAGGCTATTAGGGATGGGAAATAAGGTCAACAAATATCGCTTTCAGGCATCAATAAAGACAAGATAAAAAGGAGATAAAATCAGAGCACAAAATTCTCCCAACTCTAGAAATGGTCACAGAAGTACAGGAAACATCACATCCTCCAATGGCTGCCCACGGTCATGAGAGAACCTCTCCATGATGTCCTAACCAGAATGGCCATGGTCGTGAGAGGACCTCTCCATGATATACTGACCAGAATGACAATGATCATGAATGGACTTCTATATGATGTACTAACCAGAATGGCCATGGTCATGAAGGGACCTCTATGTGATGCACTAACCAGTAAAATATCAAAACTACAAAACAAAGGAACAGCATTGAAAGCCACAATGAAAAATGCTGAATCATAGAAGATGGATCAAAATGTCATCACAGCTCCTAGAAGTGTCATTGATGTCATTGATGTTTTGATTAATGTGTGAGAGTGAGACCCAACAGTTGAAGGTCAGGAGTCCTTGGCCTGCTTGGTAAAATGCCTGTGGATCATGCCTATGAAAACAATGCTGTGGTGCTGTATAAAATGAACCATAACGCTACTAAATGATTTGGGTTATGAATATAATTGAATTAGATAGAAGTCATGGGTTCCTTTTCTTATAACGATAGATACTATAAAATTTCCAGAAGAAATTATTCAAAGATTTTACATTATTAGAAGCCAGGAGTAGAGGCTAGAGTACTTTGCAAGGTTTTGTTTGTTTGTTTGATTTTTGAGCCAAGGTCTTACCATTTAGCTCAACTTACAGGGATCCTTCTGTCTCAGTCTTCCTCATGTTGGAATCAAAGACCTGACTTTAGACAGTTTTCAAAAAGACTGTTTAGAAAATCAAATCTTTGAAGGAATAGAATTTTATTTGTTCTACTTTTCCTATGTGACTGTAGGGAGGAACTATGATTGCAAATGAGTTCTGTGTTTTCCAGAGACCTGTGTTCAGTTTCTAGCATACCAGTTAGGTAAGAAACAAATGCCAATAGCTCCAGCTTCAGGGGACCCAATTATTCTGTTCTGTGTGGGGAGCTTCACTTGCACACATGTGCATGAGAGCACACACAGGGGCACACACACACAGGGGCACACACACACACACACACACACACACACACACACACACACAGCTAGTTCCTTGGGCAGCTGAGGAGAGGGAGCCGGAAAAGGCCAGATCCTATAGCCATACTGATGATTATCTTGCATATCTCCATAGAACCTTCACCTGGCGATGGAGGAAGATAGAGACAGAGCCCCACATTGGAGCACCAGGCTGAACTCCCAAGGTCCTGATGAGGAGCAGAAGGAGGGAGAACATGAGAAAGAAAGTAAGGACCATGAAGGGTGCATTCACCCACTGAGACGGTGGGACAGAACTAACGGGTGATCACCAAGTCCAGTTGGAATGGGACTGATGGAACATGCGACCAAACCGGCCTCTCTGAATGTGGCTGACGGTGGAGGCTGACTGAGAAGCCAAGGACAATGGCGCTGGGCTCGGACTCTACGACAAGGACGGGCTCTGTGTGAGCCTTGTCAGTTTGGTTGCTCACCTTCCTGGACCTGGAGGGAGTTGGGAGGACCTTGGACTTAACATAGTGTAGGGAACCCCGATGGCTCTTTGGCCTGGAAAGGGAGGGAGTGGGAGTATGGGTGGAGGGGAGAGGAGGGAAGGGGGAGGAGGAGGGGAAGAGATGGAAAGTTTTAATAAAAAAAGAAAAAAATATTTAAAAATATTTCCTTTTTATAAGCACACATCATGCCATGCTTTATGTTCCAATCTATCAATATGTCTATGTCTGTGTTTGTGCATGCAAGCATACATGTGCACTACACACACACATAGAATGTTTAAGTTCAGATATTCTCATTTATCAGCATGCTCAATACATGAATAGACACTATAATGTAAGGTGATAAGATTGGTAAATGACAAAAATAAGGAAGATAAAAAGTTACAAGTATAGACGATGGCTTTCTACTTCAGAGGTATACTGTTCAAATCATTATATACAAAATATAAAGATGAGAGAGGAGGAGCATTTTCAGGACAGTGTTTCTCTCCATTCAGCTCTCATCAGAGCTGAAGGTTTCTCTTCTAGAACTGTATTTCTCTTAATGGGAACCTGCTCTCTTTTATAATACAATGGGGTAAAACCTCCAATAGCAAATTATGGACTCCCATTGAGCTGTCATAAATTACACTGAAAATCTTAGTTACTCAGGAAACCATGGTCAAAAAGTGCTGCTCAATCAATCCATGCATATCCACAAAGCCATTTCAGTTCACATGTGTAAGACAGAAGTGTTCCCAGGAGAAACACTGTAGTCTGTGGACTTTCGTCTGCTAAGTTGGAATTAGAGAAATGCCTGATTAGAATCCTAAGATAGAACTGATGTCTGGCCAGATGACCAATAGTAGTACACTAGAGAGTTTAATCCAATGATCCTCCTGTTGGATGCAGGAAACTTATCTTGGAAGCATGAACAAATATTAACCTTCATCAGTATTTGAAGATGAGGAAATGATGGTAGACTGCCCACAGAAAAGTATATTCTTCTTGGTCCTACTGTGGCTTTCGTGTGTGTGTGTGTGTGTGTGTGTATATGTGTGTGTGTATGAATGTAGTGTATGTATGCATGTGCCTGCACTCGTGTGTGAACATGTTCATGCATGCATTTGTTTGAGCATGTGTATGTATATATAGATATTTATATATACTTATAAATGTGTGTGCATGAGTATGTATGTGAGTATGCATGCATGAATTTGTGTGTTCGTGTAAGATACTGTTATGTATTACAAAGAGAACAAGGTGTTTTGAATACATGTATTTTTTTCAGAATAAATTCATTTCCCAGCTCTACAGT
The DNA here is from genome assembly GCF_903992535.2 of Arvicola amphibius. Lineage (NCBI taxonomy): Eukaryota > Metazoa > Chordata > Mammalia > Rodentia > Cricetidae > Arvicola > Arvicola amphibius. Next base: position 104,569,390 of record NC_052058.2, on the reverse strand, counting down.
TTAGTATCTAACTTACTGGAAATTATTTAAACTCAATGTATAATGGGATTGGACACTATACATTGTCATGTGAGGTGACAAAGAAACAATCATATAAAATGCCCAGCTTATTGATTGGCACATTATTATATTCACTTAAGTATCTTTTGCATTTTAAACATACATACCTGCACTGCACAAGGTTATGACTTTATGTATTCTAGTACTAATGTAAAATTTACTTTAAAATGTAGCCACTAAAATAGGGTCTGTCATGTTTCTGTTTTGATACTAAGTTTGAAAGCAGAAAAACACTGTACTGGATAAGAGAGATATTGATTTGTCAAAACTTCGCTCTTGACAACATGACCATTTATCAGAAACTTCAGCATGCTCTCCCCTAGGGGCTATTCTTCCACAGCTGAGTTGCAGGACCAGGCATGAATTCTCTCCTATGGAGCAGGCTTTAAAACCAATAAAGAGAGCAGCTGGTTACATCCATAAACAGCCTCACCAATGTTACACCAATAAACACACTGGTTGGCAGGTGGGGTGGACCTGACCAAGACTCATTGTATCCATGTGTGAAATTTCAAATAATACTAGAAACAAGAAAAAAAAGAGAAAATTTGTTTTGATTTCAGTGTGAAAAGTATAGCAAGTTTCTCTCTCTCTCTCTCTCTCTCTCTCTCTCTCTCTCTCTCTGTGGGGGGGTGTAAAGATGTATATTTTTGAATTTTTAAATGATTTTTATTGAGCTCTACATTTTTCTCTGCTCCCCTTCCTGCCTCTCAACCCCCAACCCTCTCCCATGGTCCCCATGCTCCCAATTTTTTCAAGAAATCTTGTCTTTTTCTACTTCTGATGTAGATTATATCTCTATATGTCTCTCTTAGTGTCCCTATTGCTATCTAAGTTCTCTGGAATTGTGATTTGTAGACTATTTTTCTTTGCTTTATGTTTAAAAATCATTTATGAATGAGTACATATGATAATTGTCTTTCTGAGTCTGGGTTACCTTACTCAAAATGATGTTTTCTAGCTCCATCCATTTGTCTGCAAAGTTTAAGATGTCATTATTTTTTTTCCTGTGTAGTACTCCATTGTGTAAATGTACCATATTTTCTTTATCCATTCTTCAGTCGAGGGGCATTTAGGTTGTTTCCAGGTTCTGGCTATGGCAAACAAAGCTGCTATGAACATAGTTGAGCACATGTACTTGTGGCACGATTGAGCATCCTTTGGATATATACCCAAAAGTGGCATTACTGGGTCTTGTGGAAGGTTGTTTTTTAATTTTCTGAGAAATCACCACACTGACATCCAAAGAAGCTGTACCAACTTGCATTTCCACCTACAATGTTGGAGTGTTCTTTTTACCACACAACCTCTTAAGCATAAGTTGTAATAAGTGTTTTTGATCTTGGCCATTTTTACAAATGTAAGATGGAATCTCAGAGTTGTTTTGATTTGCATTGCTCTAATGACTAAAGATGTTGAACATTTGGTGCTGGTCTTTTAAATAAGTTGAGCATACTTTGGATATATACCCAAAAGTTGTATTGCTAGGTCTTGGGGAAGGTTCACAAGCACTCTGAAAATTTCGTGATGCATTAATTTTAACAAGAAAAATACAAAAGTATGCTTTCTTTGAGGAAAAAAGGGGGGAGGGGTAATCAAATTTTTACAAATATCTGTTCAGAGAGTGATACCATAGGAAATGTCTTTACTTCTCTGTAATATCCCCAATTTGTGAATATAACCATAATGTAGCTGAAGTACCAAAAGACTTTATCAATAAAAGTAACTATCAATATCAAAAAAGATGTATATTTGTGTTGTGATTCTGATGGTAGGGTAGACAGTATGATGTTTAGAGGTTCCTATTAGGGAACATAGAAAAGTACAGAAGAAGCCGCAAAGCCTAAAGATTACAATCCTCATTCAGGATGGAGATGTGAGGAGAATGAGAAAAATTATTTCCAAAACACATGACGTTAAGGACAGAAAAGAAAGTGGAAAGGAAGGGCTGTTTCTAGATTTCTGGATAAATTGATGGTCTGCTTTTAAGTCCTAGGAAACTCACAGATTAGTTTCAAAATTATCAAATTTTTATATCAAGAGAGAGGTGACAAATAATCATACATCTAAATGAATACCAGTCTTCTCTTGAGATAAATTAAAACAATGTCATATAGCTGTATTAGCTAATTTACGTTGCTCTGGTAAAGCACCATAGCCAAGAGTAACTTATGAATGAGTTTACATTAGCTTAATGTTCCTAAATGATGAATGGGTCCAGCATGGGGGTATCATGGGGGCAAGGGTCAAGAATTGTGGGAGCAGGAAGTTCAGTGATCACATCTAAATGACAAGCATAATGAGAGAGGGGGGAGATAAGGGAGTAAGAGAGAACACGAGAACTGGAAGCACCTTGAGGTTTACGTTCCCAAAGCCTATTCCTAGTGAGGTGCTTCCTCCAGCAAGACTGTACCTCTCAACCTCAGCAGTCAGCGCTGACAACTGAGGAGGCTGTGGGGGACGTTTCATTTTAAGCCAGCACAGTAAGGGACTGAAAACTACACCTCTCTGCTTCTCTGTAAATAGTCAAGCGGTGTGTCACAGGATGTGGGCAGGTGCTAGATTTTTAATTGTGCAGTGACAGGGAACTGGGAGCCTTGTAGTCAGGGAAATGAAAGATGCTATAAGCCTGTTATTGTGACTCCACATACCTTCAAAATACAATTCTAGTTTTTTTTTTATTCTGAATATTGCTTTGTGTTCAGACTCTGAGCCACCTTATATCCTGGCTCCCTTCTTTCTCAGTCTACTGTCAGTTCTTGGGTGTGCTGCACCCCGCAGTATGATGCACATTCATTTGGATGATGTCTCACCAGGACATCTCTTTTTGAGTGCAGAAACCATGTCTGACTCTCTTTCCACAGTGAGAGTCACCAGACATTTGATCAGCAATAACAAGAAGAGTTTTATATACTTAAAGGCAGTCTTAAATTGGAACCAAAAATGTAGGTTCTGAGTAGCTTTCTCTGCAGTTATATACATGTGTGTAGATCTGTGTGTGTGAGCACACATAGGTATATGTGTGTGTTGGTATGCCACATGAGTTCCTGTCCAGGTGGAGACTAGAGAATAACCTGAGGTGCTGGTCTCAGCACCATACAAACTGTGTTCTGAGATAAGGTTGCTTTCAGGGTGGCACACTGATTACATTAGGCTGCCTGGCTAGGATTACAAGTGTGTGCCATTGCATGGACATTTTTTAATGTGGGCTTTGTTGATCAAACTTATAATCTAGTGTTTGTAAAGCAAGTACTTTAAATTCTAAAGTACAAATCATCTTTGAATATCAGTAAAAAAAAAAATCCTGTTTACCATGCCCCACAGGATTGGAGAGTGAATTCTTAATATGAATATGGAGGAGATCAATAATATACTCTAGCATGTGTGATTTCTAAATCCTTCTTTATTTGTTCTAAAATCTATCCCAGGCAGGTAGAGTGAGGAATGATATTCACTGTTTGACAGACAAGAAAGCATAGGATCCAAAGTTATGAGAGATCTCCTGGGGTACAAGGCACTTACTCCAGCAAGAACTCATATTTTGCTGGTAAAGATACATAAAATATATCAGAAATGAGGAGAGTCTGATTATATAGAGCCTGGAAGTCTTAAGCCATGCAAAGCGAATTAAATTTCTTAACTGTAAGTACTACTTCTTTGTTAAGAAGGCCGTGCTCAACTGACTGGCTTGGGAAATTAAAGCAGACCCATTGTCTTCTCTGTAATGCAGGGTCTGCTCTGACCAGAAAGGATGGTGTCTCTTCTCCACAAGGGATGGCCACGCAAAGATAACTTGGGAGCCACCAGCAGAGAACAGTGCTTGTCCACAGAAAGGGATCAGTTACCATTAACTACAGTGCTGTGTTAAGAATATGCTGTGAAGACTGTAGAATAAGGAAGAGTCGTGGAAATTCTGCAGACATTTGGATCGGAAAGTTGCAATGTGATAACACTTCTGCTTTATCACCAGGTCCCTTGTTGTCCTGAATTTCTGTATTTTATTTATTAGCCAGGAATGGTCACTACTGACATGAATACTCTTCACTCACACTCGGGTTCCATTTAATATATGGTTTAAAACCAAGTGTTTCCTCTCAACTGGAAAGATAATTTTTTACTAATGCTGTTACTTGTGTGCACATTCACATTTGCTGTGTGTGTGTGTGTGTGTGTGTGTGTGTGTGTGTGTGTGCGTACACTCATGCAGGAACAAGTAGAGGCCAGAGGTTGTTTTCCTGAAATTGCTTTTCAACTTCTCTTGCTGAGAGATTCTCTCACTGACCCCAAAGCTCACTATGTGGCTCTGTTGGTTGGTCAGATCAACGGTCCTGGGGGATCTTCCAGAGTTTTGGGGATATACTGCCTGCCTTAGTTTTTACCTGGATGTTTGGGATTCTAACATATTCTCATGCTTACAGTTCAGGGAGTCATCTTCCCAATCCCCCGGAAAGTCATTTTCTTACTGAAAAGGAGACAGGTCAGTGCTAACATCTAAATCCCAATTCATCCCTGTTGGTGTCTGTATCCTTTCATATGCATAGTTTTAAAAGTGTATCTAAGCCTGAGGGGGAAAATAAACAGATTTCATTTGTGGAAGTATTATATTAGCTTGAATAACAAATAGTCAAAACCCTGCACAAATTTGCCTGGCCAGAGTGTGGAGCTGGATGGCATGCTGATGACAGAGGGTCATTGGGGTGACCTGGTCTCAGTTGTGCCATCCTTTGCAGACAAAGCCCTCTGGTATGGAGAACACAGCCATCCGATGGAATACATCCAGCAGGAATGACCTGCTGCTTCTCAAATGTAATGAATTTTTTTTAGGCATTTCCGGACTCTAGATAATGATTTTTTGGGGGACAGACTAAAAATAAAAAGCTTGTTCCTGGCAAAATGCTTCAGCATGCTCTACTTTTCCTTGTAAAATGCTCTCCTTGCTTGTCCTAAATCACAACTGTGATTCTTGAGCAATTGCAGGTTGTAACTACGAGGAAATCAAATGCTATAAATGTTAATATCACATGGACAGGTCCGGGGATTCTCTCTTATAATTTGAAATCATCAATAATGTTTAAGTTAGCAGAATTATGGTTAGGTAGAATCAAACTTCATTGAATCTCTCCCCACCCCAGACCTCTCCAATTATGCATGAGCAGATTAAAACCTGCATAGAAACACACTTTATTGTGTTCACTAAATATCTTCCATTTTGGAGAAATTCTTTAGCAATTAAATAACATGAAGGATAAAAGAGACACTGTAAAGCAATTATAACCCTGAGAAAATTACATGTCATTGATGAACACAAAAACTTTTGTATTTCAAAACAGTGAGCAGAGATTTGTGGAGGAGGAAGTGGCTGAGAATCAAGGTGTTCCACTACGATGTCCTCATGAAATGTGAGACGTTGATGCCCCAGTCCTCAGTAAAGTCAAGTAGAAGCACACTTACTGCTGGTTTCCTTCTTTTTTCTAAACAAGAAAAAAAATTCCTACCTTGTATTTTATAAGTTGAATGGTAATGACCAAGAGATGATTTGAAATGAAGAATTTTTTCTCTTGTTTGATTTTTTGTTTGGGCATGTGTGGTGTGTGTGCACACATATGTTTGTTTGTTAGTATGTCTGTATACACTTGCATACCTGTACATGTGGAGGCTCAGATGTGATGTTGGCTGTTACCATAGTAATTGTGTTGGGAGCTCCTAGTTGAGCCCAGAGATTGCTCATTTGTTCCTTTGCTCATCTGACTGCCCATTGTGGAGCCCAGGACCCTCCATCTGTATCTCTGCATTGCTGGATGAAGGGATTCAAGTTTTTAGAATCTAGACATATGAACTTCTGTCCTCACATGTTCATGGACTGAGCTATCTTCCTGACCCAGCTAAGGCTTCCCTCGGTCCCACCCTCTCCCCAAGCATTTAAGTTTATCTTTGATGGAACAATAGTATATGATATATGGGTGCATATGCATATTCACTTTGAGTCAGAGGTCAGCATCAAGTGTCTTCTTGAATTGCTTCCCAGCTTAGCTTTTGAGATGGGGTCCCTCACTGCCTGGAGTTTTTATTCTCTCCCTCACCCCACTGCTGCCTAGCCTTGAACTTAGGTATGAGTATATTTTCTTTAAATGAAACTTCAATTTAGAGGTAAATTTAACAGACACAGACAGGGAAGATGGGCATGACTACTAATTGACAGAAAGTATATTTGTCATGAAGACTGGACATGGTAATTAATACACAGATTCTGGCTTCATATCAAGTTCCCAATGGCCTCTGACAAAGCTGTTTCATTAATTGCACTTGGATCTTTAAGGCACAAATTCTGGTGGTCTTTTTTCTCCAGTTTTCTTCTAACTTATCTCTTCTTGGAAGGAACCTTACTGGCTGATTCAGACCTCTGGCATCTGCCAACCCTTTGAGACGGAATCCTGACAACTTGGAAAATGTATTTTACCCTTGTGCTGGAGAGGAAAGGGATGCTTCATGAATAGGGGCTGTGAGTCACATTTTCCTTAAGGACACACCAAATTACCCCTTTTCTATCTCATAATGACCATCCCTTGTGACTTTCCTCATTTACACTCACTCCTCCTATGACAGCATGCCAGCTGATTCAGACAATGGGGCACTGTCACCGGTGACCCCAGCCACCACTGTTTGAAGTATCATCACCCTGGTTTTATAGGCAAATTTAGCCTTCAAGTATTCAAGTGACTTGCTCCAAGCCACAAAGCTGGAATTTGCTTCAGATCTGTCCATGGTAAAGCGTTCATTATCTTTACTCTCCTAGGTTACCATTGTGAAGAACTTCACCTAGATACCACATGAGTTTCTTTAAATTGTCTCCTGATAATCTGGGGCTAGTCTGGAAATAAAAAGTGATTTCTACATATTCTTTTCCCAGAATGGCTACACTGTCAAAGTACACCTAAACCACATTGCAAGTAGTACTTGCAGATTCAAGGGAATGACTTCCAGAGTAAGTCCCAATTTAAGCCGTTTTTGGAGACGCCTGCTCAGAGGTTGGAAAACAGCATGAGAACACATACAGCAGTAGCGCCCGAGTCCCCTGCAGCTGTGGCTGTGTGATAGGGGACCCTGAAGAGTTGCTCTGACTTATTTACTGTAGCTCCGAGCTCTTCGGTTTGGGACTTCCCACCAGCCACAGACAGCATTGCTCACCGCAGGGCCTTCTTGTGAGTCTTAAGCCAGCTGTGGCCTGCATCCTTCCCAGTCTCACCAACTGCACCTGGGCATGACCTATTCTCTTGTCTGTATTTGTGTTAAATTCTAGGACTGATGAAAAATTCCAGTTTATTCTCTTTAATCAGCCAATCAAGTTGCAGGACAACCCTATAGCTGTGCTGAACCACAAAAGAGAAAATTAAAGTTGTACAAAGCAACTTGTGATTGAACTCAGGGCTCAGCCCTTCAGGCAGGTCACTGGGGCGTTCATGTCTCCATGCTGTCCTGACACTACCTTGAGGTCCTCGCCTTCCTTTGCTGGGTTGTCACGTTTCTATACTGCCCTGACAGTAACCCTCAGGACTTTCAGAATCTGCCTTCACCCAACTTCTTCAAGGCTCGGCTTCTTCAGCTTTGCATTACTAAAATGTCATCAACAAAACCAGATTTTGAAAAACCAAGACATTATTTTGAGAGGGCTGCTATTCACTTATGTGTGTGGGAGAGGGCAAGCTTTGATGCTCCCACATTTAATTCAGACTGTAGCTCTGTGAAGTTTGGAATGACCAGTGAAATATCCAGATTGAGAATGGAAGGGGCATGTCTCAGTCTGGACCCCCAGGAGGCATGAGGAAGTGATAGAGAACTTCTTCCCATTTTAGAGATAGCCTCGAATAATTATATTATGTATACATTTATTTTGCATGTTGAGGTCAGAGTACTGTTTTTGGCAGATGGTTCTCTCCACTGTGTGGGTTTGTAGTGACTGAACTCCTGTTGTCAGGCTTCGCAGCAAGCACCTTGAACCTGATCATATCTCACCAGAGGTTATGATAATATTTTTAATATGCACTCTTCCAGAGATTCAGAGCTTACACAATAATTATATACACATGTGAATTAACAGCAGATTATTTTATTTTACAACAGACATCACTAACACTCCTTTATAGATCTTTAAACAACTCTTTTATAGATCTAAAATTGGCTTAGATCTCAATTAGGCCAGCTCTGAATTGGAGCAAAAGTAAAATCAAGTAATTTTACACTGGTTTTGTTGTCTAAGATAAATTATGAGTTTGAGTATATAGTGTGTCTTAAAATATTACTTCTGTACTTTCAAAGAGATCTGAGGATAAATCTAAGTATACAAATTTCATCCTTTTCTTACAGGACTTTGTCAACTTGACACAGGTCAGAGTCTCCAGAGAAGAGTCTCACATGAGAGATCACCTAGATTTGCCTGTGAGCATATTTTAGGCAACTGCCTTGATTGTGAGTTGATTCAGGAGAGCACATCCCACTGTGAAAGGCAGGTACCCAAGCTGGTGAACCTGGGCTGGAAAAAAAGCTAGCTGAGCACAAACCTGGGAGCTAGCCAGCAAGCCTGAGGGTGCTCCTATGTGCTTTCTGCTTTAGTTCCTGCTCTCCCTCAGTAACAGATTGTGACCTGGAAGAGTAAGCGAAATAAATCCTTTCCCCACTTAAGTGGCTTTTTATCCAGGTGCTTCATCGCAGTGACAGAAAGGAAACCAGAACACTGCCCTAGATCAAGCCAAGAATTCCTTTTCCTTTCCTTTCATTCCTCACGCGCCTGCTTGTGATCCTTTCCCTAACCCACAACTGGCCCTTACTGCTTCAGTTGATCCTTGCTGTCTGTATCTCCCATGAGGTGCAGTCTCAGAAGGTGACAGAAGCATTATTCTATGTTCCATATGCCAAGTCCCATGAGGAGGCTGATGTCATGTGAAAAGAGTACAGCTTTGGATGAAGACTCCTGAGTAATCTATTTACCCTCTCTGAACTTTATTCTCTTTGGTAAAAATGAGAGCATCAGTTTTTCTTAGCAGCACTGCTTCTGAGAGGATTAAATGTGAAGACGAAGGTCTCAGCCGATGGTGAGAGTCCTGTAAACGATCCATCATTATTTTTTTCAGATGTCCATCATGTTAAATACATTCTGGTTACCAGATGGACAGATACGATTTCTGTAATCTTAGGAACTGTTACTCTTTGATATTATTTCTCCTTAATAAGAGACAAACATACCTAAAAGTGCTCCAGTTTGTGAGGATGGAGCGACCCACAAATTATGCACATGTTACAAGTTCTTTTCCAGTATGGCACACTTGAGGGTCATGGAAAATGTTGAATGGCTGGACTGATTGCTTACATACAGTGCTAGTCAGCTCTGGAACTTAGGTTGGGGAGGGTGAGAAATGGGAGCTGCTCAATATTGTTCTGGTATGCAGTGATGGGCTCTTAAGAACTTGGGGGTCAGAGGGTCTAAGAGAATTTGCAGAGAGCCAAAGGGAATCAGATTGAAGTCAGCATGCCGATGTCAGACAATTGAGTCAAAACGAGGTGAGCTAGTGTGTAAATTGTGCCTCTTGCCTACGATTCACAACCCATTTTGGATGTGAAATATATTTTGCAAGGAGCTGACAAAGATACTGCAGTCAGTAAAACATTTGCCTCACAAACATGAGGACCCGAATTTGATTCCCCAGAACCCACAAGAAAAAGCCAAGTGTGTTGCTGACGGTTGTAACACTGGGGGTGGGGTGGAGAAAGAGACAGGTGAATCCTGGGAATTGCATGAGACTCGTAATGAATTGTGGATCTCCAAGTAAAACTGAGATACCCTGTAACAAATGCCAAGGTGGATGGCACCAGAGAAATGTGGTCACCTGAGGCTGTCCCCTGATGTCCACAGCCATGCAGATACATGTGCATATACAGAAGCAAGCATGCTCACACCTGCACAGATATGAGCAGACAAAGGCACTTACAACAATAAGATGTATAAGCTGAGGGAGAAGGGTTTAAACTCTCTCAGCAAGGCTAGAGACTGAACATAGCAACAGTTTGCAGCAGTGTGTCTTTCCCTGCTGCCAAGAGGAGGTTTAAAGGTCCATTTCCAATCTCACACCTTTGACAGCAGTGTATTGTGCACAGAGACCACCACCGATAGGCTAGATTACACATTGTGTCCTACTAAAACTTGACAAAAAACAAAATAAAATGTAATAAGAATAATGGTAATGAATTAAGATGAACACAGGATTTTAAAATAATTAAGCGGACAGTCTAAACAGGCTCATATCAATAATGAAAAAATGTTCTAAGAAACATTTAACTAATGATTGGTGCCAAGAGAAAAACCATACAAATAATAAACTTGTCACTGAGAAGGGAATGAAACCTCCAAGAACTTAACATCAGTCAACACGACATGAATTTCTTTATATGGGAACACTATGTAATATTATTTTCAAAATTAAAAGCTTAAAGGCAAATTATGATTACTTTAATAGATAAAATTAGATATCTAATAAAATATATAAACATCTATTACTGACACATAAATTTAGCAAATTACAAAGAGGAGACTTGTATTAGCTAATTGTTTTGTTGCAGGGATCAGACAGCTAACAAGAGCAAGTTAAAGAAGGACAGATTTATGTCTGCTACAGATTGCTGGTACAGATCACTCTGTGGAGGACACACAGGGAAAAGAGGGAGGAAGTCGGTCACAGGGCACCTGTAGTCAGGAGGCAGAGACAGATGAATACTGGTACTTTGCTGCATTTCTCCCTTTTATTCAGTTCAGAACCCTTCCACACATTCGAGGTGGATCTTTTCTATTCAGCCAAACTTTTCTGGAGATGTCTTCATAGACATACCCAGAGATATGTTCCCTTGGTAATTTTAGCTCAGTTCAAGATGAAAATGAAGATGAACCATCACGGGTGTGTATGACAAACCTTAATGATAGCATGCTGAAAGCAGTTTCTTAAAATCCAGACTCCATAAAGGACTCAAAATACTCAGCTCAAATGCCCATTAACTCATCAAACTAATACATGTGTTAATGAATGGCTATAAAAGTGATACAAACTCTATGGAATCTATGAAAAAAAATTGATATCATCAGAGAAATGAAATTGAAGGTATATTAAAATTCCATATTATGCTAGTAAAAGTCACCATTTTGTTTTAAGAAAACAAAAATCCTGGTGAGGATGTGGGGGAATTACATTTATACACTGTTGGTAGGAATACTGACAGTTATTAACACTCTGGAAATCAAGAAGGAGGTCCCTCATAAAGGTAACAATATGGCTATCATATGATTCAGTTACACTACTAGGGAACATTCCCAAGGAATAAAAGTCAGCATTCAGAGAGAGACTTGAAAACCTGGGTTTTTAGCTGGGCGGTGGTGGCGCATGCCTTTAATCCCAGCACTCGGGAGGCAGAGGCAGGTGGATCTCTGTAAGTTCGAGACCAGCCTGGTCTACAAGAGCTAGCTTCAGGACAGGCTCTAAAGCTGCAGAGAAACCCTGTCTCGAAAAACCAAAAAAAAAAAAAAAAAAAAAATCTGGGTTTTTGTAGCACTACTCATAATGGGCAAGACTTAGAGTACCTGGACTGTTTATTATCAGAAGAATGGATGTAGGAAACTGTGTCTATGTGCACAACAGAACTCTATTCATCTGGGATGGACAGCGGAATCATATAATTGACATGGAAGCTTATGGAACTAGAAATCATCATGATGAGTGGAATAATCCAGAATTAGACAGGCAAATGCTGCAGTTTTGATTAAATATACATGTCTGTATGTGTGTACGATATGAAACAGGAAGGTTGTTAAGGAAAGGACTGTAAGAGAGAGAAATGAAGGAAGAGATTGAGCCCCACATGCTGTGTAAATATGCATATCACTTAAATGTGCACCTATACAGGCATGCTTCTGCACGTATGTGAACATACACAAAAGAAACGATGTAGATGCTTATGAACTGATTTGAAATCCGAGGCACTTGGGAGCTCAGTCCGGTGCTTCAATGTGGGGCTCTGTCATTTTCTTCATCTATCGTCAGGTGGAGGTTCTATGGTGATATGCAAGAAATTCATCAGTATGGCTATAGGAACTGGCCTTTTCAGGCTCCCTCTCCTCAGCTGCCCAAGGAACTAACTGGGGGCGTCTTCCTGGAAACCTGGGAACCCCTCTAGGGTCAAGTCTCTTGACAACCCTCAGGTAGCTCCTTAAATTAAGATATATGCTTCCCTGCTCCCATATCCACCCTTCCTATATCCCAAGCACCCCATTCCTCCGAGCTCCCCCCGTTCTCCCCTTCACACTTTTCTTTCCCCATCTTCCCTTGGCCCAGTCTCGCCCAACCCTCAAGTTCCCAATTTTGCCTGGCGATTGTGTAAGGTCCTGATGAGGAGCAGAAGGAGAGAGAACATGAGAAAGAAAGTCAGGACCGTGAGGGAACCTCCAGCTGGCGACAGATGGGGAAGGTGACTGAGCCCCACATTGGAGCACTGGACTGAGCTCCCAAGGTCCTGATGAGGAGCAGAAGGAGCGAGAACATGAGGGAGAAAGTCAGGAACGAGAGGGGTGCGTTCACTCATGGAGACGGTGGGACAGAACTAATGGGAGATCACCAACTCCAGTTGGAATGGGACTGATGGATCATGCGACCAAACCCGTCTCTCTGAATGTGGCCAACAGCGGGGGCTGACTGAGAAGCAAAGGACAATGGCTCTGGGCTCTGATTGTTCTTCATGGACGGGCTCTGTGGGAGCCTTCTCAGCTTGGTCGATCACCTTCCTGGACCTGGGGGGAGTTGGGAGGACCTTGGTCTTAGCATAGAGTGGGGAACCCTGATGGCTCCTTGGCCTTGAGAGGGAGGGAGGGGAGGTATGGGTGGAGGGGAGGGGAGGGAAGGGGGAGAAGGAGGGGAGGGAAGGGGGAGGAGGAGGGGGGGGAGGGGGGAGGAGGAGGGAAGGAGATGGAAATTTTTAAATATAAAAAAAATAAACCATGAGGAAAAAAAAATAAAAAAAAATAAAAAGAATACAGAGTCATAGATTAAAAAAAAAAAAAGAAAGAAAAGAAATCCGAGGCACTAGCTACCTGTCATTCGAGCAAACCTACCTACTATAATGCCTACGTTATGATTTGTAGAAGGTATGTGTGTATCCAGATTCTCTTTCAGAGAAAAGGCTGGGCAAACAATCAGGGCAGAAGCCTTGTAAAGACAATACTGTTTCTGGGGCATGGCATCTGGGAAGGAATTACATACATTAAAACCTCAGAGATGCTTATAGCAGTAACTAGTCTAAGAAACGTTTTGGAGCCCAAATTATATGACCGCCATGGTATGCCACTTTTCAATTTGCATTTTTCCATTCTTTAGCCTTTTGAAAGTTTTTTTCTAAAGTGTTTTGCATTTTTTGTACATATTTTAATACATTTACTCCAAAGTTCTTCTCTGCTAAGGTATTAATCCTGTCATATGCTGGCTTGTTACCATCACCTTTTCTTTATATGTCTTTCCTTTTAAGACGCTCTGTGACTGCTTACAGTGAAAACGGCAAATTCTGCCCAGGACCTTTGTGTTTCAAGACAATCCTGATGGTAGTCCATGAAACAGGTGGTGTTTTCATGACAGCCGACTTCCTGTTCTTAGCACTGTGAATAAACATGTAGTCTTGACCTGAAAATAGGGGAAGTGTGACAGCTACTATTGACTTTAACACAATAGGAACTAGATTCACCTAGGAGACAAGCCTCAGTGCATACCTGTGAGAGGATTTTTAGCTCAGGCTGAAGGAATTGGGAAGACTCATTTTCAATGTGTGCTTTACCGTCCTGTAGGCCCATCCTTGACTGCATAAACAGAAGATGAGCTGAGCACCAGCAGTCACCCATCTCTGTTTCCAGCCTGTAGACATGATGGGGCTAGCTGCCTCATGGTCCCATCAGGAGGTTCTGTACCTTCTGGCTGGAAGCCCGAGCAAACCCTTTCTTCCTTAAGCTGCTTTTGTCAGGTCACAACTTGAGATACAGAGAGCAATAGTAGGTCAGGAGATGAATGTCACAGAAATGTCTGTGACAGCCACAATCGGGTAGAATTTCTGTGTACGCACCCAGTTCTTCAAACTGAGTCAGAAGACCTTAAGCCAGCCCGTCAACCTGGAAATTATCATAGGGGCTGGAACGAGTGAAAACTGTAGCTCAGAGAGGATGAATTGTAGCCAGGAACGGAGAAGGAGTAATCCCCAAATCTTCATCTAAAGGCTCTTTTCTGATTGCATCAGATACATCCCTCATTCATTCACACCTGGGCACCAGGGTCAGTCACAAGGAGACATTGGCTTCCTCATTACCAGAGGCAGTGTTTCCAACACTGTAGCTTGACAACTGTCTCCTTCCCTTGATCATTTCCCAAGTCGTTATTTCCTGATCACGAAAAGAAAAATGCTGCTATTTTTATGAAGCATCATGTTCACTTTAAGAAGGAATGGACACTACAAGACTGAAGAGAATGGAAATTCTGTCTGCACTTTCAGTGCTCTGTGTTTCATGGTGACCTGGGATAGCTAGTTATACCTCATACAAAAACTCAGTTCCTGAAAATTCTGAGAAAATTAAAGGTTGTTACAAAAATCTATAGCTTTTTATGCCCTTTCTTAATAAATGCATTACACGAGGTCTGAAGAGATTAGCTTAGTGGGTAAGAACACTTATTGTACAACCATAATGACCCCAACTTCAATCCCTAGTGCCCATATATTAAACAGGATATACCCGCATGCTTGTCTGGAAAGAAGCACTGTGGGGATGATCACTGGGGCTTACTGGTAGACAGCCTAGCTACTGATTGAGCGAGGGAATCTAACTTAAGTGACTAAGGCAAAAAGTGGTAGAGAAGGAAACTTGAGGATCTGACCTCCTCTAGCCACTGTGAGTGTGTGCTTGTGTGCATGTGTACGTGTGTGTGAGTTCACAGGCACCTACATACATATCTGCTTATGCCACACAGACACCCAAACACATATACATATGCATAAACTCATATGAACACACACACACACACACGTGAACCTGGGCATGGTTGTAGAAGTGAACGGTGTGATGGTATTCTAAATCTTCAGGCTCAGTTTCCTCATCTTCTTCTCTGTTATTCTTTACTCCTCTAATAGTACTTCCACTCTCCTTCCTCTTGATAATGATAACCCACATAAATCCAATATGTATTTTAGATCCACATTAATTTTTACCCTGAAAAATTAAATTTTCAAGCAAATTTCAGAGGAGCAGACAAAGAAGAAATGATAGCCTGAACCAAACCAGCCCACTTTTTGTTATGTATTTTTTAAGATTTAATTTTTAAGACTTTTAAATAGTGTGTGTGTGTGGTTGAGTGTGTATGTGTGTTCATGTATATGTGTGTATCTGTGTGCAGACACCTGTGGTGTTCAGAATAGGGCCTTGAGTCCACTAGAACTGGAGTTCAGGCAGTTGTGAGCGACTTGGTATGGGTGGTGGTAACTGAACTTGGGTCCTCTAGATAAACAGCAAGTATTCTTATACACTGAGCCATGTCTCCAACCCTACAGCTTCATTTTAGTGAACCATATTTCACTGGATATGATCTCTTCCTTTGCATCTTGTTTGTAGGCTACTTTCAATACTTTGTGTCAGTGTGAATTATCTGTGAGAGACAAGTAGCTCCTGCCTGCCAGTTCTGACATCTGGGATCTTCACTGAGAAATCCCTGCTCACAAATAGAGTATGTGGGCCTATAACTTAAGCCTGTCTAAACTCACAAAGGAACTGCTTGCTCCATTACCAAAAGTGTTCCCATGGGGAACTCCTTTGGAATCCTCTAGACTCCCTCCTCATTGTGGCAGGTAGTTTCAGTCTCTGCCTCTCCCTTCCACCTGGCTCTCCACCATACGCCCATCCCTGATCTTACACAGATCTGTGCTTCATGCCAGGGTAATAAAAGGCAAGTGAACTCTCATCACTGTTTAAATATACACTATTGATTTTCAGTATGACAGTGCTTTTTTATACATTTTGAGTTTTATTTCATCTTATTTTATTTATTTATTTTTTGCTTTTTTCTGGAAATGCCTTTGAAAGACTTGCTTATTTGTCTATTGATGCGGTATTGCTTTTTCAGTCATGATTTAAGACTTGTGGGCTTTTTCCATAATTTATAAACAATCCCTTCTGAATTAGGACATTGTGAATAACATCTGCTATTCTGTGACACATCACCATTTTTTCTCATTTGTGCCCAAAATTGAAGAAGTTCTTGTCCTAGTTTCATTTCTATCATTTGCTGAACACCCTGAAAGAAGAATATTTGACTCACAATTCTGGGTAATTGTCTCTTATTTAGGGAAGTCAAGATAGGAACTTAGAGCATCATACCACATACACACTTATAGGGGAGACTATTGTTACCAGTTGGTGTTCAGCCATCACACCAAACTCTTACACACTCTAGGACCTGAAACCAGGACCCGTGCCCTCCCACAATGAGCTGAATCCTCCTACCACAATGAACAACCAAGAAAGTCTCCTCACAGACTTGCCAACACCATCTATATAATTCTCTGCTTCAACCATCTTCAACATTATAGGTTGTGTTAAGTTTAGAATATAACTAACCAGTATAGATTACAGGTTGCATGAAATTTTGGTACAATTATTATTTTACACTGTTACATAAAGTATGCTACAATAATGTGCTATATTATAATGTAAATAATTATGATATAAATTGTTAATGTAAAATTATTAAGAAGCAGAAACCTAGTAATTGCACTTAGTAACTGTTTAGTAAAGAGGAAAGTATTGTTCAATATTTGTAATCGTCTTTCATCCTCTAAAGCAATCAGAGAAACCAGTGGATTCATCCTTAGCAAATCACCATCTGTCATAGAGGAGAAGGCTGAGTTCTACTTGGTCATCTCAACATATACCTACCTGAGCACAAGGAGGCTAATTTCTGATGGTAATCGATATAATCTAGGTCTTTAATGAGTGGGTACATGCTTCTACATGTGTTTCTCCATAGCTTCCCCGCCCTGATAGGAGACTCAGCCCACTCATTTCAGAAAAGGGTACACAGAATGCTGACTCTGCTGAAAAACCGGTCTGAGACTGTCTGGGAGGTTGTTTGAAATGAAGAGGTGTTACAATATCGTGTGGGTCCTGGAACCCACAAATGTGTGAAGCAACCACCAAGACCCAGGGTGAGTGAGAAACAAACCCTGTAGAGACCAGACACAAAGTCATTATCAGAAAGATGCAGGCTATATAGTAGATCAGCTATGCTCTGAACACAAGGATCAGCCATGCTGATATGTCAATATCATCTCATGTTTATATGATGGGCTTAGAGTACAGGGCCACCACTCTTCTAACTCCACCCTCTCTTTCTCCCCAAAGTACATAGCAAACATCTACTAAAGTGTCAGGCCTAAGCCTCAGGAAGATTATCAAGGATTAGTTGAAAATTAAGATTTAAATTTTATGAATATCCTGTGAAATAAAGAAGAGACATCAACTAAAATAAAACATGGATTCCCAAGTATTGAATGTGGCAGTATTTGTAGAGTGAAGAGGGCCGCACGGTTTGGTGGCCTTCTAAATCTTACCATGCTTGCTTTTCAAGAGTTGAGCCAGAGAGTCTGAGGCATTATCCTTGGGTTGAGTAGAATTTCATGTCGCATTAATTCTTAAAATAGCCTGTTATTCAGACTTTCCTTTCAGTCACAAAAGGCCTACTTAGCACCCTTTTCTTTCCCACACAGCCCTGCATGCTTAGCCATAGCAATGTTAAACGAAGCAGAAATTCCTGTTTAAAAATCTTCATTTTGTCTTTGAGACAGAGTGTGAACAGTGACCCTAAACAGATCAACTAGATGTTGTAGGATCAACTGTGTAACCCTCAAAGATGTATGTTGGGGGTTCACTGGCTCAGTATTTGAATTTCTTAATACATAAGCATTAAGTTTCCACTTCAATTCCTAGCAGCTACATTCAAGTTACTCATATATGCCCCTGACACAAGAAGTATAGACAGGAGGATTCTTGGGGCTTGATGACCAGCTGAATTGGTGATCTACATGTCTAGCTAAATTGGTGACCTACAATTCAAGTAAGATAAAGAATTATTGAGGGAGACATACTATGTTGATGTCTAGTGTTTAGATATACAAATGTACAAATGTGATTGCACAAATACAAGAAATTATACACATATACATCACCCACACACTCACACATGGAGGAGAGGAAGGGAGGGAGGCAGAAGAGAGATAATTTTTAGTGTGAAAGCTAATGTTGACTGTCAATTCAACACTGTTCAGGGGACAATCTTCTGGGCCAGTCTATGAAGGAGCTTCTGGACAGGGTAAATTGAGGTGATAAGACCCATCCTAAACTTAGGCATCACCATTCCATGTTCCAGGGTTTGGTTTGATGACTAAAGAGGGGAAAGTGAGCTGAACAGCAGCATTCACCTCTGGTTCTTTAAAGTGGATGTCATGTGACCAGCTGTCTCACTCTTCTCCCACCTTTCCCTTCCGTTCTGCAACAATGTCTTCGATCTGTGACCAAAAATAAACCTTTACTCTGCTAAGTTCTTTTTGTCAGAAATTGTGTCATGGCAGTGAGAAAAGTAACCAATACAAGCACATCAAGTAATGTTACACGCTTTGCACACTAGTCAACCATTATTATGCCAAGAAACAGAAAATGTCAAGACAAGGTTGCAAAGGAGCGTTGAGAAAAGCAAGGGATGAAACACATTTAAGTAGGGTGGTCAGGATGGAACTAGACCATATGGAAGGACATGTAGGCATGCGGACTGTAGGTGGGCCTTCAGTATACTCTAGCTGATGGGATTGAGTGTGAGAACGTCAGGACTTAAGATCTGGGGCTTTGCTTACTTGCAGGGGCCTCATTTTGCATTGGGACCCACCAATATGTGTATCACAGTCTACATGAAATGTCATCTGCAGAGCTGGGAAAGTGGGACTCAGGCATTGGAAGCAACAGAACCACTAAGGCCCTGCTGTGCTAATCAAATCACGGGACCATAAGAGCCAGAGCTAGCACTTGTGCCCAACCACTGGGGAGAGGAAACTGACAAGCTTCAGCATGTGTTGAAAGCAGAACCAATGTAACTTCCTTAGTGATTCTGTGTGGTTCACATGAGGAAGTGGGCAGCAGGCAAGATGGGCTCTGAGGTTTAGAGTTTGACAACTGATGAAACGGAATTGTGGCCACTGAGAGGATATAAAAGCTTGCCAGACAGGGAGTGCTGTGGTGTCTTCCAACGTGTGGAGTGTGAAATATCTAAAGATATCAATATCCATGCGGGCACCAGTGGGCAGCAGCTAGTGATCCCAATCACAAGGAGAATAGAACAAAGACACTGTCTCCAGATTGTAGGGTGATGGAGGAAAGCTTGGCTTTGACAGGCCACAGTGGACAGTAATCAGTGGGCTTCACTCCGTTATAGAGGCAAGAGGGGAGCAGGACTACAGGATCAGCCAGAAAGAACAAGCAGGAGCTGGAGCAGGGCTGGAAGGTGCCACACATACTCCACCTCACTCTTTTCCTGCCCGATATCTCTGGGGGAAAATAAACAAGCAGAAGCCAGGAAGAAAGAAAAGTGACTGGGATAGTATCATAGTTAATCCTGACTGCTAACCAGCCGGGGCTTAGAATCACCATGGCAACACACCTCTGAGCATATCTATAAAATGCTCCCTGAAAGGTTAATTGAAGAGGAAAGAGCTCCCCAAGCTGAGTGCCTGGAATAAACAAGAGAAGAGAAAGCCATCTCCTGGTCTCCAGTGCTCATATCTCTGCTTCCTAGTTACAAAGGCAAGCTGGTCAGCCACCTCCTGCTCGTGACTTTCCCACCGTGGCAGGCTGTAGTCTCAACCTGGGGCAGAGGTCAACCCTTTGTCCACTAACGAGCTTTGGTCAGACATCTATTCACAGCAATGAGAAATGTAGCTTACAGAGTAGAACCCAAACACCCAGGCCCCAGCTCTGTCCTCCAAAGTCAACAGAATGAATGGGTCCTGGCTACCACCTCCGTAATGCAATTATTTTTCCCAGAATTAAAGAACTCTATAGGCTTCAAGTCACCAGGTCTCATCCCCAGCCCTGAGTGTGAGAACGGAAGACAGAAAAAGCCTGCAGTATCAAAAGTGTCTCTCTTTAGAGAACTTGTGTTAAAATCTATTAGTAGGTTTTCACTTCAAACCTTAGCCTAGTGGCTAGGGCCTTACTGACTTCTTTAGCCAGATGTTCCCATCTCATTCCCTCCCGTACTTTCACATCAAGGAACAATGAGTGCTTTGAAAGGAGTAACAATTATCTCCTCTCTCCTTGACCCAGGAGTGCTATGTCCCACCCCGTTTCCTGGAAGCCCCAGCACCCTTCGCACCTGAATATGTCACAATCACTAGTGAGTGAAACTATGTCTGAGAGTTCTTAGAAAGTCCTCTGTCTCCCCAGAAAGCCACAGATGCACAAGAAACCACCAGCGAAGGTGCCTGGAGACCAGAGACTCGGTCAGGGGAAGCAAAAGTTCACCTTCACTTTGCTGTGTGGTGCTCCTTATCAGCAAATTCAACCCACCTTGAAGGGCCTACCTGTCCCAAGCATCGCTTTCTGTGGCTATGTGGCACCTAGAGTTGCCTGTCATAAAACCTAGCTTCATTATCACATTTGAAAACATCCGTCTCTCTTCTCACTTTTGCTGTAAATTCAGGTGGGCAAGACGCATCACTTCAGCTTGTTCTGCTCCCGGTGTGCCTTACACGCACCAAAGACCTTGTCCAGTGCATGGAGAAGGCTGAGCTGCCATCCTGTTACCTCACACCTACGTCACCTCTTAGTGTCCATTAATAATCATAATTGCATTACCTCACTCAGTGTGTCTCTTGAAAGGTCCAGAGATGAGCACACATTTCTCTTCCCCAGCAAGAACATGTTAAAGACCCTCGAAGAACTTTTTTTTTCCAACAGCAACAGACCCTAGAAAACTACCCAGTGTTGGCAGAGTTTTCTGTCTCTTCTTGTCTTGGGTTTTTATTTTCCTTCTGTTACTTATATAACAATTATGGTTTGACTCCAAATGGGAAGTTTCACTGTCTGAACATAAAAAATGTCACATTTGTTCTGCCTATTTCAAAATAACTCATTTCAATTTTAAATCACTGCCACTGCTGTTCTAAGAGTAAAGCGAGCAAGACAAGTGTGTTTGTGTCTGGAAATAAAAGATCTCTGTAAAATATCAACAGTACTTCCAATGTTGGGTGTAGGAAGGATCATTTCTTTGTAAAAGATTACAGCTAATACTTAGAAAGCTCTGGGTATTGCAAGGAAAAGAAGGGCCTGGGTGACAGCTCATTTGGTAAAGTACCTTTTGTATAAACAGTAGGACTTGAGTTAAATTCTCAGAACCCACCTGGAAATTGGGAGTCAAGATGACTTAATGGGTAAATGTACTTGCTGCTAAGCCTGGGGCCCTGAGCTTGATCCCTGAGACTCACATGGCAGAAGAGAATCAACTTTTACATCATGTCCTTTGACCTCCACATGTGTGCCATGATACATGCACATGTATACACATAGTAATACATACACTCTTAAAAAGTATCAAGCTAGACAAAGTGGAAGAGGAGTATAATCCCAGCACAGATGAGCTGATAACTGTGAGTCTCTGGGGCTTCCTGGCTGGACAGTTTGACCAAAATAAGCAGTTCCAGATCAAGGGAGACACAGTTTCTAAAACCAAGGTGATTAACACCCTGAGGACAGCATTGTTGACCTCTAGCCTCTACCTACCCATGAATACACGTGTGTACATGCCCACACTGACACATTCACCCACACTCATGAACACCCACACAGACAGAAAAGAAGTAGAACAAGCCTGTCTCTAATTTTGATTTTATAACAATATGCTGACTTTAGAAATGTCCTATGTTATGCAACTGGATGTATTAAAATGAGTGATCCTGGATGCATTTTCAGTAAATTCTGTTTGAATTCATAGAACTAATATTTTCTCTTTAAATCAAAAGGGCATCTGTGTTTATTTTCATTTTAACTTGGAAATAACTCGGGCACAATAATAGATTTGGGGGTTCATGTTTAATATCGAGGATGCTGTCTGGTTGGTGAAATGGCAGGTAAAGGAGCTTACCACATAAGCCTGACAACATAAGTTCAATACCCAGGACCTCCCTGAAGCTTGAAGGACAGAATCAACTCCACAGTGACCTTATGACTGCTACACAGGTGACATGGTATATGTACTGACTCCAATAATAATAAGTAAATTAAAAATAATAATGCTGTCTTGGATTATCTAGATTTTAGCAAGTCAAGCAGGTTTGTTCCCCTTCAAATGATTGACCTTCAGAGGCTAATGCCACAAAGGTGTAACATATCAAAGGAAGCAGCCTGTCCTTCTGGTTGACAGAAATCACATTTCCATTAACCATTTCCCAGGGTAGCTATTTCAGTCACCGTTCATATGCATGTTCATATGTCTTCTGAAGGAGGTTTCCACATTTAAAGGAAAGAGAAATAGAATGAAAATCCTTAGTTCTGTATTGGAGGAAATAATTAAATATCAGAATTGAATGGTGGTAGGAAGCCCAAAGAGACAACGAGTCCTGGGCTAGCCGTCACCTTACCCACAAGCCTGAGACTTCTGAAAAGCTGCTTCCTTTCTGGTGTATTTCATTAGACATAAAAAGAACCATTTGAGGCTCATAGAAAGACTCTTTCCCTTGAATCTTTGCTCTTTATGCTTCTAAATTAGAGAAGAGACTGAGTTAAAAGATTGATTTGGTGTGAACTCAATGATCTTAAGTGAAAAATAGTCATGTAATTTGATTTACGAGCCACTGTAAAACCTTGAATCATCGTGGAATGTGCTAATTTCTGGGTTTTATGGTTTTTAACTTGGACTGTGGTTATGGGTGTAAGCAATAAGGAGTAGGTAAGCTTTGGTCTGGGGATTTCTGATACAAGATAGCAACCTTTTTACTCCTCTTAGTATTGGCTAGACTGGTATGACAGTTCTGTCAATTATGTGAGTTGTCAAGGAATATTGAAGCTTTCAAAGTCTAAAAGTAATTTAATAAAAATTTGTTGTGCAAAATTTAAATCTTTTTAAAGCATGTGTGGGGTTCGGGTGATGGCTCAGTATTTGCCCTGCCCACACAGACACCTACATTCTATCCCTCTAGCACACGGAGGAAAACCTGGGTGTGGAGCAGACACTTTTGACCTCAATAGTGGGAAGAAGAGACAGGCAAATCCTGGCTTTCACTTGACAATCAGTCTAGCCTACATGACAATCAGGCTAATGAGATGTGTTGTCTCAAGGAAAGAGGTGGGTGGCTCCCGAGGAATGAGAACTGGAGTGGGGGGGTCCTTGGCATACACTGGTATGTGAGCTTGTTGGTCATGGAAAAGGCTAGACTACTGTGATTGTTCAAAATTTTTATGAGACTTTAGTCCAAAAATATGGATACATATTGGAATCTGCTGTTAAACACAGTAGACCCCAGTGAAATAAGACACAAGACTGTAAAATGTACCATGGTTTATTGGAAACCATCTGAGTTTCCAATATTATTTGTGGCAGAATGTTGGACTGGCAGCATAAAGTTTAGAAAGAAGTCTAAATTGATGACAGCACCATCCTGTGGACTCGGGTTCTAGACTGGCTTGAAAGTAACAAGTGAGCCAAGCCCCTCATTCCCCACCACCTCTCTCTGCTTTCTGAGTGTGGCTGTCCTTGGAGCAGCTGCGCCCTGCTCTTGTTGCTGAGCCTTTCCCACTGGGGTGGACTGTTGCACACTCAAACTGTGAGCTACAGCGAACTCTTCTTCCGCAAGTGCTCTTGTTAGTATTCTATCACAGCAGTGAGTACAACACTGAAAACAGATATTGTACCAGAAGGTACTGTGTCTGAGTATGATGTAACAATCAACAGTTTATACAAGAGAAGACAGAAAACATACTCACAGGCATATATGCACAGGACTCATACTGATAGTCGGGCAGTGGTGGTGACGCTGACCTCACTGACAGTCTGGGAAGCTACAGTGCACTAACACTATATGCACGAAGACAGGTTTAGAGAAGTGAATCCTGGGAGCCTGATTCATTTGTATTTCTCTTTGCTGGAATTTTGCTGACTGTGCTGTTTTATTTTCATGCTAAATACTTTTTTATTCATGGGTAGATAATCTTGAAATTCATTATTTCCCAGGTTGGAGGATATAGGAACTTACTTGTTTAAGGTAGGACAATTGATCCAGTAAGTTCTGAATGGCCAGGCTGATAGTTTCCCAGCTGTCTCATTGGGTCTTATGGGAAGCTATCCATTACTAGACACTGTTCATCTCTGTTCCCCATTAGGACTTGTGTGCATATGTGTGTTTGTGTGTGTGGTGGGTGTGTGAATATGTGCTTATGTGTGTATAAACACTTAAGAAGATGAACTTGGAGGCCAGAGGTCAACACCAAGTGCCTGTTTAATAGCTTTCCACTGTATTTTATTTAGACAGAGTCTCTCACTGAACATGGAACTTGGGGGTTTGTCTAGGTTACCTGCCAGTTAGCCTTCTCAGGGCTGGAGACACAGATGCACGTGTTTGTTTTTAATTTCAGTATTTTTAGTCTTTGGTCATGCGATCTACCTCAGGTCCTGATGCTTGTGTGGCAACCACAATAGAGACTGGAGCCTTTTCCCAGGCCCCTCTCTTATGGCACCTTAAGCAGCAACCTTTAAAACAGTTGACTCATGAAAGAGTTCCTTGCTTCTAGACTTTCCTTCTGACTACCTGTGACACAGAATCTTACAGATCATTGCTACCCGTTAGGCTAAAAATAGCTCCCCTTTCAGATCACCACAGCAATGGAGTCTTTAGAAGCATGTGCATTATGAACCAAAAGGAGATAAATCTCACCCCGGAGGATTCTGAGGGAAAGTGGTATTGCTAACCGAGTGAGAACACATAGTGTAGGCATGAAGGGTTTGCATCTTCTTCTCTCACTGGACAGAAGGTTCAATTCTGACTCTCTACAACTAGCTATAGATATTTTGATCCTGCCTCAGTTTTCCAGAGGTAAAGGTTAGTGGATCTGAAGGCCTTATTTCTGGGAGGCATGAGAGAGACACGGAAGCCATTCTTGTAGACATTACCTGCTTTTCTCTGTGGTACAGGTAAAAAGCACAGGTATGGGAGGCAGCAGGGTCTTCTTTAACACTGCTTCCTATTGATTGACAATCCCCCAGCAATCCCATGGCAGGGACCTAACCAATTCTAAACTGAAAGCCTCCGAGTGCTGCACTTTAGAAATAGAGTAAAATGAAAGCCCCCACCCCCACCCCCAGATCAAAGAAGCTCTTTCTCCTTGGTAAATTGTGGTATTACTTGGACTAATGAAATTACATGAAGGAGGAGTATCCATTTTAGATTCACAATCTCTCACTTCTATGGTGTCCTATACATCTACTGCCACTGCCAGGAAGTGGGAATATGGCTATAATACCAGCTGCTTGGGTGGTCAAAGTGGAAGGACTGTGAATTCAAGGACTGCCTGGACAATTTGAGAAGGAAGCCTGCCTAAAAGCCTCCAAACATAAAAAAATACAATTACATTCTCAATCAATCCTAAGGTAAATCTGATAACCAGAAAGCCAAATGTGGAGCCAGAGTGGTCCAGTGTCTCATTAGGAGCCAGGGGAGTGAGACTTCAGTCTCATGAGGACCATACACAAATATGTGGCTCCCTAGCATGAAGAATCAGCATTGGTCCCTGGAGATACTCCAGCTAAGTAAGCCAGAAGCCCGAATGTGTGCATTGTGTGTGTTAACTGTTTCCATTATTATATAAATTCTGTAAGGACCAAAGGCTTTTGTATTACTTCTTCTGAATCTCTGACATCAAAAAATAATACACACTGTTCAGAAATATTTCCTGAACAGTAAGGATCAAAATCACGAGATGGTTTGATGGTAAATTCTTCAGATGTCCACACATGTCCACATGCCATGCCTCCCACATGTGCACCTTGACAGAGAAGTATGTGCAAA
Source organism: Arvicola amphibius (assembly GCF_903992535.2). Classification (NCBI taxonomy): domain Eukaryota; kingdom Metazoa; phylum Chordata; class Mammalia; order Rodentia; family Cricetidae; genus Arvicola; species Arvicola amphibius. The sequence continues at coordinate 104,543,173 of NC_052058.2, read as the reverse complement.
GTATAAGACACACACACACACACATGCACACACACACAAACACACACACACTTTGTGCTGAGGATGTGATTCCATAGCAGAGTGCTAGTCTAACCTGGCTGAGGCTCTGATACAGACTCCCACAATGCAGTTAAGTAATAAATGGTTCTCAGGAATGCTTCTGTTCCCCAGGTCACCATACCCAAAAGCTCCTACTTGTTCTGTCTAAAGTTTACTCAGTTGCAGAGAAAGGTTCATCCAGCTCCATGTATTTGTCTCCACCTGGTTACAATCCCCGTGCTCATCCACACTCACTGATGGCATCCCAGTGACCTTCTCTGGTCCCTAATACCCTGTCATCTTGGAGGTTGATCTTCAATTGATTACATAACATTTCAGTTGCTGAGACAATGTCCCCTGGCTTCCTACATTATTTGTATTTGGTCTTATCTTAGATGGTGAATAAAAATCAGGCCCCTTCTTCAAATAATTTTAGTTATTAGCAAACTCGAAACAGGGTGTCTAGGGTTATTATTGCTGTGATGAAACCCCATGACTGAAGTAACTCGGGAAAGAAAGGGTTGTTTGCTTTATGCTGCCACTTCAGTTAAGCACTGACGGTAGTTAAGGCAAGAACTCAAAATAAGACCTAGAGGTAGGAGCAGATGCAGAGGCCATGTAAGAGTGCTGATTTCTGGCTTGCTCCTTATGGCTTGCTCAGTGTGATTTCTTACAGAACCTAGGACAAATAGTCCCAGGGTGGCCCCATGCACAATGGGCTGGGCTGGGCCTTCCCCATTCAATCACTAATTAAGAAAAGGGCCTACAGATTTGCCTACATACCAGTCTTATATACGAGCATTTTCTCAATTGGAGTTACCTCCTCTCCCAATGACCCTAGTCTGTGTCAAACTGACATAAGCTAGTCAGCACACAGGACCAACTCTAATTGAGCAATTAATTCCCAGAAGTTCAGCTGTGAACTACAGGCCAGAAACCTTGATAAAAGCTGTGCACATGAGCCGGGCGGTGGTGGCGCATGCCTTTAATCCCAGCACTCGGGAGGCAGAGGCAGGCGGATCTCTGTGAGTTCGAGACCAGCCTGGTCTACAAGAGCTAGTTCCAGGACAGGCTCCAAGCCACAGAGAAACTCTGTCTCGAAAAACCAAAAAAAAAAAAAAAGCTGTGCACATGAATAAATGTGTATGAACTCCAGACACCGATGGTGGTTATTGTGAGGGCTGCTCGACACTCTGCATTTGAGACATACTGATGTAGATGGCTTTTTACACCAAAGTCCTACCACCCTTCATGTGCCAAGTTCATCTTACTGGTGCTCAGGAGGCTACCTCAGCTGTTCACCCTGATTAAGATATGTAGGTCTAGTGAATTCCCTGGGATTTTGATTCATTACTGTAGTCTCCCTTATCAGCTTCTGTTGCAATAACTGCCTTTCCCTCAGCCTCTGTTTCTCAAAATGGAAGGGCTGATCCAGTGTTCTGGATCTAAACTTTGAGATCCCTAACAATTGTAACTGCATTCCTGGTTTCTCCACTTTAAGAAGAGAACTCTCCAGCATGTTGTTAGTAGACCCTAGTTGTCATCCACTTTGGTTTAAGGATAACATCGATCAAAAACAGTAGTATAAAGATACAGTGCATACTGCACTGTGAAGCAAGTAGCCAGCAACACATATGAGCCTCTTTTCCCAATATTTCCTTTTCTCCCCATTCTTAGGAAGTCAGGGAGAGAGGACTAGAGACGATGGCTCGAGCTCCTATCTCCCTACTCTCCCTCATCTCCCTCGGTCCTTGCCCGTCCCATAACCCCTATCCTCCCTCATCCTCCTCTCTCTCTCTCTCTCTCTCTCTCTCTCTCTCTCTCTCTCTCTCTCTCTCTCTCTCTCAGCTATGCCTCTTTTTCTCACGGTTCCTGATGAACCGAGTAAGGGAAAGTAGTGCTGAAAGGGTCAGTGGATGTCCTGTTTAAACCTGAACAACTGGCCGTTTTTTTTTTTTTGCTACATGGTGTCATCGTTTCTCTGTGTATGTGGATAATGTGATGTGTGACTGTACATTCCTGCATGAGAGTCATGATCAGAGGATCCCTACCTTCTACTGTATATGAAACAGGCTCATATTTTTGTCAGGACAAGACAGGCCCTGGAGCTTCTGAGAAATCACCTGCCTCTGTCTATTGGCTTAACATTACAGGGGCATGCTGTAGAGGCTCTTTTATCTGGGAGTCCAATCTTAAGTCTTTATGCTTGTACAGAAAGCATGTCACCCACTGAACTTTTTACCTCCTAACTGTAAGGCCCCAAACCCATCTTTCACACTTCCTTCTCTTCTTCTTCATCCTTCTTTTCCTCCTTCAAAAATACTTTTACCTTTGAAAGAAGGGGAATTTCTAGCAGAGGGCGGAGAAATGACCCAGGAATATAAGACAAATTCAGTTTGTGCTGTGTTCTCATTCATTAAATGCTGGAACAATTTCTGTACAGTCGAGTGAGAAAGGAAAAGAGAGAAATGGTCAAAATTTGACTTTCGAAGAGGACCCTGGTGGTCCCACAAATGTGTGAACCCGAATAGACTGGGCAATTTCACATGTGACATATGGCAGTGTGGAATGTACTCCAGGCAAATTGAAAAGATCATCTTACTAATAAAGTTTAACACAGCCATCAGGAAGGCGAGTCTGTTGGAACACTTTTGAAAATGAACTTAACATAAAATATGGAATGTAATCATGCACTTACTCATTGCTGAGGATAGAGACAGGTTAATGATGTGGTGTGTTCATGCCCAGCATAAGGGCCACCTAGAAAGGCACTTATAACTATGTATTCATGTGGAACATGCCTCGAGGGCTGGGAAGATGATTCAGGGGCAAAAGTGCTTGCCTTGAAAGCACCTAGACCAGAATTCAGCCCTGAAAACATAAAATGATCCAGGCATGGTAGTGCACACTTTCTCAGTGCTGGAGAGACAGAGACAGGCAGGTCCCTGGGGCATGTTGTATATTCAGATTAGTCTACTAGTTCCGGGTGTTTCAAAACACAAAGTGAAAAACACCAGAGAAGTGACACCCAAATGGTCCTCTGTTCACTTTGAATAAGCACCCATGTGTGTGAACGCACATACATATGAACACCCATGTAAATAGGCACACATACAAAACACACTTCAATGCATGTTATGAGTGGGAGTTATAAAAATTTATACTTAGGGTGATCACCTTTTATGAAGAGTTATTTTGATGTATGTGTATATGAATACATATATTATTTTCATTTTATAGATGTAAGCATAGAAATGCAGATAAAAGTAGAACACGATCTGCTTCTAAACATAATGGGAGACTCTAGAATATGTATGTAAACATAACACACAGATAAACATCAGAATGTATATTTAAAACACCTGGTTTCAAAGTATGGTTCTGTTTCAGCACAGTTAGCTTCACATGGGAACTTGATAAACCTGCAATATCTCAGGCCCACTAGGACCATCTGGATTTAATCTTCGCTACTCAGCAAGCTGCACACTCAGGTAATTCTAATGTATGCATCACCATGAGAATAGCTGTTACAGTCAATATGTAGGAAACAGTTCATACACATTTTATTTAGAAGATTATACACAGATGACTAATGATACCGCGTAGGATACATGTTGAAAGTATTTATGAACATAAAATAATATTAATGTTGGGGAGGTAAAGCAATTGGGAGAGTAACTTTCTTGATAAACTGAGAGTCTGCACCCTAACACCTGTACCCAGCATAGTACAGAATTTACACAGTGGCTGAGAAACATGGACCTCGAAAGGTCCCAAAAGAAGTCAAGTACTAAGCAGGACATCTTAAGAAGGCAAGCAGGAATCATATGTCAGCACTCCTACTATCTATCTATCATCTACCTACCTATCTATCTATCTATCTATCTATCTATCTATCTATCTATCTATCTATCTATAATTTATATTTGTATGTGCACACGTGTGTGTATGTGTGTGTGTGTGTGTGTGTGTGTATGTGAATGCATGCCACATTGTACAGATGCCCTAAGAGGACAGAAGAGGTTGGATTCATTGGAGATATAGATAGAGTTGTGAGCCACCTGATACGGGTCCTAGCGTCTCAACTTGCATCTTTCCTAAGAGCAGAAAGTGTTCTTACCCTTGTAAGGCATCTCTGAGATGGTTCATGTTTGAGACTTTAGATCTGAGACCCAAGGGAATGCACTGAGTCTTTGTGTCTGAGGTATTATTTAAATAACATCTCACTTATTGTGAGCTGCCCTGTTCTTAAGTACTCAGTGTTAAGATTCCGTCTCTTTCATGTGGCTTATGCTCTACTCTGCACTTCCTAGAGGAGATAAGAACACCTTCTAGATAGTCCCTTGTGAACACCTCCATGTGCTTCCTGAAGACAAAGATTAAAAAGGGCCTCGGGGTCCAACGTGTATAAGACACCATATGTCCCTGGATCCCCGTGCTATTTCCTGGCTGTCAATGCTAGTCCTTTAATCAAATATTATTAGGCCTTCCATATGTTCAATGGCCAATAGGAATACATGGATGTTTCTTAGAACAAGGCTTCGGCTTCATCTTTCTCTTCTGGTAATCTTCATTTTTGAGTGAATTAAAAAGGTAAACCAATCAAGCTCTCAGAGATGAGCCATGAAGCATCCTGAATTATGTTGCCACTGTAAATGGCAAAGGAATCAAGTGTGGACGTGAAATTTCTGCTAGGAAATGCGGGGTTTATGACAACATTGAAATAACAAAGAGTGCATTACCATGAGAAAGAAACCAGAAACTTTGTTGTATTTATTCTATTATCTGACACTTTGACTTAAACATTAATGTCCTTTGACAATAATGCCATTGAAATATTTTTGTGAAGACTTTGGAATGTTCAAATCATAATAAAGACTTTAAATTTGTCCATTTTGAGAGCTTAGGCCTGAGACCCAAGAGAAGCATTAAGCCATTGTGTTCCAGGTGTTCTTACAACACTATCTGATTTACTCCACAGTCTGCAGCACAGACATGCACACATGCATCTACTAGCAAAGGAACAGATGTCTCCATCATGTGACAAGGGCTGCAGCAGAGGAACACGAACACCATCTATTCATCCTAAAATATCTGCTGACTTCCGAATGAGACCTAAAGATAGTCTTTCTCTGCAGGTTTTAGCTCTCTGTGTCCTGGCAACAAAAGGGTCCGCATCCTGAACACCAGCATCAGCACTGTGTGAGTCTCAGCCCTCAGACTGGTCTTTCTTCTCCAATGCATTCTCTACACTGCCACTAGGACAAAGCTGGGAGATTTAATGCATAAAAATGCAGGACCCCAATGGAAACTTGACTTTCCCAGGTAGCACTAAATATTTCTTTTCATAGTATGTATAGGTACCCAGGCAAGCTTTAGCAATGCTTAGTCTCAAAATAAGTATCACTTATTTATCTAAATTTAACTGTATTTTATATGAGCATCCTACTATAGATGACTAGGCTGCTAATCCAATTACTCCTCTGAGCTCTTCAAAGATTCCATTTATTCTTTATTTTGAGAAATGGTTTTATTGTGTATCCCTGGCTGTCTGGGAACTCTCTTAGTAGACCAAGCTAGCCTTACAGAGATGCACCTGCCTCTGTATTCTGAGTGTTGGAGTTAAGGGTGTATGTTATTATGGCTGGTTATTTTTATTATTTAATTAGGTGTGTATATATGTATGTACCTGATCATGAGTTTGCAAATATTGAGTGTAATTCCCTCAGGGGCCACAGGAAAATATTGTGTCCCCTGGAGGTGGGGTTTCAGGTACTTGTCAGCCACCTGATGTACCTTCTGGGAGCCACCGAACTCTAATCTTCTGTAAGACCAGTATGTGCTCTCAACTGATGCGCCATTTCTTCAGCCACACATCCAGCTCACTAAGGCCACAATCTTCTTAATTCTGGGAAGGACACATAAGGTCCTTTGTGGAATACTTCCTGCTTCTGTCCCCAGATTTACTACCACCCTTTTCACACATGAAGATCCAGTGTATGTGATCCACTCACTGTGTTCGAGGCCCCTTAACATGATTGCCAGCCCTGTAAGTTTTGATCCATACTGGTGTCTGTTCATTAAACCTTTCTTTGTCACCTTCCCAACATGTCATGGCCCCATTCAGTGTGACATCCTCTATAATAGTCCCTGTGGATTTTCTTGCTAGCCTGTATAGAACCTAGCCATCTTTCTTCTTCCCACATAATCACACTGTCTGTAATCATCACCCTCAATCTGTGTCTCCACCTTGACCTTGAATACCTTTCAAAGGGAAAGCTCTACTCCCTGACTCACGCATTTTCAGTTTCTTTACACAGAAAATTATGAAATGGGTAGGTGGGTTGAATGAACATACAGAAGTTAAGCCTCATGGTAATGATTTCTAAAGAAACATTAGAAAGGAATCCTATGGCATTTGGGAGATAAAACATAGATGGTGTTTTACCCTAGTCTTCAAAAGAGAAAGAATCAAGTGCATTAGCCACTGTGAACAGATTGATTAGAATCTAGGGAGGTGGTTTCTGAATGGCAGCTGTTGAGCCCCCCACAAACACAGTGACAGAAAGTCAATATCGGCCGTTTCCACTGGATTATGACTCAATGGCCATACATTTTTTAATATTTATTTATTTGTTTATTTATTTATTTATTATATATACAATATTCTGTCTGTGTGTATGCCTGAAGGCCAGAAGAGGGCACCAGACCTCATTGCAGATGGTTGTGGGCCACCATGTGGTTGCTGGGAATTGAACTCAGGACCTTTGGAAGAACAGGCGATGCTCTTAACCGCTGAACCATCTCTCCAGCCCCCAATGGCCATGCATTTTTATTTTCATTTTTTTGCATTTCTTAGGACTAGAGTATATTTCAAAGCAAAATGGGCACTTTTTTTATTATAGTCTATATAATTAAAAGGGGAACTGTTCTATGAATTTCAAGGGTCCCCTACAATAGTTAGCAGAGAACTTGCCTCTGTGGAGTTGACATCATAACACAAGACAGACTCACAAAGTTCTAAAGCAATTGTCACCTTTGGATTTGTATTTTATTTGTCCACCTACTTATCCTTTTAAATAATAACAAATTTATTATTTGAAAATTTAATCTTTGTATTTAACGTATCTTGATCATATCAACCTTTAATCCCATATAGAATCCAGTCTGGTACATCTAACACAGCCTCCTCCCAACTTCACGACCTTTCTTAAGTATGTGTTTTCCACTGAGTTCAGGTAGTTCTGCCCATCTGCTGCACATGAACATGGGATTACCCATGTCTATACAAGGAACCTACCAGGGCCCACGCCCCTGTAGAAGAGCGACGCTCCTCGCTCAGTAACCATCACTTGCCAACAGCTCCTCAGCATAGGTAGAGCCTCTGTAGCTCATTCCCTCTGCAAGCTGGGATATTAATTGCTTTGATGCCCTGCAAGTCTTACAGTCACTGTGAGCTTATGCGGGCAACAGTCATGTCCACACCAGAAAGCAGCAATTGCTGGAGACTTTTACTCTACAGCTGAACACTCATGGTCACTTATGTTTAGTGGAGTATTTTCTTGGTATCAGTCACTGTGGCGGTGGATAGGAATTAGCAGCCAAGGTGTAGGTGTTTATCATCCTAACAGCAGGTAGACTGAATGCAAGTATTACTGTCACCAAAGAGAGAAGCACTGATGAAAAGCACAGAAACATACAAGTAAATTGTGGAAGGCACTCCATTTTAAGAGACAGCTCTTTCTCTCTTCTTTCGAGGAACAAAATATTATATATCGAAGCATGAAGGGAGGCGAAATGTAGAAATTAAAGATTAATAAATGTCAAAGTAGAATAACTTGGTTGGGATGGGTGGTGTGTGGAGGAGGAGGAAGATCATATGAACTTCTTGGGAAAAAGAAGACTGTTGAGAGTTAAGTTTCATACAAGTTATTATTTCCCATATCTATTTTTAAGGAGAAAAGCAACTGTGTAGAATGTTCTCAACATTCTCAAGAAGAACAAAAAAAGAACACACTTGCATAACTTTCCTGTCTCAGTGGACGAGATAATCTACTGATTGAAAGCTCCCAAGTCCGACACTTTGGAGAGCCAACCATCCACATCAAGGTTTGATAATGAATCTACTTCCTTCACAATGTAGATAACTAACCTGACACAACTCAATCCAAACTCTACTTAGCTGCTGGAAGGTCCTTCTTCCTAGCACGTTTGAGAATCATGACATGTCCTTCTGCCACACTGCCAGATTTGTAAGTCAAATATCCCAAATCTAAGAATGGCTACTGGTTAAATTCAGATCAAAGTGTGAAACAGCAATTTTGCTCCATTTGTTAAGTCAGCCTGCAGTCTTTTCCATTGCAGAAGCAATCTTGCCTTTAATTCACCAGGTTTTGAATACAGGAAGTCCATGCTGAACATAGGGATGGATTAGTTTATTAACTCACAAGGGATGAACGTTAGGATAAAAGGAAGTGACTTGTTCAGCTACTGTCTTCAGAACCCAGCTGGAAGGGTCCTTGCCAGGGAAGCAGGGAATTTTCCTGTTTGGTTTGTTAGATCAAGTAAATAGCTTCAAAGGAAACAGGATGAAAACATGTTGGGAGACATACTGATAACAACAAGAAGAAGATACAAACAACGAAAAAGCAAAGGGAAATGTAACCTTCTATGCATGTGTCGAGAGTAAACTAAATTCTGTAATACAGCAGCTTGGATATACCCAAGGGAAGTATTTATAAATAATAAAAAAATTGACTCACAATCATTATAACAGTTGCAAGAATATGGAAATTTTCACACATGTTACCTCAATTCTTCTGAACTCCCCTTACATACAATGATGTGGTTACTTATGAGGGTTAATTTTGTTAGCTTAACAAGATCTGGAAACACATCTGGAAATGCCTGCAAGGAAGTTTTTGACTGAGTTAATTCAAGTGGGAAGACCCAACCTAAATGTTGACTATTGTTCACAGTCTGGGTTTTGGCTTGAACAAGAAGGGAAGACTAAGGTGAGCACCACCTCCTTCCACTTCCTGACTTTGGATACAATGGAGTCAGCTGCCTTGTACTCCCACTACCATGCTTTTTCTCCTCAGTGGAGCAGGACACCAAACTCTGAGCCCAAACTAACCCTGATTTCCTTACTTTTGTCACATATTTTTATTGTAATGAGACACATAATGGACACATGATTTAAAGAAATACCAAGGGTTTGGTGAAAGATAAAGTGTTAAACAAAAAACATAAATCTATAATTTACATGGAACTAGCTGTAAATTTGCTTAAAAATGGGAGAAAGGCAATCTCTGTCTGCATAAATAAGGAAAGAAGTTCTGGCTTCTATCACGGTAGCTTCAGCTCCGTTACAGAATGTGAATGCACAGTACCCACAGGCGCCTCCTGGGCACCTTCCCTACAAAGCTTTCACTTTCACCAGGGCTCTCTTTATACAGAGAAAGCCTCGCAGAAAGACTCACTGGAGGACCCGATATCATGAGCAACAAAGGGAAGCAAGCTAGCAAGGTATTTGGTGATTCCTACGGCTTACAAAGCAGAGTTTGTATTGTGGTAGGGACATAAGGGGGGTTAGTTTAAATTCTAGGTCAATGAGCTGAGACAACAGAATCATTTTATAACTATAAGCTTCATGTAAGATATTTGCAAGTCATACCATAATTATTTTTAACTGTGTTGTGTTGTGTTGTGTGTGTGTGTGTGTGTGTGTGTGAATGTGTTTACCACTGTCTGCGTGTGAAGATGAATGGACAACTTTTGGTGTTGATCATTCCCTTCCTTCCACCTTTTTTTATTTTATTTTGATGTGTAATGAGTGTTTTGTGTGTTTATGTTTAAGTGCACTACATATATGCTTGATTTCCTGGGAGACCCGAAGAGCGGTGAGAGTCTTTCTGGAACTGGATTTAGAATTGCTGTGAGCTGCTATGGGTGATCTAGGAACTGAACTCAGGTTGTCTGGCAAAGAACTATTCTTCGTAACTTTTGAGAAATCTCTTCAGCCTCCACTTCCACCGTGCTTTGAGATGGGCAGTCTAGGTTGTTTTCCATCAGCAGGAGTCAGTTGGCTGGCCTTTTTCATTCTTTTGCCTCCCACCTCACCACAGGAGTGCTGAAATTTCAGATGTCTACTATGGTGGTCAGCTCCTGTGTGGCACTCCCCTGTGGTGCTCCCGCGTGGCTCTAACAATCCTAACTTACACTGGCGTGGCAAATACTTTCTCATTGACCCATCTTCTTAGCCCAGTATCATCATTCTTTACACGATTTCTATCAATTGTTGGAGTCAGTTATAGTGAAATATGATAAAAATCATCTTGAATTTATATGTAGTTTTAACCTTATCTAAATATTTAGAAATTTCCCAATTTATTCTCAACTTATGCACATTTACATTGTGTGAATTCCTACTTATATTTCAGAATAAAAGTAGGTCCAAAGCAATACATAAAATGTTACCTTTGATATCACCAATGAGGTGGCAAAATTCAAAAGAACTGAATTAAGGTGACAGTATATATTTCAATATTTTAGCCACTGCTTCCAGAAAATAAGCAGAAAACAGACTCTCCAAAATTATATCTGACTTTTGCTTCAAATCTTTTTCTCTTTACTATTTACAGGAAATTGATTTTCTGTGCTGGGAATCTTCTCTGCCCCACAGGTCCTTTGAAGTCTTGTCCAGAACCAAACTGTATTTTTATGCATTGTTTGTAAGCTTCCAAAATATTCCTTTATAAAATTAATTGGCAGAGTAAGAGCCCAGAAGCCAAATGTTTTATTCCTTCAGATTCACAGTCATTAGAACCACCCAAGTCATACAGGTATGAAGGAAACAAAAGTCCTGAAGGTTTACAGCCCTCCCTAGTGTTTTTTTTTTTTTTTTTTTTTTTTTTTTTTTTTTTTTTTTTTTTTTTTTCTGGAATCAAAGAATGTATATTCTGAAATAGCTTTGTCCTTAGGGAGCAGAAACAAGCAGAAGAACTGCTGCCAGCGCAGGCATGGGGCCAGTTTTGGGAATCTAAAAGTCAAACCTATCAGGAATGCATCAAAATCCTATTAATCCTGAGAAAGCCACAGGCTTTGGATTTTAATAGTTGGAAATAGGAAGTGCATTTGTCTTTGGTTGAAGTAGAATCCCTGCTTCTACTCTGTTCAGCTTGCAGAGTGGAATTTCACGTAGTTAAAGGAAACAACTGGAAGAATAATTGCTCGTGACTTGTGGAATTCAGCAAGAATGTGGGAGGGCTAAGAAGTGTTTTAACTTTAGCCATTGGGGTGTGTGTGTATGAGTGTGTGTGTGTGTTTTCCCTAGGCGAGAAAAAAAGAAATTTTTTTCCACTTTGGCCAGGTGCACTGATCTATTGTTGACAGTCTGAGTTTGTGTGATATATGTGACTGAATGTAGTCTTGAAAATCCAAGATGAAGGGACCTGAGATTGTGGTGGGTACAAGACCCAACTCCAACTCTCCTGTGTGTGTGTGTGTGTGTGTGTGTGTGTGTGTTCGTATGTGGTGTGTGGGTATGTGTGTGTTAGGGGTGACTGTGTCCTTGTGGTGTATGTGTATTTGTGTTTGAGTGTGTGTATGTGAGTGTCTCTGTGTCTTATGGGGTGGGAACCTGTGAAGGTGTGTGTGTGTGTGTGTGTGTGTGTGTGTGTGTGTGTGTGTGTGTAGGGCTGTGTGATGTGTTGGGGTAGGGTATTGACCTGTATACACATGTGGAGATAATGAGATAACATAGTGGAATTGGTTTCTGTTCTATCTTTGTGTTGGTTCCTTGTACTCAACTAAGATTGGCAGGTTTCGGCAGCAAATACTATCACTCATTGAGCCATCACCTATGCCCTCACCTTATTTTAAGACAAAGTCTCTCACAGAGCTAGAATTCACCAGAAAAAAAACTGGCTGCTAAGCAGAGCGACACTGGAGTCTTCATGACGCTGCCTACCTGTTCTCAGATTCCTGTGCAATTCACTGTACCTGACTTCTTCATGTGGGTTCTAGAACTCAAGCGGAAGTCAAGGCTGGAGAGGCAAGTACACCAGGACTCACCTTTCCAGCTCTAACTCCAGCTTCCTTGCCAGGAGGAGCTGACAGAAACAGCAGGTCCAGCCTCCCGGGCGGATGTTCCTAAACAACTACTGTTCTTAGTGACAGCAATCCTGGGGTAATAAGCAAACTGATGAGACTCCAAAATGTAGAAATCTAAGAATCTTAAACATTTTCCTAAATGTCAATTAAAACAAACACGAACAATAACAAAAATCCCAGGACTATAACCCGAACAACAAAATGGAAAATCAAATATTGACATGCTATCAGAATAATTACACCAAAACAAACTTCATATCTAAGTTTGAGACTGAGTACTGCTTTTGAGACACAAAGATGACAGAGGACTTGATAATATTAGTAAAATACAAATAAAAATTGTACAGAACACACAGTAAGACTGCCATGTTAAATGGATCACTAAAGTTACTGTGACAGACCTCTGTGGATAGGAACTGCCATTCATTCCCAAATTGTACTCAGGTTGGCACAGGTTAGAAAACCATGGGGAATCTCAGGGTCAAACGAGACAAGCGTAAGGTACAGGAGAGGCCAGGGGCCCATTGCCACAACCTTGCTTTCATGACCTGCTGACCAAGTCAGGAAAATCTGGAGAATTTTGATGAAGATAAAATTATTTACATGGTCCATGTTTTCCTACAAACAGCTCCAACAAAGATGTTAAAAACAACAAAAACGTTTCCCTCTTTCCCAAATCGTGTGCAGCCTTGAGCACCCTACCTGTTCTAGTAAACCTAAAGAATTCTCTTCATAAATCCAAGTTACAGCTGTGCTTACCAAGCCTTTCTTCTCTTTCAGCTTCAGTCTTCTCCATGTGTATCTGCTGTGTGAAAGTGAATGCGGATGGATCAGCTCATGTATAAATGGGTGCGTGTGTGTTTGTGTACTGGCATAGGAAGAGAAGGCCTAGCGGTTGAATGTTTGTGTACTGGCACAGGGAAAGAAGGTCTAGAGGTTGAATCTGGGAATCCTCTCCCACTTCTCTCCCATCTTATTCTTTGAGACAAGTCCTGCAGGAGAGCCCAGAGCTCCCCAGTATGGCTGCTCACACCAGCTAGACGGTTCCAATATCTTCTTACTCTGCCTTCTGGGGATCTATTTACAGTTAGGCCAGATAGCCACCCACCACTTCCCTGGGTGCTTGCACAGTAAGGACTTAACTGCTTTTCTGCACCATCCTCCAAGCCCTACATGTCTTTAACTTTTATCTTGTTTCATACTGCCCTCTGAAAACTGTTAAAGTATTTATGCGCCAATCTTAACTTCACCATGTAGCTTAAGCAACACCAGAACCCTATACATACATATTGTAAATTCACCCAGCTCTGCTCTCCCCCAGAAGCCAAACTCACCTCTCCTTTCTCTGATTGTCTCATCTACCAATCCCTGTGGGAAGCATCCACTCTGACAACGCCTCTCTGTAAGGCTCCAATTTTGCCACATATTGGATTTCCCTGAAACTTCCTACTTCGGGACGCCACAGACCCTGGTTTTTATGACTGAGTGAGGTAACCCAGACTCAAAAAGAGGAATATGGTATGTACTCATTCATAAGTGGATTCTAGCCATAAATAAAGGACATTGAGCCTATAATTTGTGATCCCAGAGAAGCTAAATAAGAAAATGAACCCAAAGAAAAACATATAGTTATCCTCCTGGATATTGGAAGTAGACAAGATTGCCAGGCAGAGGTTGGGAGCATGGGGGGGGGGGAGGATGAGGGGAGATGGGGAGAGAGAAGGGAGAAAGGGAGGATGGGGAGAGCTTGAGGGAATGTGATGGTTGAGATGGAGGAGGGTAGGATATGGGAGCAGGGTAGTAGATATTTTAATTAAGGGAGCCATTTTAGGGTTGGCAAGAGACTTGACTCTAGAGGGATTCCCAGGTGTCCAAGGAGATGTCCCCAGGTTGTTCCTTGGGCAGCAGATGAGAGGGAGCCTGAACTGGTCTTGTCCTATAGCCACACTGATGAATATCTTGCATATTACCATAGAACCTTCATCTTCTGATGGATGGAGATAGAGAAAGAGACCCACATTGAAACACTGAACTGAACTCTCAAGGTCCAAATGAGGAGCAGAAGGAGGGAGAACATGAGCAAAGAAGTCAGGACCACTAGGGGCGCGTCCACCCACTGAGACGGTGGGACGAATCTAATGGGAGATCACCAAGGCCAGCTGGAATGGGACTGATGGAGCATGTGATCAAACCGGACTCTCTGAATGTGGCTCTGAATATATATGAAAAAAAAAAGAAAAGCACAAAAAAGAAGGGAAACCTTTGAAGAGACTGCTGGGGATGCAGGGACCTGTATGAATTGAGGCCCTGTCTCTTTTGCCAGGGGCAAGATGGAGCAGACTATTAACAGCATGCTTAGGCCACTTTGTATTCCTAGTGAATGAGCAATATCAGGACTAGGCTAAGGTCCAGTGCAGCACAATGTTTACATTAGCAGTAAAGGGAAGGGGCACAGTACAGGTGCTGACTGATGAGCCTAATGACCTGAATTCGGCTACTAGAATACACAGCAGAAAGGATTTAACTGAGCCCTGTGACCTCTACATATATACCTCTAAATACATGGGAGGTGGCATGCAAAGAAATAAGTGTTAAAAGGAAAAAGAAACTAGACAGTAAGATACAATACAGATTTATTTTACAGCCTAGCAGATGCCTGGATTGGGTGGTGTTGTTAAATTTCACACACACAATGTGTTTAGCGGAAAGGGAAGCAACAGTAAAGAAAGCTAGTTGCTTAGCATCTTCAGCAACACAGGTGGTGAAAGGGATGGATGCTGGAGAGTATACAGAGGCAGAAAAACGCCAGCCATAAACACAGTAAAACAAACAGAGCCCAACAAAAGCAGTGAAACAAACACGGTGATAGCTCAGGAAGCAGGAAGAGCGGGAAGCTGCATGTACAGCAGCAGGAGCGGGAAGCTGCATGTACAGCAGCACATGCCACCTGTCTACTCTCTGAGTGACTTTCTAAAGCATGGGTGTGCGTGCGTGCATGTGCATGTGCTCTCGCGTGTGTGTGCACGTGTGCACATGAGCGCATGTTTGTGTGATGTTGTGTGGCATGTGCCTGGTGTGGACATCTCTGGGAGTCTACATGTGCAGAATTAACGTTGATTAAAAGTATCTACTATTCTACTGATGTGATGGCTCATTGCATAAAGTATCTGCCATATGCACATGAGAATCTGAGTTCAAACCTCCAGAATTTATTGAAAGTCAGAAAGGGTAGTAAACATCTATAATCCTTGGACATCCAGAGGAAGATGGGAAATAAAGACAGGAAAATCCCTAATAACTCATGGGTAGGTTAGCCTGGTGTACACTACAGGAAAAAGGCGGCACTGTTTTCAATAACGTACAAGGTAATGAATAACACTGGCATTGTCTTCTGCAGGCATTCTATGGGCATGTGTACACCTGTATCCACATACATACATACATAAATACATACATACATACATACATACACACACACATACATACACACGAGCACGAACATGCAAGCACACATACATACACACAAACCTTCTCTCCCCTCTCTCTAGCACACGCCAGTACCTGTTCATACATTTGTACATCTATCCTTCTCCAGACCCAGCTTAATTAGAGATTAAGGCAGGAATGGAACAAGCGGTATCACTCCACATGCCATTCAAGTAGATAAGACAGAATTGAGTCCAGCCCTGCTTGACTTCAGAGCCTACATTTTCTCAGCACACTTTCTAATAGAGATCTTGGCAGTTGCTTTGAGAAGAAAAGAACAGGGAGTTGCCTGGTGTGGATGAAGCCTGTCTTAGAGCACTGGAATTCCACCCCATGAGTCCTTTCCCTATGGACATCAAAACACAGTTTCTGCCACTGCCCAAGCTAATCCATGTCTCCTAATGATGGGGCAGGGAGCAAGGGCACTGCTCTCATGTCACGATCATACGCTGGGTTTTGGGAAAACTAGCCTAGCAGTGCACTTGTGTCTGCATGAAGTGCTGATGTGAAATGATGGAGGGGAAGAGCCCAGGAAGTGGAGAATTAAAGGATGTAGCAAGCTCTCAAAAAGACATATAATTTTCATTTTCAGGGACTGTCAAGCAAGGGGGTAAGTTTTTATTTTTATAAATTTAAAAATTAAAATTATTCCAAGCAACAAGAAAGGGGTTTTGAGCACAGCCTCTCTATGTGATCTGAGACTCTAGGGTTCATGTGTTCCTCACATTTCAATAGTCAAATTAGTTGATGGTGCATTTTCCTCATCTGTAAAAATATTTTGAGAGTAGTTAAACCATGAGAAATATTAAAATGATGAAAGCAGAGTTGAAAAACATCAACATATACAATAATAAATATATGTTTTTACTTACATATATGTAGTGATGTATCTACTTATTTGTTATGTGTACATATTTATACATATGTAGTAAATATAAGGACACATACACACATATAATACATTTATGAATATGCATATAAGAGGAGAGAATAAACTTAAAAGCCAAATTAAGGACCATGTTATAAACAAATATTAAGTCCCTCTTATTCAGAAACAATCTAAATATAATGTGCTTTTTAATTTATAAAATAAAATTTATTAAATAAAGTGCAATTTATGAACTCCTAAACTGAGCATTGTCAGTTTTACAACCAAACATGTATTCGAATAGTTTATGAGGTCTTAATTATTAATAAGTTATTCAAAACTACTGGGGGTGGGAAAACTTAGTAGTAATGTCCAACTTACTGTTACTTAGCTTCATGAATGTGGCTCTCCTCTGAAAGCGTATGCTGTATGGATGCAAAAATCTTCAAGAATATGAATCAATAAGAATATATTCATCAATTCAGATAGAGGAAAGGAAAGAGTGTACACAGACTCTAGAATTTGAAGCACATCAGTGTAATTGAAAGACAGGAGCCATGGCCAGGTTTTTTAAAAGGTGTGTGTGATGCAAAAAAAAAAAAAAAAAAAAACAAAACAAAACCACAGGGTATCCTGCCTCTCCTCACACTTGTGCAGCTAACACTCAAGCCACTGAAAATCATCTTAGCCCTGGTTTTGACAGCACAAGAACAAATGGTCACAGTTTCGTACTGCAAAGTTGGCCAAAGGAGACTGTCTTTGGCTTACATGAGGCAGGGAGTCACGATGCTGCTATTGTTCAGAAGAAATGTAAAGCAAGACCAAATTTGGCTGACAGAAAACCTTTCTGGATCATTTCCTCAGAGAAAACTGTCTCAGTATTTACCATCCATCCTAAAAAACCTTGACCTTTACCTTAGGACCAGCATGGGAAGGAAAGCCCACTCTTGTCTCTAACAGACAGGGCTCCTGGGATACAACCCATTTCTACCATCCGAGTTAGGAGAAGGTCAAGAATTTGAGACAAAGATACAGGCAATGTGCATAGCTCAGTCTCTAAGCTCCCTTCTAGCTAGCAATATGAGCCCAGAGACTCCAGGTTGTCTCCTTATATCTCACAGCCAATCTTCCCTTCCGAGTCTCTTGCATTTCCCAGCATCCGGCCTTTCATGACACTTACGGCTTTCTTATGTAGAGAGCAGCTTAGACTGGCTGCATGCTGAGGCTCTGCTATCCCAACTCTGCGGTTTGGAAAACAAAAGAAGGACAATGTGCTGAGATCAGTTGAGTCCCATGACTCCTACTTTCAGCAGTAAGCAGAAAGTGCTCTTCAGTTTCTCATCTGTCCTTGCTCAAGGAGATGAAGCAGTCAGATCAGTGGGCAGGGGAAGAGCTTTCACACAAAAGCCAGCAGAACATCTGAAAATAGCCAATGGAAACAACTCTTTATATCCTTGCTGTAACTCTACACTGTTTTGAAAATCAATATGTTCCTTTTGCTCGGAGTGACAGCTAAGGGAGTCTTATTATTACATTTGTCAGCAATTTGGGAATAAAACATATCAGACTTCATAACAGCATGTAGAAGAGGGGCATGGAAGACAAGGGGCTCCTCAAAAATGGCTGGCGGATCAGAGTGGGACGACCACCACCCACAGTGTGTCGTGTTGACAAGTCAGGAGTCTGTTGCTTGGGCAGGTTTGGGCAATTGATACAATATCAGACAGCAAGAAGGACCAAGCCTTCTGCTTGCCTATTATCCAGTAACTGTGTCTCATGTCCTTCATTGACTTTCCCTATCCCTTTCCTCCTCTTACCCATCCTTTGTCCTCTGTGGCACTCCCGGCATTACCCGTATTATTCCATCACCATGGAGACCTGAAGGCCAGTCACATGCTGTGGAGAAGTTTACACACTTCACCGTGATCCAGGGCTAATCCCTCTCCTGACCTTGTCCTCAGCCTAAAACATCCCATCAGGGTAAAGTTCCACCCTGCAGACTCCTAAGAATTACCCCACCGTTTACTGGGCAATGAACATCCTGAGCTATGGACCCCTCACCTGACCTTCACACAGTGACAGAGAATATCATTGTGTGATTTAATGGCATCATCTTTGCTGACATCCCTAGGCGCCATTCATTTGAGAAGTGTCTGCACACAATACTAATATTGGTAAAGTTTTTTGAAGGCTCTCTCAGGTACTAAATCATGCCAAATGAACAAGCCGAACCATATTGGCCTTCTCCCAAGGCAATGACCTCAGGAAAACCAAGACCATGTCTTTGCCTGAAACAGAAATAAACCCCATGCCATTCAGGGAGGAGAGAGAAATCTGGAGAAATGTAAGGCAAGCTCTGAAAGGGGGTTCCTTTATAACTGTCTCCATATCCTGCATGCCTCAGGTACTGGTGCACTTCCTAGCCTCAGACTGCGTTACCCCTGTGGGCTTTGAATTTTCAAGAGAGAAATGTTACAGAAGTGCAATGCTGACCCCCATATTTTCTGTTCTCTCAGTCCACTTCCCTGGAGGTGACCTGCTGGCCAGACTCTGCCTCTATCATGGGGACTCAAATCAACCTCGTAGTGTACTTTACCTGCACAAGGTATTCTGTTGTGTCGTCAAAAAGCTGACTAGTACAACTTAGATTGGGACAAGATTAATTAAGTGGCAATAACCACCACGGCCAGTTTCGTTTGTTTTTTCTCTCTTTAATAATACATGTTGATAAGCCTGAGACATAGGCAAGATTAAGCAATTTCAGTTGCTTTCTCTTCGAGTTCTTCTTTCTGCCCTTGGGCAAGTTGAATCCCAAAATGAGATTGCAAGAGACATCAGAATCAAATCAAGAGACTGCCTCTTCAGTCCCTCTCTTCTTCCAACCAAGCAGGTAGAGGAAGAGAGGGACCAACTCTCTTCTCAGTATTGCATAAATGAAGAATTTTTATCAAATAAACAAACAAACAAAAACAAAGCCCTGAATCATTTGAATGACAGGTTAAGTGACTTTATGCTCTTGACTTGTCACAGTTGCCAAGTAACAGATAAAAACCCACAGAAGATAATACTAATAGTTGTGAGATAGTTTGTGTAGCGGTTTTTCTCGTCTGCCCATGAGATTTCCATTCCCATGTGGACTATTCCTTTGCTAACTCATAGTGCCACTACCACTTTAGGAAATATTTAGTGTCCTGTCTACATAAACACAGATTTCTAGACTTTGTATTCTTAATATATTTAATAATTTAGAATGGGAATCTGGTAGGAGAATGAAGCCAGTTTTCCCACACTAACCAACAAGTAGATATGTCACATAGCAGGCCTTTGTCAACCTGTTGTGGTAGGGCTGATAGGGCTGTGATGGTATCTAAGTGGCTAAAGCACTAGTTTTCCAAGCATGACAGCCGGAGTTTGATCTCCAAGAATTAATGTAAAACAAAGACATGGCAGTGTGCATTTGTAATCCCAACTCTAGTGAGACAAGACAAGCAGATTCCCGAGATCGGCCTACTTGATGGTTTCAGACCAATGGAAGAGACCGGCTCAAAAAGCAAGCTGGATGGTATCCTAAGTAATGACAACTGAGATTGTTTATAGTCTTCATACATATGCACAAAAGTACATAGGCACCTGCATACACACACGCACGTACATCTGCTAACACACCTTGGATATACATCTGCATGTACATATGTAGCTGCACACAGATTTGGACCCAAATCCCCATACAGTTTTATGCAGATAGCACTATGCCTCCTTTACATGCTGGCACTGAACATGTATCCTGAGCATACATCTAGGAAAAACTAACCATAACAGCCATTAAAATTAGGAGTAAAGTCCTCTTGCCTGAGTTTCCTTTCTTTTCCATCTCTTCCACTTTTCTTTCTCCTTCCTTATTTTCTTTTATCAAGAAAAAATAAAACATAAATTTGTTTTTAATTCCTAATTTTACACTTGAACCACTTGAAGTATTCCTTGTCTTTTCTTAACAAATATCAAATGTCCATAATTAGCATCCAAATGGGTACAGTTACATGAACATGCAATATCAATATCTGGGAGGCTAATGCTGGAGACTACTCTGAGCTAGGTAGTAAGACTTTGTCTCAAAAGAGAGAATGAATAAATAAATAAATAAATAAATATGTGAACTGCTGGTAATGGGGACATGGTGTTGGGAGAGTTCTTTGTAGGGCAGCCCATTCCAGGTCTCTAGAAATGTAATAGGGGAGGATCTCTGGGTGTGAGAGGGACTTCAACATTCAGTACAGCAGATGTACTGTTATCCCCTTAGGTTCCTGTCTACATAGACTGCCTGTTTACTACCTAACTGGAGACATAGGTACAATCTGTTTTCCAGTGACCTTTGTGGACTAGACTTTGAGAGAGATTACATGATAATAGAACCCATTTCTTCATATTAAGCCTGCTGCTTTCTGCTTATGCCTTTGAAAAAAATATGTGAGAAAATGTATGTTTTTGTTTTGGTAATTTTATGCAGCGCTGAGAAAAGTGAGAATCCATTTAAAAATATTTTTGCACGTGACAACTTCCGATGACAAGTGAAATTGAAATTACCACACAAAACTGGACACAGGTGTATGTGAAAGAAACGTCTGGTGGTTCTGAGGGCAAAACAGTAGAATGCTTGCCTAATATGTATGGGGCTGTAAGTGCCATCCCCACCCTCTCCATGCATGTTTTAACATCTTCTGGTTTAAAAATACACTCACATGTGGAAATACATCTAACAGAGAACACTCCTCCAACTTCTAGTTAGAGGCAACACTGTACAACTGAATTATGCCTGCTTTCAGAAACACCAGTGAAGTCTTTGGGAGGCAGCGGAAGCCAGATGTGGCCCAGCTGCGTCTATAAATTTGGAATGTCTTATTTGATTAAAGGTAGATATGTGTGACATAATTTATAAAATGAAGTGAGCTACATTGGAGAGTTCAAGGAAGATGGGTGCAGAATATGTGTTCTTGACTATGAAAGTGAGGAATTCATTTCTCTTGTGGGCTTTGAGTTCACAGGAGAGTATTGCAAAAGTGCAAGGCTGACCCCACTCCCTGTTTTCTCAGGTCACCTTCCTGCAGGTTTTCTACTGTATCTGCAACTTGAGAGGATGTATAGAATTATAGAAGAGTAGGCCTATAGGCACACCTATAAGAGGGTTTCTATATTAGGTCACATGAGGAGGGAAGGTCCATGCTAACTGTGGATGGTACCTAGCCCAGCTGGGACCCCAGACCGAATCAAAAGGAGAAAACAAACTGAGCCGCAGCATTCATTGCTCCCTGGTCCCTAACAGCGGCTGCAACCAGCTGTCTTATGGTTATGTATCTATGTTGTCCCCTTTATGATGGACATATCCTCAAGCTATAAGTCAAAACGAACTGTTCCTCCCTTGGGTCTCTTTTCTTAGGTACTTTGTCTCAGGAAATAGAAAAGCTAATACAGAATATACTATAAAAAAAGAGTGGAGTTTTCTGTGTGTTTGATTTTGCTGTTGTTGCTGTGCATTTGCAAACTCTGCAGGCAAAATGAGTACAGAGCTGTATTGAGAGTGCACCACGTGGCGTTAGTATAGCTGATTACTAGCCGATAACTAGGTTCTGTCACCTCTGCTATAGCAGGATTTCACAGTCTTGCTCCCTGCCCGCCCGCCCTCCCCACATACACCTGGAACTCAATGAGACTGGACCTGATTTCCATTTTATATCTTGGGAATGTTGAGAAAAAGTTTTAAGGAAAGTCTCTAGTGGGACTGGAGATATGAGTCAGCGGCTAAGAGGACTGACTGCTCCTCCAGACAGACCTGAGTTCAATTCCCAGCATCCACATGGCAGCTCATAACTCTCTGTAACTCCAGTTCCAGGAGACTCAACATCCACGACAAAACACCAAAGCAGATACAAATAGAAAATAAATTAGAAAAAAATGAAATAAGTGGAATGAGTAGCTTGAGAAGTTGGGATCCTCTGGACCTGCCATCTCTCCCAGGACAGAGCATCTTTGCCAAGTCAAGCACTCAGCTCATTCTCAATGTGGTACTATTGCATGGAAAGAGTCATCTGGCACTGGAGATGGGGGAGCTCATCTTTTGGTGGCTCCTGTTAATTGGCCTGCATTATTGCTATAAGAATACAGCTGCACAGGCATTCAAACTAAGTGAAGTGGAAGCCTGTCTGAGCAAGAGAAAGCCAAAGACCGGACTGACAAAGCCTCTACTGCTCATTGTAAGCCTGTCAGCTGTGAGAGCCCTCGTTACATCCAGAAGACCAAAGCAGAGCCTCACTCACCCCCATGGTCCAGATGTAAATGAGTGTGACTAGTTCCATGCTCTAGATTATTAAACATGAGTTAGGTTCTTCCTGGCTCTAATGAGAATTGCATATAATTATTATTATAAAATCTCCCACATGATACTTTAATCAGGATTATAGCACATTCATTTAAACAAAACAACAGTCCGTGTAATTCAATCCATGTCATGTTTACAGAAGCACAGATGTTAAGCCAGAGGACTGGGGAAGTGGAAGCACAATGGGCACATCTCAGACTGAACAACTGACTGCTTGACAGATTCATTGGCATTCACATTTCAACCAAAAATATTTTGTGGGACCTGGGGATTTGGAGAGCTCCACATTCAGATCGTGCTCTCTCTCTCTCTCTCTCTCTCTCTCTCTCTCTCTCTCTCTCTCTCTCTCTCTCTCTCTCTGTCTCTCTCTCTGTCTCTCTCTGTCTGTCTCTCTGTCTCTCTCTGTGTCTCTGTCTCTCTCTGTGTCTCTGTCTCTCTCTCTCTCTGTGTGTGTGTGTGTGTCTCGTGTGTGTGTGTCCGAATATCCCCCCTCTTCACTGCACTGTAATTGTAAGTTTGTACTGTCTCACCTGAATTTTCTTATGAGTTTGAGAGGTGGAACTCAGGTGATGTTTGCAAGGCATGTACTTTTATCTGAGGTTTCATTCCATACCCTAACCCACTGAACACACATTGGTTCACACAGGTAAGCCAGCAGGTTGCATCTGAGAATCCTAGTGGTCACTGGAGACTTAGTGATGTGAAAGAAGTTCTCAGGCTGCATAGAAATAGCCTGTCTCTGCCCTGTTCCATATACTAGCAGAGTATTAAGACATTTACCCCTGCAAAAAATCAGATTTTACATGTTTAAGACAAGAGTGACATATTTCCTCTTACTGAATATGCATAAGCTAACAATAGGCCATATTTGATGACTTTAGCTTTGTACTGCAAAGATTTTCAGATTACATATAAGGATCCTTCCAACAAGGAAAGAGATAAATAGACAGATGGTGAATGGATAGATAGATAGATAGATAGATAGATAGATAGATAGATAGAAAGATAGATGACAGATATTAGATATATCTTTCTCAGAGCACTCTTTCTATAGGAAAGGGCTATATTTATAAAGGGAAAGGCCTTTCCCCTCCAGAATGTGTCCTGCCATTCCTTCCTCTAGGTATGGTGACCTAAAGGGATGGAAAGAGGAAGTTTCAAAGATGCATAATTTCAAAAGTGGAATGAGATCCTCAGTGGAAAAGTGTCTGAGGTTCATGGAGGAGACAGAGGTGCAATAGTGAATAGCAGGTTGCACTGTTACTCCTTAATGTTGTCTGCATGTAAGTCATTCTATTTAATAACTACTTTTAACATAATGTTCAAACCATACATATTTACTGTGGACTGGGGAGCAGGCTCCGTGGGCAAAGCACTTCTCTCACATGGATGAAGACTAGACGATGAATTCTCAGAACAAGAATAATAAATTGTGGGTGTGGCTGCAGGCTTTAATCCCAGCTCTTAGAGTTCCTGGAGCAAGCTGGCTGGCTCAATTGGAGGCACTGACGAGCTCTGAGTTAAACTGAATGACCTTGCCTCCATTAATAAGGTTGAGAGCAATTTGAGAAAGATTGACACCAACTTCAAGTCTCATAAGGACATGTGCCTGCATATCTGCATGCAAATTGACATGTATACATGTGTGTAACACACACAAATACACACAGAGAGATTTGAAAAGTAAAATGTGAGAAAGATTAAACATATAAGTCTAAGTTCCGGCAACTACCAGACCGTTATCTTCTCTGTCATTGATGCCCTTACACATTTAGTTCTCAAGTCATTATATGAGCCACACAGCATTGCACATTTTTATTCAGAGAAGAAAAAGGTCCTCAGGGGCCACAGTGAAAGGACAAGTTTGTACACCCCCGAAACTGACTGTAAACTGGCCTCCAAAGTGAAGTGATGTCTGACTCAGACGAGATCATGTCTTTTTCTAGAAAAATAATGGTTGCTCTGGCAATCTTATCATACAATGGTTCCTGGCACTCATATGGGTCCAGTAATAGGATTCCACAAAGTGTCCACACTTTACAGTTGAAGGCCAATCCCTCGTGCACATCACATAGATATCAATCAACTTGAGAAGATTACAGTCTGGGTATGGACCTTCTCCCTGTGTGACACCGTACTTTTATTCTTCCCGTCAAGATGCTGTTATCCCTCTCCTTGTGTCCCTCCCCTAGTACACACACACACACACACACACACACACACACAAACAACTCACTTATAAAGAAGTTCAGTGTAGACTTTAGCCTTCACTTTCCCCAGCTAAGGCCTTTACAGGATCCCTCTTTTGAGCAGAAGGTCATCTAAATAACATTGCTAAACCCTATTTGAAGACTCCCAGAACCTGCATATTATATTTAGAATGAAATCCACATTCTTTCATGTGACTCCTGTGTCCCTTTATGACGTCTTTGTCTAACCTTCCCAGTTTTCTCTACTTTCTGTCTCCTTTTCATCTTTGAAGATCCTCTGAGAATTGAAGGTCATCTTGCCATAGGGAATTGTCTCCTCTACTTAGATCACTTTTTTTGTACTTTGTTCCCACTTTATTTACATGTCTGTTCAAATATCACCGGTTCAAAGATAATACTTTAAAAAGAAAAACAAAAATAAATATAATTTAAAATAGAGACCCTGCATTCATCTGCATTTTCTTTTAATGTTTTAAAAGTTATTTAAATTTATATGTATTATATAAAGTTTGCCTACATTTATGAATGTACACCACATGCCTACCAGGTGTTCCCAAAAGTCAAGTAGGTCATTGGACTCTCAGACACTTGCATTACAGATAACAGTGAGTTTCCATGAAGGTATCAAGAATCAGGCTGGATCTTCTGGAAGAGTGGCCACTACTCTTCCTTAACTGTTGAACCATCTCCCCAGCTCTTTCCATTTTAAAATAATTGTTTTATAATTTCTTGTATTTATACTATGATTTCCCATGATTCTTCTTACCCTTCTCCCTCTATACATTCTTCTCAACAAGTCCCTTTTTTATTTTTATGTATTCTTTGTGTAAGGGTCACTGAGTTTAATTAGTCGCTTGTATACCCATCGGTGGGAGGCTATTCAACCTAGCAAAAGTAATGCTTTTGTGGCTAAACCACTGAAGAAAATCTTCCTCTCTCAGTCAAAAAAAAATTGTTAATAGTCCCCCTGGGAAGGGCCATCTGTATTTTATATTTTTGTTTTCCATTTAAGGATATCTAAAAATCCATTATGGTATAGTATGTGTATTTTCTTACTTTCTGCTTCCTTCCCTTTGTTTTAAGTTCCATGCAGGCATGGGGTTGGAATAAGCTCAGCTCTATCACTCAGAAGAAGAACATCCAAGTAAGTGTGATCTGCACAGGTCTCTGGTGAACACTGGACGGTTGCAAACATGAGCTGAAGTCAGATATTCTAGAACGGCCAGGTTCTGAAATCCACTGAGACATATGCTAGTGCTAAACACTGTCGTAAGGGGGAAAATTCTGTTATTCAGATAGTTTTCAGCTAAGCTACAGAAGTCATAGACTTTGGAGGAAATGTTGAACATGTTAAAGGTTCTAAGTGTAGGAAAGATGCATACAGAAATAATAATTTGAATTTGAAAGGAAGAAGAGGTTTTTTTTCCTCATGACAGGAAAGCAGAGGTTGTTTTTCCTCATTTTACCATTCAAATTGGAGACAGTGGGACAGGGGAGACATCTCAGTTGGTAAAATGCCTTCCACACACATTGAGCATTGGAGTTCAGAACTCAGACCCATGTAAAAGCAGGTTAGAATCATATGCAATCCTATCTACGGGCAGCAGATAAGATCTCTAGGGCTCACTGCCCAGCCTGGCAAAATGAATCTTTAAGTGTCAGGGTCAGCAAGATTTCCTGCTTCTAAAACATACAATGAAGTGCAGTTGAGAAAGACAGTATTGACCTCTTGTTTCCACATGCACATATATCTGACTATGCATATGGCTGACTGCATGCATGTATCCACATGCACATGAATATGTACAAACACGCAAGAAACCTGAAGAAATCGACTGGAAGAAAGAAACAAGCTATCAAAGTGGGGTGGAGGAGGATATAATTTCAAGGGTTGTCCTAGGAGGTTGTAGTATATAGACTGTGGAGTAATATAAACATAAAGAAAGTAATTACTTTATTTCCGAGAAAGGCAATCAATAAGTGACTTTTAACTGTAAAGGATAGCCATGCTACAATCCACAGACCTAGGGAGTTTAGGCAACAAGGAAGGCCCAGTTGTCTGTGTATGTGAGATGCATGGATCTTCCCAGGAAGGAGAAACAGAGGACATCTCCTCAGAGAGCTGGGGGCAGGCAGGCATGGGAACTTGAGCAATAGAGTTGGACGGGGTGGGCAGAGAGGTAGAATGTTGAGAAAGATGGCTAAGAAGTGAGACTTTACCAGTAGGGTAAACATCCCCAGCTCATACTCCCGGTACCAGTGGACAGATAGCTCGAACTGACCATCCCCTGTGATCAGATTGGTGACGACCTCAGTTGTCATAAGAGCACCTTCATCCAGTGACTGATGGAGACAGATTCAGAGACCCAAGAGCAAACTTTGTACAGAGCTAGGGGAGTCCTGCTGAGGAGAGGGAGGAGGGATTGTAGGTGCCTGGGTTTCAGGGACATAGCAGGAAAACACGCAGAAATGGAGATAGCTGGCTCTTGAGAACTCAGAGTCTGAACTGACATCCAGGGAGACGGCATGGGACCCATGTGGGCTGGCTGCACATAGGCGATAGTTGTTTCTATTTGTGGGACCCTGGCAATGGGAGCAGGGACTGTCTCTGATGCAGTGGCTGGCTCTTGAAAACCTATTCCTCATGCTGGATTGCCTTGCCCAGTCTAAATATAGTGGCAGGGGTTTGGGGTGGGGTGCTTTGTCATATGGCAGCTGGATACACCATACTTATTGGAGGCCTGCCCTTTCTTTGGAAACACAAATATGGAGGATGTCTGGATTGGGTGGGTGGTGGGTGGGAGTGGAAGGAGAGGAGAAAGGGGAAGCCTCTGTCAGGATGTAAAGTTAACTAATTAATTAATAGAAAATACCTTGTCTTCAAAATGGAATCAGTGTTGTTTCGTATTAAAAGGGAAGAAAATGGTTAGCATTTGCTGGCTTAAGTCATCTAGAATGATAAATCTCCAAAGCCAGTCTTTATCTCCTGAAGTACCTGCATGTAGATCAGATTTGGCACTCCATGCCTCTGTGCTCCAAGCATGCAGATGCCATCTTGACATTTTCAATAAATGAAAACCGCCTGTCATCTGGTAAATAAGATACTTGCTTTCTGAGGATCTCCAACCATGATAATGTGCTATGAATTACGTGACCATCTCACTGCTGTGCCTCCTAGGATGGAGGCAGCATGTCAGCACTTTCGCTGCCGCCTGAGAGGGAGCGTGCTTGGAAACAGGGCACATGACTTCTTGTCCAATCCCACCATTAGAGAGTATGTGTCTATATTCTCAGTTTCAGCGTTCCTTCTTGGGGAATGAAAGGATGGTTAAGATTAAGATCAGCCTTCATTTAAAGTTCTGTGTTTTCAAATCATTAATTATCATAGGAGAAAGACTCAAGACTGCTCCAGTAAAATAACATTTCAGAAGTACACTGTCAATGGCAGGCATCACACTCTACTTTGTCAACTTAGTCTACTTTGAGGGCTACATTTACTTTGGAGATAATTTGTTTTCAAAATACTCAGCCTTTTAATGAGATTCCCACCTCTATAGTAATATTTGTACATGCGAGGTAGCTTTGGAACCTGTCCTGGAACTAGCTCTTGTAGACCAGGCTGGCCTTGAGCTCAGAGATCTGCCTACCTCTGCCTTTTAAGTGCTGGCATTAAAGGCATGAACCACCACTGCTTGGCCTAGACTTATGATTCTTACAGACCAGGAATAGCTAAATAATTCTTTGCCTCTTTTCAGGAAGGAAACAATTAGTGTTTCTCACTTCTGATCAGTTTTTAAAAATTACTTGTTCAAAAAATTCTTTTCCCTCGTTGTGATTTGTACATTCAAGCTTCATTTCAAGGTATGGATAGGAACAGGCTGGTAATGAAGAGGAAGAATACCACTTCTTTACTGTGTGCACCAACTTCATTATTTCCAAATCAGTGATGGTTGAATCTGCATTATGCTGATTGACACCTTGAGAAACACAAGGCAGTCTTCAGACCATTCTCACTAGATTGTGAAGGTAAAACCCAGCTTTTTTTCCTTGACCTAAGCAGAGTCCCAGAAGAGATTTAACAGCTTTATGTCTTGACTCACTGTCTGTAAAATGAGGATTCTGAAACAGATAACTTTATAGTTGCTGTCACCATGGTCAAATAAATTAAGAACAGTGAAGTGCTTGATTTATTGCTTGGGCCAAATTACATTGGAAATGTGGATGATTATACCCAAGGAGGGTTATCTTAGTTAGCTTTCCCCTTGAGTTACAAGGTCCTGACAGGACCACCTTGAGGGAGAAAGGGTTTATTTTTAACTCACAATGTGAGCTTACGTTTCTCGTGTCTGGTAAGTCACAGCAACAGGAAAGTGATGTAGCTCATCACGTTGCATAGAAGGTTGAGAAGCAGAGAGTAAGAAGCGTGTGTTCATCCAGGATCCCAGCATAGGGAATGGTGTCACTTATTGCAGGCACATCTTCCCATGTCAGTTAACCTAATAAAGCCAGTCACTCGCAGGCATATTCAGAAGCCTGCCACTCAGGAGACTCTAGAGCTCATTGAGTTGACAATTGAGATCAGCCATCACAAGGGTTTAAACACAAAATGCACTTTGTAAGGAAGGGGAACAAGATCAAGTACAATTTTCTCTATATAAAATGTTAATGAAACAATTGCAAGTCCCAACGCTGATGCTCTAATTTTTAATGGAGTTTCTTACAGAGGGATATACATAGAAAGGGGCATGGCCAGCTTTATATAATTAGTAACACAGGATTCTTGTCAGTGGACTTCACTGTCACAGCTCCTCAGGTATGTTAGCAGCTGTACATTTCTGTTAACATTTGTTCATTTCATTGTTTTTAACTCTTGACATCCTAAGCTGAAATTACACTTCCTTTTTCCCTCCCTCCCTTCTTTCCTTCCTTCTTTCTTTCTTTTTTGCCTCCCTCTGCTATGAAGACAGAGATGATATTCTTTCTAGATTTTGTTTCTTTGAAGAATGGGTGACATTTAAAAGCAAGGAAGGGTTCCATGCTCAAAGTGAAAACAACAATGCTTTTTAAATAACTGCATTGATGCCTACATGCTTGATACATTTTTGAAGTATGTCATCAATGCACAACCACTGACTAAGTGATAATCACATACAAATTGCTGGGAATCATTAGGAATAGTTGTCCCGCGGCTCTTGACAGGGTGTGTGTTTGTATAGACACTCAAGCCGTCTCTTTACTAACCTAGTTCTAAATGATACAAATTCAAGGTTTATTTTCTCCGTATGTTAGCCTTGCCATTTCCCTCACCACCATGCTATTCCAGATCACATCTGACTCTGTGTCACACAACATGAGATTGGTCTTCGAGATCAAGTTTTAATCAGCTCTGCTCATCACTATTAGCTTCTCTTTAGCATATTTACATCCCCTCTCCCTCTATCTGAACAATGGGAATTAGGTGGTTGACTTCAGAACTCTAAATGAATTGACATATTGAGCATCCATCCTACAAATGTTATCACCTAGCCACAGCTGGCAAGAGCGTCATTTCTACTGTCTACGTTTCTATGTCTAATTTGTGTTTTCTCTGATCTTAATGTTTTGCTTCTAGTTTAGCATCACTAATTGCTTTTGCAGGTGATCCACAAGAGCCTTTTGGAAAACTGACAAGATTTCATAAGACACTTGAAGGAAACAGATAAATATTAAAAATATAAATACCACATTATGGCCACAGTTTTCCAAAGCCTTGTGTTCTCTAGTTATAAAGTTTGTCAACAATGACAGTTATTTATAAATCTCAAAGAACCAAACAAGTGAAAAATATAAAACTAAACAGAGGGCTGGTCTGTGCAGGAGCAGTGCTAATTGCAATCATTTATGTCAACAACTTACCATTTATACCTAATTACCATGCCTCAAAACTACACTATGTATATCATTTGGTGTGTGTCAAATTACCTCTGTTGTAAGTTTTATTTGACTATACCACGATTCTCCACACCCGCATGCTCAGTTTTTATAGTTTGTTGCTTCTATGTCATGGTCAATTGATTTTAACCTAGAAAAAAAAAGATGGAGATAGCAAACACCAGGCAGAAAGGAACTAAATTATGGAGCATCTATCACAAAGAGTTGTTGAGGGTGGAGAGGTAGGTTAGTCAATAAAGCGCCTGTCCAGCAAGCATAGCACTTGAGCTCAGATCACCAGCACCAAGTAAAAGCCTAATGTGTTTGTGTGTATCTGTAATGCTGGTGCAGGAAGGAGACAGGAGGACTGATGGGGTCAAGATAAGCTAGAGTGTAACTGAAGAAGACACCTATCACTATATTTGTTTTCCATATGCATGCACACATGTGTTCATGTCTACTAACACCCATACAAAACAGACACACACACACACACACACACACACACACACACACACAGAAACAAACATCATTCATATGCATATTTGAAGTAAATATCCTTTTGGTCTTCTTGGTTTACTTTTTAGTCAAGTCCTTGCCCTTGAAGTGTCACTGCATCACAGGATACCACGTTTGAGCTGGGAAAAAAGACCTAGGGTCAATTTTATTTCTCAGATGAAGAACACTAGAACCCAATTAGATGCAATAACTTCAGCAGCGGCCAAACAGTTGGGCAGGGAGAAAACTGGCACAAAATTTAAATTTGACCTTTTCACCCAGTAAGTTCAGGGTCTGGAAAACTATGACCTCGAAGCAAAATGTCACCTGCTACCTATGTTTGCAAGTAGAGTTTGACTGGGGTGGCCGTGAACTTGTGCATTTACATACGGTGTAGTTTGCTGATCTAACAGAAGAACTGAGTAACTGTGACAGAAACCATCTGGCCTGCAGAGCCAAGTGTGTTATTGTCTGGCCTTTGGAAGGAAGTTTTCTGACCTCTGCTAAAGAAACAATGAATACAAACTCCGGCCCACAAACTGAGATAACTACAAACTTTTGTTTTTTTTAAATCAAGTGAATAAAACCAACCAACAGCAAACTACTGTGCGTGGTCCCCTTCAGCAATGCCAGTGTCATAGGAAACTAATCCTATTATGGGATGTGAGTGAATCTGGAGAGACAATGTTAAAACCAAGGAAATATGAATGTTTTTGTAAACCACACTAGGTAGATTCTCTCCATTAGCTTTTTAGCAACTGTTAAAGAGCTGTTTTTTAAAGAAGATATGTTTGAGGTTTAAAAGATAGTTGTTCGTAAAGTGCTCGCTGTACAAGCATGGGGGTCTCACTTTGATATTTGGAGCCTGGCAGTACGTAATATAATCCCAGTGCTAAGAAGATGGAGACAGATAGACCCTTAGGGATTGTTGGCCAGCTAAGCCAGACGAACTGGCAAGCTCCAGGTTCAGAGAGAGACCCTGTTTCCAAGAATAAGGTAAAGAATGATTATGGAATGCATATGACCTTTGACACCCATGAGCTCATCTACACATACATGTAAACCATGCACATATACATGTCTAAAAGAAAGCTGTGTTAGCATTGAGCTATAAGACTTCTCTGAGTAGAACATATTATTATTCAATTCACTAATGTATAAGTAATATGTTACCCACCCATCTGGTATGTCATAGCTGAAAGGAACTGCTCAGGTTTACCTTCCCAATGAGTGAAGCATCAAGTGTTTTATCCAGTGGCTTAACTTGTAAGAAGAACTATATGTAGTGAGCTGATGGCTACAAAACTAAAATTCTATGTCTACAACATGTGTTTTACTATCAATAAAATTAAACACATACAAAATATTATTTTACCATAAAAATAACTGTCTTAAAGCATGTAAGCAGGACCATCGCAAACAAGTCAATAATATGCATTATACATTAAATACACCATCATTTCCTTTAGTACAATATGGTATGGATGATGCTCACCAAAGGAAACATGACATCATCAGAAACTCATAAAGCCAAACCAGTTAGTATAAAGAGGAAAGAAAACCCCTCACCTAGTGCAATATAGAAGGAATAACTTCTGGAGTCTTCAATCCACTGGCCCAGCAACAAGTTCATGTTTCCTCATTATTTTCTCATGACCATTTATTCCATGTCACACTTCCCTAAATCGCACAGATTGATGCTACAGCAATGTTTAATAGAGGAAACTGAGGTGTTTATTGCCCAAACAGCCTTTTAAAAATCCAAACTTTTTTTGAGATTCATCACAACCCCTTGCCAGTTTTAAGTCACTGGACCCATAAGCTTAAAGGAAAAAATGGGATGTTGAACTCCCATGCTGATAT
This sequence comes from Arvicola amphibius, assembly GCF_903992535.2. Classification (NCBI taxonomy): domain Eukaryota; kingdom Metazoa; phylum Chordata; class Mammalia; order Rodentia; family Cricetidae; genus Arvicola; species Arvicola amphibius. The sequence goes on along the minus strand of NC_052058.2, from coordinate 104,509,815 downwards.
ATTACAATGGGGTTCAAAGAAGGGTGTCAGCAACCATGGCTGAAAACCCTAAAATATGAGCAAAAACAAACTTCACATCCTCATAAGTTGGCAACACTGAGGTATATAGATAACCAATTACTTCTGTAGGTCAAACAGTTGACTACATGCATTATAGAGCCGTGTGATCCTAACCTCAGGATCTCTTAACAAGTAGAAATAATACTATGTTCACTGGGGTCTGCTATCTTCCTCCACCATCCCTCAGGCTATCTTATATGGCCTTAACTTTTTCTAGAGGCCAAACTGTCTCTTTAGAACCCATTTAGAATTGACCATGATAGCCGATATACCTTTGTCTAATTTTAAGATGAAGATCGCTCATCATGATAAGGTACCATTCTGTTTGTGTTCTCTAAGATCATGTAGTATTAACTGGAATGAATTTACCTTCTCCATAAACTTTCTCTTAGAGGCACCTTGGAGTTGGACCCCCTTTTTTTTTTTTGGTTTTTCGAGACAGGGTTTCTCTGTGGCTTTGGAGCCTGTCCTGGAACTAGCTCTTGTAGACCAGGCTGGTCTCGAACTCACAGAGATCCGCCTGCCTCTGCCTCCCGAGTGCTGGGATTAAAGGCGTGCGCCACCACCGCCCGGCTTTGGACCCCTTTTTTTGTGCAAAGTGGGGAAACGTGGCAGGCTCACTATCTCCAAAGAAGCTTTAGACCTCCCATCCAGGGGAGACGCAGCTGCAGCCTTTAAGTTTGTAGTAGACTTTGTCATGGAAATAAAATAAAAATGTTTTCCCCTAAGTTTTCAGTCATTTATTTCCTTTCTCTCAGAAGTCAATTAATTGGTTTTCATTTTGCTTTCATGTTTTGAGTACTGAGAATTGCATTTTTTCTTAGTAAGCCAGTTAAAGACAATACAATTTAAGTGGGTCAATTGTTAATATTACACATATTACACACACACACACACACACACACACACTTGCACATGCACACACTTGATTTTATGTCTTGAACATTTTAATTTGCAGACACACAGATTCCATTGAGAATGCTATAGGAAAACGTGATATTGGATAGCTCACATATGATTAAAAGAGTTGGGATAGCAGTTGCAGAAGGAGCTGTGAGTATTCTGAGTGCACAAAGGAAGGTCAAGTTAGGGCATTGCTGTTCCTTTGAATGTCTAAAGTGTAGTCATCCACAAAATGGAATAGTCTCATTGAACATTGTTCAAAACTGTGCAATGGCGATGACTGATGCAAGGTACAGAGGAAGGTTTGACTCAGCCTAAGAAAATAAATTTAGAACAATTAGTGCTGTCAGAAAGGGGAATAGTGTGCTTCTGAGAATATCAGAGTCTTTTCATGAACGATTTCTAAGAGAAGCTCGAATGGCCATCTGTCAAGGATATTGTGGAGTAAATGAGTGCATTCATCAAACAACAGTGGTGTTTCTTGGCTCAGGCTACCTAGTGCAATCACATGGTGAGCTCATGCAATTTCTCACCCCTAGAGCCCATCCCAGAAACTCATTTGAGAGGTATGCAGTGGAGTCAGGATATTATATTCAAAAGTTTCCAATTGGTTTGTTATATACAGCCCAGCAAAGCACCATTTGGTTAGGAATAATCAACCCATTACTTATTCAAAGGACTGTATCATAGCCAGCTTTCTATGGTTATGACAAGACATGATGGCCGTAAGTATCCTGGAAAGGATAGGTTCTACTTTACCTCACAGCTTATGATCTATGATAAGAGAAGTTTGGTCAGGAACTCAAGGCAGTAAGTCGTCATGAACTTGGAGGCGAGAGCTAAAGCAGAGACCATGGAGGAACTCTGCTCACTGGCTTTCTACTCATGCCTTGCTTAGCTTGCTGAACTATATAATCTTGAACCACCTGTCTAGGAGTAGCACCACCAAGTAGACCAGGATCTCTTACATCATCCATTAATCTAGAAAATGCTCTACAGACCAATTTGATGAAGGTATTGTCTTAATCAAGTTTTAACTATTTGACTCTAGCTTGTGGCAAATTGGCAGAAAACTAACCAACATGGGCATACACATGACAGAAGCCTCCTCTTTGAATTAAGAAGAGTAAGGCGCACTTCTGTTTTGGACATGGGAGTTTTACCAACTTTAACGGCCAGATATTCCACAGCAGTGCATAAAGTTCTCCACCGAGCACTGGCGGGCTCTGTTGCAGCATGGCAGAACAAAATTCAGATCAAGTGTTCCCTGGAAGAGCTCCTCAGCCAGACCCCGACAGTATCACCCTTACCTAGACAAGGCTGTGCCATTGTCAACTGTGTATTATGCAATGGTCCTCTGCATTCCTGCCCTGGAATCACCTAGCCTCTAACTCTGGTTCTTCTGCAACAATTGTGATCTAACACCCCTTCTGCTGTTCCTCCTCTGTATTTATCTCTGGTTCCTGTTATTTCCAGAACAAGTTTCCTACCCTTCAATATTGACTGCTCTAGTGAATCCACACCAACTAGAGAATAACCTAGTTCTTTGTCTTGAGAGAACACACAATGCAACAAGCAGAGACAGCCATTCAGGTGAGGTCGTGAAGACTACAGCATATGATGGCTGATATTGACAACTGAGAAGACACATGATCAACCTAAATCACAAATGTCCATGAGGGGACTTTGTGCATTGGGTTAAGGTAGGTGGAAATGTGGATGGTCCTATCTCACAGGCTGGGGTATCTTAACGTGAATAAAAATAAGAAACTGAGCTGGATATCAGCATTCATTTCCCACTTCTTGACTGAATCCAGCATGGCTAAGCACCTCACAATCTGGTGGCTGTGGCTCCCCCTCCACATGATGACCTGTACTCTCTAACTTCCTTACACTGCTTTTGTTGGGCACTTCATCACAACAATGAAAAACATACTGATACAGAAACCTTAGACATTTGCTTGTTACTGGAATATCTGAACTCCACAAACCCATCCAGTGAAATCTGACTCTCAGTGTGATGCTGTTGGGAGGAGGGACTTGGGTAGGTGTTTAGGATGTACAGAGAGTTTACCATGAATGAGTTTAGGACTTACACTGAAGAATTCTCAAGGAGCTCTTATATGAGAGTACAGTAAGGAGATGTGTGTATACAAACAAGGAACAAGTCCTCATCAGATGCAGAGTTGGATTTTGACTTGGTCTTGAACCTCCAATTACACAGCTGTTACAAATAGGGATGAGAGGGTAACTAATCTGCCTAAGTGTTTGTCTGTCAGGTATGTAGATCTGATTTTGATACTCAGCAACCATGTAAAAAAGGCAAGCATTGGTGGCACATTCTTCTAATGCCAGCAGTGAGCAAGCAAAGCCAGGGATGTCCCGAGGCTCAAGGGCCAGCAGCCTAGCATGATCACCAAGCTCCAGACCAGAAAGACCCTATCTCAAACACCAGAGGACAACATCTCAAGGAAATACCTGAGGTTGGGCTCTAGCCTTCACGTATATGTGTGTGTGTACACACACACACACACACACACACACACACACACACACACACACACAGAGAGAGGGGGGGGGGAAGGAGGGAGGAAGAGTGGAGGGGAATGGGGAGTGGGGAGGCAGGGGGGAGACAGAGAGAGAGAAGGAGGAAGGGAGGAAGGGAGGGGAAAAATAAGTATCCATTTTAAAGTTATTGTGTCTATGGTATTTTGCTCTGGCAGCTGAGCTGAACAAGACAATGCCCCATTGAGCACAGCATTCAAGCAGCCCCATTAGGCACTGAGAACAGTAAGGTTTGATGCTGGGAGTATTTCTTTAAACCCATGTTTCCTCTGGCTACAAGTAACAATCATTTCATATACTTGCGATTTCTTCTCAGAGCATGAATTTATAAGATTGATTTCTATTTTCCAGTTTTCAATTTCTCCTCTTTTATTTTTTAAATGCCAAATATAATTCCTCCCTTTTTCAAAATCAGTGGGTCATATGAATTATTTAAGTCATAACATTATGCTACAGGGGAGTTAAGTTTTTTAGAAATCTTCAGCCGGTAATCTTGACCTTCAGTCTGAACCATAAGCCTGAGGGTAATTTCAGTTGGTTAATTACCCCCAGAATATTCTAAACTTTACTTTCCCTGGGGTGGTCTCAATGACATTGACCCCAGAATTCTGGATGAAGCTTTCCTAGTAGTTTCCATAGAAACCAACACTGTTGAATAATTTTTGCCTGACACTGCTGTGTGTGTGTGTGTGTGTGTGTGTGTGTGTGTGTGCATGTGGAAGTCGAAAATAAACTTTGAATGATATTCTTCAAATGCACTTTACTTTGGGTTTGATTGTGATTTTTGTTTGCTTGTTTGTTTATTTTGCCGACAAGATCTTCCAGTGCCTAGGCTAGGCTGTCTGCAAACATCAAGGATCCATCAGTTTTGGTCTCCCCTACAATAAATAGGCTTTATAAATCTTGACATTATGCTTTTGTGTGGATTTTGGGAACTTAATTCAGGACCTCATGCATACAAGGCAAGGCTTTCCTAGCTGAACTATCTGTCCAGCCATTACCACATTATTTTAATAGAAATCCAGAAAAGAATAAACATTGCTGAGCAAGCAAAGCCTTGTTGCGAGAATAGGACCGATTTGCCAGCTCTATATTAGCATGCTGAAATCTGCACTCCTGCTTGTCTGTTAGTCTTATGATCACTCAAAGAGCTGCTAAGGATCATCCATCATATTTTCTTGCCTGCAGATCTTTATTTTCTCCTTTCTTTCTCCATGAATTCTCTCCAAATACCATTCTTATGTCTCTCTCTCTCCCTACAAACACTATCAGTCCTCTTTAAATAATCCCAGCTCTAGATGAGAGCCAAATATTTAGTTTTATTGGCTATATTTATATATGCATATATCAATGTGTGTATATATATATATATATATATATATATATATCGTCACACACAGGATTGTATAGTTGTATAATTTTGTGTAAGCGTAGTGACTGCTCTCTGCCTCAAAACATATTGGCAAAAGGCAGAAACATGACTCAAACTGCCCAATTTTACTCAGAGGTCTTGGCTTTGAACTATACCTTAACCTTCGTGGAACTCAGTATTTTTTATGTAAACTCTGGATAGTAGTAGAACCTACCCCTTCTATTTGCATGCCATATTCAGTAAGACCAAGGATATAAAGCACATAGACTAGCATCTGCATATATCATGCATTAAGGAACTCAAAACTAAATCAGGATGATGGAGGAGAGTTATCTGTCTATGTTACTTTCATTGGCTAATTAATAAAGAAAACTGCCTTGGCCCTTTAAGAGAACAGAAAATTAGGTAGGCGGAGTAGACAGAACAGAATGCTGGGTAGCAGGAATGGGGAGACGCTTCAGGCAGTCGCCATATGCAGTCTCCATGCTTCTCCTCTCCGAGATGGACGCAGGTTAAGATCTCTCCTGGTAAGCCACACCTCGTGGTGCTTTATAAATTACTAAATATGGGTTAAAGCAAGATATGAGAATCAACCAATAAGAAGCTACAGATAACGGGCCAGGGGACAGGCAGTGTTTAAATGAATACAGTTTCCATGTAATTATTTTGGGTAAAGCCGGACACAGCCCCGCGGCTCCTTCTACAGATTGGCTCCTTCAACATCAGCAGCAGCGTTTTATGTTGTTATTTTCTGAGGGATGCTCATGTAAGGCACAGAGACGGGAAAACAATTAGTCTCTGATGGACAGGTCTCCTGCACGTGTACTCAAAGAAAGGGACTAGACTACAATCAGGCAGATAAGTATAGGGACTATCTTAGAAATTTTGACTTGACTCATCATGGGCTGTACATACATTCTTCCTTTAGCAATGCGATTAGAAACATCATCTGCAAGTACTATCCATACAAACGCCTTTCCTAGCAGCCCAGACCCTGGAGGCATTGTGTTATATAAACATCCAACTTTGAAATATGTCTTCTCTTCTAAAACCCACCAAGAACTTTTAATGTACAATTTCAATTCAAATTTATTCCAGAACTTATCCAGATATGAAGAAAGAGGACTGATCCAGCTCACAGTGGGTTTGAATGCATGGGTAGTAAGCTAGACTTTGTCCTCTGGGTAAACTATTAGTGAAGAATACCATATTTACCATTCCTAATTGGACACATATACTATTAAAATCAGGTGTATCGTAGGAAGGTACATGCATGTGCTTAAAGCTTACATAATTCAAGCCTGTCAAAGAAAATAGAAATCACTCCCATTAAATGCCTTAGTTTTCCTTCCCGTAGACTCTGATGAAAGAAGTCTCTAAAAATCATCCAAGGCCATTGAGAACTCTCCTACTTAGGTGGAATGCTGCTGCTTGAATGTCTTTCTTAATACTGCAGTACTTTTGAATAGTTTCCTTGTTCCTTTGAAATATGATTATTTGAATAAGATACCAAGAATCTGGAAACACCTAATGTAGACGACAGCCACAGTCAACACAAATGACAGTTGCTTTGTGTCACTCAGTTCTACGTTTTTGTCTATAAAATGCATTTGCTACTGCCCACAAAAATCTCAGTCAGGTTCAGTTCAATGAACCACTGTGTGGAACGTATTTGTTAATGGGATTTCTTAAAGCTGATATCTACAAACCTGATCTTATTTCACTTGTTCCCTCCCTTACCTTTTATTTCTGCAGCAGCTGTCAGTGCCTGGTTCTTATGGGATAATAAATGCATTGTTATATGCCTGAGGACATACATACATTCTATACTAAGATATGCAATGTAGAAGCCAGCTAAACTAATAGTAGTTAACTGAATACTGGGTGTGAGATTTCTTAACTTCTAGGACCAAGAATAATTGAGAATAGTTAGCCAAGTAGATAAGAGTATGTTGTCATCAATGCAAGGCAGCTCCACAGAGTCATGTTTTATCTACTCTGATATTGCAGGCAAGAGTTAAAATACAATGTATGTATGTGTATGTGACTGTGTGCATGTATATAATATATACATATAATTTTATTATATGTAATTTATTTTGAAAATCCACTGAAATGTCTGTAGCCAGCAAGTTGGAGAATGTAACTGAAATCTACACAGCTATAATAACAAATAACATTCTTAAGTGTTGAAATATGGTCTTAATTAACAGTCTGTTTGGAGACACAATTAAGGGAGACAACTTCAGCAAACAGGGTCTTAAATCACAAAAGGTTGAATGACAGACCTAATTTTTAACCTGGAATCTCAGACTCTAAAGTCCTTTTCATTATATTAGCTGTGATTGCCAAGACCTGAGAGGATGCTCAGGATAGTACCAAAGCAAGCGATGATAACAGTCTATGTGGAGAGCAAGCTTGGAAAGATGTACTTGGAGAACACATGATATCAGTGCATTTCATTTCCTGGTGTGGCCTTGCTCACATTCCTGAGGTTGACCAAAGGCTGTTCATGAGCCCCAACCTAGTTCACCCCATATCCCGGATAGTAAAACCTTTACGCACAATGACCTAGTCACTCCGTACTTACACCAGACATAGGTATTATCTTCCTGATCCCTTTTATAAGAGCGCAGAGCAACTAACTTCTGGAAATTTCTTTTACCTGCCTTTTGCAAGGGTCTCAGCTAAGTTTGGTCCTTTCCACAAAATTCCACTTACATCTCCATTGGGTACTTCCTGTATCTCAAGTCTCTACAGCTGAATTGGGAATCTCTAACATGGAGCTTGGTAAAAAAGCAGGAATTTGGTGTTCAGTGGGCACTTTTACAAAATAAATGAAAATACTTGTACACATCAAATATAATATGTTGCATTTTAGAAAGAAGAATAACTGGGACATAATCTCCAACACTGATACTGTGTGTGTGTGTGTGTGTGTGTGTGTGTGTGTGTTTCTGGAACATAATCTCCAACACTGATGCTGTGTGTGTGTGTGTGTGTGTGTGTGTGTGTGTGTGTGTATGTGTGTGTGCGTGTGTGTATATCTGGGACATAATCTCTAACACTGATGTTGTGTTTATGTGTGTGTGTGTATGTGTGTATCTGGGACATAATCTCCAACACTAATGTTGTGTGTGTGTGTGTGTGTGTGTGTGTGTGTATCTGGGACATAATCTCCAACACTGATGCTATATGTGTGGGGGGGCTCAAAAGTATAGTCTGAGAGTCTCATTCCCAAAGTGAACCCTTAGAAGTTAATTACATTGTGATGGCACATGAGATTAACATTCTCATAACAATAGACTGGAAAGGGTGTTTTTTGGCATTACTTTCTCCCTCTCCAGTCTACAAGGTAATGGGCTGATGGCAGCACTCTGAAACCAGGAACCTTCCTCACTAGATTCTCAATCAGGTGATAGTCAGTTTGAGCTCAATTTCTAGTCCTGAGAATTGATAAATAAATATCTGTTAATTTATCTGTCTGGCCTATGGCATTTCTGTAACAGCAGCATGAAATAAGGAATGCAATTTCTCTAGATTGATGATCCCATTATACATATTTAAGATGAATTTCTACACTTCCAGCTAAAATTCCATTTGTGACTATAATATCCAAGGGTAAAGTAAATGAACACACAAAATGAATAAACAGAAGTTGTAACATTAACCCCTTGGTCACATCCAGAGCTTTAGTTGGCTGAGTTTCAAGTCTGAGTTATTAGCTTACCCACTTGATATAGTTGAGACCAACAGATTATAAATATATACACACACACGAACAAAACAAAACAAAAACTACATGTATAAACTCCAAACCTAAGACACTAGGCTTTACCACTGAGATACACCCAAGTATGTATCTTGAGAATTATTTGGGCATCAGAACAAAAAGTACACAATTTATTGCTATAGTTTTTATATAAAAATAAATTTCACATGACTATAGAAAGCAAATAGGTATCTTAGTGCGTGGAGTACTTTTTTGCTTCTCTATTTTTATACTATTTTTAAAAAACTGTACACACATTTATAAGTATATAGAGCTCAGAGACAAATTAGGAACTCATGTGTCGTCCTCACCTTTCCCCTGTGGGCATGAACTGCTGTATGAGAACAGAACCTTCTGTAGGAGGCCTTCTGTCAGTCCAGAACAGTGCTTTTGTAAGGACTAGTTAATGTGCCTTCCGTCCTTTCTGAAAATACAATTACTTTAAAACTCTATAAGGAAAATAAAGATAAAATTCATTAAGTCTTCTACTAACTTCTCAAATTTAAATTTATATATATATATATGAATATATATGTATATATATATATATATATATATGCATGGATGGTTGGTTAAAGAATAGGAGGGAATAAATTTAAGAGGAGTTGGGCAGTTGGGAGAAGAGGGAAGGGGAAATGATGTAATCATATTTTAATTTAAAAGTATGGATATATCTATCTCATTATGTAGAATAGAATGATAGATGTGGGAATCATAGCTAAGATATCCAGTGTGTTAAAATCCTTAGAATTAAAAAATGCTAAACATTTCTGACCTCCCTGTGTCTTTCTTTTAGGACTACTATGATAGGTATGTGTGTGTGTGTGTGTGTGTGTGTGTGTGTTTGTGTGTGTGTGTGTGTGGTTTGAAACAAAATTTACAAGCATGAGAGACCTTAGCACGTTTAGTTATCTGAGCGTGTAGCATCTGCCTTCAAATTGACCAGTCAGCTTCCAGAGGAAAGCGCACTTGTCTTCTGTCTGTACTGTTGGTGCTGCTGTCCACTTCTGCTCCCAGTGTCTGACTGCTTCTCTCTGTGCCTCTGTTTCCCCGTCTCTTTGTTGGCAGTTGTGCTCACCTCTGTCATACCTGCTTTAATGGGGATACTCACAAGATAAATAAAATACTTCGCATGAAAAGATCTTTTAAAACAAAGATTGCTGCACAGTTCCATGCTGTTATTAACTCCACTCCACAGCAATGAGAACTTTGATCAACTACTTACTATTTACAATTGCTATCAACGTGTATCAGTGTTCACTCCAACTTATGACATTCAAAGCAGAAATCTCATTAAATACTTAAACCATCAAATCTTTCCTATAATTAATAGCAGTAATTTGGCACAGAATTCTCAATATATATCAATATTCGGCAACAGTGAGTACTAATGAGAGACCAAAGGGAGTAGATAATTATAGACGAGAATCCCCTGTGCTGTTTTACAAAGAGCACAGAGCAGAACCACACCAAAGCCACTTTGTGTGACAGGCATCCTATCTGTGCCTCCTTGTTCCTTAGTTGGGGAAGGACAGGCTACTGGAGGGTGGCTCCTTGGAGAGCCCATCACAACACAAATGTCCCAGAGCTTCAGGAGCTCCATCAGTGCGGATGAAATTCAGGATCAAGTCTTTAATTTGTTCTAAGTGCTCATCCCATCTCCTGATCTAGATTATCTCACAAGGGAAGCCTCAGTACAGGGCAGATGGGAGAAACAGTGTGTAGAACCCCTCATTTGGAAAAAATGGAAGCCATCTGTGTTCTGTGAGTAAAATTCCACAAGCCTATCACTGAAAGTTGATCCATTGACCTTTGTCAATTGACTATCACCTCATACAACCTTCTTAAAAAAACAAACCAAAACCAAAACAGAATCTCCATCAGAAGACTTAAGTAAGATTGGGTCCATCAGTAACCCATTGGTGGTGGGGGTTACCTACCCCATCCTGACTATCTAAGAACCTTAATCATTCCTGGAAGAAGAAAGATTTTCTTCAGTCATGTAACCAGGAACAAGGTGTCTGTCTTCAGTAAGCAATCCTAACTAAACTTCTTGAGTCAATACACACATACACACACAGTGAAAAACTATAAAAATGTATGAAAAATGAAAAAGTACTAGAAAGAGAATCATCAAGAGTGGGAGGAGACAAGAGAGGATAACAAAGATTGAGTATGGCAAAAACAAAACATATTAAAGATACTTATGAGAGTATCATAATAAAAACCATTATTACATATGCCTATTATATGATAATAAATCACTTAAAAATGAAATTCTCTAGGAATTTTTAAAACATCAAAGCTTTAAATGCCTTTAGTGAAAATAAAGTTTTGACATCTGCTTTGTGGAATCTGGAGAATAACACTTTATGAACGATCCAAAGCTGGCAAAGGTGTTCCCTCCTCTCTCACTTACTTCTTGTTGCTTCATGGGAGAGGAAACAAAATTCCCAAAGGGACAGAAAGCTGCTTACTCTTACTGCAATTGTGGAAGTCACTTAGCTCTGGTCAAAAACACTTCTGTTTTTGTCTGTGATGCCAACAGACAAATGGCAGGGAGACTGGCTGTGCATTCTCTGCCTTTTGACTTGCACTCCCCGTCTATAAAGAACAATTTTGGTTCATGAAATATATTGTTCAGCAGGTAAGGGCACTGGTCTAGAAGCCTTTCTACTCATGTAGTAAGTCACTGCAGGTTGTTTATGTTTCTATATTTCACAAAAATACTGATGTCACAGGGTCTTTAATAAGCAGAATCATGCCCCCCCCAACCAGTTTTCTCTGCCTGTCTTGTTGCTTTCTCCACCATCTGCTACAGGAGGACCCAGCAAACTATTCCTCTTTAGAAGACATGTGTATGTGTGTTTGTATATGTGTGTGCATCTGTGTGTGCATGCACATACCCACATGTGTAGGTCAGGGGTCAAATTCAGTTGTAATTCCTTACAATATTTCCTTTCTTTGATGGAGATGGTGTGGGTCTTTGACCTGGTAATTCTCTACAGAGGGTAGGATAACTGACCTGAGAGCTCTGAGGAACCACCTGCCTGGGAGTCCCAGCTAATTATGACTGAGATTCCATTCCTATACCAGAACACCAGACATTTTACATTGTTATTGGTGATCCAAATTCTGATTCTCCTGCTTATGGGTCAAATGCTTTTCTGACTGCACATCTATTTTCCAAACTCCTTCTCTAGCATTGTTTTTATATGCAAGTTTTATTTTCTCCTTAGTAAGCTTAAGCTCATTAAAATTGGAGAGTAGTTTTAACCCTATATTTTTTCTATTAAACACCCGCTAGCAGTCTCTCGTGTGATCCGAACATGAGGTTGTATGAATGAAAATTTTCTCAGAAATTGGACCTCCTCCTGAAATTTGGTTCTAGACTATCTTATTTGTGTAAATATACTCAAAATTTACTTTGACATAGCCTACAAAGTTGAAAGTGTTTGCTCGTATTTTCTCACTAAGACGTATATGAGTTGGGAAACTCACTTCCAGTTGGGCTAACTGGAAGATAGTCGAGTTGTTGTGGCAGCTTGCTCATAATGAATTGATTTCATCAACATCACAGGACTGGAATCCTTTAATGAGCACAATTTGGCCCCTCCTGCTTTCTCTATCTGTCTTCTTACCTCTTTACTTTCTGCCACTCAAAGACTGGAATTATAGTCCTTGCCATATGCTCTCCCCTGGGTCGTGTCTTTTCTCATCCCGGAAGTTGATAACAAATCACTTAGCAACATAAAATCATGCAAAGAAGAATAAGTTTAAGAAACAACATTTGAGGGCCTGGTAAGATGGACCAGTTGATAAAGACCCTGCTGTGGAAACAGAACAATGTAAATTCTACCCCCAGAACCCAGATGAGAAGCTGGACATGGCAATGTACGTATAACCTCAATGCTGAGGAGCTGATAACAAGACAATGACTGGACCTCAGTGACATACCGGTTTATCCAAATCACTAAGCTTCAAGTTCCGGTGGGAGACCCTGTGTTCAAAAAGAATGGGGTCAACATCTGATAAATGATAGCTGGAGCCAAGATTGTCATTTTGCCTTCAAATGTATGTATACATATGTGCATCTTCACGTGCAAACAAACAGTCAAGAGATAAAGAAAATATGTGTTGTTTGCAATATACAGATGATTCCTGATGAAGAGGCACATCCTGTATGACACAATAAATAATCTAAACAATTTTTAGAGAAGTTTTTGCTAGCAGGTTCCAGTATAAAGTTCATGTGTTACAGTGTCTCACATGTACACCTTAGTTAATGCCAGATATATCATATTTTCTCACTATTGTGACTTTCTCTTTTAATTCTCATAACCTTTGGCTACAAAAATGCATGAGGTCCCAGGGCCATTGTTCAGCTTTCTCTGATTCAGCTACAGCTCCAGGATATATATAATGGGAAAAGCATGACCCTATGTCTTTGATACAGTCAGGTGATTACAAGACAAGGTCATGCTCTGAGAGGAAAAATGAGAACTATATTTAGTCAAAAACTGAGCATCTCTGTCTTTAGGAATGAAAACAACTTGCCCTAGATTGCCTGCTTGGCACAGCTTTAAAGTCTGTGATTTTCCTCTACTCTTGATAGTTTGTGAGATTTAGGGTTCATTGTCATTGCAATAATCTATTGTGTAAGAGGTCAGCTACTAGCATGATAAATAAAGATCAAGGTTATCTTACGTCTTTAGAGAACAAAGCAATGTCATTTGTAGGAAATGGATGATATTGGATTTACCATGTAATATAAATAAGAAAGGCATATTTAATCTCATACAGAGGGTCAGCATCATTAAAGCATTATCTATCATCTATGTTTCATACATCCATATATATCTGTCTATATCATCTATCTATCTATCTATCTATCTATCTATCTATCCATCTATCTATCATCTATCCATGAATCTATTTATCTATCTATCTGACATGGAGAATCAGATGTAATACTTAGGAAGGAAAGATGAGCTAGGTTAAGAAAGAAAAAAAATATGGTTAACAAGAGAGTAAATACAGGTAAAGTGCATGATATGCATGTATGAAAATGTCATAAAAAGTCCATTATTTTGCCGGGCGGTGGTGGCGCACGCCTTTAATCCCAGCACTCGGGAGGCAGAAGCAGGCGGATCTCTGAGTTCGAGGCCAGCCTGGTCTACAAGAGCTAGCTCCAGGACAGGCTGTAGAAACTACAGGGAAACCCTGTCTCGAAAAACCAAAAAAAAAAAAAGTCCATTATTTTTATACAAATTTTTAAAATGAATTTTTTGACAACCCCTCTATACATAAAATTAATAGTGCTTTGGGAAAGGTGCTACATTTGTTATGGCAATGAATAAACAATGTTTGAATGATAAAAGCAGAGTAAACAAGAAAAGGAAGTCAGTTACCTCAGTCCATACAAATACCGTGCAAAAAAGAACATTCAAAGAAATTAATAAAACTATTCAAAGTCTCTGTTTAATGTTGGTGCAAGGAAAGGTGGTGGTCGACTGAGGATGTGTTGGTATTGCCAGTGTTGGCACATGGTAACTGTGGCAAAGGAAGAACAGATGAGACAAGTTCACGAGGGAAAGGTTGCCAGCCCGAGGGGAACTGACATCCCTTTGATGAGTTAAGTTGCTATCAGCAGGCTAGGGACCTGGTCATCTTTATGTCTCTCTTCAATCAAAACAAGAAGGAAAGAGGGACTCAAACTATGTTCTGTTTTCTAAGAGTGAGGCTCAAAGGAACATGAGGACTGGCGTGAACTCCCATGTGAAAAGCTTGGGATTCAGAGCCCAGAACCAAAATGAAAATAAAGTCTGAGGCAGACAGGGGTCCCGGTTGTCATGTGCTTGAGGTACGTGGGGCATCTAAAGTTCAAGGTCGCATTGATTTCTGAACATGAAACAGGCACTCCTCTAGAGCTAGGCAGAGGGAGAGAGATCTCCAGCAAATACAAATTCTCAGAAACACTGCAAATTTTGTAGGACTCCACAGAAATGTAACTCTTGGCAAGGTGTTAAGGGATGCAAAGGCGGAGGAGTGTTTACAGTTCCAGACAGCCTTTACCTCGTCTTTCTATCAAGACCCCAATTCTGGGGACATGGATGGGAAGTAATTCAGGGCAGGAACACTCAGTATGACAAACCTCTGTCATTTTCATTTTAATGCTGCCAGAAATCTATGAAGTAGCTACTTTCATTTTAATTAAAGAAGTTATATGAGCCAATACTCTGACATAAATTATGTCACACTATCAGGAAGTAGTAAAAGTTACATCCTTAATCCTAGGTTATATGATTATAGAGTTCAGTGACATTTCTATAGCCAGACACTTCCTTTTTAAAAAATGTGCGTGTGTTTGTGTGCTTGTGTGTGTATTCACACTCACGCATGCACGCACACATGTTTGTGTGTGCTCATGTGTATTTGTTATATGTGTCAGAACATGCCTCAGGGCAAGTATGGGCATCAGGGACAACCTTAGCTATTGGTCTTTCCTTCCTTCTTGGTTGATGCAGGGTCTTTTTTATTTGTTTCCCAATTTGCTGCATATGCCAGTTTAGTTGGCCTCCAAGATTCTGGGGATTCTTCTGTCTCCACATCAATCTTGACTCAGGAGTATTGTGATTACAGTTGTATGCTACTGTGCCCAGTTTCACACTCAGGCCCTCATAATCATGTAGTTTAAGAAGGGTCAAATTTAGGGCTTAATGAGGACTCACGTTTTCAGACAAAAAAATATGCTCATAAATTCAGGTGCATCTAAAAACTCATGGGGTATGATCATTAGCAATATTGACTATAGTCACTTATTTATACTTTTGTGACTTTCATTTTAGCTATTCCAGGACCATGTACAATTGGCATTTTTAATACACAGTATGTTACATAGACTAAAAGCAGCCTGTGTGGATTGTATGCAATGGAAAATAAATCATGTCAGACCCCTTTGCTGGGGAGCTTCACTAATAGCAGTGTTTCTGAAAAAGAGATTGTCATAAACAGGGCATACTGTGCTGCTCTTTCTGAACTATTATTTATTAACAGACCACATAGTTTCCATTTGGAATATAAGTTCATTAACATAAACAGTAACAAGATAACAAGATTTTACCTTTCTTTTAGCTTCTCCATGAGCTAGTTTGGAAAGCGTTTCTTAATTGTATCACCCTTCTTTTCTGTTACTGGGGACAGTCTACTCCTCTCTGTAGCTTTTCTGCTTTTTTGTTTGTTTTTTGGGTTTTTTTTTTTTTGTGTGTGTGTACGAGCTAAGAAGAAGGTGAGAGTAGAATTAGGCCACCAACAGCCAGGGAAATGAACCCCTGAGAAACTCACTGCTACAACAGACTTAGAGGTTGGCAATGTACCAACTTTGGCCTTTACAAATGAGGAAGACCAGAATTAGGGGCTATGTACATCTGTGAAGTGTGTCAGGATGACATGTAGGAAGAATCAGCACATTACACCGGTAATGTTGCAGGAAAGAACAGCAATTAGAGGCCAGTGAATGAGGCAGCTACTTCAGCTGCTTCAGTGCCCAGAATACCCCAATTGCTTCACAGAGACCACAGAAGCTCTGCCCTTAACACGTGCAGCTCACTTCTCCGTTTACAAATTCATTCACTCCAAAACGAGGCTGGTGTTTATTGTGTGCTGCTTATGGCGCTAGGCTATGCCGTCAGTGACAGAGCCAAGTTGTGCTTTTGATTTGTAATTACAGCGAATAGACAGTGTTTCAGGAATTTTATCAAAAGTCGGTGTTGGGTTCAGAAGAGCTGCAAAGAGAACAGAGATCCTCGCCTATCTAGTTCATTCTGCTTACAAGTGAAACTTTGTTGAACAATATACAAAAAGCTTTGTAAACCAGGTAGGCTCTTATAATGTAAAAGTTATTATACCAATATTATCATTGTCATCAATACGTAGTTACTCAGATTGTTATTAAGGAATTAAAGAGAAAAACAGATGTGGGGATGCTGTTGAACAGAGAGACTTGAGTGCCAGAAATGGGTGGTTTGCTTTGTTGCCTAGAATAATCTTTCTGCATAACCAGTAGGTGTGTAAATAAATGAATACTAGATGGTGAGCACATAGCTAGTAGGTGTGTGAATGAATACTCGCTGGTAAATGGTACCTAACAGCTCAACATATTCTCCCATAGATGGGTCCACAGCCCCATGAAGCACCAAGCCAAATTATACCTCTGATTTGCTGGAGAGAAAACTGAGACAGTTCTTAGCTGGGTACCTAACACATAAAGAGCAATAATCAAATACAAGCTTTGTACAGTATTTTGTGTTAGCACAAATACGATTGCACTTGAAGTTTTCAAATGTTCATATAGTGTTTTTATTGGGTAGCCCCAGAGTCAATACTTATGATTATCCATCATTCACCAAGTTGTTCATCTGGAAATGGGGTTAATGACATTGATTCTATTTGTATTACAGAATTATGGGACATTCTGGATGGTGTGCTCCGTTAAACATATGTCATAGTGGAAAGGGCAGTATACAAGTAAATATGATATCATATATACCTAGGAGGCTTTTCCTCTCTTTCAGGCATCTTCCACTCAGCCCTTCTATGAAAACAATGCACTTTCTTTAAGTGAAAAACAACTTCGATGCCTTCTAGACACTTACCACTGACCTGAACCAAATCTGCAAGAAGCTACCTAAGCTAAAGGAGTTCTGGGTGCAGTCTCAGATTTATTATCCCAGTCAGTGATGCATCAGGGTATTCTGATGCAAAAAAATGAGCCTATATCTCAGATTAGGAATCATGCAAGCTTGAATTCAAATCTTAGTGTTGGCATCCTTCTCCACCTAGCTTTGTACCTTTAGCTCTTCCATTAGTTCATTTTCTCATCTGCAAAAGGGGTTGGGAATATTGGACTTTTGTCGTAACTTTTCTTGGAGGGAGACTTCTCAGGACATTTTCTTACAGTATGAATACCAGGGTGTCTCTCTTTCTGAATGTGGCCATTTAGAGCCCCGGTTTCAAAAGTACCATGACAGTATGATTACAGTGTAAAAGTTTGCTGTGTTAACCAAAGTTATAAGAGCGAGGAGGCCCCATTAACCTTAGTGAACATGCTTAGAATTGTACCCTCTTCTATCAGAGATACTTCTTTATCCCCAGTCAACCAAGGTGCTCATGCCAGTGATGACAGTGTACCTACTGAAATGTAACTGGTCACAGAGATAGAAAATTAGTGAGATAGAATATTTTAATAATTAAACTCCAGAAAAATGCCTGCTGTCACCCATATTTATAGAAGCAAAGCTTTGTACCTCTGAGAATTGACATCATATAACAAAGATGAACACCATAAGTCATTGTAATTGATGCATATTTGTTGTACTGATTCGGTAAGAGACATTATCACAAGTTAACCTTAACTGTTAATTGACAATTTAGAATCAATACAGAAACCATGGAAACATACTACTGGTATGTGGGTGGGTAGGTGGGTGTGTGTGTGTTTACGTGTGTGTGTGAGAGAGAGAGAGAGCGGGGGGAGGGAGGGAGGGAGAGGGAGAGGGAGAGACAGACAGACAGACAGACAGACAGACACATACACACAGAGAGAGAGAGAAAAAGAAGGGAGGGAGTTTTAGATTGTATTAACTTAGTTAGGATGGCCCACCTTGCATGTTGGTAAACTCTTTCCATAGGCATGAATCCAAGAATAAAGTGGAGACCGAGCACCAAACTGTGACCAGTCATCTCAGTTCCTATTGTCATGGCTCCCCTGCCATGGTGGACAGAATGTAGTGTCTTAAACTGTAATTCCAAACAAGCCATTCCTCTTTCAAGTTTTTTTTTTGGTCAGGTATGTGTTCACAGTGACAGGCAATGTAACCAGCACAGAATTTGAATGTCTCAGGTTGCAATGTGGCACTGGGTGTGGAAGGAACAGACTGTCTCTGAAGGAAATGGTAAACAACTAGGTAAGATAAAACCCAAATAAAAGTCTATAGAAATCATAAAAAATGAATGTATAAATGCTATAATGAACCTGGGCTCTTGCTGTTGATGGTAAAGATCCATCCTAGAACCCCAAATGTCAGATAATTCTTTAAAAGTGAAATGGCGAGAGTTTTTACCTGGCACTGCGAAGTTTCATTATTTGAAATTATTTTTGGACACAATAATCATGTTCATTTCACTTTCAAATGGTTGCTTGTCAACCCATGGATATGTCAAAGGCAGTCATTCTATGTGAATAATACTGCTTGGATGGAGGAGGGGATAGATAGATGTGATGGTAAGAGTCTGAGCACCTTCCTTGGTGTGCGGTATGGGTGTGTGTGTGTAAGAGTCAGGTGGTCTCAAAGGCATGGCAATGCAGCCTTCCACTTGAGCACCAAACAGGCTACAGAAAACAAATGAGTCTGATACTTTATCTTTCTTCTCTTCACTCATGCCATCATTAGTGCTTTAAAGCCAGCCACGCTTACCACACACTGAGACATGGAAAGAACTGCATGCACAAACACACACATACACACACAACTGACCACCAAAACTGCCACACACATATTTACACATACATACTAAAAGCAAAAACGATGGCTAGAAAATTCCTCAGACCCTAGAGTTGGACTGAAAGACAACCAGAGAGAGACTCTGATTATACAGTGCAATTTTTAATTTCAGGCACAAATCCTGTTGACAGAAAAAGAAATCAGTGGAGGGAAATTATTTTGATGTCTAATTACAGTCATAGCTCCTGGCCTTGAATTTGGCAAGTTGATAATGTTTATGGAAAGAAGATGAAGTCCCAGACCATGATAATGCCCCAAAGATCATTTTCTCTGTGCATGTAATTGCCTGTGATTCATTTGTTGCTTTCTGAATTAAGGACAATGACAGACAGTACTTTGGCATGCAAGGTAGGTCAGATAGAAGCACTCTTATCGCCAAGATCAGATGGTAAAATCACAGAGGAAGATAAAGAGATTTTAAAAGCAATCATTTTTTGAGCTTCAATTAAAACTTCCTGAATATGCATCAGCAAAGAACTCAGGCCTTTCGTCTTAAGCTACATTTTTATTGTACTCTGTCTGATATTTGTGACTAATAAGATACACACATGGTGCTTTAAAATATTCAATATACTGCATTTAAGCATATTTTTCAGGGAATAAGCAAACACATGAATATAATTTTTAAAAGTTGGAATTACACTGGCCCCTTTCTTTACCCCCCCCCTCTCTGTGAGTGTGTGTGTGTGTGTGTGTGTGTGTGTGTTATATGTGTATGTATGAATGTGTCTACAAGTATTGTGGGGTGACTGTGAATGTATGCACGTAACAATCAGAAGCAGAAGTATGAGTCCTCTTGTCAGTAACCTCAATGCAAATTATTGGGTCACCCAAAAACCATAGAAGTAGAAGAGGACAGAATGGTGATGAGAAGTAGCAGTGGATAAAAGGGTATATAGGAAGAATGTGATCAGGATACATTGTGTCTATGTATAGAAATGACCTGTGTTAACGCAAAACCCATCATTATGGAAAATTGATTATATAATTAAGGTGTACTAATAAAACATTTTAAAAATAAAATCTTGTCTTTTTAACTAAGAATTGATGGAGGAGGAAATCTTTGTATGCATAGTTATTCACTCTCGTTTCTCTGGGTTTTGTTTTGGCTTTTCATGTTCCAAATACAAAAGGTGAAGCCAGCATGGACCGATCAGAGGACAAACATGCTTTACATCGTTGGTCTGTCTCTTCAGCCTTCCCTTCTCCCGTCCTCAACCTACACTTTGACTACGAGAAACGGAAAAGGTTTGAAGGTGCTTCTAAAATTGGATAAAGATCATATCCACAAAAGGTCTGGAGACATTGAGGGGGAGGGAGAAGATGTCCTCTTTGGTCTGGACTTATATCCGATTGGCTGTCATCCTTGCCAGTTCCATAGAGATGAGCACTCTGGACTTGGGCTGACAAATAGAAACAATTTTACCCAAATTATTCAAACTGCAAACACTAAAAATAAGCAAGAGCTGCTATGTCTTTAAATATATGTGTGCTTGACAGCCTGCCTAGTGTTTCACGATTTAATTAGTAATATCATTTCCATGGACTTAAACTTACCCATCATATTACAGTTCCTTCATTTCTGGCTGTGTAAATATAGCTGGATATGGGTTCTGGCATCATTCCTTTTGTGAAGATGAGTGAGAATTTTCAAGGAAAAATATCAGTGAGAAGAAATAATATGGCTATAACTTTGGCTCACCAAGTAATTCCACCTATAATAAATCAACTGCCATTTAGTATATCTCCACTCTCTTTCATGAATTGGCTGACATGGAACCTCCAGCTGAAAGCTCACCAAAGAGCTGAGGAGGAAAAAAATGAACACACAAAAGACAATTAATCTAATTAATGGCAGTAATAGTGCCATGCATCTGTTTAGTACTGTTCACAGCAGGCACTTTTGCAGAAGTGATTCTATTTAACCTCTTTTAATTAGCTTTAAGTGATAACTTGTTTGGTACACACTATAAAACTTAGCTGATGCTCATAGTAGAAGAGACCAACATGGGTTTCTTGGTAGGACAGCCTTCACATCTCCAAGAAGGCTGTCCAAAGTGGAATACACCCGTAGTTCAGGAAAGGCTCGAGACAGGAAAGCAATAAGTTCCTTAGCTCATTTCCTATGGCACAGCTCATGAGTCAGAATATCATTTCTCATCATTTCCCCATCTGTAGACTGTCTTTAAATCTAATTCAGCGTTTGACCACAAAGACATATGCATTTAGCTCCGCAAGTCTCCCCAATGATGATAAAAGTCCTGGAAGGCAGACATAAGCAATAATTGTGTTGACTGTGCAGGCACACCAGTCAGGCTGCTTCTCTCCTGCAGCTCAATTGCCTCAGCTGCACTGACTTTGATGAAACTGAAATACTGAAAAAGGAGAATGCCTCTGAAATATTTCAGGGGAAATGATTCCAACACGAAAAGCAAGCAAGGAAAGCTGTGTAACCATGTGCCAGCAGACCAGCTGGGGAGGAAGCATTGGGCTTTTTCAGTCAATGGTTTGTAGTGCTGAGGCATCATTTAAATGGTCAGACTCTAGCTGATGGGGTAGTTAAGACTTTCAGGGGAGACTTACCAAGGTTTTTAATTTAGGAATAAAAATCCATCGTTTTCGGGACCTTGGGAGCTCAGTCCGGTGCTCCTATGTGGGGCTCTGTCATTTTCTCCATCCAATGCCAGGTGAGGGAGATCATGAGCAAGGAAGTCAGGACCGTGAGGAGTGCGTTTACCCATTGAGATGGTGGGACAGATCTAACGGGAGACCACCAAGTCCAGTTGGAATGGAACTGATGGAACAGGGGACCAAACCGGGCTCTCTGAATGTGGCTGATGGTGGAGGAGGACTGAGAAACCAAGGACAACGGCAATGAATGTGAACTCTACAGCATGGACGGGCTCACTGTGAGCCTTAACCTTCACCTGGCGATGGATGGAGATAGAGACAGAGCCCCACATTGGAGCACCAGACTGAGCTCCCAAAGTTCTGATGAGGAGCAGAAGGAGAGAGATCATGAGAAAGAAAGTCAGAACCACGAGGGATGCGTTCACCCACTGAGACGGCAGGACAGAACTAATGGGAGACCACCAAGTCCACTTGGAATGGGACTGATGGAACATGTGACCAAATCGGACTCTCTGAAAGTGGCTGATGGTGGAGGCTGACCGAGGAGCCAAGGACAGTGGCGATGGGCTTGGTCTCTACGACATGGACGGGCTCTGTGTGAGCCTTGTCAGTTTGGTTGCTCACCATCCTGGACCTGGAGGGAGTTGGGAGGACCTTGGACTCAACATAGTGTAGAGAACCCTGATGGCTCTTTGGCCTGGAGAGGGAGGGAGTGAGGGTATGGGTGGAGGGGAGGGGAGGGAAGGGGGAGGAGGAGGGGAGGAGATGGCAATTTTTAATAAAAAATAAATAAACTGGAAAAAAATAATAATAATAATTTTCCATAGCAAAAAAAAATGTCCATCGTTTTGTGTGTGTGTGTGTGTGTGTGTGTGTGTGTATGCTAGGGTGAGGATGTTGTAACAATAATAAAAACTTCCATGCCTGTAATACAGATAATTTCTACCAGGAAGATGAGGGTAGCTGTCTTAGTTACTTTTCAAATGCTATGAACAAACATCATGACCTAGATAACTTATAATAGAAAGCATTGAATTTGGGTTTCATTGCTTCAGAGGGTTAGAGCCCATGACCTTTATTATGGGGAGCATGGCAGCAGGCAGGTGCTAGAACAGTCACTGAGAGCTTATATCTGATCCACATGGCAAGGCAGAGAAATCCGACTGGGAAGGGTGCAGGGTATTGAATCCTCAAAGCTCGCCACCCCCCCCCCCCCCCGTCCCCAGTAACATACCTCTTCCAACAAGAATACACCTATTTCTTCCCAAATAGTTACACCAACTGGGGACCATGAATTCAAATGTATGAACTTTTGGGAGCCATTCTTATTCAAACCACAACTATCGCCAAAGCCAGGACTACACTGAACTTCCTAAGGGATCCATTTCCATCACACAGAGGAATCAGTGCATGACCCTATCATCTTACTATATTAGCTTCCCCTTACTGTTGGTGAGATAAGAAATGGAGACTAAAGCAATTTGGAGAAGGGTTTATTTTAGATTACAGGACCAGAGTGGATATAGTACATCCATTTGGTGGGGGGGGGGGTGGCATGGATGACATCAGGAGCACAAGGTGTTTGTCAGGAAGCAGAATCATCATATTTCATCCACAAACAGGAACAACAAAGAGGGACCTCAAAGCACTCACTGCCAGTGGTATACTTCCTTCAGTGACGTTCCTAGCAAAGCAGTCCGGATTGTGTGGTGGTAATGATTAGGTGTATGCACATGTTCGTATTGTGCACACATGTATGCATATTATTATGTCTGAACATGCCAGATTTTTTTTTGATTGCTCTCTCTCTCTCTCTTTTTTTTTTTTTTGAGACACGATGTCTTACAACTCACTGGCTGATAACCAATGAGCTCAAGTGATCTGCCTATATCTCCCAACCCAGGTCTGGGATTATGAACTCATGCCACTTTGCCCAGCATCTTGGCATAGGTTCTAAGGCTTTAAACTCATGTCCTCATTCCTACATGGTAAGCACATTACCAGATGAGTAGAGTACCTAGCCTAAGAGCTATCATTTTATAAAAGAACATCCTTGAAAACCAGACTGAAATAAGGGAAATTGAATACACAATGATGTCCCTTAGGTCATACAACAACAGATGGCATATGTGTCTACATTCTGTTGGCATCTATGCTTCTCTCATGTCAAATTAATATCCTAAATCTCAGATACTCTTTCACAAAGGTCTCCAGGCTTATACAGCAGTTTAGGTTGTTCCTCCACAAGAATCAGGTTGCTTGCTGGGGGGGGGGGGGGGGGGGAATGAATAAAAGTGTTGTATCGATAGTTCCTCACTAGTAAAATCAGATGGTTCAATCAGATGATAGCACACATTTTCCCCTTTCTTTCCTTTCCATTTTTTCTCCTACATGCTCTTTCCTCCCTCCCTCCCTCTCTCCCTCCCTTTCTTACCCTCCCTCTTTCCCTCCCTCCCTTTCTTACCCTCCCTCCCTTTCTTACCCTCCCTCCCTCCCTCCCTCCCTTTCTTCCTTCTTTTTCCTTGTTTTGCACTTCTTAGGCTTCTTCCTCACACACTACTTTCTTTCCTTCCTTTCTTTCCCCCTCCTTTTTGTTTCTTCTTTTAGGTGATACATCTTCTTTGAGACTTTGTAACTCAGGGAAGCCTTGAATTTGCCACTTTTACAACACACCTTCCAAAATCTTATACTGTGGACACTTGCCACCACTCTCAGATTTGTATTTCTTTTATCATTAGTGTTGCTTATGATATCTACTTCTATTTTATCCATCATTTAGAGATTATATCTTGAGTCCTCTAACAATACTTGTCTGTGTCTACCTTTATGTTTTTTTCATTTATGAATTTATGGAACAAACAATGTCAAATGTTTTCATTCCTCTAACTCTCCTTCAACCCTTTCTGTTTGAACTCTCATATTTCTGCCTCAGGCTTTGTGTTTCCCCCCTTCACTCTTCAGCTAAGGCTCTAAGAGGTGCTCCGTGAATAGTTAGGGGAGACCAAGTCTGTTTTCCCATAGCCGCTCTGGCCAGGGTTATTGTCAACCTTCATGTTTAGTTCTTGATCATGAAAATCCTATTCCCTCCTTTCCTAGGACAATGATGTCTACGTGGCCACTGCTCTCTCTCCATTCGAGTTTGTCTTACTTGACACTACAGCAGACTGCTCTGGTAGCCCAGGCTACTCCATAGTACAACTATGTCAGATGCAGAATACAGTACCACAGCCAGGAAGGTTTTCCTTCCTTACAGTGCTGTCATGTTTTAGAGGCACGGCTTCACGGAGTACAGGACGAGACTGTCCTCCAGTGTTCCCCTGAGTGGACTCTTCCTTACTGAAAATGCCAGCAGTCCTCTTCCTGTTTTTGTTTGTTTGTTTATGTATTTGTTTTGTTTTTTTCTCACTGTAAATTTTGCTTGTACAATCTGTGGTTTAGACCGAATCGAATGAAACTCTATATTAATTTTGCCAAATTATTGTTATACAGCATGGTTCCATCTGCATATAATTTGACTGATAAACTTATTTTGAACAAAAATTATTTATGATTATTTGGATGGAACTTTAAAAACTTCAATGTTTTATTCTTACCAATATGAGAAGAAATTATTTGGCTAAAAATGTTGTGCAATAATCATCTTAGATTTCCCTAAAGGTTCT
Source organism: Arvicola amphibius (assembly GCF_903992535.2). Classification (NCBI taxonomy): domain Eukaryota; kingdom Metazoa; phylum Chordata; class Mammalia; order Rodentia; family Cricetidae; genus Arvicola; species Arvicola amphibius. The sequence goes on along the minus strand of NC_052058.2, from coordinate 104,484,288 downwards.
CTGTGTTACAGAGGGTAAGAAAGCACCCTGCTGCTAGAAAGTTTCTCCTGTAATAGGGAAGTGGAGACCAGAATTCACTGAAGGCATCGGCACTGCTGCCCTCTGAGCTTCTCAGTACTTGGAGGAAAGTGCAACAAGTGAGCGATTGAGAGTGAGCCAGGTGACCACTGTGCTGGGTGACCAGGGGCAGATGCCTGGCTCTCAGCCACTCAAAGGCAGCAGCTGAGGGCCGTGCAAGTGCCTACCTCATGTTCCCACCAATGGTCTCGAAAATGGACCTCCAACTTTCTTTGCTCTGTTAATGTGTGTACATAATGAAACTATTGTTATGTTGGAACACGGCATGCAAGACAATCTAAATTTGGTTATCTGAAGCTCCTCATTCATTATATACATTACTATGTATTTGAATACATATTAAGCAATCTCTTCTTTCCTCTTAGGGCAGAGCTATGTTTCAGTACTGGTACTACTATGTGGGTTACAATAGTGATGAGGTTATCCACACACATTCCTGAGGCATATGAAGCATTTAAAAAGTGTTGCTTTTCCTTCATAGTCCATGTCATCCAACTGTTGCCTAGCAACACCACAAGTCCCATAGCAGGCAGCTTGCATTATGAAGTATGGGCTGCTATGTCTCCTTGACCTCCCACTAGCCTTATCTCTCTACGGGGCTCTCTGTCAATATTCTCTCTGAAGCTCTGGATTCCCACAGCTGATCGGGTCATGCTGCTTTGCAAAATAAATCAGCTTACCATCACAGCAAATCTTGGGGAAGACAACCTCATTATTTCTGAGTCCACTTTACTGACCTTTCATTCTACTCAGTGACAGAGAAGTCCTCTGGGGTGGATAGGACTGGGAATACCTTGTCATCTTTTTCAGGTTGAACACAGGCTGGGTTGCCTGGATAAAGTGCAGTCTGAAGCCAGGTTTGTGCTTTTATGCTCTGAAGTTTTCCAAACATTGATGCACATATATTTTGTGGTAAATACTCTCTGTTGGTACATAGGAGGGTAAGTGCACACACCTACATATGTATATACATACATAAATATATGTGATATATATATATATGTGTGTGTGTGTGTGTGTGTGTTATATGCACTAAAATACATGGACATGTTCTCAACTCTGTTGCATTATCACTAGTTTCATCTTTTGTATTTTCTTAAGAGGATTAGAATTAATTTTTGAAACTGAATTTCATGTAGCCCAGGCTAGCCCCTAAATCTCTAACTATCTAAGGGTGACCTTGGACTTCTGATTCTCCTGCCTCGATGTCCTGAATTGTTAGAGTGCAGCATGATGTTCAGTTTATGTGGATTGTAGAGCAAACGTGAGATTGTGTTCTTGCTAGGCCAGCACTCTAGCAGCAGAGATTTACCCCCTTGTCTTAACAAAAAAAAGTAATAGAAAATTGCAAGTTCATCACAAAACAACAACAGATTGCATAGACCAGTGATTCATAACTGTGATTGTGCATCAAAACCCAGTGACTCCTTCACACTGATTTGGGCATCCTGTCCCTGCTTTGGAATTCACCTCTTATATCACTGCTTTTACTCAGTTTTTTTTTTAATTGGTCAATCAGTTTATATTTAATGAAGACTGTGTGATTTTCTTTGGGGCTTAATGGCTGTGGGAACTGGACAGGATGGAAACCCCAACTAGCAGGCCTTCATGTTACACTCCTGAATCTTTGAGGCCAGAAGACTACCTGAGGTTACAACTCTACTACTACAGGACAGGGATACTAAACCAGGCAGCTTTCTGTTGTAGCTTCTTGATGCCTTATGACTGGTTGTGCCACACCCATCTAACTGAAGGTTTGTGTTCTGGCTGCAGGTGTGTGGATCCTTAGCACAGAAATAAGTGCCTGAGTCTATGGTCTGAGAGGAGGAAATGTACAAAGAGCTGCGGCGTTCCTGAATGACTGTCGTGGAGGGAATACCACATCACCCTGTGCTCCAGCCAGACTCTCAGCCAGGTCTGGTTTGGGAGGAGCTTCAGACTCAGAAGGCTGGGAAGGAACTAAGCAGTGTCTGGCCTGGCAGGGTCCTTGGGTGGAGCTGACTGGTTCCAGGAGGAGGGACACTTCAACAGCCATCCTGACATCACAGCCCAGGGGTTGGTTACTTGCTTCTGTCTCCAGCAGTCAGACAAGCACCATGAAGAGGTTGCTGTGCTCTCTGCTGGGATTGCTTTGCACCCAGGTTTGCTGTGAGTATAGCTGTCCATATTCAGGGGACAGAGAGGATTCTTCTCAGCACATGGAAGGGTGGGAGAGCAGCTCAGGATTTCTGCAGGGTTCCCTCTTTCTCAGAGATACAGGGATGTGTTCAGAGTTCTGTGGATGCTTAGTGACCAACCTCTGTGTCTCTTTCTCTGTTTCTAATCAGGGGTGAAAGGGCAACAGCTGAAACAGAGTCCTGTGTCCTTGGTTCTGCAGGAGGGAGAGAGCACAGAGATGCAGTGCAACTTTTCCACCACTGCAAACCAAATGCAGTGGTTTCACCAAAGCCCTAGAGGACCCCTCATCAGCCTGTTCTTCAATCCTTCTGGAACAAAGCAGAGAGGAAGACTGAAGTTTACTCAGTTTTTTTGCCTGAATGCAGAATAGGAGAGATCACCAAGGGCATGTCAGTAGCAGAGATTAAGGAAGGGGATCTCTGTTCCTGACCAAGAATTTTTTTTATTAGAAATAACATAAAGCTCAATACTCATTAAATTTGTAGTTCATACTAGGTTGAGTATTGTTTTCTCTCATCTTGCAGACAATTCTCTTTCTCAAACCCCCTTGAGCATGCAGCCTTGGGTACATGTCACTGTAAATGGAAATAGGGATAATCTCAACAAAATGTATCGAGAAATGTATCCTGTTTGTTTCAAATGTTGGAGACTCATGGCATTTCATCTCTTTCTTCATGGGATGTCAGTAAAGGAAACAGATTAATCAAATAAATAATAATATTTTATGTCAACGTGTTAGAGAAGAAAATTCCAAACATGAAATTGGGGATAGAAAGTGATGGGAGGTGAAATTTTAGATAAGGTGGCCCGAGAAGGATCAGAGATGAGAGCTTCCGAATACACCAAGTAGATTTATATTTGCAAGGGTTGCAGTGAGTGCAGAGGTGACAATGTGGTGAGAACACCTGACTTTTGAATTCTCAGCCCTAAACAGGACATCTATGTCTTGTCTTGAGAAATAGTGTGAAAGATGTAAGGCCAGAGCCTGCAGAGAACTGCTAGAAAAGCTGCCTTTTACACAGGACGTGGCTGCTGTCTCTCGCCAGCTCACATCCCATTGTGGATGGTCTGAGTGTCTGTAAGGCCCCACTACTCCCTGGGGAGATATAGATTCTTGGCAGATTCTGGGGAGAGGAACTATACTCATCAATGATGTAACCACTGGTAAAATTGCGCTTGCTAGAGAAATAATCCCATATCCGTGCTCATCCAGGCAAGTGAGGAGGGAAAGTTCAGTGGCAGTGAGAGAGAGATGCAGTGATGGGTGGAAATGCTGTCAAAGTAGAGAATGCAAATGTATGAAGCTGTAGAAGAATAAAATGTTTAAAGTATAAATATATTTATAATACATGACTGAAATACATAGATCTAAAGATCTATGGTTTAAATTAACCACTTGTATTTTTTGTCTTTTCTTTCCTTCCTTTCCTCCTTCCTTTTTACTCCTTCCTTCCTTCCTTCCTTTTTTCCTTCCTTCCTTCCTTCCTTCCTTCCTTCCTTCCTTATTTCCCTCTTCCTTCATTATTTCCCTTTGACTCAGGATCTCATGTTGTCTAGGCTAGTTTCTAATCACTTTGTAGCTATTCATGGCCTTGAACTCCTGATCCATCTACCGCAACCTCCCATGTGCTAGGATTACAGGTGTGCACTACCACATTCAGCAACAGGTTTCGTTTTCTTAATTAACCCAGACTCAACAAAGAGAGATATCTCCTATTTTCTCTCATTTGTGGATGTTAGTTTTATATTTTAAATATTGTGTTCCATTTGGAATATCCACAGAGGTCAGGAAATTATTAAGGGTTCATGTATGGAGGAGTACTTCCAGGCAGGGGTGGCAGAAAACAAGGCTATAAAGGACTCAAAGGGAATAATGTCACAGGACGTGTGAAATAGGTGGGAGTTTGAAGGCAGAGTCTAGGAAGGACTACGGGGAAGGATAACTAACAAAAAGACTTTTCAAGAAAGTAATGTGTATACCTACTGCTCTAGAAGTTTCTTAAAATGCATATGCATATAGATTTACATTTACATACATATACATATACAAGAATTTCTGTGGAATTATCACACTGCAGGGCAACAATACCCCTACTAGACAACAGAGAGTAACAAATAAAAACCCAGTACCAAAAATGGCTTGGTTCATTTAGAGTTATTAGCCAGTGGCATCCCACAGATTCTCCGCAAAAGTTCAGATTATTGTCAAGACTCTTGTTTACCCTCTAGAACTTGATGGTAAAACCTTATTGCTTAAGATAGAGCATACTCAATTCACAGAACATGGAGACATCAAACTGGCCCTCACCTGGATACCGCACCATTACTATATAACTTTTGTAGCACCAGAGGGTACTTTGGTGCTTTTCATGATACCAGAGGAAAAGAGCAAACATCAGCCTTACCTTGTGAAACCTGAGAACTATAATAATGACAAGACATGCCTATTGGTTCAATAGTGGCACAAGTACAATGGGGGTAACTAACCACTTTCTAATTGGATTTAAATCCAATTCTACAAATTAAACCAGTTCCTGACATAGTTATTAGGGTCAATAATAGATGTGACTTGATAGGTCACAGGTCATAGAACTTACTTTCATCACTCCGTTAAATGATTATGGATTTAAGCAGATTACTAATGAGTTATCATTACATGCCCAGATTGGTGTGTCTCTCTTTTCTACAATAGACGGTGATTAGCACAGAGGCCCATAACTGGTCAAGCAGAGAGGTTAACACTGTGGAAGACTAGGATGTCTCTATAGCACCTCTCCTCTTCATACTGAGAGATATTTGAAAAGAGGTGGTAGACAGATTGTAAGCTACACGGACAATGAAAGAGTGTTTGCTGGACAGAATAGAGCAGCTGCACACTCTCACAGCAGCTGTGATATCATACACAAGACATAGACAAGCTCTAGCTAGCCAAAGTCTCAACATGGAGAGGGGAGGTGGGCACGAAGTCCCACCCTGTCTAAGAAGATACTGTTGTGTGGAGAGGAAGTTTTTTTTCTTCTTCCCCTTTATTTTCTATCTTCTTCCTTCCTTCCTTCCTTCCTTCCTTCCTTCCTTCCTTCCTTCCTTTCTTTCTTTCTTTCTTTCTTTCTTTTTTCATTCCCTCCTACCTTCCTTTCTTTTTCTTTCTTGATTTTTGTTTGTTTGTTCCTTTGCTTGTTTGTGTGCTATGTGTGTGCCCGTGAGTGTGTGTGTAGTGCTTGTAGTTCATCCATGTTCCATGTACCTGGTGACTACATTTAAAAAGAAAAAAGAAAAGCCGGGCGGTGGTGGCGCACGCCTTTAATCCCAGCACTCGGGAGGCAGAGGCAGGCGGATCTCTGTGAGTTCGAGGCCAGCCTGGTCTACAAGAGCTAGTTCCAGGACAGGCTCCAAAAAAAAAAAGCTGCAGAGAAACCCTGTCTCGAAAAACCAAAAAAAAAAAAAAAAAAAAAAAAGAAAGAAAGAAAAAAGAAAAAGTATGCAATGCAAAGTCCAGTAGGTCCAAGGAAATGGGAGATCTAGGAGGAGGTAGGAGGGAGAGTTGGTAAATATAATCAAAATTCAGTGGGTATAATTCTCAAAGGACTAATTAAACATGGGGAAATATGGCTTGCCTTATTTTACCCTGGGTTATAATTTAAAGGCAATAACAAATATTGGAGTTGAGAGCCAAGTTTGATTGTGAAACTTACACAGCCATAAAATAGTCATGACCCAGAATGAAGACAGAGTAATCTCAGGCTAATTCTATCAAGAGGCATGCTCAATTTCTTTGATGTTGTTTTAACAGAACCTCCAAAATCTGGCATGTATTAATATACAAACACAGAACCCTCAGTAGCAAAGCCTCCTGCAATGTTAGAAGCTGTGACTACACATGTTTCTGTTAAGTTGAAGTCGTTCTAGGAAAACTCCAAAGTAGCCAGGAACTTAAGAGCATCTGCTGCCATTCATTAGCACAGTGAGGCAGCCCTGAGTCAACAGGGGATGCGGAAGGCATGCGAAGCCACTGCCACGCAGGAGGAGGCACAGTGTGGAATAACACTGTTACTCTTCACCAGGGCTGGCATTACTTTTAAAACTGCAATCGGTTGCCTTAGTTACTTTTTCTTTTTCTTTTTTTTTCATTCTACTGTTGCTTTCCTTCCCTTCCCCTTTCCCTTTCTCTCTTTTCTCCCTTTCTCCCCATTCCTTCCTTCTTCATTTCCCTTCCTTAATTTTGATGTATGGTCTCACATTTCCTAGGGAGGCTTCAAGTGTGGTATGCACTTGAAGCTGACATTGGGTTTCTAAATAATTTCTTATGAGAAATGTTGTACATGTCCCTTCTTGTTAATTATTTCTTTATGCCCCACAAATTCAAGAAAAGTAAAGCTGGTTCTTAAAGCATTTAATAACTTTCTTCATCATTGTAGGTCTGCGGTAAGAGAACAGAGACAGAGAAAAAAGTAACACCAATGAAGTATTAACTGCACTAAGTTTCAAGCCAACTGATATCATTTCATCTCTGATGACTCATTCAAGGGGAGCTGGGGAAATGGCATAGTTTGTAAAGCACTTATCTTGAGAACATAAGGAGTTGAGTTTGAGCCTCAACAAATATGTATAAGAGTCTGGGTGTGGCAACATGCATTTGCCATCCCAACACGGGGACTCACTGGCTCCAGCTAGTCTAGCTTCATTAGCCTGGCTAGGAAAAGTCACTCTGTGTGTGCCTCTCCATCAGGGATGTCTCCTGGGACACAGTGGAAGGTATTGGTTCAGCAATGTATGTGTCAAATTATGCAGTGATGGAAAGCCCAGAATAGGCACGGTGTGGTGACTCAGAGCTTATAGTTTGGAGAAACTGTGAAATCACAAATGAAAGCTACTACTTGCAAGGAGGAACTTATGTGTGATGAATGTGAGGAAGGGCCGGAAAGAAGATGAATGGGTGTCATGGAAGTGTTTATGTCAGCACCAGTGAGTCATTAGTGTTGGGCCTTGGATTTGGAGTGTTTGCTATTTCTTCTAACAGCTGCCCTGCTGGTTTTGCTGCAGTCGTGTGGCTTCTCCACGGTTTGCAGCAATCCACATCAGTTTTGGAGCCTGAACTGAGAGGAAAATTATTTGAAGCTCCAAGGAGAGAACAAAGTAATCATGCCTCTGGGTAATCAGAAGAACATTCTAGTGAGGCACATATGTATCTGGGTTCAGGTGATGTTGAGCCCATTAGTAACATCAGTGTCTCTCCGGATTACAGACAATGGATCTGGGCTGAGCTGCTCCAGGAGAGTACGGAGGTAGCAACTTCAAGACTGACACATAAAAGAAGCTGGTTCAGACTGCTCAGCAGCTGTGGGAGCTTGACACTAAATCTAAAGACTTGAGTTGGATCCCAGGACCCACATGATCATTCTTATTCTCTCACCTCCAGAAATGCTCTGAGGGATCTCTCTCTCCCTCTCTCTCTCTCTCTCTCTCTCTCTCCCTCTCTCTCTCTCTCTCTTTCTGTCTTTCTCTCTCTCTCTCTCTCACACACACACACACAAGCATACAAAGAAAACCAAGCACACATACATAACACAGTAAGTAATTAAAATATAATAAGAAAGTCAGTTATGAAAGGAGTAGAAACTCATGCGCACTTAGAATACATTAAAGAAAAAAAGAGAGGATGGCTGAGAAAAACCCATAAATAAACAAATGTAGAAGAGGTAGATATTATGCAAATGACCTCTGAAGGGTCATGAGCCTCATGCCCAGAGCTTTAGGAACAGATGTCTTCCCAAATCTCTAGTCTCACATTCTCAGATTGCTTTCACTTTCTTAATAAATGGCTCTATTTCTATTTATAACCACATACTCCTGCTATAATTATTTGTCCTGGGACACACAGACTTGAAAACTTTACTGGCTGCCCTCCAGATTCGGACATGGGCCTATACATCACCGCAGGCTGCAAACTCATGAGACAAGTCACCTGTCATACCTCCCCTTATCAGAGCCAGAAAGGACGCTAGCTTATCTGCACTCCCAGCGATAGCATGCACTTCCTGGTTCCAGTCTAAGGTAAGCACTACATGCATGCCTTTTTCCATAATGTGCATCCAGATGTCTTAGGCATCCAAATGTACCCTGAACCCTCAAGAGTTCTCTCCTTTTGTGTTCCTTCATTGCTCCCTATGGCCTTCCCCAAGCTGCGTATGGAATTTGCCCAGATTTCATTGCATTTTTTGATTGTCTGCCAGGCAGATGATAAGAGGCATCTGATCAAGGGCTTGCTTAAGTGCTCCATCCAGTGCTGTTGATGCGCTCTGCATTATTCATGCGGCGCCACCCCGAACAAACCACACTTTGATTATACAGTCATTTTCCAGTCCATTCATTTACCAGACAAGTTAGAGATCACGGGAGATCAGAGGAGACACACTTATGAATCGATAATGAACTTTGGCTCTTCACCCCCCCCCCCCGTGTCCTCGGCTCCCCTTTTGGTGTGGGTGATCACTGGCAAGGGCTTTTCTGAAGATCAAATGAAGGGACAGATGGAAAAGTTCCCTGAATGGTAATGCACTGAATAAACGGAGACACTTACCCTTGGAAGGCAGAGGTTTTGGGGAGAATGTAATCAGATAGACCTACTTCTGAATGTCAACGTATGTGAGTGGCCTCTGAGAATAACCTAAATTCTTACAGTCTGCTTCAGGGACTTCTGAGGAAAACGGGGCTTCAGTAGATAAACTGCCTGACATATAACCAGGAGGACCTCAGTTCCAATTCCTGACACCATGTAAAATTTCAAGTATGGCTGCACATGCCTCTTATTCCAGGGCTGGGAGGTGGAGAGGGTGCACAGGAAGATGATCGTTGAAGATCCTTGGCCAGTTGGCCAAGTCTAACTGACAAGTTTCACCTTTGGTGAGAGACTATCTCAAAAGATCAGGTACAAAGCCACTGAGGAAAGACAACTGTTGTTGAGCTATGGCCTCCACATGTATGGACACACACACACACACACACACACACACACACCAATTCATGTGGGTATGTGACTACACACAATGCAAAGGGACATCAGTCCACTGTCAGGATGGTAACCTGATCCAGGCCTCACAGGTGACAGGCATTCCCTGATCTTCCCTTCCTCCCTTTTCCTCTCTCATGAACCCCAGCATTCTGTTTGCCTTTCTCCAGTGTGAATGCAAGCTCAGCTGCCAGCTTGAGTCTACAATCCTGACATACAGATCTGCTTTATTGTTCTGCCTTCCCTCCAGGGCCAAACACAGTAAAGTATATGCATAGGAGTCTGGCTCCTTCATATGCATAAGCTTGAGAGTGCAGTCTCCACTCTGTTTTGCCAGGTTTTCCATATCCTTTGGGTGCTAATGGGAAACCCTGTGCTTGGGACAGGAGACAGTAACTGCATAAGTACACAAAATTTCATGGAAAGATAAGGCAGACAGATGTTTCCTATGGGCTCACAATAAATGTGCAAACCTGGTGGGGCATCATGAGATTATATGTATCTATTGAAGTAAATAAAAAACAGAAGTTTATTGTTAGGCTTCAAATATACTCAGCTAACTGAGAGTAACCTACTCAAGTGTTTTTGTGCATGCAGTATTTTTAATGAATTAATGCCCTCTAGTTGGAGACTTCAGTAAAATTTTCTGATATCTATATTTCTTCTAGAACTGAATATGTGATAGAGCAGGCTAGCACCAAAAATATGTCCAAAAATAAGAAAATATGAACCACTGAGATGACTGGAAAAGCAAAAGCATTTTTTTTTGTGCAAGCCTGACAGCTAGAATACCAAGGTAACAGAAGGCAACAATGTAAAGCCTGACAGCTAGTATACAATGGTAACAGAAGGCAACAATGTAAAGATACTTCAACTACTGAAAGTTGTCCTATGATATCCGTTCATGTAAACACACACACATCACACCACACACAAATACTACTACTATTACTACTATTACTACTAATACTAATACTAATACTACTAATACTACTAATACTAATACTACTAATAATAAATATTTAAATTTCATAACTTCACCTTATCTCTTGGTCATTGATGGTTATTTGTTATTTACTACTTTGTGTTTATACCCTGCAGGAAAGGGATAAGCATGGAGGAAGTACAGACACTGGCAGGTAGCTGAAAACCTCTTGAACTTTGTCACATGGACATAAGTTGTTCATCAGATACCAGGTTACCCTCTTGTCAGATCCTCAATGCTCTGCCATGTCCAAGTGGACAAGTTAGACTCTTCTTTCCACAGGCCCTCCCACAAGTCTAAGAGCTCGTAACTGCTGCTTCAAGACATTGCCTGAATGAAGAGTTGATGAAAACTTGCCTCTAGGGAGCTGCCCCACTGTAGGATCTAATATTGACAGCTTAGACAAGTATAATTCTATTTATAAGATGATGCCACTTAAATGTGTGACCATGCTCAACTCTCGTGTGTCTGTGCATGTGCGCTTCTGTTTGTATGCATGGGTCTGCACCATCCATACACTGTGTGGATGTGAGGAGATGGAGGTGGGCAGAGTGTGAGGCGTCAGTGGTTAGAACATCAAGGTGACATTGATTTTCAAGATTAAATACTTTGAAGACCCCAGGACATGTTGTATCTCAAGGGATATCATTTACAAAACAAAAATACAAAGATGACACATTTCAGAACTTCAAAGGTTTCTAGAAACGTATTCTGAGCTTATGAATTTGTGTGCCTGCACTGGCCAGGGCTCCTGAAGCTGCCACTAATGGCTGCTATTATCATGCTGACAAGGAGTTCTTAGTCTGCAGTCAGGATCAAGCTCTGAAATCACTTTCCCCTCCAAGTTCCACTTTCATCATTTCATTATGATACCTTGATAAAAACCTGGTTCATGGCTGGCAACTGGATGCAGTAGATAAAGTGTCTTCTGTACAAGTCCAGTGGCCTAAGTTCAATCTCTGGAATTCCCATACTGGTAAAGGTAGAAAGAGAGAGCCTACTTCACAACATTGTCCTCTGACCTCCACACTGTGACACACCCACGACACACTCCGACCCAAACCAACACCCACCATCATATACATACCTAATAAATAACAAACAAAAAGTGACTTTTCAGAACTGTGTGAGTATAGATGGAGTGGGCTGCCCCTGTTGGCACCCCCTGCAAGGCACATTCCTTGCTTTGGGTTTCTGAAATGCAATAAGGAAGTTGCTAATCTGTCTGGACGATGTGGCCCTCCATTGCATGGCAGGCACAAATTGTGTTTGACTATAGACAGCATGTTGTTTGCAGGATAAACTGTATCCAGACTCTTCTAATGGGCTAAACTGAGAATAATTTATCTGAACCTTTAAAAATGTAGCTGTTTGTCTCTAATAAGCACATAGTTGGGTAGAGTGGGTATTCCAACCTTCTGAGCAATGACTCAGAGGATAGAGTGTAATGAAGGGTAATTTTGTTTGTTTCCCGGCCACTGGGCAGCTCAGACCCAAAATAAAAACACAAAACTCTATTATTTAAATCACTGCTTGACCCATTAGCTCTAGATTTTTATTAGCTAACTCTTACATCTTAATTTAACCCATTTTTATTAATCTGTGTATCGCCACATGGCTGTGGCTTACCGGCAAGGTTCAGTGTCAATCACTGGCAGGGCTACATGGCTTTTCCTTTACTCTACTGTCTTTCTCCAAGCATTCAATTTTGTTTTACCCACCTAGCTCTACTCATGCCAAGCCAGTTTTTTATTCATTAACCAAAAAAAGCAACATATAAACAGAAGGACCTCCCACATCATTTCCCCTTTTCTGTTTAAAAAATAAAGGAAGGTTTTAACTTTAAGGGAACTCCCACATCAATAAAGAACATGAGGATCACAATGTTGTCTCTAAACACTAACAATGTGGAAGATATGAAAGAGAGACATGGGCAGGGTTAAGGAATGGCCTTTGTCACTGGCTCAGTCAGTAAGTAGTTGGCATTGCAAGCCTGAGGAACTGGGTTAAATGTCCAGAACTCACACGAAAATAAAAGCTAGGTGTGATGGCACATACTTGTAATCCTGCCACTTGGGAATCAGAGATAGGAGGACCCCTTATACTTGATGGCCAGCCTGCCTAACCAATCAGCAAGCTCTGGGGTCCTAGTGAGAAACCCAATCTCAATAAATATTTTAATAAATAGATAAATATATTTATCAATTAATCAATAACAGACTGTGAGTCCTGAGTGATAATACTGGAGACTGACCTGTGGCCTGCACAGTTATACATATTCATGTGCTAGCACATAGATGTAAACATGCAAAAACATTCAAACATATAAATACAGATGTAATAGAAGAGAGACTGCCAACTGAGCCACTGGTTTTCTATACGATCTTATTAAACACTAAATGCAGAAGTAGCAAAGGATGAGTATGTTTAAATGTTACAGAATACTTACACACTCAGAGGCAGAATGTAAGAAGATAGAGTAAGGAGTAGGAATATATTAGGAAAAGGCAGTTGGTGTAATCACAGAAATTTTCTTGTTCCTTGTAGGGCTCTATATGTAAGATATCACGGAAGTAAATGATCAGTGTCATAGGCAGAACACATCTGAACCTGGGGTGTATAAAAAGAACTAACACTTATTTTTCCAAACACAATTTGAGTATGGTCCAAACTATTTTGTTATGCCAATCTCAGAGTCTACGGAGAATAAAAGCCAAAATAACACTTATGAACAAGTGCTAAAATCTACTTTATTATTTGTGAAATACAACTTATGTTAATTTTTGAGGTGAGACTGGACAATAATAGTGAAACAGTTTTTCAGAATTATATGTCTGTGTATGTGTGTGTGTGTGTGTGTGTGTGTGTGTATGTGTGTGTGTGTGTGTTTGAGGCACTGAAAGCTCTGTATGTCCTTCTCATGTCTGACATGACAAAAATCCCTGATAGAAGAGAATGGGAAACACTGCAGACACAGGAGTCAAGGCAGGAGAACCACAGCAGAGAGAGTCAGTGGGAGATCCCTGTCTTCCTCCTCACACTGAAGGTTTTAGTTCTTAGAAAATGGCTATGTGCCGTCTGACACAAAAAGGCAGTCCCCTCTCTCCAGTATAAGGATACCTACACTGACATCGGGTGACAGTACTTGCAATAAACAGTGCATCCATTTCACAGTGATAAGCTGTTCACCTTCCTTTCACACAACACATTCCTCCACCACTAGCTGGACAATCGATGGGACATTTCCTTTCTGGAAATATTCCACTAGGGCCAGGAAGCCTGACTTCTTATCTGTGTGCAAAAATGAGCTGCTGCAAGTAAAAGCACACACTACAGGATTGGATCCTTAAACAGGAATACATGTCGGCTGCGAGGCTAGCTTCTAAATGAGATGGGGAGGAAGCTCTGCTGATGATCTTGACTACAGGTCTTCCCAGGAGATTCTACTCTGCACCTTGGGCACCTGAGGTGAGGGTTCTCTTGCTCCAGAGAGACTGACTGACTTCTTGCTGCTGTATGTTCTGATGGAGAGACTAGGCATTCTCTGTTTCTGTCTCTGTCTCTATTTCTCTCTCTGTGTTTTTGTGTGGGGCATGAGTGTATACACCATGTGCATGTATGAAATATGCTATTGTATATCACAGGGAGGATTTGAGTTCCCCTATTGATGGGGGAAATCCTTCTGTGTATGTTTTGCTTTTATTGGTTAATGAATAAAGAAGCTTCTTCAGCCTGTGATTAGGGCAGAATAGAGCTAGGCACCAACGTGGATAACTACATCCACAGAAAGCCTGATAAAGCTTGGGAAAGAATAGAGTAAAGCATGTTTTCTTGGTAGCAGCAGTTTCTCTGGTCTGCTCTGTTTGCTAGAGGCAAGCAAGCACTCTTATCTAAGAGAGGAGAAAGAGGAGAAGTAGGGGAGGATGTGTGGAGGAGGAGGGGAGGACAACAAAAGGCCAGTAAGAGATGGTGTAAAGAGCTAGTGACATCGCTTGAGACCTTGGCTGCAAAGGACACTCTCCTTTACATGAGATGCCTTGCTAGTCACAGTCTTCCACCAGGCCTCTTAAATACTTTGCAGCCAGCTGGGCATGTGCTGGCTAGCCTGTCCCAGTCAACAAAATTCCACATCTAGCAAGTCATTCTATAGCACAGAGCTGTCAAAAATCTACCTTACCAGAGACCAGGGAAGCAGTAACAGGAAGAAAAGCTCTGTGTTAGAGCAGCTGGAGCAGAGTTAACCCCTAGCTCATAGAAGAGGTAAGAGACAAGCCACCCACCTCTATTACCTTTGCTACCTACTGCAGGGATGGGGTGACCTGCTCGCGCTTGCCAAGCATCCTCATAGTGGCATGGAAAAACTTTGGCATTTTGTCAAATGTACAACAAGACAACTGGGCCGAAGATCACAATGTAGATGCCTTGGATCATAAGTGGCAGGTGTTAACGGCCTGCATTGCCCTTCAGTCTTCTCTGCCTCTCCCACTGGACAAGTGCTGCATGGGCTGGATGTACTATGTCCCTCCTCTTTTGTACTTTTAACTTGACTCCTCCCGATCTTTCCATTGCCTTGGCCCAGGAGGCAGCTGAGCCGTCCATCATGTCTGTCCCTCTGCCTTCTCTTACAAACCCACCCAAAGACACTGTTTCAACTCCTTTGGTGCTCCTGTCTGAGCCTTCGCCCTCTAAGTTCCAGCTTACATGAACAAATTCTCCACCCCGGTTTGTGCAGTTGCTGAGGTGAGACCTGATATAAATGAAGATTTATGTGACCACTGTTACAGTTCCTCCCAATCCTCTCCTCCCTTATCCCCTGACCCTTACCCTTACAGCATCCTTCCTACAGGAGGGAATCCTCTCCACCAATATAAGTATATTCCCACCCCCTCCTTCCGTCCCCATCACTCCTCTTGCTTCTTTATCCTGGGCCCCTCCCCCAGTCTTTTGTAGCTCAGCATCTCATGCATCTGAACCTGTGATCTGGCAGCCTTCCTCACCTACCATGGTGAAGGAGGTGGACTCTTCTTGCTCTGCCGTTGTCGTTTGTAGTGAAATTACTGCAGGCAGGGCCTTGTAATGCTGCCGCCACTGCTGCCTGAAATGGAAGTTGGTGCTAATTCATGAGATGGGGTCACCATCCACTGTCTTGCCCTTCCTACCACCACCAGGCAGCTGAATGTTAGAGCAGGGCTGAAAGCTTCAGCAGGCAAACTCTGATATTCCCCTCCCCCCACTGATGAGCAGTGTTGTTGTCCCTGTAGCGGGTGGGTAAAAGCAGGAATCAACCACTGACTTCCTAGATTTCCCATTTTTCCCTCCACCAAGAACTGTGCATGTGTTTTCAATTCTAAGTATATAAGTGACTATATACAATTTTGGGTTTTTTGACTCATATTGCTAGCAAGCATAAGTACTGTCATTATAATTTATATTAGTCCATTATTACAAAAACCTGTATTTTGTATATTAGTTGCTAATGTGAAGTTTATTTTGCTGAGGTGTGTTTTGCTTATACCAACATTAGTTCGTTCATTACCTGACTTTATAATTTTACTTTTCAATATTTGTTTAAAGAAAACTGATTTACCACCCACGGTGCTGAATTCTTAGCAGAATGATGAAGAAGCATTTGGTTTACTTAACGTGTCAAGCTTAACATTATGTCAAATACATAGGGAAGACTTTTCCCCTCCTTCTGTTTTTAACTCTCAGTCTTGAATTAAATGCTCACATGTCTCCTTTACATTCATTGCTATATGAAAGAGGAAGGTATATTATGTCAACCGACAAAACCAAACACAATGTTTTTTGAAAATCTAACATCAGTAATAAAAAGCATGCAAGACAGTAGAAAAGCAGTCTAGAAAATAAACAACAAATAGTAAGAGTTCCATGTTTGCCCACACTTGTAACCTGAAAGTTACTTCTATGTCCCGGATCACACACATAGCTTCCCATGGCACTTTGCTAAGAAAACCAGGCCTTCAGGTTTATACAAGGCCGTTCATGAGTGCCAGGAAGTATGATGGTCATCTCTAATGGTTTTATATCTTGGGCTATGTATTGGCTTTGAAGGGGTGCTACTTAGGTCATGATGGATGGTATTCACTGAGGTTTGGATTGGGTTTATCCCAGATCCACCTTGTCAAAGATTTAGGTTTTCCTAGACTGGCTTTCCTTATAGGTCCTGGTGGTCTCTCCCTAAACAGGGTGTTTCTACACTAAGAGGCAGCATGCGGGTAGTTTTCTGTTTTCATCAAGAGGCTACGCAATTCTTTGCTCAATGGACATGTAGCATTTTCCCATGATGCATCTGATTTTAAACATTTACACACTCAACTATGCATATAGCTCAGGCTGGATTAATGTACAGCCTCTAGTTCTCAGTACATTCTGGGATGTGTTTAATCACAAAACAAACTGACTAAGGTTTGCTAAATTGTTGCTCAAAGTTGACCCCAAAGAACTTTTCCCTATCTGATAATTACTGTTTTGTTGTCATGACAGGAAAGCTAAGGATCACAAATATGCAATGTTGGGTGTTTTGTTATAGAGTGGGAATAGAGTAATTAAACTCTCCACATCAGACTTAAGACAACAGGACTACTAATTGGCAAGGACTGGGAAAGAGGTAAAATAGGAGGACATTAAGGAAACCATATAAGGAACTAGAGAGATGGCTCAGGGTTAAGAGTACTGCCCTCTCTTCCAGAGGACCCAAATTCAGTTCCTAGTACCCACATGCTGACTCACAGCTGTTTGTGACTACAATTCTTGGGACCCAGTTCTTTCTTTTGGACTTTGTATATACAACAAACACACAGAGAGCACACACACAGTGCACAGACATTACAAGTGGGCCAAACATTAACACATATAAATTTTGCATTTTGTAAAGAAATATTCATATTTTTTTCTTTTCCTTTCCATAGTAAAAGTTTAAAAACAAATATAGATGATCTTAGCTTCAGCCAATAGCTCCCTAATGCAGTTAAAAAAAGAAACATACCAGACTATTTCCTGTGAAAATTAAAGGAAATCATGAATCAAAGCTGAGGATGTAGCATGATGCCCTAGTTTTGTTTATTGCTGCTGTGATACCATATTCTGACAAGAGTAACTTAGAGGAAAGGTTTATTTTTAAAAGCTCATGATTTCAGCTTATAGTCCACTAAAGAAGGGAAGTCGCAGCTACAGGAGTTTAAGAAACAGTTCGCAATACATTCACAATCAAGAGCAGAGACCAGTGCATGGGTGTACTCAGCTTGTTATTTTTGTTGTTGTTCTTATTGCTGTTGTTTTGGGGGGTTCACTTATAGATTCTACTTCTCATGCTAGGGAATGATGCCATCCACAGCAGTAAGAAGGCATATATTTTTACCTCAATTATTATAATCAGAATAATTCCTCACAAACATGCCTGCATGTCAAGCCAATCTAACCAATTCATCATAAATAAACCCTTCCCAGGAGATTTTAGAGTATGTCAGGTTAACAAAACTATCCTTCACAATCAGTCAGTAATTCCGCCATATCTCCATGCATGAGGACCTGAGTTCAATTCCCAGTATCAATGTAAAAAATACTGGGCAAGGTAATATGTGTCTGTAGTTCTTGCATTATCAAAGTGGAAACAGGGAAATTCTTGGGCATTACTATCCTGCTGGCCCAGCTGAATGGGCAAGATGCAAGTTTACTGATGATATAGGAGTTCCTTCTGTTTATGTGTTGCTTTCATTGGTTGAATAATGAAACGGCCTTGGCCTTTTGATAGAGCAGCACTTAAGTGGGTGGAGTAGGCAGAAGAGAAGGCTGGGAAAAAGGGAAGTGTGGCAGACGCCATGGTTCTCTTTCCTGAGAGGGATGCTAGTTAGACTCATGTCGGTAAACCACAGTCAAGTGGCGATACACGTTAATGGAGATGGGTTAAACTAATATGTAAGAGTTAGCCAATAAGAGGCTAGAGCTAATGGGCCAGGCAGTGTTTAAATGAATACATTTTCTGTGTGAGCATTTCAGGTGTAAGCTGGTAGGCTGCCAGGACAGAACAAAAGGACCTACTTCTCCTGTTACAACTGAGAATGTATATGAGTGTGTACAGGGTGTACAGGGGAAATAGATGGGATAGGATACAGATACCTTCTTCTTTCATTCTCCACCTATTTCTTTAAGACAGAGTCTTTCTATGAACCTGAGGCCATGAATTTGAATGCGTGCAAGTATGACCAGTATCTGTGTGCATTTTGTTTCATCGATCTTGCTTCCAGAATTTCTTATATATGCATTCAAATATTTGCATAATGTTAAGTGTGCAAAGACACTAAACTATCATTTATCATCTCTCATATTTATTTTATCTATCTATCTATCTATCTATCTATCTATCTATCATCTATCTTTCATCTATCATCTATCTGTATAAGTTTATAGACATATGTGCATGCAGAAGCCAGAGGTCAACCTTCGCTGCTGTTCATCAGGTGCTGTCTACCCTAGATTTTGGAAGAGAGTCTCTCACAGGTAGGCAGTCCATGAATTAGGCTATTATACCTGCCTACCAAGCACAGGAATGCCCCTCTATCTCACCAGAATTAGGGTTACAACCATTGACATCACACCCAGTTTTTTACCCTGGAATTTAATTTGGGTTCTCAGGTTTATGCAGCAAACACATTGCTGTCTGAGCTTTCTTCAGCTCATACCATTTTAATAGTAGTAATTTGTGACAACCTACATGCCCATTAGTTGAAGAGAGATTGAGTGAAATTATGATATGCCCACACAATTTGATATCATGCATCTTTAAAAGAAATGAAGGTTTTCAGTTCCTGATCTGAGAAATTTATTAAGATATACTCTTATGTGGGAAAATTTCAATGTTTAAACTGTTTAAGTAGAAGAGTTGCCTTTACATGTGTGTAAAAATGCAGAGCATTCCTGAGTTCCACAGAGTGACCAGGAAAGAGGGTGGGTGCCTGGTGTGTTTGAGAGTAAAGATACCCAGAGACTTATGTGTCTATTCTCACTTTTGAGTATGTATGTGTGATTTGTGTGAATATGTTTGTGTTTGTGTGTACACTTGTGAGTAGCTGTTGTTCACATGTGTTTTTCAGGCAGACCCAAAGCTGATGGGAGGGATATTCCTCAATCATTCTTCAACTACTCTTTGAGTCAGGGCCTCTGAAACCCTGACTTCCCTATATGGCTAGTCTCCTTGAAATCCCTTACCTGTTTCCAAAGGATGTAAGCAAAGATGAGCTGCCATATATACTTGACATTTACCTGGGCTCCAGGTATTGAGATTTTTGTCTTCTACCTTAAACAGAAACCTTTTTTTTTTTTTTTTTTGGTTTTTCGAGACAGGGTTTCCCTGTAGTTTCTAGAGCCTGTCCTGGAACTAGCTCTTGTAGACCAGGCTGGCCTCGAACTCAGAGATCCGCCTGCCTCTGCCTCCCGAGTGCTGGGACTAAAGGCATGCGCCACCACCACCCGGCCTCAGGAACTGTTTTAATTGTTGAGTTACCTCCTAAGCCGTCAGGAGACTTTCAAATACCATTACATATATTTCTGTGTATTAATACAAAGAAATAAAATCTAAACCAATCTTACTCAAAGTACCAAAACTATCATGAAGATGGATATCTCTGTCTTTTTGTATGAAACAATTGGTTGAAAGTGGTGTCAAGCCTGTTGCATGGGTGCTTCTTCTCATGATGCTATCTGATACATCAACCCAGAGCCTGTCCTCACCATGACTTCCACCCACAATGAAGGTGTGGTCAAGAGGGTAAACTGGTCTTAGAATATCACTATACTTTGCCATAGATTTGACTGCCTCCTGTAGCAAATAACTCTTACATTTATAGCTCCATAAATGTATCTTGTACATCAACTGTACACTGCACAAGACACACATATATGGAATATTCTTGATCATAACAGTCATTCTCCTCCAAGTTCCATGCCCTAATTGTGGTGCTCAGCACACTAATATAGCTTGGGATCACTGTATTTGCAAATAACATACACATTTCATAGGCACCTAGACCCTAATTATACAAAACACTCCTCCAGTGCCAAATGTGCTCTGCTGTGTGTGTGGTATTGTGTTTGTCTCTCTGTGTGTAGTGTGTGTAGGTCAGAGGACAGACAGGGCAGACATAGGCATTGTCCACCGTGTACCTTGTTTGTGTCACAGTCTCCTGTGTATACCAGGCTTGCTGTCCTGTGAACTTCCAGGAGGAGTCTTTGCCTCACCTTTTGCCACAAGAACTCTGTGGTTAGAAATAAGTGCTATATTTCCCAGTTCTGTGGGTCCTAGGGATTCAAACCCATGTTCTCCAGCTAGCATGGCAAGCACTTTCCTCTCTAAATAGTCTCTGCAGCACTGGTTCCTTGACTTAACATTTATCATAGACATTGAAGGCATGGGCCTCTGAAACCCAAAGTTGTCTCATTTATCCTCAAAATAGTCTTCTGAGGTGAGTAACATTTTTAGGAAAAGCTTTAGGTGTATGGATTGAAACTTTGGGAAGGTGAATGTGTTTTTCTGGACAGAGTCCCCAGGAATGGGAGGCACATTCATGGTATATATAGAGTGAGCAAATTTGCTCTAAGGCAGAAGATTTTACATTGAAATGATAGCATTGGGCCAGTTCCTCATTTGAATTAATGTAAGGACAGAGAGAAAGACATATTGAACGTAGCTTTCTTACTGCTCTCTGGTCTGCCTCTGCAACTTCACTTTCTGTTAGTTCAGTATACCCCTAAAATTAAACCACTCTGGCTTGCCTGTGGAGAGGCCAGAAAACCAGTAGATGGACCACTTAGCTTTTGGCCCTGTGCTCTTTTTAAGTCACCCAGAGACCAGGGTGTAATTGTCCCCTGAGGAAAATTTCATATCTTTACTGCATTATTCAGCAATTTTAGCTGGTAGTTTCTTCATCTATTTCATAGAGAGGGTTAGGTATTTTGTTTTACATTTCTTTGAAAAGTGGCTCCAGGGATTAGACTAGGTTTTATGCCTGTGCAGAGACTTTAATATCTGCAATGGAAAACTCAAAGGTCACTTTCTTCCTCCATAGTTTCTGTTTCCTCAATATTTAATTCTGACAGCAGTAATAGAGAGATCTGGAAGCTTAGTGTTTGGAAAGAATGAAACTGATACAGAGGTCTTGGTTGTATTTAACATCAGCAATGAACATTAAAGGCTTCTCTGTTTCACAAATGGTACAGTGGAGATAAACCAGTGTGACATGAATGTCAGGCATGAAGACACAATTGCTGACATGAGCCTAAACGGCTGGTCCACTAACTATACTTACAATGCATGACTTAAAAAAATCAGCTTCCCCTGAGAGAGGACTGGCATAAGTTAGCAGCATGGTGCAGGCATTTACATAGCCAATAGAGTCCATGCCAACTTGCAGTTCTCTGTGAGTTCAAACATCAGGATCATGGCTATGCTGGCACAACCTGTAGACAGTTGGGTGTTTGTGTTGAACAAGACTAAAGACAGTAAAGAAATGAGTTGAATAACCTTTTGACCTTTTGTACTAAATTTGAGGGAATCAATAGATAAGGATAAAGAAAAATTCCATCTAGATTTACTTTTGAGCTTCTACACTTAAGCGAGATGATATGTTAAAGGGAAACCATAATAGTGCTTGGGATACAGTCTGTTGATGTGTGTTTCTGATATCTGTACCTGATATGAGAAGTCCTTCTGTATATGTGTTATACTTAGATTACTAGAACCCATGTAAAATCCAGATGTGGCAATGCATATCTGGAATTCCATTGTTCCATGGTCAGATGTGAGGAGGAAACACAAGAACTCTCAGAAGATTGGGGACCAGAGTGAGAGTCATGCACGGAAGTGCACAACAAAGAGATATTCTCCCCAACAAACTGAAGGACGAACACAAGAGGGTTGGTCCTCTGTCTTCTTTAATTTCAATTTTCAGCTGTCCTAAAGTCATATGAGAGGAAAGCCTCAATTGTTGAGTTGCCTAAATAAGATGGACCCGTGGGCATGACTGGGGCAGTTGCGTTGATTGTTAATTGACTTAGGAACAGTGAGATCATGATGGGCAACACTGTTTCTAGCAGGTGCTCTAAAACTGTAGAAGAAAGTTATCTAAGTGTAACAATGTCTTCAAGTCAGTTAGCAAGACATATACTCCATGATTCCTGATGTACCTCTGTGCTGTGTTTGCAGGCAATACTGTGTGGAGTAGCAATCACCCCTGCTCTCGAGTTCTGCAGTTGCTGCTTTGACTTCTCTCCAATAATGGTCTATGACCTCAGTTGCAAATACAGATAAACCCTCTTCTCTCCAAAGTTGCTTTTTGTCAGCACAGAAATACAACTAGAATACCCTCTGGCTTCTGTATATCTATCCTTTCATATCCATGCTGACACATATACACATACACATGTCTCACATATTAGAAAACCTTACACACATTCTGATGTGCATTTTAAATAATCTTTGCACGAATTATAGTACCTAATAAAATAGAGTTTTATGAATAGTTGTTATAGTATATAGGGAGTGTAATAGAGAGGAAGATAAGTGGGGAAAGAAGAGGAAAGGAAGCATATTTACTATAGATGCAACCTCTAGTTTTTGTTTGTTTTTTTGCATGTATATCTGTGGGGGGATGGTATCTCATTATATAGAACCCCAAACTAGTAATGTTTCTACCTTAAAACCCTAGTGTTATAAAAACAGTCATACATCACACTATCCAGAAATATTTTCTGAATATTTCCAATTCACAATCAGTTCAATACATATATGGAGAGCCCATATATAGAGAGAAGGAATGCTATGTAAAGAAAGCTATCTACTTTCTCTTCATTATTTCAGTCAATCAAATGAGGATGTGTTTCTGAGGACAAAGTACTACCATTTAGTAGGACAGTGAAAGTCAGTGAGGCTTGTGACAGGTGATCACAGACATCAGCAATCATTTTCACTACACTGGGCATCATTACAATAACTCATCTGGGGATTTTCTTATGTCTCCAATTTGATGATCTTGTGGTCTTGCTGTTGCTGAGTTCTGGGGGACCTGCCACTCTGTAACTCAAGTATAGGTGATAAGAAGGGACGAGCTCCTGGGGCATGCCAAGAGTCTCTTTTATTGTAATTTGCAGTCCTGTTGACTCAAAAGCATGCAAATTGTAAAACAAGAATCATGATTCTTTTTACCTCCTTGACTCTCTTTGGTACTAACGATGAACCAGAGCTGATCTTTCTCTTCCTCTCTGAACTCTTTCCCTCCTCCGTCTCCCCATCCCTGTCTTTCGTGGGCACTATAAAGTAAACCCAGGTCTTTTGGTTTCTATTTCCATGTTTTTATTTTCATCCTTGTCTGACTGTCAGTCTCCCTCCCTCCCTCCCTCCCTCCCTCCCTTCCTCCCTCTCTCTGTCTCTTTCTCTCTCTGTCTCTCTCTCTCTGTCTCTCTTTCTCTCTCTCTGCTCTGCCTTTGTCTCTCTGTCTCTCAGGTACTGGAAATTGAAGCCCAGTCTCTTTGTGTTTCTCTCTTTCACTGTTTCTGCCTCTGCCTATCCTGGATACTAGAGAGTGACCCCAGGTTTCTCTCTCTTTCTCACCATCTATCTCTGTGTTTGTCTCTGTACCCCTGTATCTCTTCTCCTATTTCTGTCTCTGTACATTGTTCTCTGTCTTTCTACCTCTAAAGTGCTTGAGAATGAACTGAGGCCTCAAGCATGCTTATCATGCTCCTCTACTAAAGGAAACATTAAGTTTATGTATTGTGGCTCTGGATTCTTCTGTGTAGCTCCTCAAATATCAATTGTCATCGTACTCTAGGTAAGAAAGGCATTGGACATACATGGTCTTTGCTGCAAAAGAGAAATAATACTTAGCTGGGGAGATAATCAAGACAGGAAAGTATTTGCCATGTAAGCATATGAACCTGTGTCAATCATTAACATCATTGTAGAAGGCAAACTCATAAACCCATCTTCAGGAAAGGATCAAGAGGAGAATCCCTGGGTCCCCTTAGCCACCAATCTGGCCTATTAAATGAGCCCCAGGCCTCAATGAGAGGCTCTGTCTTAAAAATCAACTTTAGAGTCTCTTAAGGAGTAACACTGACATATTATGACCTTTGACCTACATGGGCACAGAGACAAAGATGAACATACAACACAACACAAGTGTGTACATTTGCACCAACCTTTCTAAAAATTCAGTTTTTTTGATTCATTGTGCCAAGGATCTTCCAATTCACCAAATATTCTGTCTCTTCAGTTAATTTTGAGCTACTCAATATCCAGTGTTTAGCTAAACCGTATTATATATGCCATCTATTAGCTTTCTATTAACCCAAGGTACTCAAGTGAGAAAGTGTCTCTTCCATCTGAATGCTTGGTCTTACAATTTGTTTTCCCCATTGTTTAGTTGCTTCTGCAGATTTCCCGACACTGAGGCTATGATATCAGTACCAATCAGGACACAGATGGTGATGTGCTAAAAAGCACACCTTTATCATGCTGGCATGTGAGCACAGGGCTGTCACCACTGCTGTCTGAGGGTCCACTATGTTTGCCATCTATTATGCCCATGTAAGGGGACACCAAGTGTCAGGGAATAAAAATATATACTCTTCCTTGGGTTTGTTTATTTGTTTTGTTTTGTTTTTCTTCTCTCTCTGTCTCTGTCTCTGTCTCTCTTTCTCTCTGTGTGAGAGTGTGTGTGTGAGTGTGTGTGGTTTTTATTCATGTGTGTTCATATGGAGGCCAGCAATTTATGCCATTTGTCTTCCTAGATTGCTTTCTTCTCATACATTAAACAGGATCTCTTAACTGAGCTCAGGTTAAACCTAAATTGCTGGTTCAGGTAGCCAGTTCACCCTGTGGAACTTCTCTGCAGGTTGAGATTATGGACAGGCAGCCATATTTAGTGGGGATTCCAACCCCAGTCTTCAAGTTTGACACAAGCACTTGACCCATTTTCCAGTTGTCAGATAATAAAGACTTGAAAATGACTATTTGAAAATCATATATAAACTGTGACTACGTTTTGCATTTCATTAACATTGTTAAATGTTTTCTACTGTTTAATATGCCTACATGTGCACACCTCTCTTAAAATAAAGGTTCCTGTTATCTCATATGCTGAAGCAAACACATTCTATGAGATCCCTGGGATGTGGGCATCCTCTGAGACCTTCCCACTAATGAGTACAGAGATGCAGCTGTGTGCACATTCAACTCATCCCTCCTACAAAACTCAAGTCCCGCAGTCTGCACCTCAGGGCCAGTGTTTGTGATCCCAGCACTCTCCTACTGGACACAAGACGGAAAGTGGAGGCAGTGGGTTTTCCAGACCTCACCTGTCAGCTAGCCTGGCCTGTGCAGCACTGAACAGGGATAAACCCACCTTAAACTAGGTGGAAGGAAAGGACTACCACCTGAAGGTTCTTCTGATCCCTGCCTGTACTCTCTCTCTCTTTAACACACACACACACACACACACACACACACACACACACACACACATGCATCCACATCTTACACAGAGACAAAAAGAATAAAACTAGATGGAATTCAAAAGAATATAGAAGGTAACAGGAATAATGACTATTAGGAATGTTTATGGAATACTGGTCAAATACCATCTCTTCTGAGGGCTTCACATGTTTACTGTTCCTCACCATGAGCCCCTGGGTAGCTTTTCTTATTTTCTACTTCACAGAATAAAGGAGAAAGATCAGAAAAGACAAGGCATTGCTTTAAGCACATAGCAACACTGCACAAGATTACTATTTTATTCATCCATTCTTTATTTTTACTATATATCCTTT
Organism: Arvicola amphibius; assembly: GCF_903992535.2. Lineage (NCBI taxonomy): Eukaryota > Metazoa > Chordata > Mammalia > Rodentia > Cricetidae > Arvicola > Arvicola amphibius. The sequence continues at coordinate 104,458,198 of NC_052058.2, read as the reverse complement.
GATAATTTTATAAAATACTATGAATATGGGCCAAACCCACCTTACCTAGCTGCCTTCAACTCCTAGGATGGAGACGAAATGTAATCACCGGTCACCTTGAGCTGAAAGAGTATAGTGAGCATACTACATAGTGTAGAGTATGAAGATGGATAGTGAGAGTAGCAATGAGTTACAGACACAGTTTTGTGTAGACAGTTGTTGAATAATGAGTTTCAGATCATGGAAAGATGGCTTAGCACCTAGGACAAAAGCTTTTCAACAGGAGTTTGATCCCCAGAATTCCCTGAAAATGCCAGATGTGATGGCATGTATCAGCAATGCCAGCACTGCTATGGGATATAGGAGGCAGAGAGAGGATAGTCATCTACAAGTTCAGGACCAAAGTAGCCTGGAGTGAAGCACGAGACAGAAAGAATAGGGAAGGCATCGCCTTAGGGAATAGGGAAGGTGAGAACTGACTTCTGAAGGTCATTCTCTGACCTCCACAAGTACAGCATGGTGCACACATGTCCCGTTTATGCACACAAACAGAAAATAAGTGTTATTTTTAAAGAAAGAATAATATTCCAACTAAGACTTCTCCAATGTCATGAACCATAATGTAGTCAATAAATACTGAAACTTCTAGTGTAATATCAGCTAGGAAATTAAAAAAAAAAAACATAAGCACAATGGAATGAGATTGTAAGACTCACCCTTCTGAGCCGGGCGGTGGTGGCGCACGCCTTTAATTCCAGCACTTGGGAGGCAGAGGCAGGTAGATCTCTGTGAGTTCGAGACCAGCCTGGTCTACAAGAGCTAGCTCCAGGACAGGCTCTAAAGCTGCAGAGAAACCCTGTCTCGAAAAACCAAAAAAAAAAAAAAAAAAAAAAAAAAAAAAAAAGATTCACCCTTCTGTGAGAGCTGGGCTTGTTGTGCTCAGAGTCTTCCTTGCTTTAACCTGTTTTCCACTTGTCAACAGAATTGAATTGGGAAAATTATGCTTTTCATTGAGAAGGGACATAAAGTCATATTACATATATTCTAAGGACAATCATGAAAGACCCAGGAAGTCCTCATGGCCAGGGCGCTAAGGGGAGACGAGTTATATTTGGAAGTGAGTATATGTTGTTCAAGTCCTGTTTCCATCCTGTCGCTACCTGAATATGGTGGGTAATTAAACGCACAGTCTTGGAAACACTTCAGTGGAAGTGATCTCTGTCATCACAAGGATTAAAAATTCTTGTTTTATTTGCTGTGTTATTTCCCAACCATCTAATACATACAACGAATATCCATGAGTGGAGTTACTGATCCCTATTTCCATTCTCAAATTTCCTGAACTGCATGGGGTGCCATAGCTCTTACAGATGCTACAGAACTCTCAGACTAAATAAGAGACGTCAGTTTTATGGCAGTTAGGAAGGCGGAGGATTCACAAGGCAGTAAGAAGGGTGGGGAGATGGGTAAGGAAAGCACTTATCTCACAAGCATAAGGGCCTGAATTTAATGCCCCCAACACACATAAAAAGCAGCAAGGTAACCTACTTTTGTAAACCCAGAAACAGTAAGATGAGTGGTAGAGGCAGGCAGAACTCTTGCTGCTCTCTGACAAGGTAGCCTAGTCTATCTATGAAGTTCTAGGTCAAGGAAAAGCTCTGCCATAACCACAAAGCAGAAGAAACCTGAGGAGCAACATTCAAAGTTGTCTCTGACTTTTACACACACACACACACACACACACAAACACACACACACACACAGACACACACACACACACCAAAGACGAGCCTTATATCATTTATATCATTAGCAGCAATCAGAAACAAGTTATCAAGAAGATCTGTATGCACCTAAATTGGAGAGAATGGACAAAAATATATGGGGAAAAAAATCTTCCTTCAGGAGAAATACCAGTAAGAACTCTAGGGAAGGAGAGACTGTGGGCCATGAGAATGGAGACTTCGAGGATGGGGAGAAATATCTCTCTGTTGTGAGTCTTGGAAACTGCCATGTAGACCACATTTGGTGCTATCAGTAAAGAAGGAGTCTGCCTGTGTGCTTGGACCAAAGGTGTTCTCCCACATGTTAAAATCTGGTACTCATCGTGAATCTGTTGAGAGAGTATTGAACTTTTAAGAGACGAGATTTAATGGTAGCTCTTTTGTAAACAGTAGTGGAAGGAGCTTATCTGAAGGGAGATCTAAAGACCCATATCCTTCATTTCTCTCTTCTGTTTCCCAGCCAAAAAGTGAGAAGTTTCCTCCTCCACTCACTTCCAGTGTGATATGCTACCTTACAGATACCTGAGTGAGTAGGGCAAGATGCCAAGAGGAATGCCAACACTGAGCACAGTAAATCCTTTCTCTTCATAAATTGGTTACCTCAGACATCTGCCACAGTTACAGGAAGTTGGGTGAAACGATGTTGAAAAAGTTGTTTTCTTCTGGGACAGGGTCTCATTTTTCCCAGGTTGTCTTCAAACTAGCTATGTAGCCAAAGATGATCATGAATAATTTATTGTCCGATCTCTACCTCCCCAGTGCCGGGGATTATAGTGTACCCCATCTTCCCTGGTTTATGGAATACTGGGGATTAAATGATGGGATGTTCTGCATGCTAATTAAGAACTCTACCAATTGAGCAACATCCCAGCCCATGAAAGAGAATTTCAACAAATTTTGTGCTCAGGGCTTTAGAGATCACTCAGCTCTTAAGATAGCATTTTATTCTTCTTCAAGACCCGAGACCAGAGTCAAGCACCCATGCTGAGTGATTTACAAGTGCTGGCAAGTCCTGTTCCAGGCAATCAAATGCCTTCTTCTGGCTATTGCAGGCATCCACACAAGTGACACGCACAGCATAGACACAAATTGTCTTAGTTACTTTTCTATTGATATTTAAAGGTACCATAACAAGGCAAATTATAAAAGAACAAGTTTATGGGGAACTTGATCACAATTTTAGCAGCTTGGTCCATGTCCATCATGACATCAGGCAAGCAAGCAAGCATGGCTCTGGAGCAGTAGCTGAGAGCTTATGTGTTGAGACAACAACCACGAGAGAGAGAGAGAGAGAGAGAGAGAGGGAGGGAGGGAGGGAGGGAGGGAGGGGGGGGGGAGGGAGAGAGAGAGAGAGAGAGAGAGAGAGAGAACCAACTGAAATGATATGGACTTTTGAAACATCAGACCACTCTCAGTGACATACGTCCTCCAGCAATACTACACTTCCACCATCAAGGCCAAACCTCCTAATTCTTCTCAAAATGGTCCATGAATTGGGGCCCAAAGTACTCGAGCACATGAGCCTATTCTCATTCAAATCACCACATTAAAAAAGTAAAAACTAAATGAAAATTTAAAAAAAATATTCTTTTTACTGCCTTTGGAAAGTATCAGCCATTTTGGAAAGAGATAGACATCAGGGCAGCCTAGCCTAAAAGAAACTAAACTATTAACTTTCTGTTCCTTTATAAAGTTTTTCAGTTGCTGAAAAATAGACAGCAAAAGTTGCTCTGAGATCTCAATTTCTCAAGAGTTCCTTAATCCAGGGATTTGGTAGGTTATTGACCACTGAAACCTCTTCATTTCTGTATTTTTCATTCTTTCTTTTTGTATTAATGGTAGAACACAGCCTAGCACTGCACTACTGTATTTGAAGATTCCAGAAGATACTGTGGAATCTTAAAGAGAAGAAGGTGCTGCTTAGAAAGCAGACTCTGATTTGAAAAGGGGATGGTGGCATGGTGCTCAGACTGAGTGGAGGACACATTAGTAGTCACTGCATTCACAAGGAACCAACTCAGACTGTCACAAAGATAGCAGAGAAGCCAAGATCCCCATGCCACAGCAAAGCAGAGGGCCACACAGTCTGCAGCAGTTGCAGGGAGCTTGCACCTGACCTACTTAGGGTTTTCAGTGTCACTAGCTGCCTCAGCAGAAGGCATCTGCACTGACAGGCGTAGCTGAGCTGTTTTTACCTGAGACCCTCAGAGCACAAAACTTGCTGTCTGACTACATGGAACGGAAGAGTCTTGTATTTTAGCATTCAGAACAAATGTATGCTACCAAATGGAGGAACACTGATGAACCACCTAATGTAATCATGCTCCCATGGTTCTGTCTCCCTCCTTCTTCAAAGGCATACCCATCATATAAGACTGTAAACACAGAGGGATTTGGAACCTATTAAGGGTCAGATCCTTTCTAGCATGAATGTCCACTCTTTTGGCTTATCTGGGCCGTGTTTGATGAAGAAGAACTGTTCTGGGCCACACATTAAATCCAAGGAATCCAACTCACAGTCTATATGTCTTAGGGCTGTACATATATTTTTTCTGCATGATATCATGACACAGTGCCATTTTTATAGCAACATCACAGTGTCTTCCAGACAGTCCTTTTCTCCAGATGTTAAAACTGGGTATTAGACTGTAAAAATATTGTGCTCAGAGTCCATGGAAATGAAAGGTTTCTTCATCATACTGCATCCTGGGTCCTAGGATCATTTAGCCAAGTAAGCCATTCTTCTCTGTCTCACAGACAGCACTCACATCTGGGGATTAATTCTCCAGTTATCAGTGTCCCCTATCATCTTTTCAATTCTAATTGGAAGAACTGTCCTGGCTCCAGGTTGATCTTCATGAAGGTCCTTGACTCTGATCCACTGTCACCTATTGGACCTAATGTGTTCTCCTCAGTTTATAACTCAATCCTATCATGACAGACTCCATTGGGTTCCTATCGCCTCTCTGTCTTGAACACACTCACTTACACTTTCAGGGTTGAGAGTTCTGTTTGTGACTCTTGCCAAGTCTGACATTTCTCCTCTAAAGGCATCGAAACCCTGTGTATCCTACATCTTCCACCTCAAGGAGATTTTGCTTTCCTCTCATTCTCCTTTTCCTTTCAAATCTTGAGATGCATATTTATTAAACTCATGCTGGCTCTTGAGATCAACAAGCTTAACGTATTTGACAGAACACTGAGTTGTTTTTTTAAACTCCGCTTGAATCCGGCTTTTTTCCATTAGTGTGTAGCACTATGCAAGCTGTTCAATCTCTCAAATTCTCAGCTTTCTCCTGAGTGTAAATCGGAGTGAACATTGTCTGTTTTGAAAGCTTTCTCTAAATGATTATTGAAAAGAGCCTTGGCCATTGTGTAGTCTACAGCCAGTGCATATTACCTTGCTCTCTTTTCTCTTTTTAAATAATACTTGTTTTCAAAAATGTTATTTATAGGAGTATGTGTCTGCAAGTGTATGCACACACGTGTGCATTGGGGGAGGATACACACACCTGTGTGTCTTTTCTCTTTTTAAATAATACTTGTTTTCAAAAATGTTATTTATAGGAGTATGTGTCTGCAAGTGTATGCACACACGTGTGCATTGGGGGAGGATACACACACCTGTGTGCACTCAGAAGCTAGAAGACTAAGAGAGTTCATGGAATCCCACAGAGTTGGTGAGAATCGGTATTTGAGAGCTTTCCGGCATTTTAGGTGAGTTCTGGGGTTCTAACACGCCTGACCTCATGTTTTTGCAGCAAGAACTATTAACCATTGTGCTGCCTTTCCAGCCCTTTCCCATTCCCACACTGTGCTAATGGTGTGACTGAAAAATGCACCACACAGGGCTCAGTGCTCCATGTAAGAATCTGGTATTGTTTGCATCCTTTAATGTATGTACTTTTTATTAGTTATTCATTGGTCATACTACAGATTGAATTCAAGACTTTGCATAGACCAGGATGTGTTCAACCACTGAATCACACCTCAGTGTTCAGATCAGAGATCAAGCCTGTCAATGTCCTTGTATGGAGGCAAGAGGGGCTCACAAGGCCCCAGCCTTAACTTAGGAGCAGTTGACAGCTGATAAATCCTGATAATCAGTTTGCTTTAAGGTCATGACCCCTTTAGGTTGACTGTGTTCACAACCATGATTCTATGGGGAACACAAATTGTAATCAATGGCTAATTAACAAAATTAAAAGGCTGGAAAGATGGCTCAGAGGTTAAGAGCACCGCCTGCTCTTCCAGTGGTCCTGAGTTCAGTTCCCATCAACAACATGGTGGTTCACAACCATCTGTAATAAGATCTTGTGCCTTCTTTTGGCCTGCAGGCATACATGCAGGCAGAAATATAAACATATAAAATACTGAAGGAAAGTACCAAGTTTATTAAGACTGGCAATTTGGTTATACATGAGCATTAAATCACAAATCTTTGTGCTCCATCTGATGGTCTGTGACAAGATCCTCTACCTTTCTTTCTTTTCTTTTAAGTTTTTTTAATTGTCTGTATGCCTGGACATACAAGCATGTGGGTGTAGGTACCTACAGAGGCCAGAAAAGGTTATTAAATATCCTGGAGCTGGAATTAAAGTGATAGTGAACTGCCCGGTGATGCAAACTAAACTCAGGTCCTCTAGAAGAGCAGCCAGCACTCTCTCTTAATTGTCAGCTATTTCCTCAGGGACATTTTTCACCTTTTTGAGATGCAATACACTGAAGAGAACATTCAATGAGTTGCTTCGTAAAAGTGCTCAGTGCATGGTAGACCAACAAAATGCTAGGTTTCAATGAGTTTAGAGGATATGGAATAGACATATTTTTTTGACATTCATCTCACTAAATACCAAGGAAAACTCTAGATTACATAAATCAGATGAGCACAAGAAGAATTTGAGGACTGAGGAAACCTGAGCAGACCTGATGGAGACCTTGAGATCTGAGAAGAATATAGCAAGGAAGGTTTGGTCTCTTTTTTCTGCATCATATATAGCAAACTTGGAGCTGAAGAAAATGGAACCTGGAAAAGCCAATGCTGGCTGAGAACAGACCAAAAGCTAAATAAACAAAACAATCTGCATTATTCCCAGCATGAGAGACTGCTCTCCAGAAGAAAGGGGTGTGAAAAGAGAAATAAGTCAGAGAACTTCGGGAAAACTACTGCCTTGTTTGATCAAATATCACATAAAATTCTTTCCTTATACACAGACTGAAAACCCACCCCCTGGACACTATAAGGAGGCAATTACATTACATGGCAAGAGGAAAGGTCAAGTACAAAGCTAGGATTTGAAGGCTAGTAGCAACACCAAGTCCTCCTCACAGAGTTCTGGAGTCTTCCCAGGAAGGGTGAGTCTTCTCTGGCTCAGGAGTGAGGAATCAGGCCATTGCACAGCTGAGAAAGCTCAATAGGAGACTTGAATTTCAACATCTGCATAACATCACAACTCCCATGAGAATGTTCACCCCTACACACTCAGTCGAACATTCACTTTCTGTGCACACACTTACATTCACACACTCATTCACATGCACACGCACACATACAGAGAGAGAGAGAGAGAGAGAGAGAGAGAGAGAGAGAGAGAGAGAATCATTTTTTATAAATATAGACACAGAATCTTTACAAAACATTCAGCAGCATGTAAAAGCAATTCCATACTATTTGGAAGTGAGATGCTTTTCTTCTCAAGATATCTTTATTGATTTAATACTAAATATCTGAAAGTCATTTAAGATAAGCCAACACATTAACCTGATAAAATGGAAAATTTAGTGACAAAAGTCTTTGATAAAGTTCAACCCCCATTTGTGAAAACAGTTTTTTAGGGCAGGGATGTAAGTCGGTGGTAGAGTTCTGAGCAAGCATGTGTAAGAAGACCCTAGGTTTATTTTCTCAAACTACTGATCTCTTTCTTGCTCCAGAAAACACTCTCATAATACTAAAAACAGAAGGCGGCACTTCTCTTCTAGATAAAGAATATCTATGAAATATTATGACTAGGGCCAGTTGTATAGCTTAGTGTTTAAAATATCTTTCCTCGCACCCCTGGAGACCTAAGTATGATTCCTAAAGCCCACATGAAGGAGGAGAGAACTGACATCACAAAGTGGTTTTTTGACCTCCACACGTATACTATGCATATACCTGGCCCTATACACACCATACACGCACAATAATAGCAAATGAAATATTCTGTGAAGCACTGGATGCCACTTTGTTTACCGGTATGACAATGATTGTTTTCTACATAAAATGGGAGTAAAGACTGTTCAAAATTATTACCTGAATAGTAAAGTAAGAATCTTCAAAGCTCTCTGAGAATTGAAAAGTGAGTTGTATAATTTAATATATAACTTATTAAATTATTAATTTAAATGATAATTGAAGGTAAACATAAAAAAATCAATATATTTGATGTACTTGGAATGAGAATATATGAAAAAAATAATTGTGTATATTAGTAACCACTCTAATAATTAGCACTTATATCTAAATATAAACTAAAGGCAGACAGGACTTTATATGCTGGAAACTAGAAATTGATGAAAAACTAAACTATCTAGCTAAACAAGAGATAAAGAACATTCGCACCACAGAAGCGAGGAGAGGCTCCGTTCTTCCCAGAGAACCACACGTGAGTAACAAGCAATGTTTATCATTGCAGGACCAGCCAGATGTTCTGCCTTACAAAGGTCATCCCTATGTGTATATTTAAAGACAACAGAACCATAATAAGTCAACTTTCTAAAAATAAAATACAAAACACAAAAAAGGAAAGAAAGGCATGAGGGGGTAGGGGGGCGTCTATTGCCCTTCTCCAGGACTCCTTGCAACCCTATTACGGTAACTTGCCTGCTGCTGGGGCAGCGGTAGATGCGTAGGTCAATGCAACAGAAAGGGAACTCACACTAACTGATTTTAAAAAAATTCTTAAAAGCAGTTCAGTGGAGAAAAATAACCTTTTGAAACCATTAAACTTTAATAAGCAAACTTTGGCAGAAAATCTTTGGCACCTAAGACCTGGCAAAGTGTACAAGATCCATAAAAATAAATCAGACTTCATCCACATCAGAAAGTGTTCCTCCAGCAGAGACTAAAGAACAATGCTGGAATCGTACTCAAACAACTTTTACAACCAAAGGACGGTGCCCTGTGTGTGAACCTACCCTGAAACCTCAACAGTAAGTAAACAATCAGTTATCTCGGGATGTGGAAAATGAATTTCCCCCCAAAGGACCTTCAGATGGCAAATCACCATCTGAATGATGTTTGGCCTCATTAGGCAGTGGAGAAATGCAAATTAAAATATAGGGAGAGATCAGTACACAGCTATAGGAATTCACAAGTGACAAACAGTGGAGCCACCGAGTGCATTCGGGATGCGGGGAAAGCAGAACTCTTGCAAGTCTCAGTGAGAGTGGAAACCTGCACCAACATCTGGAATTCGTTTTCGTTGGTTCCTTAAAAGTGTTTATGCCATCACCATATGGTTTGTGTATTATATTCTTTGGTATTCACTTAAAGTGAAAAAATATCAAAGTATTCATACAAAAACTTTGATGCAATTTTACATCATTTTCATAACCAGTAGCAATAAACTATAGGTAATCCAATTAGTCTTCAATGAAGAATGGACAAAGTGTGGACACACTCTGGAACACTCTGGGGATGAATACAATGTGAAGGGGTAAGTACAATAGGAAGAGGTAAATACAATGAGGGGGGTAAATACGATGGGAAGGGGTAACTACAATAGGAGGGAGTAAATACAATGGGAAGGGGTAAGTACAATAGGAGGGGGTAAGTACAATGGGAAGGGGTAACTACAACATGAGGGGGTAAATACAGTGGGAAGGGGTATATGGTGAATGCTGGGGTACATGCTGCTCTGAATCTGCAGAGAACCATGCTAAATGAGAAAGATCAATCCACACTATTTACAGTGTGGATGTATTTGTAACATTCATGGTGGTAAGATTATTGGATGAAGCGCTGCTTGGTAACTTCCCAGAATGAACATGAGTTTGAGGCCACGTGGATACTAAGTATTAAAGGGCAAATGAGGCATCCTGCAATGACAGATTTTCTGTGTTTTCTCTATTTTAATGCCATTATCTTGACTGGCATGTCGTACAATTTTGTGAGCTCTTGCTATCGGGAAACTCTGAAAACAGATTCATAGGACCTCTCTATGGCGTAATTTGTGTCTGTGTGTCTTTATATGTGCGTGTACATTTGTGTGGATGGGAGAAAATGCCCATTGGAGGCCAGAGGAGGGCACTGAGTTCCTCTTCTATCACTCTCAGGCCCTATTCTGTTAAAAACAAGGCCTCTCAGCAAGGCTGGCAATCAGCCCATCCCTCCAGCCCTGAAGTTAAGGCCTGCACAGCCACACTTTTGAGTGTTCTTGGATGTTGGAGACCCAAACTCAAGTGTCCATGCTTACACAGCGAGTGCTCTTGCCCCACATCCATAGCCCTAGTCCTTTGTTATTATAAAGAAAACTGTACACGAGTCTATAGTTACCTCAAAATCTGAACAAAATGCAGGTATGGATGAGACATTTGCTTCATTATTTTTAAAAGCTTTTTATTATCCATTGTCTTCAGACAAAGGCTCAATAGCCAATCCAATGTGACCAGACACCCAAGCACTCCTAAAAATATGCTGAGAAATGCTGCTTGGTCCTGAGCTTGATCCAGTCTGTGCTTTACAGACATCAGGCCCTCAGGGCTCCCACTCAGTACAAGAAAGCAGCGGAGGTGGGTACTTCTGTGTTCTAGAGACAGGAAGAAGGTAGCACCTTTGAAAGCTTCCTTCCACTTTCTAAACTGACTTTTGTACATGAGAGAGCATTTAAAGCGAAGCTGTTAGAATGGAGTCAGCTATGAAGTCACTTAATGCAGGAAACGGTTCAGGAAGATTTGGAGATTTAGCTCAGAGAGGAGAAACGGTAGCAGGTTCATGTACCTGAAGGGCTGTTAGCGGAGACAAATAAGAGGCTTATTTTCTGATATAAATAAAGAGCATTGCCCAATGGAAGGCTCTAATAGATGATTTCAGGTGATATAAGAAGTGATATTTTTGTGCGCATTGTGATGTTATCATTTCAATGTGTAATGTAGACAGGAACATATGAAGTAATACTAAAATTGTCACCTGTAGAAGGATCTATTCATTTCTCAGTTATGATATATCACATTTTTGCTTAGGCTATTTTCATGCATGTATATAATGTACTAGGATTATACTCGTACATACTCCTAGAAGCCCCACCCAGACTCCCCGCCCCCTTTTTTTGCTTTCTTCCTCTGAAATCCTCTGTTTCATTTCTACTTCCATGTACTCAGAATGTGCATACTTTTATGTGTCTGTTAAATCTAAGCATTTGTTGTCTGAGACGATTTTATTTCACTTAATGTGATTTTTTTTCCAACTGCATCCATTTACCTGCAAATGACATAACTGTTCTTCTTTGGGGCCTAAATATTTTCCATTATGAATTTGCATAAAGGTTTAGCACAGGGAAAAATACAAGTGGGGTTCACAGAGAAGCACTTGCCCAGAACTCCTACAAAGCCAGACAATACACTGTATGTTTATTTTATGTTTTTAAAAAGAAAACAATCTTTTTCATTTTACATACCATCCCAGTTACCACTCCCTTCCCTTCTCCTATCTTCTCCACATACCCTCCCACCTCACCCCCAACTAATCCTCAGAGAAGGTAAGGCCCATTGCCTTATGGAAGGTCCAAGGCCTCCCTACTATATCTAGGCTGGGCAAGGTATACATCCAAAGAGAATGGGTTCCCAAAAGCAAGTACAAGCAGTACGGATAAATCCTGGTTCTACTGCCAGCGGCCCCTCAGTCTGCCCCAACCATAGAGCTGTCACCCACATTCAGAGGGACAGGAAGGAACCAAACTAGACTTTAAACCTTTTATATTTTAACCCAAGCATTTTTTGTGGTGGAATGAGAGGCTGGGACAAGAAAATCCTTGGAAGCAATCCTGGCGTGCAACGCCGTGAACAATAACTAGGCCATTTGGAACTGGGTGGAAGGTGAAAGCTGACACTCGAGGCTGTCCTCTGACTTCCAACTCTTTCACGATGGTACGCATATGCCTGACTTATGTGGGCAAATACAATGTTTTATCAATAGGAATAAAACCAACAGTGAATAAGAGTATATATGAGTGGTTCCTTGCCACAACTGCAAAAGAGGCTTCTGAGCATGATTGGGGATCATCACTGGAGGCAAGATGCAACATCACCTGATGTTGTCAGTGGAAGTAAGTACAATGTAGCAATGATGCTCGAAAGTTGGACTATGTTTGGGACTTAGGAAAAAGTGCTCTCCTAGAGGCATTCCTGGCATGTCAGGATCTCATTACCCATGATTCCTTTAGGCTGACTGTAAAGGAGCCGGAAACATTAATTTATAGAATGATTGGGGCAGATGTACAAAAACAATCATGACAGCATCATTTCCCGCCCAGAAAAGCAAACTGTAATCCAGGGCTTCTCAGAATTGCTGGTCTCTGTATCCAGTGTTGCTTTCTAACAGTATTCCATCCTGAATGAATTTGGAAAATGTCAGTGTTTACTATCTAACAGGCTCAATGAGACAGAAAATGATTCTCAAAGTCATCCTGCAGTGTTTAGTGTGCAATCAATTCAGGCATGACTCTTCCAGATTACATAAAGAAAACTGCCACACTCAGACAGTGTTAGTTCAAAGTCACTGCCTCCACCCCAAAGCCTGGAGTGTGATGTTTTTCTGAGCTAAGTGTGTGTTATACTAATGTAATTTCCTCTGAATTGAAACATTCCATTCTAGGTAGAGTCTCCTTAATAATCAGGAAGTAAATAAAATTTAACAGTCCCAAGAAGAAAATAAAACAAAAGGCATCAGAAGTTTCTTGAAATTTCTGGGATTCACAGGGTCCCATCTGAGAGTTTTATAAACAAGAGCAATTCCAGGTAGAGACAGCTCTAATTAGACCGGGTGAGCTACCTGTGAGTGATGCAGAGAGATGCCCAAGGATGCAGCTTTTGGAAGTCATCCCAATGATGGGTAGGCTTTTCAGCAAGCCATCCACCTCTGTTAATAATCCCATGATGCTCCCTGATTCACTCAGATAGATTTGGGTTGAATTGTTTCTTTGCTTTGTCTTCGGTGTCCAGTCTGGGGTGAACAATAGTGTAAAAATCCCGTGTTAGCTTATGGAAACTTAAAAGCTTTTTGCTAAGATACCAAGACTATTTGAGGCACCAGACAATGTTTCCCAGGTCATCTGTCCTTTAGAAACTGGACACCCTGCATGCTTTAGAACGGGGTGTGATTTAAGAAAACAAGCACTTTACTTTGATTTTCTTAACATATTCATGGCTTACACTGATAAATCCTATACTTGTATAAACAGAACATTAGCTAGTGAGTCCTTTGGAACAGAATATGAAGACAATTGCAGGAAATATTAGATGTAAATCAATTCTCAAAATACATCTTGCTAGGAAATTAGAAATATGGATGACTTTTTTCTCTTTCATTTCATGCTGAACAAAGTGCATGCAACCTTTCAACTTCATACGCTGATTCTATTAGAATAGAGAGAATATTTATTGGGTGATGCTAATATATAAGCGGCATGTTACAGCTTCAGAGAATAGTCAGTAGTTTATTCCTCACAGCCCTGGCCCTTGCGGGTGATAATATTTTATGAACAAAGTATAAAATCAGAGTGGTAGGTGATGTAGCTAAGATTTGTATGCTATGCGTTTAAACACTACTGATCCTATATTTTGAAACTATGATTTAGTAAATGACTTCAGATGTTTCTTTTTCATAATACATCATATGAAACTATTTTCTGCAGAAGGTCAAAAGATGTGCACACAAACATACATATACACTGATACACATATATGCATATATACATACACATATAATACACACACACACACCAAAAGAAAGCACTGTTTTTCTTTGTAAAATGACATAAATCATGTCCATTGACATGTAGAAACATCTGTCTGTTGTAGATGGACTTGCAGTCACAAAGCTCACAAGGCAGAGTCCGTTGGATCTCCATGCTCCCTTGGCAAGCTCCAGAGCAGTCAAAAACTCTGTCTCAGGGAAACAAGGCAGACAGTGCCTGTTGAGCACCACCCAAGGTTCTACTCTTTCTTTAACATGCATGTATACAAATGTGCACAAGGACACATGTAAACATACAAGCATTCATGCACATACATAGTTCTCTGAAAGACAGAAGGTTTTGCAAATGGATCTTTTTTCTGGAAGAGATTAGAAAGGTAAAACTTCAAAGGCAACAAAAGAGCTCTTCTGGGGGAAAAGCCTCAAAGAAGCAAAAGAAGCAGCAAGTAGACCCAAGAAGGTTCATTAAGGAGAAAAGAAAGGGAAAAATTCAAATCGTCATGAAAGCACCCAGAGGAAGTCAAGAACATACACCTATTAAAAGGGATCAAATCTATAATATTCCAACAGGCTTATGGTTAAAGAAATGTATTACCTGCTCTGCTGCTATTTTTAAGCCTGAATAGAGTTTTGAGGAGGTAGAGTCTGACTGGTAGAAATATATTACCAAAAAAAAAAAAAGGCCTGTGAAATCTGCCCCACCCTAATTCTAACATAATATCTGCTTCTTGGCATATCTGTATGGAAAGAGATCTCTTTAACTAAAAATTTTACTTATTATTTGTGTGTGTGTGTGTGTGTGTGTGTGTGTGTGTGTGTGTGTGCCTGTATGATTTATTTACCCTACCTTCCTACAGGTACCCATGGGAACCAGAAGAGGGTGTCAGATCCCTTGGACCTGAGCTGCCATGTGCATGCTGGGAATGATGGTAACTGACTTGAGTTCTCTGTAAGTGTCTTAACTGCTGAGCCTTCTCTCTAGACGCAAAAGGAGGTTTTCTTCACCCACCCCAGTCATCAGAACTTCCCCATGACGAAGGATTGATGGGCTGAAAGTGAGCCAAACTGCTTTTCTTCTTCTTAATTGTCTCTTATTCTGTCACAGTGATGAGAAAAAGAACTGATGCCACCATACTCATACCATACAGGTACAAACTATGGCTTCAACCTGGTGTTTTTGAGACTCTTCACATGAAGACAGGATCTCCTGAAATTCTTTTTAAAAACTAAGATGTTAGATACACTGCTCTCCGCAAAGGTCCTTGCTGGACTAGAGGCAAGTAGAGTGCTCTGGCCACTGGAAAATTGGCTACGCTGTAATAGAGCGCTCTACCCGCATGTTCACGAGGGCAGCCTGGCTTAAATTCAGAGAGTCAAAACCAAACAAAACCATGCGATTGTGGGAGGGAGATTTTCTGGGAGCAGAGGAGAGTCACAGGTGCTGGGAGAGGTGTCAGAGCACAGGGTGAGAGATCACAATGCATTATATACATGCATGAAATTGTCAATGATTACTTTTTTTCAAATTTGGTTGTAATGCATAATTTGGCCATGGTGAAAACATTAAAGGTTTTCCAGAAGCACTGATGATAGGCAGAAGCTTGAAGGTCTACAGATGTTTCATGACATTGAAAATGCAAATGATGCCAGCTAGAGGCTTTTGCTGACTAAAAGGAGAATATGGTGATTTACCAAAGCTAAAAAAGATGCTATTTGCAAGTCATACCACGGAAACAAGCCAAACACTGTTCAGGGAATTCTGAATTCCAGTAAATGTTTTTACAAAGAAAGAAAGCACCTCAGTTTTCAGTGTTTCTAATATGATTGAATTCAAGTGCACAAAGTTAATATTTTATATTTTTTTGCATTGCCTTATATATTCATCAACAGCTGTAAGATCTTTTAAGATAATTAACTCTTACATAGCACTGGGTTTTGTGATAGTCTTTGTATCTAACAGAGTCATTGTCCCCAACATAGGATAATTCAACTCAAGTTTTTTTATATGTGCATGTGTATATGTTAGAAAACCTCCCCATAGTAGGTTTGTACATGACTTTTTCTAAGGTGTCCAGTGTTATTCAATCTCCCTGTATAACCTCTTCGACCCATCCCTCACACCTCCACTCCATCTAACCCTTCTTGCTCACTGTTGTGAATTCCTCTGCATACACTTTTATCTTCCTTTCCTTGAAAATTCCCATGTCCCCTTACCGACTTCTAAGAGTTCTGACTTCTAACATACTCCAAGCTAAGCACACACATGGAAAGATTCAAAACCAACACCCATAAATGGAAGAAAACATGTGGTATTTGTCTTTTTGAGTCTTGGATACCTCAGAGTGATTATTTTCAGCACCGTCCATTTACCTGAAAATTTCACGATTTCATTTTTAACAACTGAATAAATTTTCATTGTGTAAAGATACCACATTTGTATTATCCATCCTCTAGTTGATTGACATCTTGTCATCTAGGCTGTTTCCATTTCCTGGCTATTGTGAATAAAACAGCCGTGAAATGGATAAAGAAGCAGAACTGTAGTAGGATATATAGATAGAGTCCTTTGGGTATACACCAAAGAGTTGATTGGCTGCATCTTGTGGTATATCTATTTATAGGTTTATGAGGAACAATGAGTTTCCAAAAGTCCCCAAATTTTACAAGCTATTGGCATTGCTCTTTGTTACCATCAAGAATCGGTGGTGACACCAAGAATCCTGTTGATGAGGACACCACATACTTAGATCACAGGATACTGAGAAATCAGTCTGGAAGCTTGCTCCTACTGGCTAGTTAGCCTTCATAGGGCTGAAACGTCATGTCCATGCTTCTAGAATAGAAAGTAAACATTAATCTTAACTATCTGTAAACCTTGAGAACTACAATAGTTACTAACTTGGCAAGACACGCCCACTGATACAATAATGTCATGAAATGTTGTAATAGTGCCAACCACTTTCTGATTTAATCGAAAGCACATTCTTTAAGATAGAATTCATGCCTGAAACAATTAGCAGGACCAAGATCCATGAGTGACCAAGTAACAGGACCTAGGGAAAATTCTATTCTGTTAAAGGAGCATGCACATAGTATTATCCAGACTTTTGCGGTTAAATGTATCGTGCATAGATTAGTGCAGCCCTCAAAGCTCACCTGAGAAGCTTCTTTTCTGCAGTCAATGATGACTGACACAGCAATCCACAACATGCAGTCAACAAGAGACAGGCAGTGCTCAGTGCCAAAAGGATAAACTATACCAAGTCCCTTCTCCTTTTCTTGTAAGGCTGAGGCATCGCCTCAGAATAGGGGTTGAAAGATTGTAGGAGCCAGAGGTAGTGGGGGGCTACAGCATAAGAGTATTTGTGGGGCACAACAGAGTGGTTGCACATTTGAACTCAGAACAGCTGTGTTATCACACACAGCACCTGTACAAGTTCAAGCCAGCAAAAGTCCCAGCATGGATGGGGATGTGGGCTCAAACCTCTTCCCTAAATAAGGAGTTATTAGCAATTGATGGTTTCCAGGAAAGGGGAGCCAATTTCCTTCAGGTATTCAGCCCGAAAGAGTCTACCAGCTATGCAGTAAATAATCCTACAGCCAGCAAGCACTTTGCCCACTGAGTCATCTCCCCAGAGGTCATAGGCGCTTGCTGCCAAGCCTGATGACTTGAGTCTGATCTCTGAAACACACATGGTGGAAGGAGAGAACTGTCCTCTTTGAGATGTCCTTTGTTGCATGCTAGGAGATGTGTCCTTCCCCCTTTCTCTCTTACACAAATAAGCAAATTTAAAAAACATGAACTTCTGTTACTAATTCTTAGCACTGATGATTCTTCAGGCAAAGGGTATTTGTGTGCTCGTCTCTAATCCATTTGGACTTGATATTTTTTCTTTAATTTGTGCTCAAAGTGGAAGCTGCATACTTTTAATGTCTCTGCAATGCCCCCAATTTGCCATTTTTTAATGGAGCATTTGCATTTACATAATATGGCACAAGGTGTCTTGGCAGATACTGTTCATTTTCAGATGCTGCAATCTGATCATCAAGAAATGTCTGCTGGGATCTAAATGTAATCACATGTTTCCTTCAATGAGAAAGACCCAGAGAGAATTTATTCAGAGGTAATAAAATGACCAATGAGAACAGAGATTAGAGTAATGTGCCTACAGCCCAGGGAATGCTGCTCATCTTCTAAAGGTGAAATAGGCAAGGGATAATTTCCTTCTGGAGTTCCTCTGGGAGGGTGTCTTTGCTAATCTAACATCTTGATTGTGGCAAAATAACTAATTTGATTATTCTGGTATCTGTAATCAGAGAATCCAATTTCTTTTTCCTGCCATAGACCTTGTATTGATTAAAAAAAATCTGAGGGCACTGATGTACTTCACTCCTATATTTTGAATATTTCCTCCAAGTGTCTTTCACTTATTGAGCTAAATCAACTTCACAAATAACTATTGAGAAATGACTAAGTACAAAGTGTGTGGGGCTGAAGATCTAGGTAGGTTGAACGTTGCAAGGCCTTTGTGTTCTAGTTGTTCTTACACTAACTGAATGGGTGAATTGTGTAGACAGACTCTGCACAATCCTTCCAGTTCTGGGGCTGGAGGGTAAACAGCAGAGTATTATATAATGTAATTTTCCCTGGCTGATAAAAATAAGGTTACACACAAATGCACAGAGAAATACATTCATACACAGATATATGAAAGATGGTCATCAAATGAGTCTTAGAACATATTAAAATGATCATGGAATAGAATATGTGATATGAGACATTGTTCAGACTTTCCCTGAGATTAGAGAATTAGGGTGTTAATTTTATTCTTCACCTTGATTTGTTTACCAATGTCCTGATTTTAAATAATAAGAATAAAAAGTTTTTTGTGTTAAATGCTGTCTGGGATCTATGCCAGGTAGAAGTACACTCCAGAAGTAAAAATGACACAGAGAAGGGATCCAAGAGATCTGATGAGCTGATATGCCTACCTGTGGAAGATGACAAACACAAGAGCCACACGCTCCTGCCATCAATCAAAGGGAATGTCATGACTTCAATAATGATTTTCAGGTGGGATAAAATTTATCGCTAGATTTAGCATGCAAATTCTGATCTCCAAATATTATAGTGTGAAAAGAAACTGCCCTGGATCTGATCTATTATGAACATTCCTAAAATGAAACCCTGTTTTGGCTTTGTTCCAGGGTAAAGTGGAATCATGAGGGTTAAACAAAGCGTTCCAGGGAACAGGTGAGGTTCCTCTGTAGAGTGCAGGTAGAATGAAGCAAGAATTGTGTCCTTCTCAAGTATGGCCTCCTGTTCTACCCTGGCTCACAAAACAATATAAAAATACATTCCCAGGTGCTAAGCGCACACATGCATACACATACACACACACACACACACACACACACACACACACACATATCTCACAACAGCTCACATATGTGCAAACATACACATATACTTACATGCATATGAAAATACATGCAAGCATATTACACACATCCATACATATGTGTGTGCATGGCTATATCTGCAGACACTGGCACATACAAATAGAAACAAGAACACATTTTTACATTCGTTCACACACATGTACACATGTTTACCCTCATATACATACACACAAGAACCAAGACCTCCAGACTAACCCTGTTATCAGCACTGAGGAGGGAGGCAGACAACAATAGGGAGAATGTCTTCTTCCTGATTATGTGCAGGACATTTTGAAATTCTACCTGGAGAGCATATCCACTTACTGCTAAGAGCTTTAGAAAGTATTTCTTAATTTGAAATCCACACCAGACTGCGAATACATTGTTCTGGCTTTAGCTTTATAAAGCAGATGGACTTTAAGCCGATAAATCTCCAAGCAGGGGCTAGCATTAGCATCAAGTCTGCGAACTCAATTGGCTTTTTAAAACTTTTAATTCTGACTCATTTTTGATTTGGACTGTGGACTCAGTATGGCACGCTGAGAAGCTGACCCTGAGAGGAGGTGGCCACAGCTTAGTGCTTACATGTCTGCTTGCTCTAGAGTAGCACCTTGCTGACTGTGCTCATGATTGAGCTTCTTTGTGTTATCACAGTCAGAATGTGGGGGGTAGAGGTAGGGGTGTTCCTGTGAATGAAAACGTACATTTATACGCAGGTACATTAGCAGGTATAAAAGGATGGATGTGGAGGTTAGAGGTCAGTGTTGGGTCTCTTCTTGAGCAGCTCCCTGCCTTATTCCTTTTTTGAGACAGGTCTGCCCAGTGGACCCTAAGGTTTACCCTTTAGCTAGGGTGGCTGGCCACTGAGCCCCAGCGATCTTCCACTGTAACCTCTCCAGTGCTGGGATAGCAGCACATCACTGCATCCAGGTCTTTATCCAGGTCCTGAGGGTGAGCTCCAGCCCTCACACATGTACTACTAGCACTCTGCGGAGTAAACCATCTCCCCAGCCCTACAGCCAGTTTCATTAGGAGGACATTGGAGCTGCTTTTCCACCTAGAATCTCTAAACTCCAAAAACTTTCTGAAGTGTAAATGTAGAATCGGCACAGCTTTTGGAAGTCAGGTGCATTTGGAATGTGACTACTGTAGAAGGACAACGGGCTGTGTTCCTGCTGCCCAGCTCCCGGCTGCCTGGCTAGCTTATGCCCTGAAATAACAACACACAAACTGTATTCATTTAAACACTGTCTGGCCCATTAGTTTCAGCCTCTTATTGGCTAATTCTCACATCTTGCTTTAACCCATCTTTAGTAATCTGTGTAGCACCACGAGGGGTGGCTTACCAGGAGAGATCTTAACCTGCATCCGACTCAGAGAGGAGAGGCATGGTGAATGCCTGAGGCATCTGCCTGATTCTGCTTTCTTTCTCCCACAATTCTGTTCTGTCTACTCTGCCTACCTAATTTTCTGTTCTATTAAAGGGTCAAGGCACTTTTTTATTAACCAATGAAAGCAATACATAGACAGATGACTCTCCTCCATCAGACTACAGTTGTATGGATTAAATGTGGTAAGCACTCTAAGCAACTGAATTCTTGGGGTTATTCTCATTAGCTCTTCAGTACTGAGTCTCACCCTGACCACCTTGCTGTATGACTTCCATGCACGCCTCTCTCTCTTCCCTAACAAGATACTGGAACTCTGACCTCATGACCTTCCTTGCTGAGCTAGATCCAGCTGGCATGCTTTCCTAGGCTCAAGGCATCAAACCACTTTTCTCTGTCTTCAAGAACATCTGGGAATATATCTGTCTTTTTGATCACCTACTGCTACTCATCCTCAGACCCTAGTTGCTTCCTGACTCATAAAAATAAATTTGTGGAACATACGATGTTCTCAAATATTATTTCACTAATTCCTTCTACATAAATTGGCACATAATCAGTTGTGCAGGCCACATCCTGCCCATCAGTAGTCTTCTGAGTTTCAGAGGTTACAGACCCCTACACATGAGCTTGTCATTCTCGTCCTCATGTGTTCTGTTTCTTTTTGCTTTGTTTTGACAGTTATTTACTGATCATGTGTGTTCATGCTTGTGTGTATGCTAGCCGGTCCATCTGCCACCATGGTTGGCATGTGGAGGTCAGAGAATAACAAGCGTGGATCCCAGAGATAGGACTCATGTCATCAGTCTGGGCAGCTAAAGATTTATCTACTGATATCCCTGGTCCTGCTATATTTAAGCCAATGATTTTTCAAGCCTTTTCCTGCTGATCCAATATGCCAGGGATATTTATCTGCCTTGTACCTGTTCCCAAAGTGCCCAGTAAGGTAAATTACCCCCTCACACTCCTTATGACAGAGTTCTCTTATTCTGTAGGCTCCATTTCAGTTATAGAAGTGAGCTTACTATAAGCAATATAATTAACAACAATGTAGTTGAAGGTTTAGCTTCTAATGTAACTTTTGTCTTTATTTTATATTTCAAATTAAAATTCATATTAAAAAATAATGTGCATTTAATTTATTATATATATATTTCTTATTTTCACCTAAGGAATGACTGCAATTCTTAACAACATTATTAAATTTTCCAAAAGTGAATGAACTCATGAGCTTGTAAAAGCCTTCATTGTCCATAACTTCCCTGTTGTTGAGCTGACATGAGTAGAAATTGAAGACTTCTAAGGGCATGGACATCCTCAGAGACCTAGGCTTTAGCTATTGTCTTGAAGTGAAAACTTCACTAGAATGATTGCAGATTCTGGGGCCTGGTCTATATAACCTGTTAGGTAAGATACAGTTCCTAATCCTCAGACTTTCCTTCATCAAAGTGGAGATGGATCCAGAAAGATGGCACAGTGGTTAAAGTATGCTTGGTGCTTCTTCAGGGGATCCAAATTCCAGTCCTAACACCTTTGTCAAGCTTCTCAGAATTACCTACACCTCAACCCTGAAGGGAATTGCTGTACCTTTATCCATGGGCACCTACAACTCACTTCACATGCTGTCATACACACGCATACACACATACTTGAAAACAATAAAGCAAGTCACTAAAACAAATGAAAAGGGAATAAAGAATTTTAGTTATCTTTGTTTTTTGTTTTTGCTTTTTCATACAAAGTTGAGAACTGTCCTATGAAGATCAGTGCCTTATCCAGTCATCACCAAAAAGGCTCCTTCCAGCAGCATATGGGAACAGATGCAGAGACCCACAGCCAGACCTTATACTGAGAGAGAGTCCAAATAGATGATTTCTATCAAATCCATATCTTCAGAGCTTAGGGAACCCTGCTGAAGAGGAGGCAGAATGATTCTAAGCGCCACAGAGAGCAGAGGACACTAGGAGAACAAGGCCTTCTAAATCAACTAAACAAGGCACATACGGGTTCACAGACATCATCATGGAGCCTACATGGGTCTGCATCAGGTCACCTACATATATAGTGTAGCTATTAGCTTAGTATTTGCAGGGGGATCCTGACCGTGAGTATGAATGGGTCACTAATTCTTGTACCTTCTCTCGGGACGGTTCTCCTTGTCCAACCCTAACATAATAGTTTTCTGCTTCATATTATTATATTTACTTTATCAGGTTTAATTGTTATATTTCAGAAGCTCGTTCTTTTCTAATGAGAGACAGAAAGGGACTGGATCCAGAGGGGAGGAGAGGTTGGGAGAAATTTGGCAAAGTAGAAAAAGGGGAAACAATAATCAGAATAAATTATATGAGGAAAGGCTCTACTTTCAATAAAAGAAAACTAATGAAAAGAGAATAGTAAAAAATAAAGGGTATATCATTATCTGAGCACTGTAGGGCTGGTGGACAGTTGAGAAATAACCCATGTTGTCCATTGTGGTGGGCGACCTGCAGCAGGTACTTAGAAAAGACATTTGCTGGGTTGTTTGTTTGCTTGCTTGATTAAGTTTCTGTCACAGTGGGGACTTTTGTTTTCTTATAGAGCTATTAAGAAAGAATTGAGGAAACCATCTGTCTTTCTTGCATCTTTCTGTGCCCTTGATCATCCTCTGTGGCCCCAGTTCCAGGTAAGACGGGTGATACTGCCATTCTGCTCTTCCCAACAAGACAACACGTTTCCTAAGGGCAGGAAACTCATGAGTGTCAAGGCAGAATCTGTGTTCTCTGTATAAACCTGTCCAATGGATAGAATAAGGGAAATGTTGACATGCATGGGAGGCACACTGTACTTGAAAAAATAATTTAATTCTGATAAATACAGGTTCCTTAAAATGACACAGTTACAAGTGGCTTGAATCTTGTCTGAGGTTACACCCCAACAGCCAGTGACTGGTAAGACTTCTGCTGTAGTTAGTCCCCCTGACCTCTAATGCTTGTCACAGGACACAAGTTAGAGAAAATTTTGTTTTATTTTGAACAGGGTGGAATATTTTACATTACTGTGCCTTGCTGAATTGGAATTGATGCTTTGACACAGCTCAAAGCAGAATCCCTAGCCCAGAGGCACCTGCATGCACCTGCTATAGCAGAAACCAATCCACTGTGCAGAAATCGGTCATGACTGATCGGGCCAAGCTGTCCCCAGTGAGGAAAGCATAGGTCAGTTTGTTTGCTGCAACAGTTTGCCTGAATCACATTAGTTTGGAAGACATCTAGAGGTGGCCAGTGTACCTAGTACAAACAGGCTGCTTTGGGGTATGGAATTGCTCAGGCCCTCTTAGGCAGCTTCTCTAGTCTACAGAAAGCCTCTGCTTGCATCTGACAGTATGAGTTATTGAAAATGCCTCAACCAACATATTGTCACCACACCTATGTGTGTATTGACTTCAGGGACCTGCATGGGTATGTAACAAGGCTCCACCTGACAGAGAACAAATAATACAAAACTGATATTGGGAAGACTTCAGTTGGATTCTTTATCTGCCACTTATTGCTACAGATTGCTACATCTAAAAATCAGGCATGAAAAGCCACAGTTCAGAGTCACAGAATAAATTAGAGAATCTTCACACCTGTACTTGTTACAAAGTCATCGCTCTCCCATATTTAGACACAAATAAAATCTGATTTCAGACACATCTAGATTTTTCCTGAAAATTATAGCTTCTAATTGTATAGGGTATCTTTGATACTCACTGTTCATGTTTAGCTCCTATGGAATAGGCAATAAAACTACTTCTTGGGTGGGAACATAGGACTGGTGCAGTAATTTTGGCTAGAGCCCATAGCCAAAGAGATTATAACCCTAGGGGAGAATCTATTACTGTTGTTTTTCTAAATGGGCATGATGGCAAACTGCCTCCTAAATACTCATGATTATATTCAAAGATTAACACCACTCTCGCCTGCAGCACAGAATCTTCTGCAGTAGGCAGCTGTTAATATATATATATATATATATATATATATATATATATATATATATAAAATGTTAAAGTGTGGAGAATAAGTGAGTGTGGGCGCTCAGAACTAAATGGGGCAGGTATGTTACCACCCCAACCCCAACTTGGCTCAGGAAATATCACAGAGAAGGAAGTGGAAAAATGTGAGAGACAGAGGCTAAGGAGAGTTCCCCAAACTGCCTTCTGCACAAGGCAGAATTTTCCACTCACGAGCTCAGTGCAGCACTAGTGGTCTGTGCATGAGCCATGCCTCATGGCTGCCAACTCAGCACTGAGAGGCAACGGGCATTGAAGAGGTGCAGGGGTAAGGGTACCATTTTCCTCAGTGGTCTAGCGAGTGGTAAGTTGACCTTGTTCTGCAACTCTCCATTCAAAACCATTCAAACAACCTTCGTTAAACTCAATGGGTCAGAAAACAACATTAGTGAGGAAGAATGGGAAGAGAACTTGTTTGAAGGAAAATTTCAGTGTGAGAAAAGGGTGTAAAGAAATTTGATGAGGTGTGAGAATGACCAAAATTTAGTATATAAATGTATGGAATATCAAATAACTGAAAAGAAGGAATTGCAGTTCTTGCATTGAGAAGAGCAGATTACCATTTTAAGAATTGCTTTCTGATAACTTCCTCGGGTGACACACTATATTTTAGACTTGGGTAAGTGAGCTTCCAGCATCTTAATTGGAGTAGTTTTTACAAATGTTAGACCTCAGAAACAAGAAAGTATGGTGTTGAAAGACATAACGGAGGATCATTAGGTTTAGAACTCTCTGGGTTCCATCCTCAAAATCTGAACCTCAAAAATCTGGAAAATGTTACCTTGGCTTTTCTAGTATGCATTGTGTTGCTTTATTCACATCCCCACCCTTCAGTCTCAGAACCGTAACACTGGGCTGTGTTCTCTGCTTCTCTTTCCCACTTTTTCTTCATTTATATACAGTCTGTGTTGTGTTCTGAATGAGAAATGTCCCTGCAAGCTCATGTGTTTGTGTAGTTGGTCACCAGCTCATCATGCTGTTTGGGAGGAAGAATCTTGATGAAGGAATGGTTGACTGGGCTGGACCATTAGGCTCTATAGCCTGGTCCCACTTCTTGTTCACTCTCTGCCCTCTGACTGAAGAAGCAATGTGGGTACAGCCACCTGTTCCTGCTACCAAGCATTCCCCAACCCTGGAAGTGTCAGTCAAAATAAATTTTTTTCTTCTCAAATCTCCGTTGTTGGTTATTTTAATCCAAGAGATCCAAGAAAGTAACTGAGGCATCCTCTTTCATTTGTATGGGGCGGTATACATAACCTCCCGCCCCTGTCTGAATAGTGGTCTCACTTCCCACTCCCCACTGCCCACACTCTCTGCTACCTTTATTACTTGTTGGTGGTACAACTCTGTTGGTCATTTCTCTGCCTGCTACATAGAGAAAAGTGTAGGGTATTATAGATTCAACCATTAAATAATGAACTGTAGGTACAAGACTCAACACAGTGCAAAGTAATTAATAAATACTCAGCAACTTTACTTACATATGCATATATTCACACACATATATTTGAATATCTCATTAATTTTATGCAGTTTGTCTATTATAAGCAAAAATGCACCTGGTCCCAGTCACGATTTACAGAACTTTAGATAGCTACTGAGCAACAGTACTATCAGATATAGCAGAAAGACTGCAGGTAGCTGCTGGATCCTCCACAGTCGAGCACTGAGCGGGCGTTAAAACCTTCATCTTACACACAGTCTACGGCACAGGCAACACCCGTGTCCCAACATGGCCCATGGAGTACCAGAGATAGAGAGAGGCTGAGTATTTCACCAAGTCTCACACCTCAAGTCCCACCAATGTAGACTGTCTTCTAAATATGACTGGGTAAACAATGTCTGCCTGTATAAAAGAGCGAGTGATAAAGGAATGAAGGGGTGAACGAAAGTATTATTAAAAGCACTAAGCATCGCACACGCAAATAGAATGACAGTTGTTTATCTAGGAGCAGAGACTGGAGGAATCTTCTAAGAATATTTACATTATTTCAACATAAAGGTGTAGGGCACAGACCTTCTTTTTCTGTACTTTTACCTTTGTTGTTATTAGTTTTTTCTCTTCTCTTTCTTTCCCTTTAATTCAAGCCAACATTTAATGTATCTCAGACTTGGCTTAGGCTCACTGTGTAGTCAAGGATGACTTTGAACTCTTCATCTTCCTGCCTCTACATTCTGAGAGATAAGGATTATGGGCATGCACCACTGCCTCTGGCTTATTTAGGGCTGGAGATAAAACTCGAGCATCCTAAATGTAAAGTAAGCATGCTACCAACTGAGCTACATCCTCAAGCAATTTTTGTAAGCTTTTTGATGAATCATTCAATGAAGCATTGGGTAGCCTTGGATGTACTATGTAGCCAAGAATGACCTGCAGCCTCTATTTACTCAGTTTTAGAATTGTATATGTTTGTAGACAACACATAGTGATAAGAACTTCTTTAAAAAGAGGAGTAACCCCTCACTGGTGATCTTTAAATACATTTACACTGAAGCAAAGAAGGGATCTATGCAGTCAGGTTCCCCAGAATTACCTGGGAGAGCTGCACATTTCAAGCTGACCCAATATCAGATGGACTCAGCCGATGCTAGTTTTCAAGCCTTATGTGAATGGACCCCATGAAAGCTCTGCTACAACAAACCCATTGGGTGGTCTTCTTCCATGGAGATCTGGGGCTCTTTCCCCTTTGCAGGATCTTCTGCAATGATAATGATATGCTTTTTTTTCCTCTTAAGAAGGATGTTCCCAGAATCCAGGAAAACCCAGACTTAGAAGAGTACAGTTTTATCCTTCAATCTTCCTCACCATGAGAATAAAATAAGGCTTCAGCTTTTTTCTTTACTGTATTATTCCCCAGAAGGTGGAAATTACTTTGTAAATAAGAGAAGCATTTATCACTTACTGAAATTTTTTTGTCTGTGTGTGTGTGTGTGTATGTATCTGAATCTTTCAAAATTTAATTCTGTCATTAAATGATGCATCAGTAATATTCTGGGTTTATATATAATTTGAAAGTGGTATTTATTATTTTACATTTCCTCAATGTGTTTCTCTCTTCATCCCGAATGCTATCTTCCTAGAACAGAGATATGCAAATCCCCACTCTCAAATGCCTCTGTGCACACAGTGTGGAAATGCCTGTTCTCTTCATGACATGGTATTAACCCATCCCCTCACTGAAAGCTCAACCGTTTCAGACAACAGTCCTGATTGAAGTAACATGGGAGTCATTCAGGAAGCACTCTGTGCCATTTGAATAGCTTTTTTGTTTAATAGAGGATTTAAATAAAGATGTAGTTGAGATGACTGTCACGGTTTGAATGTGAAATGTTCCACATGTGTGAACACTGTCCCCATTTGGTCATAGTCTTCAGGAAGATTGTGGACCTTCTGAAAGGTGGAGTGGCAACGGAAGAAGTGAGTCACTAGAGGAAGGAAGGACTTGAGGATTCCTAGCTCAGCTCCACTTCCTCTTCTCTATCTGCTTAAAAACCAATTACTGGACCTGACATTATGCTAAGTGTTTATGCAAATTGTGCCAACTGATCTTTAAAATCGTTTAATGACTTAGGTTTTTTTCATTGTGTTTCTTTTATTTGTTTGTTTGTTCTCATTTTGGGGAGAGACTCAGAAAGGCCAATGTCATTTGAGCTTATCATTAGTGAGGCTGAACTTACAGGGTAAACTGGATTGTGCCTATATCTCTAGGGCCTAGCTCCCTTTTCTCAAGCTCCTTGTCCAAACTGATGGGATTTTGTGTCTTGATGCCGGTGGCTTCACTGGCTGCACCTAACATGCATGTGTAAGTATTCAATTTGTATCAGGGAAACCAGAACCAAGAATAGAACATGAAGAGATTGCCTTATATTTTTTTCACTGAGTTTCTTGTTTGTCTGATAAATTTTGGTTGTGCTTTGCTTCACTCAAATATATATATATAGAAATTTACATTTCACTGATCAGTATACAGGTCTATTTTTGAGGGTCTCTCAATGTAGCCTTATCAGATGATTTAGTTATGGTCAGTCCTCAAACTTCTGTTAGGCATTTACTGATGAATAAGGCATGAGGACAAACAGATAGCTTTAGAGCAATGCAGTCAGTTCAGTGGTCAAGGTTTTCAGAGGAAGCTCTGAAGCACACAGATCACTGGAAGGGTTACTAAGAAGTCAGCTAGGAAAGACATCATTGACATGGACTAAGCAGGGAAGAGGTATAAACAAATGAAGGCACAGAAACATGAAAATGGAAAGAAGGGGCAGGGACAGCCAAGAGTTCTGAATGTGGATTGTGAGGAAGGCCCAGTGTGTACAGTTCTCTCTGGCAAGTATGATGACATGCTTTTGTTTGGATCATGCTCGTGTAGAAACGGGGAAGTAAACATTGTGCTAGAGGACAGGGATACGCGGTTCCTAAGGGCTCAGTGCCCAAATAGTCTCTTTGAAACATTGAGGTCCAATGAGAGACTTGAGAGATTCTTTCTCCAAAAATGAGCTGGATACTGCATCTACCTGATACATAGACACTCACTGATGTCCATATATGAGCATGATAGGTAAATGAATACACAATGCTTTAAAAAATAAAAGTTGGGAAAGAGACTGAGGAAGATATTCTGAGTTCAACTTCTGGATTCCACATAATCATTCACTGTTGAGTGTGCCTTTGTACACATGTGTATACCACACACATACACACATACATGTGCACACACACATGCAATGAAGTAATTGAAAAGAATTATGAGAAATTGTAAGATGAAGTACAGCTTTAAGGAGAGGCAAGTCCAGAGAGGTCAGCTAGCATGGAGTCAGTGAGGCTGAAGCATGCTTCACAAAGGGAAGAGACGTGAGCAGAGCATGTGCACATTCTACAGGGCTCCTTCTGTCACAAGCTGGGAGGGGCAATAA
Organism: Arvicola amphibius; assembly: GCF_903992535.2. NCBI lineage: Eukaryota > Metazoa > Chordata > Mammalia > Rodentia > Cricetidae > Arvicola > Arvicola amphibius. The sequence continues at coordinate 104,428,705 of NC_052058.2, read as the reverse complement.
GTAGCGGGTGATTGCTCCCACAAGCCTAGTGATCTCTAGACCCTCAAGAGAGCCAAGGGATTATTAATAATTACTGAGTGGAAACTTTGGAATGAAAATCTATAAAATGCTAAAAATTCTGCACTGTAAAAATGCCTGAATAAATTTCTATGTCCTGTCTGCTATGAATACCAAGACCTTTGCTAGAGAGAGAATAAAATCAATGTCTAGGCTCCCTCTGATTCCTTCAAAACTAGTGCCGTGTCTTATGAATTCTTGTATTTATATTTTTCTATCTGCAACCTTGATGTCTGTTTGCATATGATAGTTTCAGGTTAGATTTTACCACAGTGTGTAAGGAGTACTGCTTTTTTTAAAAGTTTGTTTTGTTTAATTGATGTGTATGCATGTGTGCCTGTTACTTTGTATATGAGCCTATGTAATTGTATTAACACGTGTGTGTGCAGGTGTCCCACAGAGGACGACCAAAGGTGTTAATTCCTTGTATCTGTGTAGGGCCCAGGTCTGCCCTTGTTCCTGGGGCTCATCTTGAGGACAGTTTCTGGTCAGAGGACTAAGCATCCTGTTGGTTCCTGTGCTCCCTCTGCCCCGCCTGGTGATTAGCTGTAGGGCATTGTTGACTCTATTGTTGGTATGGTAATTTCCCACCTGCCTAGGTGGAAGTCCTTGTGCAGCAGTTAGATATGGTAATTTCCCACCTGCCTGGGTGGAATTCCTTGGGCAGGAGTTGGGTATATAAGATTTTCCCCAAGGCTAAATAAATGGCATTTGGCTGATCTCCTTTCGAATGACCCAGGTCTCTTTGTGTGTTCTTTCAATCTCCAGGCCCTTGTCCGACTCGCATAAGGTACAGTGGAGTGCGAACTGTACCGAGGGGTAACACAGAATCGGGTGTTACATATCTGGAGAGCCAGGGGCTTGTGAGCTGCCAGCTGTTGATGCTGGTAACTGAACTCTAGTTCACATGATGCAGATAAGTGCTCTTGACCACCAAGCCATTTCTTCAGTATTGCTCTTTCTACTAATTCTTGATTTGATTAAAGTATCCCAGTGAACTATCACAGTGATTTCCCGTCCTGGTTCATGCTATATGAATATGCTGTGATGACAACAATGGGTCCAGGGTATCTCTGTCACCAATCCAAAGTAAGACAAGGCAAGCAACACTACATCTGCATTATCTGAACTTTATCTTTATGGAATAGAATCATTACAATTGGTCTTTTACAGTTTTTCTAATTTTGAAATTTTTCTTATTTTACTTTTCTAATATTTCATAAGTTTTGTATTTTATGAGCATTCTAGTCTAGAATAGACAGAAACAGATAGAGTGTTGGGGACAAGCCTTACCAAAAAACACCTCTTGTCAGGGTAGGGACATGGGGATTTAGAAACATCAGTAAAGAATACGAAGACATGTGTGAAAATAATAAAACAGAACCATAAAATAGTACCACGGTGACTACTGAAATTGTCCACGTCTATTTTTTCGTATGATTTTTTTTTTTTTGGTTTCTTCGAGACAGAGTTTCTTTCTTATGCTTTTATATCCCAATACAAAAGTGGGGAAAAAGGCAACAAAAGACTTCTTTAACATGATACAAAGGACAACTGGAACAGTTAATTGCTTTAACATCAAGTTATTAGCATGCACCTGGGAGGTTCTGGAAGGTCATTTACTGGAAAGATTAGCAGAGGTGGGAGGACCCTCTCATACAGTGAGTAGTTCTTTCCCATAACAATCCAGATGTGGGGAATGTAAGGGAAAGCTGTGCTTTACACCTGCCTGTATATAGGCGCTTGGTGAGAGTGCCTGTCACACTGTGCCCTTCTTCCCCAACACCAGAACTCACCCTTTCTCGTCTTTCTTTTTGTTTTACTTTTTTAAAATTTTTTTATTAAATTAAAAAATTTTTACAAAATTTCACCTCCTCCCCTCCTCCCATTTCCCTTCCTCTCCCTCTCCAGTCCAAGGAGCAGTCAGGGTTCCCTGCCCTGTGGGAAGTCCAAGGTCCTCCCCACTCCATCCAGGTCTAGGAAGGTAAGGATCCAAACAGACTAGGTTCCCACAAAGCCAGTACATGCAGTAGAATCAAAACCCAGTGCCATTGTCCTTGGCTTCTCAGTCTGCCCTCCTTGTCAGCCACATTCAGAGAGACCGGTTTGATCACACGCTCCATCAGTCCCAGTCCAGTTGGCCATGGTGAGCTCCCATTAGATCAGTCCCATTGTCTCAGTGAGTGGCCGCATCCCTCGCGGTCCTGACTTCCTTTCTAGTCTTTCAACATCAACTGAATACCAGAGTCTCCAGGAATCTTTCAAGCCTTCAGCACCAGATTGAGACTGCTGAGGCATCCAGCCTCATGTACTGAGAGTCTAATCAGTTATAAGCTTTTCATGTACTGAGAGTCTAATCAGTTATAAGCTTTTCTAGCATGTAGACAGCAATTGTTAGACTCCACAGACCATATAGTGTAAGTCAACCTAATTAGTGTTATGGTTTTGGTCCCTTTAAGAGACAAGCCACGCCCATTCCCTCCCCATCCTCTGAGGCAGGCTGATCTTCAGCTTCCGGCCTGAGCTCACTCTCTTTTCCATCTTCCTCTCGGAGAGGCAGCTTCACTTCTGCCTCTCTCCCCACTTCTCTGCTTCCCCTTCTCTGTCTCTCTCTCTGTCTCTCTCTGTCTCCCTCCCCCTTCCCCCTTCCCCCTTCCCCCTTCATAACTCCCCTGACCTGAATAAATATTCAACCTCACCATGTCTCTGTCTTCTGCCCGCCTGCCATGTGTCTCCCTGCCTGGGACCAGCCACTGCTCAGGGACTGGCAGCCATCTCTGCCTGGGACTGGCTGCTCCCAGAGCCCACTGCCTGCCACCACATGGGCCGCCACCACTGCTCAGGCCACCGCTCTAAGACCGGCAGCCTTCTCTGCTTGGGACTGGCTGCTCACAGGGCCCGCTGTCTGCCGCCACATGGCCTGCTACCACCATTTGGGACTTCATAGCATTTGCTGCTTGCCTACAGCTGCCGCCTGGGACTCCATAACATTTTTAAAAGAACACAACAATTAGTAGTTCTGTTTTTCTGCCTTTCTGTCTCTCTCTCTCTCTCTCTCTCTCTCTCTCTCTCTCTCTCTCTCTCTCTCTCTCTCTCTCTGTGTGTGTGTGTGTGTGTGTGTGTGTGTGTGTGTGTGTGTGTGTACATTCATTCATTCTGTTGCTTCAACTCCACAACAGAAACCTGAGAAATCAAATGCCTATGGGAAAAGCTACTGAAAATCCCTTGTCTATGTTCTAGACATATACTAGGAGGGGATCTTTGCTTTCCATTGTAAGCTAGAGAAAAAATGAAGTTTAGATCAATTTTTACATTTGAGGAAATGATTAAATTTCATTTTGGAGAGCTCTGTGCTCATTTGAAAATGAAGAGATAGAGAACAAGCTTGGTATTATTGACACTCACACTAT